>NC_090416.1:17840949-18449598 GCF_036365525.1 Heterodontus francisci
CCCGTACCTCAGTGGGAGTCAGTGTGTGTGGGACCAGTACTCCAGTGAGAGTCAGTGTGTGTGGGACCCTCACCCCAGTGAGTGTCAGTGTGTGGGACCCGTACCCCAGTGAGAGTCAGTGTGTGTGGGACAAGTACCCCAGTGAGAGTCAGTGTGTGTGGGACCTATATCCCAGTGAGAGTCAGTGTGTGTGGGACTCGTACCCCAGTGAGAGTCAGTGTGTGTGGGTCCCGTACCCCAGTGAGAGTCAGTGTGTGTGGGAAATGTACCCCGGTGAGAGTCAGTGTGTGTGGAACCCGTACCCCAGTGAGAGTCACTGTGTGCGGAACCCGTACCCCAGTGAGAGTCAGTGTGTGTGGAACCCGTACCCCAGCGAGAATCAGTGTGTGTGAGACCCTCACTCCAGTGAGAGTCAGTGTGTGTGGGACCCGTACCCCAGTGAGAGTCAGTGTGTGTGGAACCCGTACCCCAGTGAGAATCACTGTGTTTGGGAAATGTACCCCAGTGAGAGTCAGTGTGTGTGGGACTCTCCCCCCAGTGAGAGTCAATGTGTGTGGGACCCGTACCCCAGTGAGAGTCAGTGTGTGTGGGACCAGTACCCCAGGGAGAGTCAGTGTGTGTGGGACCTATATCCCAGTGAGAGTCAGTGTGTGTGGGACCCGTACCCCAGTGAGAGTCAGTGTGTGTGGAACCCGTACCCCAGTGAGAATCAGTGTGTGTGGAACCCGTACCCCAGCGAGAATCAGTGTGTGTGAGACCCTCACTCCAGTGAGAGTCAGTGTGTGTGGGACCCGTACCCCAGTGAGAGTCAGTGTGTGTGGAACCCGTACCCCAGCGAGAATCAGTGTGTTTGAGACCCTCACCCCAGTGTGAGTCAGTGTGTGTGGGACCCGTACCCCAGTGAGAGTCAGTGTGTGTGGGACCAGTACCCCACTAAGAGTCAGTGTGTGTGGGACTCTCACGCCAGTGAGAGTCAATGTGTGTGGGACCCGTACCCCAGTGAGAGTCAGTGTGTTTGGGACCTATATCCCAGTGAGTGTCAGTGTGTGTGAGACCCTCAACCCAGTGAGAGTCAGTGCATGTGGGACCCGTACCCCAGTGAGAGTCAGTGTGTGTGAGACCCATACCCCAGTGAGAGTCAGTGTGTGTGGAACCCGTACCCCATTGAGAGTCAATGTGTGTGGGACCCTCACCCCAGTGAGAGTCAGTGTGTGTGGAACCCATACCCCAGTGAGAATCAGTGTGTGTGGGAAATGTACCCCGGTGAGAGTCAGTGTGTGTGGAACCCGTACCCCAGTGAGAGTCAGTGTGTGTGGAACCCGTACCCCAGTGAGAGTCAGTGTGTGTGGGACTCTCCCCCCAGTGAGAGTCAGTGTGTGTGGGACCAGTCCCCCAGTGAGAGTCAATGTGTGTGGGACCCTCACCCCAGTGAGAGTCAGTGTGTGTGGGACCCGTACCCCAGTGAAAGTCAGTGTGTGTGGGACTCTCACCTCAGTGAGAGTCAATGTGTGTGGGACCAGTACCCCAGTGAGAGTCAGTGTGTGTGGGACCAGTACCCCAGTGAGAGTCAGTGTGTGTGGGACCAGTACCCCAGTGAGAGTCAGTGTGTGTGGGACCCTCACCCCAGTGAGAGTCAGTGTGTGTGGGACCAGTCCCCCAGTGAGAGTCAATGTGTGTGGGACCCTCACCCCAGTGAGAGTCAGTGTGTGTGGGACCCGTACCCCAGTGAAAGTCAGTGTGTGTGGGACCAGTCCCCCAGTGAGAGTCAATGTGTGTGGGACCCTCACCCCAGTGAGAGTCAGTGTGTGTGGGACCCGTACCCCAGTGAAAGTCAGTGTGTGTGGGACCAGTACCCCAGTGAGAGTCAGTGTGTGTGGGACCCGTACCCCATTGAGAGTCAGTGTGTGTCAGACCCATACCCCAGTGAGAGTCAGTGTGTGTGGGACCCGTACCCCAGTGAGAGTCAGTGTGTGTGACACCCATACCCCAGTGAGAGTCAGTGTGTGTGGGACCAGTATCCCAGTGAGAGTCAGTGTGTGTGGAACCCGTACCCCACTGAGAGTCAGTGTGTGGGAAACGTACCCCAGTGAGAGTCAGTGTGTGGAACCTGTACCCCAATGAGAATCAGTGTGTGTGGAACCCTTACCCCAGTGAGAATCAGTGTGTGTGAGACCCTCAACCCAGTGAGAGTCAGTGTGTGTGGGACCAGTACCCCAGTGAGAGTCAGTGTGTGTGGGACCCTCACCCCAGTGAGTGTCAGTGTGTGTGGGACCAGTACCCCACTAAGAGTCAGTGTGTGTGGGACTCTCACGCCAGTGAGAGTCAATGTGTGTGGGACCCGTACCCCAGTGAGAGTCAGTGTGTGTGGGACCAGTACCCCAGTGAGAGTCAGTGTGTTTGGGACCTATATCCCAGTGAGAGTCAGTGTGTGTGGGACCAGTATCCCAGTGAGAGTCAGTGTGTGTGGAACCCGTACCCCATTGAGAGTCAGTGTGTGGGAAACGTACCCCAGTGAGAGTCAGTGTGTGTGGGTCCAGTACTCCAGTGAGAGTCAGTCTGTGTGGGACCCGTACCCCAGTGAGAGTCAGTGTGTGTGAGACCCATACCCCAGTGAGAGTCAGTGTGTGTGGAACCCGTACCCCAGTGAGAGTCAGTGTGTGTGGAACCCATACACCAGTGAGAATCAGTGTGTGTGGAAACGTACCCCAGTGAGAATCAGTGTGTGTGGAACCTGTACCCCAGTGAGAGTCAGTGTGTGGGAAACGTACCCCAGTGAGAGTCAGTGTGTGTGGGACCAGTACCCCAGTGAGAGTCAGTGTGTGTGGGACCCTCACCCCAGTGAGAGTCAGTGTGTGTGGGACCCGTACCCCAGTGAGAGTCAGTGTGTGTGGGACCCGTACCCCATTGAGAGTCAGTGTGTGTCAGACCCATACCCCAGTGAGAGTAAGTGTGTGTGGGACCCGTACCCCAGTGAGAGTCAGTGTGTGGGACCAGTATCCCAGTGAGAGTCAGTGTGTGTGGAACCCGTACCCCACTGAGAGTCAGTGTGTGGGAAACGTACCCCAGTGAGAGTCAGTGTGTGTGGAACCTGTACCCCAATGAGAATCAGTGTGTGTGGAACCCGTACCCCAGTGAGAATCAGTGTGTGTGAGACCCTCAACCCAGTGAGAGTCAGTGTGTGTGGGACCCGTACCTCAGTGAGAGTCAGTGTGTGTGGGACCAGTACTCCAGTGAGAGTCAGTGTGTGTGGGACCCTCACCCCAGTGAGTGTCAGTGTGTGGGACCCGTACCCCAGTGAGAGTCAGTGTGTGTGGGACAAGTACCCCAGTGAGAGTCAGTGTGTGTGGAACCCATACCCCAGTGAGAGTCAGTGTGTGGGAAACGTACCCCAGTGAGAGTCAGTGTGTGTGGAATCCATACCCCAGTGAGAGTCAGTGTGTGTGGAACCCGTACCCCAGTGAGAATCAGTGTGTGTGGGACCCATACCCCAGTGAGAGTCAGTGTGTGTGGAATCCATACCCCAGTGAGAGTCAGTGTGTGTGGAACCCGTACCCCAGTGAGAATCAGTGTGTGTGGGACCCATACCCCAGTGAGAGTCAGTGTGTGTGAAACCCGTATCCCAGTGAGAGTCAGTGTGTGGAACCGGACCCCAGTGAGAGTCAGTGCGTGTGGTACCCGTACCCCAGTGAGAGTCAGTGTGTGCGGAAACCGTACCCCAGTGAGAGTCAGTGTGTGGAACCCGTACCCCAGTGAGAGTCAGTGTGTGTGGAACCCTCACCCCAGTAAGAGTCAGTGTGTGTGGGACCCGTACCGCAGTGAGAGTCAGTGTGTGTGGAACCCGTACCGCAGTGAGAGTCAGTGTGTATGGAACCCATACCCCAGTGAGAGTCAATGTGTGTGGTACCCATACCCCAGTGAGAGTCAGTGTGTGTGGAACCCTCACCCCAGTAAGAGTCAGTGTGTGTGGGACCCGTACCGCAGTGAGAGTCAGTGTGTGTGGAACCCATACCCCAGTGAGAGTCAGTATGTGGGAAATGTACCCGAGTGAGAGTCAGTGTGTGTGGGACCCGTACCCCAGTGAGAGTCAGTGTGTGGGACCCGTACCCCAGTGAGAGTCAGTGTGTGTGGAACACGTACCCCAGTGAGAGTCAGTGTGTGGAACCCGTACCCCAGTGAGAGTCAGTGTGTGTGGGACCCGTACCCCAATGAGAGTCAGTGTGTGGCACCCGTACCTCAGTGAGAGTCAGTGTGTGTGGAACCCGTACCCCAGTGACAGTCAGTGTGTGGGACCCGTACCCCAGTCAGTGTCCGTGTGTGTGCGAAATGTACCCCAGTGAGAGTCAGTGTGTGTGGAACCCGTACCCCAGTGAGAGTCAGTGTGTGCGGAACCCGTAACCCAGTGAGAGTCAGTGTGTATGGAACCCATACCCCAGTGAGAGTCAGTATGTGGGAAATGTACCCGAGTGAGAGTCAGTGTGTGCGGAACCCGTACCCCAGTGAGAGTCAGTGTGTGTGGAACCCGTCCCCCAGTGAGAGTCAGTGTGTGTGGAACCCGTCCCCCAGTGAGAGTCAGTGTGTGTGGAACCCGTACCCCAGTGAGAATCAGTGTGTGTGGAACCCGTACCCCAGCGAGAATCAGTGTGTGTGAGACCCTCACCCCAGTGAGAGTCAGTGTGTGTGGAACCCGTACCCCAGTGAGAGTCAGTGTGTGTGGGACCAGTACCCCAGTGAGAGTCAGTGTGTGTGGGACTCTCACCCCAGTGAGAGTCAATGTGTGTGGGACCCGTACCCCAGTGAGAGTCAGTGTGTGTGGGACCAGTACCCCAGTGAGAGTCAGTGTGTGTGGGACCAGTACCCCAGTGAGAGTCAGTGTGTGTGGGACTCTCACCCCAGTGAGAGTCAATGTGTGTGGGACCCGTACCCCAGTGAGAGTCAGTGTGTGTGGGACCAGTACCCCAGTGAGAGTCAGTGTGTGTGGGACTCTCACCCCAGTGAGAGTCAATGTGTGTGGGACCCGTACCCCAGTGAGAGTCAGTGTGTGTTGGACCCTCACCCCAGTGAGAGTCAATGTGTGTGGGTCTCGTACCCCAGTGAGAGTCAATGTGTGTGGGACCAGTCCCCCAGTGTGAGTCAGTGTGTGTGGGACCCTCACCCCAGTGAGAGTCAATGTGTGTGGGACTCGTACCCCAGTGAGAGTCAATGTGTGTGGGACCCGTACCCCAGTGAGAGTCAGTGTGTGTGGGACCAGTACCCCAGTGAGAGTCAGTGTGTGTGGGACCAGTCCCCCAGTGAGAGTCAATGTGTGTGGGACCCTCACCCCAGTGAGAGTCAGTGTGTGTGGGACTCGTACCCCAGTGAGAGTCAGTGTGTGTGGGACCCGTACCCCAGTGAGAGTCAGTGTGTGTGGGACCAGTCCCCCAGTGAGAGTCAATGTGTGTGGGACCCTCACCCCAGTGAGAGTCAGTGTGTGTGGGACCCGTACCCCAGTGAAAGTCAGTGTGTGTGGGACCAGTACCCCAGTGAGAGTCAGTGTGTGTGGGACCCGTACCCCATTGAGAGTCAGTGTGTGTCAGACCCATACCCCAGTGAGAGTCAGTGTGTGTGGGACCCTCACCCCAGTGAGAGTCAGTGTGTGTGACACCCATACCCCAGTGAGAGTCAGTGTGTGTGGGACCAGTATCCCAGTGAGAGTCAGTGTGTGTGCAATCCGTACCCCACTGAGAGTCAGTGTGTGGGAAATGTACCCCAGTGAGAGTCAGTGTGTGGAACCTGTACCCCAATGAGAATCAGTGTGTGTGGAACCCGTACCCCAGTGAGAATCAGTGTGTGTGAGACCCTCAACCCAGTGAGAGTCAGTGTGTGTGGGACCCGTACCTCAGTGAGAGTCAGTGTGTGTGGGACCAGTACTCCAGTGAGAGTCAGTCTGTGTGGGACCCGTACCCCAGTGAGAGTCAGTCTGTGTGCGACCCATACCCCAGTGAGAGTCAGTGTGTGTGGGACCCGTACCCCAGTGAGAGTCAGTGTGTGTGGAACCCGTACCCCAGTGAGAGTCAGTGTGTGTGGAACCCGTACCCCAGTGAGAGTCAATGTGTGTGGGACCCTCACCCCAGTGAGAGTCAGTGTGTGTGGGACCCGTACCCAAGTGAGAGTCAGTGTGTGTGGGACCCGTACCCCAGTGAGAGTCAGTGTGTGTGTGGGACCCATACCCCAGTGAGAGTCAGTGTGGGGGACCCGTACCCCTGTGAGAGTCAGTGTGTGTGTGGGACCCGTACCCCAGTGAGAGTCAGTGTGTGTGGAACCCGTACCCCAGTGAGAGTCAGTCTGTGGGAAACGTACCCCAGTGAGAGTCAGTGTGTGTGGGACCAGTACCCCAGTGAGAGTCAGTGTGTGTGGGACCCTCACCCCAGTGAGTGTCAGTGTGTGGGACCCGTACCCCAGTGAGAGTCAGTGTGTGTGGGACCTATATCCCAGTGAGAGTCAGTGTGTGTGGGACTCGTACCCCAGTGAGAGTCAGTGTGTGTGGGAAATGTACCCCGGTGAGAGTCAGTGTGTGTGGAACCCGTACCCCAGTGAGAGTCAGTGTGTGCGGAACCCATACCCCAGTGAGAGTCAGTGTGTGTGGAACCTGTACCCCAGCGAGAATCAGTGTGTGTGAGACCCTCACTCCAGTGAGAGTCAGTGTGTGTGGGACCCGTACCCCAGTGAGAGTCAGTGTGTGTGGAACCCGTACCCCAGTGAGAATCACTGTGTGTGTGAAATGTACCCCAGTGAGGGTCAGTGTGTGGAACCCATACCCCAGTGAGAGTCAGTATGTGGGAAATGTACCCGAGTGAGAGTCAGTGTGTGTGGGACCCGTACCCCAGTGAGAGTCAGTGTGTGGGACCCGTACCCCAGTGAGAGTCAGTGTGTGGGACCCGTACCCCAGTGAGAGTCAGTGTGTGTGGGACCCGTACCCCAGTGAGAGTCAGTGTGTGTGGGACCCCTACCCCAGTGAGAGTCAGTGTGTGTGGAACCGTTACCCATTGAGAGTCAGTGTGTGGAACACGTACCCCAGTGAGAGTCAGTGTGTGGAACCCGTACCCCAGTGAACGTCAGTGTGTGGAACCCGTACCCCAGTGAGAGTCAGTGTGTGTGGGACCCGTACCCCAATGAGAGTCAGTGTGTGGCACCCGTACCTCAGTGAGAGTCAGTGTGTGTGGAACCCGTACCCCAGTGACAGTCAGTGTGTGGAACCCGTACCCCAGTGACAGTCAGTGTGTGGGACCCGTACCCCAGTCAGTGTCCGTGTGTGTGCGAAATGTACCCCAGTGAGAGTCAGTGTGTGTGGAACCCGTACCCCAGTGAGAGTCAGTGTGTGCGGAACCCGTAACCCAGTGAGAGTCAGTGTGTATGGAACCCATACCCCAGTGAGAGTCAGTATGTGGGAAATGTACCCGAGTGAGAGTCAGTGTGTGCGGAACCCGTACCCCAGTGAGAGTCAGTGTGTGTGGAACCCGTCCCCCAGTGAGAGTCAGTGTGTGTGGAACCCGTCCCCCAGTGAGAGTCAGTGTGTGTGGAACCCGTACCCCAGTGAGAATCAGTGTGTGTGGAACCCGTACCCCAGCGAGAATCAGTGTGTGTGAGACCCTCACCCCAGTGAGAGTCAGTGTGTGTGGAACCCGTACCCCAGTGAGAGTCAGTGTGTGTGGGACCAGTACCCCAGTGAGAGTCAGTGTGTGTGGGACTCTCACCCCAGTGAGAGTCAATGTGTGTGGGACCCGTACCCCAGTGAGAGTCAGTGTGTGTGGGACCAGTACCCCAGTGAGAGTCAGTGTGTGTGGGACCAGTACCCCAGTGAGAGTCAGTGTGTGTGGGACTCTCACCCCAGTGAGAGTCAATGTGTGTGGGACCCGTACCCCAGTGAGAGTCAGTGTGTGTGGGACCAGTACCCCAGTGAGAGTCAGTGTGTGTGGGACTCTCACCCCAGTGAGAGTCAATGTGTGTGGGACCCGTACCCCAGTGAGAGTCAGTGTGTGTTGGACCCTCACCCCAGTGAGAGTCAATGTGTGTGGGTCTCGTACCCCAGTGAGAGTCAATGTGTGTGGGACCAGTCCCCCAGTGTGAGTCAGTGTGTGTGGGACCCTCACCCCAGTGAGAGTCAATGTGTGTGGGACTCGTACCCCAGTGAGAGTCAATGTGTGTGGGACCCGTACCCCAGTGAGAGTCAGTGTGTGTGGGACCAGTACCCCAGTGAGAGTCAGTGTGTGTGGGACCAGTCCCCCAGTGAGAGTCAATGTGTGTGGGACCCTCACCCCAGTGAGAGTCAGTGTGTGTGGGACTCGTACCCCAGTGAGAGTCAGTGTGTGTGGGACCCGTACCCCAGTGAGAGTCAGTGTGTGTGGGACCAGTCCCCCAGTGAGAGTCAATGTGTGTGGGACCCTCACCCCAGTGAGAGTCAGTGTGTGTGGGACCCGTACCCCAGTGAAAGTCAGTGTGTGTGGGACCAGTACCCCAGTGAGAGTCAGTGTGTGTGGGACCCGTACCCCATTGAGAGTCAGTGTGTGTCAGACCCATACCCCAGTGAGAGTCAGTGTGTGTGGGACCCTCACCCCAGTGAGAGTCAGTGTGTGTGACACCCATACCCCAGTGAGAGTCAGTGTGTGTGGGACCAGTATCCCAGTGAGAGTCAGTGTGTGTGCAACCCGTACCCCACTGAGAGTCAGTGTGTGGGAAATGTACCCCAGTGAGAGTCAGTGTGTGGAACCTGTACCCCAATGAGAATCAGTGTGTGTGGAACCCGTACCCCAGTGAGAATCAGTGTGTGTGAGACCCTCAACCCAGTGAGAGTCAGTGTGTGTGGGACCCGTACCTCAGTGAGAGTCAGTGTGTGTGGGACCAGTACTCCAGTGAGAGTCAGTCTGTGTGGGACCCGTACCCCAGTGAGAGTCAGTCTGTGTGCGACCCATACCCCAGTGAGAGTCAGTGTGTGTGGGACCCGTACCCCAGTGAGAGTCAGTGTGTGTGGAACCCGTACCCCAGTGAGAGTCAGTGTGTGTTGAATCCGTACTCCAGTGAGAGTCAGTGTGTGTGGAACCCGTACCCCAGTGAGAGTCAATGTGTGTGGGACCCTCACCCCAGTGAGAGTCAGTGTGTGTGGGACCCGTACCCAAGTGAGAGTCAGTGTGTGTGGGACCCGTACCCCAGTGAGAGTCAGTGTGTGTGTGGGACCCATACCCCAGTGAGAGTCAGTGTGGGGGACCCGTACACCTGTGAGAGTCAGTGTGTGTGTGGGACCCATACCCCAGTGAGAGTCAGTGTGTGTGGAACCCGTACCCCAGTGAGAGTCAGTCTGTGGGAAACGTACCCCAGTGAGAGTCAGTGTGTGTGGGACCAGTACCCCAGTGAGAGTCAGTGTGTGTGGGACCCTCACCCCAGTGAGTGTCAGTGTGTGGGACCCGTACCCCAGTGAGAGTCAGTGTGTGTGGGACCTATATCCCAGTGAGAGTCAGTGTGTGTGGGACTCGTACCCCAGTGAGAGTCAGTGTGTGTGGGAAATGTACCCCGGTGAGAGTCAGTGTGTGTGGAACCCGTACCCCAGTGAGAGTCAGTGTGTGCGGAACCCGTACCCCAGTGAGAGTCAGTGTGTGTGGAACCTGTACCCCAGCGAGAATCAGTGTGTGTGAGACCCTCACTCCAGTGAGAGTCAGTGTGTGTGGGACCCGTACCCCAGTGAGAGTCAGTGTGTGTGGAACCCGTACCCCAGTGAGAATCACTGTGTGTGTGAAATGTACCCCAGTGAGGGTCATTGTGTGTGGGACTCTCCCCCCAGTGAGAGTCAATGTGTGTGGGACCAGTACCCCAGGGAGAGTCAGTGTGTGTGGGACCAGTACCCCAGTGAGAATCACTGTGTGTGGGAAATGTACCCCAGTGAGAGTCAGTGTGTGTGGGACTCTCCCCCCAGTGAGAGTCAATGTGTGTGGGACCCGTACCCCAGTGAGAGTCAGTGTGTGTGGGACCAGTACCCCAGGGAGAGTCAGTGTGTGTGGGACTCTCCCCCCAGTGAGAGTCAGTGTGTGTGGAACCCGTACCCCAGTGAGAATCACTGTGTGTGGGAAATGTACCCCAGTGAGAGTCAGTGTGTGTGGGACTCTCCCCCCAGTGAGAGTCAATGTGTGTGGGACCCGTACCCCAGTGAGAGTCAGTGTGTGTGGGACCAGTACCCCAGGGAGAGTCAGTGTGTGTGGGACTCTCCCCCCAGTGAGAGTCAGTGTGTGTGGAACCCGTACCCCAGTGAGAATCAGTGTGTGTGGAACCCGTACCCCAGTGAGAGTCAGTGTGTGTGGAACCCGTACCCCAGTGAGAGTCAGTGTGTGTGGAACCCGTACCCCAGCGAGAATCAGTGTGTGTGAGACCCTCAACCCAGTGAGAATCAGTGTGTGTGAGACCCTCACTCCAGTGAGAGTCAGTGTGTGTGGGACCCGTACCCCAGTGAGAGTCAGTGTGTGTGGAACCCGTACCCCAGCGAGAATCAGTGTGTTTGAGACCCTCACCCCAGTGTGAGTCAGTGTGTGTGGGACCCGTACCCCAGTGAGAGTCAGTGTGTGTGGGACCAGTACCCCACTAAGAGTCAGTGTGTGTGGGACTCTCACGCCAGTGAGAGTCAATGTGTGTGGGACTCTCCCCCCAGTGAGAGTCAATGTGTGTGGGACCCGTACCCCAGTGAGAGTCAGTGTGTGTGGGACCAGTACCCCAGGGAGAGTCAATGTGTGTGGGACCTATATCCCAGTGAGAGTCAGTGTGTGTGGGACTCGTACCCCAGTGAGAGTCAGTGTGTGTGGAACCCGTACCCCAGTGAGAATCAGTGTGTGTGGAACCCGTACCCCAGCGAGAATCAGTGTGTGTGAGACCCTCACTCCAGTGAGAGTCAGTGTGTGTGGGACCCGTACCCCAGTGAGAGTCAGTGTGTGTGGAACCCGTACCCCAGCGAGAATCAGTGTGTTTGAGACCCTCACCCCAGTGAGAGTCAGTGTGTGTGGGACCCGTACCCCAGTGAGAGTCAGTGTGTGTGGACCAGTACCCCACTAATAGTCAGTGTGTGTGGGACTCTCACGCCAGTGAGAGTCAATGTGTGTGGGACCCGTACCCCAGTGAGAGTCAGTGTGTGTGGGACCAGTACCCCAGTGAGAGTCAGTGTGTTTGGGACCTATATCCCAGTGAGAGTCAGTGTGTGTGGGACCAGTATCCCAGTGAGAGTCAGTGTGTGTGGAACCCGTACCCCATTGAGAGTCAGGGTGTGGGAAACGTACCCCAGTGAGAGTCAGTGTGTGGAACCTGTACCCCAGTGAGAATCAGTGTGTGTGGAACCCGTATCCCAGTGAGAATCAGTGTGTGTGAGACCCTCAACCCAGTGAGAGTCAGTGCGTGTGGGACCCGTACCCCAGTGAGAGTCAGTGTGTGTGGGACCAGTACTCCAGTGAGAGTCAGTCTGTGTGGGACCCGTACCCCAGTGAGAGTCAGTGTGTGTGAGACCCATACCCCAGTGAGAGTCAGTGTGTGTGGAACCCGTACCCCAGTGATAGTCAGTGTGTGGGAAACGTACCCCAGTGAGAGTCAGTCTGTGTGGAACCCATACCCCAGTGAGAGTCAGTGTGTGTGGGACCCTCACCCCAGTGAGAGTCAGTGTGTGTGGAACCCATACCCCAGTGAGAATCAGTGTGTGTGGAAACGTAGCCCAGTGAGAATCAGTGTGTGTGGAACCTGTACCCCAGTGAGATTCAGTGTGTGGGAAACGTACCCCAGTGAGAGTCAGTGTGTGTGGGACCCTCACCCCAGTGAGAGTCAGTGTGTGTGAGACCCGTACCCCAGTGAGAGTCAGTGTGTGTGGGACTAGTACCCCAGTGAGAGTCAGTGTGTGTGGGACCTATATCCCAATGAGAGTCAGTGTGTGTGGGACTCGTACCCCAGTGAGAGTCAGTGTGTGTGTGTGGGACCCGTACCCCAGTGAGAGTCAGTGTGTGTGGGACCCGTACCCCAGTGAGAGTCAGTGTGTGTGGGAAATGTACCCCAGTGAGAGTCAGCGTGTGAGTAACCCGTACCCCAGTGAGAGTTAGTGTGTGGGGGACCCGTACCCCAGTGAGAGTCAGTGCGTGCGGAAACCGTACCCCAGTGAGAGTTAGTGTGTGTGGAACCCGTACCCCAGTGAGAGTCAGTGAGTGTTGAATCCGTACCCCAGTGAGAGTCAGTGTGTGTGGAACCCGTACCCCAGTGAGAGTCAATGTGTGTGGAACCCTCACCCCAGTGAGAGTCAGTGTGTGTGGGACCCGTACCCAAGTGAGAATTAGTGTGTGTGGAACCCATACCCCAGTGAGATTCAGTGTGTGTGGAAACGTACCCCAGTGAGAATCAGTGTGTGTGGAACCCGTACCCCAGTGAGAGTCAGTGTGTGGGAAACGTACCCCAGTGATAGTCAGTGTGTGTGGGACCAGTACCCCAGTGAGAGTCAGTTTGTGTGGGATCCTCACCCCAGTGAGAGTCAGTGTGTGTGGGACAAGTACCCCAGTGAGAGTCAGTGTGTGTGGGACCTATATCCCAGTGAGAGTCAGTGTGTGTGGGACTCGTACCCCAGTGAGAGTCAGTGTGTGTGGGACCCGTACCTCAGTGAGAGTCAGTGTGTGTGGGAAATGTACCCCAGTGAGAGTCCATGTGTGCAGAACCCATACCCCAGTGAGAGTCAGTGTGTGTGGAACACAAACCCCAGTGAGAGTCAGTGTGTGTGGGACCCGTACCCCAGTGAGAGTCAGTGTGTGTGGAACCCGTACCCCATTGAGAGTCATTGTGTGTGGGACCCGTACCCCAGTGAGAGTCAGTGTGTGTGGGACCTATATCCCAGTGAGAGTCAGTGTGTGTGGGACTCGTACCCCAGTGAGAGTCAATGTGTGTGGGACCCGTACCCCAGTGAGAGTCAGTGTGTGTGGGAAATGTACCCCAGTGAGAGTCAGTGTGTGTGGGACCCGTACCCCAGTGAGAGTCAGTGTGTGCAGAACCCATACCCCATTGAGAGTCAGTGTGTGTGGAACACGTACCCCAGTGAGAGTCAGTGTGTGCAGAACCCTTACCCCAGTGAGAATCAGTGTGTGTGGGACCTGTACCCAAGTGAGAATCAGTGTGTGTGGAACCCGTACCCCAATGAGAGTCAGTGTGTGTGGAACCCGTACCCCAGTGAGAGTCAGTGTGTGGAAAATGTACCCCAGTGAGAGTCATTGTGTGTGGAACCCGTACCCCAGTGAGAGTCAGTGTGTGCGGAACCCGTACCCCAGTGAGAGTCAGTGTGTGTGGAACCCGTACCCCAGTGAGAATCAGTGTGTGTGGGACCCGTACCCAGGTGAGAATCAGTGTGTGTGGAACCCATACCCCAGTGAGAGTCAGTGTGTGGGAAACGTACCCCAGTGAGAGTCAGTGTGTGTGGAACCCGTACCCCAGTGAGAATCAGTGTGTGTGGGACCCGTACCCCAGTGAGAGTCAGTGTGTGTGAAACCCGTACCCCAGTGAGAGTCAGTGTGTGGAACCGGACCCCAGTGAGAGTCAGTGCGTGTGGGACCCGTACCCCAGTGAGAGTCAGTGTGTGGAACCGGACCCCAGTGAGAGTCAGTGCGTGTGGGACCCGTACCCCAGTGAGAGTCAGTGTGTGTGAAACCCGCACCCCAGTGAGAGTCAGTGTGTGGAACCGTACCCCAGTGAGAGTCAGTGTGTGCGGAAACCGTACCCCAGTGAGAGTCAGTGTGTGGAACCCGTACCCCAGTGAGAGTCAGTGCGTGTGGTACCCGTACCCCAGTGAGAGTCAGTGTGTGTGGAACCCGTACCGCAGTGAGAGTCAGTGTGTATGGAACCCGTACCCCAGTGAGAGTCAGTGTGTGTGGAACCCTCACCCCAGTGAGAGTCAGTGTGTGGAACACGTACCCCTGTGAGAGTCAGTGTGTGGAACCCGTACCCCAGTGAAAGTCAATGTATGTGGAACCCATACCCCAGTGAGAGTCAGTGTGTGTGGAACCCGTACCCCAGTGAGAGTCAGTGTGTGGAACACGTACCCCTGTGAGAGTCAGTGTGTGGAACCCGTACCCCAGTGAAAGTCAGTGTGTGGAACCGGTACCCCAATGAGAGTCAGTGTGTGGCACCCGTACCTCAGTGAGAGTCAGTGTGTGTGGGACCCGTACCCCAGTGTGAGTCAGTGTGTGTGGAACCGTTACCCAGTGAGAGTCAGTGTGTGGAACCCGTACCCCAGTGAGAGTCAGTGTGTGGGACCCGTACCCCAGTCAGTGTCCGTGTGTGTGGGAAATGTACCCCAGTGAGAGTCAGTGTGTGCGGAACCCGTAACCCAGTGAGAGTCAGTGTGTATGGAACCCATACCCCAGTGAGAGTCAATGTGTGTGGAACCCATACCCCAGTCAGATTCCGTGTGTGTGGAAACCGTACCGCAGTGAGATTCAGTGTGTGTGGAAACGTACCCCAGTGAGAATCAGTGTGTGTGGAACCCGTACCCCAGTGAGAGTCAGTGTGTGGGAAACGTACCCCAGTGAGAATCAGTATGTGGGAAATGTACCCGAGTGAGAGTCAGTGTGTGCGGAACCCGTACCCCAGTGAGAGTCAGTGTGTGTGGAACCCGTCCCCCAGTGAGAGTCAGTGTGTGTGGAACCCGTACCCCAGTGAGAATCAGTGTGTGTGGAACCCGTACCCCAGCGAGAATCAGTGTGTGTGAGACCCTCACCCCAGTGAGAGTCAGTGTGTGTGGGACCCGTACCCAAGTGAGAGTCAGTGTGTTTGGGACCAGTACCCCAGTGAGAGTCACTGTGTGTGGGACTCTCACCCCAGTGAGAGTCAATGTGTGTGGGACCCGTACCCCAGTGAGAGTCAGTGTGTGTGGGACCAGTACCCCAGTGAGAGTCAGTGTGTGTGGGACCAGTATCCCAGTGAGAGTCAGTGTGTGTGGGACTCGTACCCCAGTGAGAGTCAGTGTGTGTGGGACCCGTACCCCAGAGAGAGTCAGTGTGCGTGGGACCCGTACCCCAGTGAGAGTCAGTGTGTGTGGGACCCGTACCCCAGTGAAAGTCAGTGTGTGTGGGACCAGTACCCCAGTGAGAGTCAGTGTGTGTGGGAACCGTACCCCATTGAGAGTCACTGTGTGTCAGACCCATACCCCAGTGAGAGTCAATGTGTGTGGGACCCGTACCCCATTGAGAGTCAGTGTGTGTCAGACCCATACCCCAGTGAGAGTCAGTGTGTGTGGGACCAGTATCCCAGTGAGAGTCAGTGTGTGTGGAACCCGTACCCCACTGAGAGTCAGTGTGTGGGAAACGTACCCCAGTGAGAGTCAGTGTGTGGAACCTGTACCCCAATGAGAATCAGTGTGTGTGGAACCCGTACCCCAGTGAGAATCAGTGTGTGTGAGACCCTCAACCCAGTGAGAGTCAGTGTGTGTGGGACCCGTACCTCAGTGAGAGTCAGTGTGTGTGGGACCCTCACCCCAGTGAGTGTCAGTGTGTGGGACCCGTACCCCAGTGAGAGTCAGTGTGTGTGGGACAAGTACCCCAGTGAGAGTCAGTGTGTGTGGGACCTATATCCCAGTGAGAGTCAGTGTGTGTGGGACTCGTACCCCAGTGAGAGTCAGTGTGTGTGGGACCCGTACCCCAGTGAGAGTCAGTGTGTGCGGAACCCGTACCCCAGTGAGAGTCAGTGTGTGTGGAACCCGTACCCCAGCGAGAATCAGTGTGTGTGAGACCCTCACTCCAGTGAGAGTCAGTGTGTGTGGGACCCGTACCCCAGTGAGAGTCAGTGTGTGTGGAACCCGTACCCCAGTGAGAATCACTGTGTGTGGGAAATGTACCCCAGTGAGAGTCAGTGTGTGTGGGACTCTCCCCCCAGTGAGAGTCAATGTGTGTGGGACCCGTACCCCAGTGAGAGTCAGTGTGTGTGGGACCAGTACCCCAGTGAGAGTCAGTGTGTGCAGAACCCTTACCCCAGTGAGAATCAGTGTGTGTGGGACCTGTACCCAAGTGAGAATCAGTGTGTGTGGAACCCGTACCCCAATGAGAGTCAGTGTGTGTGGAACCCGTACCCCAGTGAGAGTCAGTGTGTGTGGAACCGTTACCCAGTGAGAGTCAGTGTGTGTGGAACCGTTACCCAGTGAGAGTCAGTGTGTGGAACCCGTACCCCAGTGAGAGTCAGTGTGTGTGGAACCCGTACCCCAGTGACAGTCAGTGTGTGGAACCCGTACCCCAGTGACAGTCAGTGTGTGGGACCCGTACCCCAGTCAGTGTCCGTGTGTGTGGGAAATGTACCCCAGTGAGAGTCAGTGTGTGTGGAACCCGTACCCCAGTGAGAGTCAGTGTGTGCGGAACCCGTAACCCAGTGAGAGTCAGTGTGTATGGAACCCATACCCCAGTGAGAGTCAATGTGTGTGGAACCCATACCCCAGTGAGAGTCAGTGTGTGTGGAACCCGTACCCCAGTGAGAGTCAGTGTGTGGAACCCATACCCCAGTGAGTGTCAGTGTGTGTGGGACCCGTACCCCAGTGAGAGTCAGTGCGTGTGGGACCCGTACCCCAGTGAGAGTCAGTGTGTGGAACCCATACCCCAGTGAGTGTCAGTGTGTGTGAGACCCTCACCCCAGTGAGAGTCAGTGTGTGTGGGACCCGTACCCCAGTCAGATTCCGTGTGTGTGGAAACCGTACCGCAGTGAGATTCAGTGTGTGTGGAAACGTACCCCAGTGAGAATCAGTGTGTGTGGAACCCGTACCCCAGTGAGAGTCAGTGTGTGGGAAACGTACCCCAGTGAGAATCAGTATGTGGGAAATGTACCCGAGTGAGAGTCAGTGTGTGCGGAACCCGTACCCCAGTGAGAGTCAGTGTGTGTGGAACCCGTACCCCAGTGAGAATCAGTGTGTGTGGAACCCGTACCCCAAAGAGAATCAGTGTGTGTGAGACCCTCACCCCAGTGAGAGTCAGTGTGTGTGGGACCCGTACCCCAGTGAGAGTCAGTGTGTGTGGGACCAGTACCCCAGTGAGAGTCAGTGTGTGTGGGACTCTCACCCCAGTGAGAGTCAATGTGTGTGGGAGCCGTACCCCAGTGAGAGTCAGTGTGTGTGGGACCAGTACCCCAGTGAGAGTCAGTGTGTGTGGGACCAGTACCCCAGTGAGAGTCAGTGTGTGTGGGACCAGTACCCCAGTGAGAGTCAGTGTGTGTGGGACCAGTATCCCAGTGAGAGTCAGTGTGTGTGGGACTCGTACCCCAGTGAGAGTCAGTGTGTGTGGGACCCGTACCCCAGAGAGAGTCAGTGTGTGTGGGACCCGTACCCCAGTGAGAGTCAGTGTGTGTGGGACCCGTACCCCAGTGAAAGTCAGTGTGTGTGGGACCAGTACCCCAGTGAGAGTCAGTGTGTGTGGGACCCGTACCCCATTGAGAGTCAGTGTGTGTCAGACCCATACCCCAGTGAGAGTCAGTGTGTGTGGGACCCGTACCCCAGTGAGAGTCAGTGTGTGGGACCAGTATCCCAGTGAGAGTCAGTGTGTGTGGAACCCGTACCCCACTGAGAGTCAGTGTGTGGGAAACGTACCCCAGTGAGAGTCAGTGTGTGGAAGCTGTACCCCAATGAGAATCAGTGTGTGTGGAACCCGTACCCCAGTGAGAATCAGTGTGTGTGAGACCCTCAACCCAGTGAGAGTCAGTGTGTGTGGGACCCGTACCTCAGTGGGAGTCAGTGTGTGTGGGACCAGTACTCCAGTGAGAGTCAGTGTGTGTGGGACCCTCACCCCAGTGAGTGTCAGTGTGTGGGACCCGTACCCCAGTGAGAGTCAGTGTGTGTGGGACAAGTACCCCAGTGAGAGTCAGTGTGTGTGGGACCTATATCCCAGTGAGAGTCAGTGTGTGTGGGACTCGTACCCCAGTGAGAGTCAGTGTGTGTGGGTCCCGTACCCCAGTGAGAGTCAGTGTGTGTGGGAAATGTACCCCGGTGAGAGTCAGTGTGTGTGGAACCCGTACCCCAGTGAGAGTCACTGTGTGCGGAACCCGTACCCCAGTGAGAGTCAGTGTGTGTGGAACCCGTACCCCAGCGAGAATCAGTGTGTGTGAGACCCTCACTCCAGTGAGAGTCAGTGTGTGTGGGACCCGTACCCCAGTGAGAGTCAGTGTGTGTGGAACCCGTACCCCAGTGAGAATCACTGTGTTTGGGAAATGTACCCCAGTGAGAGTCAGTGTGTGTGGGACTCTCCCCCCAGTGAGAGTCAATGTGTGTGGGACCCGTACCCCAGTGAGAGTCAGTGTGTGTGGGACCAGTACCCCAGGGAGAGTCAGTGTGTGTGGGACCTATATCCCAGTGAGAGTCAGTGTGTGTGGGACCCGTACCCCAGTGAGAGTCAGTGTGTGTGGAACCCGTACCCCAGTGAGAATCAGTGTGTGTGGAACCCGTACCCCAGCGAGAATCAGTGTGTGTGAGACCCTCACTCCAGTGAGAGTCAGTGTGTGTGGGACCCGTACCCCAGTGAGAGTCAGTGTGTGTGGAACCCGTACCCCAGCGAGAATCAGTGTGTTTGAGACCCTCACCCCAGTGTGAGTCAGTGTGTGTGGGACCCGTACCCCAGTGAGAGTCAGTGTGTGTGGGACCAGTACCCCACTAAGAGTCAGTGTGTGTGGGACTCTCACGCCAGTGAGAGTCAATGTGTGTGGGACCCGTACCCCAGTGAGAGTCAGTGTGTTTGGGACCTATATCCCATTGAGTGTCAGTGTGTGTGAGACCCTCAACCCAGTGAGAGTCAGTGCATGTGGGACCCGTACCCCAGTGAGAGTCAGTGTGTGTGAGACCCATACCCCAGTGAGAGTCAGTGTGTGTGGAACCCGTACCCCATTGAGAGTCAATGTGTGTGGGACCCTCACCCCAGTGAGAGTCAGTGTGTGTGGAACCCATACCCCAGTGAGAATCAGTGTGTGTGGGAAATGTACCCCGGTGAGAGTCAGTGTGTGTGGAACCCGTACCCCAGTGAGAGTCAGAGTGTGTGGAACCCGTACCCCAGTGAGAGTCAGTGTGTGTGGGACTCTCCCCCCAGTGAGAGTCAGTGTGTGTGGGACCAGTCCCCCAGTGAGAGTCAATGTGTGTGGGACCCTCACCCCAGTGAGAGTCAGTGTGTGTGGGACCCGTACCCCAGTGAAAGTCAGTGTGTGTGGGACTCTCACCTCAGTGAGAGTCAATGTGTGTGGGACCAGTACCCCAGTGAGAGTCAGTGTGTGTGGGACCAGTACCCCAGTGAGAGTCAGTGTGTGTGGGACCAGTACCCCAGTGAGAGTCAGTGTGTGTGGGACCCTCACCCCAGTGAGAGTCAGTGTGTGTGGGACCAGTCCCCCAGTGAGAGTCAATGTGTGTGGGACCCTCACCCCAGTGAGAGTCAGTGTGTGTGGGACCCGTACCCCAGTGAAAGTCAGTGTGTGTGGGACCAGTCCCCCAGTGAGAGTCAGTGTGTGTGGGACCCTCACCCCAGTGAGAGTCAGTGTGTGTGGGACCCGTACCCCAGTGAAAGTCAGTGTGTGTGGGACCAGTACCCCAGTGAGAGTCAGTGTGTGTGGGACCCGTACCCCATTGAGAGTCAGTGTGTGTCAGACCCATACCCCAGTGAGAGTCAGTGTGTGTGGGACCCGTACCCCAGTGAGAGTCAGTGTGTGTGACACCCATACCCCAGTGAGAGTCAGTGTGTGTGGGACCAGTATCCCAGTGAGAGTCAGTGTGTGTGGAACCCGTACCCCACTGAGAGTCAGTGTGTGGGAAACGTACCCCAGTGAGAGTCAGTGTGTGGAACCTGTACCCCAATGAGAATCAGTGTGTGTGGAACCCTTACCCCAGTGAGAATCAGTGTGTGTGAGACCCTCAACCCAGTGAGAGTCAGTGTGTGTGGGACCAGTACCCCAGTGAGAGTCAGTGTGTGTGGGACCCTCACCCCAGTGAGTGTCAGTGTGTGTGGGACCAGTACCCCACTAAGAGTCAGTGTGTGTGGGACTCTCACGCCAGTGAGAGTCAATGTGTGTGGGACCCGTACCCCAGTGAGAGTCAGTGTGTGTGGGACCAGTACCCCAGTGAGAGTCAGTGTGTTTGGGACCTATATCCCAGTGAGAGTCAGTGTGTGTGGGACCAGTATCCCAGTGAGAGTCAGTGTGTGTGGAACCCGTACCCCATTGAGAGTCAGTGTGTGGGAAACGTACCCCAGTGAGAGTCAGTGTGTGTGGGTCCAGTACTCCAGTGAGAGTCAGTCTGTGTGGGACCCGTACCCCAGTGAGAGTCAGTGTGTGTGAGACCCATACCCCAGTGAGAGTCAGTGTGTGTGGAACCCGTACCCCAGTGAGAGTCAGTGTGTGTGGAACCCATACACCAGTGAGAATCAGTGTGTGTGGAAACGTACCCCAGTGAGAATCAGTGTGTGTGGAACCTGTACCCCAGTGAGAGTCAGTGTGTGGGAAACGTACCCCAGTGAGAGTCAGTGTGTGTGGGACCAGTACCCCAGTGAGAGTCAGTGTGTGTGGGACCCTCACCCCAGTGAGAGTCAGTGTGTGTGGGACCTATATCCCAGTGAGAGTCAGTGTGTGTGGGACCCGTACCCCAGTGAGAGTCAGTGTGTGTGGGACCCGTACCCCAGTGAGAGTCAGTGTGTGTGGGACCCGTACCCCAGTGAGAGTCAGTGTGTGTGGGAAATGTACCCCAGTGAGAGTCAGCGTGTGTGGAACCCGTACCCCAGTGAGAGTTAGTGTGTGTGGGACCCGTACCCCAGTGAGAGTCAGTGCGTGCGGAACCCGTACCCCAGTGAGAGTCAGTGTGTGTGGAACCCGTACCCCAGTGAGAGTCAGTTTGTGTTGAATCCGTACCCCAGTGAGAGTCAGTGTGTGTGGAACCCGTACCCCAGTGAGAGTCAATGTGTGTGGGACCCTCACCCCAGTGAGAGACAGTGTGTGTGGGACCCGTACCCAAGTGAGAATTAGTGTGTGTGGAACCCATACCCCAGTGAGATTCAGTGTGTGTGGAAACGTACCCCAGTGAGAATCAGTGTGTGTGGAACCCGTACCCCAGTGAGAGTCAGTGTGTGGGAAACGTACCCCAGTGATAGTCAGTGTGTGTGGGACCAGTACTCCAGTGAGAGTCAGTGTGTGTGGGACCCTCACCCCAGTGAGTGTCAGTGTGTGGGACCCGTACCCCAGTGAGAGTCAGTGTGTGTGGGACAAGTACCCCAGTGAGAGTCAGTGTGTGTGGGACCTATATCCCAGTGAGAGTCAGTGTGTGTGGGACTCGTACCCCAGTGAGAGTCAGTGTGTGTGGGACCCGTACCCCAGTGAGAGTCAGTGTGTGTGGGAAATGTACCCCGGTGAGAGTCAGTGTGTGTGGAACCCGTACCCCAGTGAGAGTCACTGTGTGCGGAACCCGTACCCCAGTGAGAGTCAGTGTGTGTGGAACCCGTACCCCAGCGAGAATCAGTGTGTGTGAGACCCTCACTCCAGTGAGAGTCAGTGTGTGTGGGACCCGAACCCCAGTGAGAGTCAGTGTGTGTGGAACCCGTACCCCAGTGAGAATCACTGTGTGTGGGAAATGTACCCCAGTGAGAGTCAGTGTGTGTGGGACTCTCCCCCCAGTGAGAGTCAATGTGTGTGGGACCCGTACCCCAGTGAGAGTCAGTGTGTGTGGGACCAGTACCCCAGGGAGAGTCAGTGTGTGTGGGACCTATATCCCAGTGAGAGTCAGTGTGTGTGGGACTCGTACCCCAGTGAGAGTCAGTGTGTGTGGAACCCGTACCCCAGTGAGAATCAGTGTGTGTGGAACCCGTACCCCAGCGAGAATCAGTGTGTGTGAGACCCTCACTCCAGTGAGAGTCAGTGTGTGTGGGACCCGTACCCCAGTGAGAGTCAGTGTGTGTGGAACCCGTACCCCAGCGAGAATCAGTGTGTTTGAGACCCTCACCCCAGTGAGAGTCAGTGTGTGTGGGACCAGTACCCCACTAAGAGTCAGTGTGTGTGGGACTCTCACGCCAGTGAGAGTCAATGTGTGTGGGACCCGTACCCCAGTGAGAGTCAGTGTGTGTGGGACCAGTACCCCAGTGAGAGTCAGTGTGTTTGGGACCTCTATCCCAGTGAGAGTCAGTGTGTGTGGGACCAGTATCCCAGTGAGAGTCAGTGTGTGTGGAACCCGTACCCCATTGAGAGTCAGTGTGTGGGAAACGTACCCCAGTGAGAGTCAGTGTGTGGAACCTGTACCCCAGTGAGAATCAGTGTGTGTGGAACCCGTACCCCAGTGAGAATCAGTGTGTGTGAGACCCTCAACCCAGTGAGAGTCAGTGCATGTGGGACCCGTACCCCAGTGAGAGTCAGTGTGTGTGGGACCAGTACTCCAGTGAGAGTCAGTCTGTGTGGGACCCGTACCCCAGTGAGAGTCAGTGTGTGTGAGACCCATACCCCAGTGAGAGTCAGTGTGTGTGGATCCCGTACCCCAGTGAGAGTCAATGTGTGTGGGACCCTCACCCCAGTGAGAGTCAATGTGTGTGGAACCCATACCCCAGTGAGAATCAGTGTGTGTGGGAAATGTACCCCGGTGAGAGTCAGTGTGTGTGGAACCCGTACCCCAGTGAGAGTCAGTGTGTGTGGAACCCGTACCCCAGTGAGAATCAGTGTGTGTGGAACCCGTACCCCAGCGAGAATCAGTGTGTGTGAGACCCTCACCCCAGTGAGAGTCAGTGTGTGTGGTACCCGTACCCCAGTGAGAGTCAGTGTGTGTGGGACCAGTACCCCAGTGAGAGTCAGTGTGTGTGGGACTCTCACCTCAGTGAGAGTCAATGTGTGTGGGACCAGTACACCAGTGAGAGTCAGTGTGTGTGGGACCAGTACCCCAGTGAGAGTCAGTGTGTGTGGGACCAGTACCCCAGTGAGAGTCAGTGTGTGTGGGACCAGTACCCCAGTGAGAGTCAGTGTGTGTGGGACCCTCACCCCAGTGAGAGTCAGTGTGTGTGGGACCAGTCCCCCAGTGAGAGTCAATGTGTGTGGGACCCTCACCCCAGTGAGAGTCAGTGTGTGTGGGACCCGTACCCCAGTGAAAGTCAGTGTGTGTGGGACCCTCACCCCAGTGAGAGTCAGTGTGTGTGGGACCCGTACCCCAGTGAGAGTCAGTGTGTGTGGGACCAGTACCCCAGTGAGAGTCAGTGTGTGTGGGACCCGTACCCCATTGAGAGTCAGTGTGTCAGACCCATACCCCAGTGAGAGTCAGTGTGTGTGGGACCTGTACCCCAGTGAGAGTCAGTGTGTGTGACACCCATACCCCAGTGAGAGTCAGTGTGTGTGGGACCAGTATCCCAGTGAGAGTCAGTGTGTGTGGAACCCGTACCCCACTGAGAGTCAGTGTGTGGGAAACGTACCCCAGTGAGAGTCAGTGTGTGGAACCTGTACCCCAATGAGAATCAGTGTGTGTGGAACCCGTACCCCAGTGAGAATCAGTGTGTGTGAGACCCTCAACCCAGTGAGAGTCAGTGTGTGTGGGACCCGTACCTCAGTGAGAGTCAGTCTGTGTGAGACCCATACCCCAGTGAGAGTCAGTGTGTGTGGGACCCGTACCCCAGTGAGAGTCAGTGTGTGTGGGACCCGTACCCCAGTGAGAGTCAGTCTGTGTGAGACCCATACCCCAGTGAGAGTCAGTGTGTGTGGGACCCGTACCCCAGTGAGAGTCAGTCTGTGTGAGACCCATACCCCAGTGAGAGTCAGTGTGTGTGGAACCCGTACCCCAGTGAGAGTCAGTGTGTGTTGAATCCGTACCCCAGTGAGAGTCAGTGTGTGTGGAACCCGTACCCCAGTGAGAGTCAATGTGTGTGGGACCCTCACCCCAATGAGAGTCAGTGTGTGTGGGACCCGTACCCAAGTGAGAATCAGTGTGTGTGGAACCCGTACCCCAGTGAGAGTCCGTGTGTGGGAAACGTACCCCAGTGAGAGTCAGTGTGTGTGGGACCAGTACCCCAGTGAGAGTCAGTGTGTGTGGGACCCTCACCCCAGTGAGTGTCAGTGTGTGGGACCCGTACCCCAGTGAGATTCAGTGTGTGTGGGACAAGTACCCCAGTGAGAGTCAGTGTGTGTGGGACCGATATCCCAGTGAGAGTCAGTGTGTGTGGGACTCGTACCCCAGTGAGAGTCAGTGTGTGTGGGACCCGTACCCCAGTGAGAGTCAGTGTGTGTGGGACCCGTACCCCAGTGAGAGTCGGTGTGTGTGGAACCCGTACCCCAGTGAGAGTCAGTGTGTGTGGGAAATGTACCCCGGTGAGAGTCAGTGTGTGTGGAACCCGTACCCCAGTGAGAGTCAGTGTGTGTGGGAAATGTACCCCGGTGAGAGTCAGTGTGTGTGGAACCCGTACCCCAGTGAGAGTCAGTGTGTGTGGGACCCATACCCCAGTGAGAGTCAGTGTGTGCGGAACCCATACCCCAGTGAGAGTCAGTGTGTGTGGAACCCGTACCCCAGCGAGAATCAGTGTGTGTGAGACCCTCACCCCAGTGTGAGTCAGTGTGTGTGGGACCCGTACCCCAGTGAGAGTCAGTGTGTGTGGGACCAGTACCCCACTAAGAGTCAGTGTGTGTGGGACTCTCACGCCAGTGAGAGTCAATGTGTGTGGGACCCGTACCCCAGTGAGAGTCAGTGTGTGTGGGACCAGTACCCCAGTGAGAGTCAGTGTGTTTGGGACCTATATCCCAGTGAGAGTCAGTGTGTGTGGGACCAGTATCCCAGTGAGAATCAGTGTGTGTGGAACCCGTACCCCATTGAGAGTCAGTGTGTGGGAAACGTACCCCAGTGAGAGTCAGTGTGTGGAACCTGTACCCCAGTGAGAATCAGTGTGTGTGGAACCCGTACCCCAGTGAGAATCAGTGTGTGTGAGACCCTCAACCCAGTGAGAGTCAGTGCGTGTGGGACCCGTACCCCAGTGAGAGTCAGTGTGTGTGGGACCAGTACTCCAGTGAGAGTCAGTCTGTGTGGGACCCGTACCCCAGTGAGAGTCAGTGTGTGTGAGACCCATACCCCAGTGAGAGTCAGTGTGTGTGGAACCCGTACCCCAGTGAGAGTCAATGTGTGTGGGACCCTCACCCCAGTGAGAGTCAGTGTGTGTGGAACCCATACCCCAGTGAGAATCAGTGTGTGTGGAAACGTACCCCAGTGAGAATCAGTGTGTGTGGAACCTGTACCCCAGTGAGAGTCAGTGAGTGGGAAACGTACCCCAGTGAGAGTCAGTGTGTGTGGGACCTATATCCCAGTGAGAGTCAGTGTGTGTGGGACCCGTGCCCCAGTGAGAGTCAGTGTGTGTGGGACCCGTACCCCAGTGAGAGTCAGTGTGTGTGGGACCCGTACCCCAGTGAGAGTCAGTGTGTGTGGGAAATGTACCCCAGTGAGAGTCAGCGTGTGTGGAACCCGTACCCTAGTGAGAGTTTGTGTGTGTGGGACCCGTACCCCAGTGAAAGTCAGTGCGTGCGGAACCCGTACCCCAGTGAGAGTCAGTGTGTGTGGAACCCGTACCCCAGTGAGAGTCAGTGTGTGTTGAATCCGTACCCCAGTGAGAGTCAGTGTGTGTGGAACCCGTACCCCAGTGAGAGTTAGTGTGTGTGGGACCCGTACCCCAGTGAGAGTCAGTGCGTGCGGAACCCGTACCCCAGTGAGAGTCAGTGTGTGTGGAACCCGTACCCCAGTGAGAATCACTGTGTGTGGGAAATGTACCCCAGTGAGAGTCAGTGTGTGTGGGACTCTCCCCCCAGTGAGAGTCAATGTGTGTGGGACCCGTACCCCAGTGAGAGTCAGTGTGTGTGGGACCAGTACCCCAGGGAGAGTCAGTGTGTGTGGGACCTATATCCCAGTGAGAGTCAGTGTGTGTGGGACTCGTACCCCAGTGAGAGTCAGTGTGTGTGGAACCCGTACCCCAGTGAGAATCAGTGTGTGTGGAACCCGTACCCCAGCGAGAATCAGTGTGTGTGAGACCCTCACTCCAGTGAGAGTCAGTGTGTGTGGGACCCGTACCCCAGTGAGAGTCAGTGTGTGTGGAACCCGTACCCCAGCGAGAATCAGTGTGTTTGAGACCCTCACCCCAGTGTGAGTCAGTGTGTGTGGGACCCGTACCCCAGTGAGAGTCAGTGTGTGTGGGACCAGTACCCCACTAAGAGTCAGTGTGTGTGGGACTCTCACGCCAGTGAGAGTCAATGTGTGTGGGACCCGTACCCCAGTGAGAGTCAGTGTGTGTGGGACCTATATCCCAGTGAGAGTCAGTGTGTTTGGGACCTATATCCCAGTGAATGTCAGTGTGTGTGGGACCAGTATCCCAGTGAGAGTCAGTGTGTGTGGAACCCGTACCCCATTGAGAGTCAGTGTGTGGGAAACGTACCCCAGTGAGAGTCAGTGTGTGGAACCTGTACCCCAGTGAGAATCAGTGTGTGTGGAACCCGTACCCCAGTGAGAATCAGTGTGTGTGAGACCCTCAACCCAGTGAGAGTCAGTGCGTGTGGGACCCGTACCCCAGTGAGAGTCAGTGTGTGTGGGACCAGTACTCCAGTGAGAGTCAGTGTGTGTGGAACCCATACCCCAGTGAGAATCAGTGTGTGGGAAACGTACCCCAGTGAGAGTCAGTGTGTGTGAGACCCTCAACCCAGTGAGAGTCAGTGCGTGTGGGACCCGTACCCCAGTGAGAGTCAGTGTGTGTGGGACCAGTACTCCAGTGAGAGTCAGTCTGTGTGGGACCCGTACCCCAGTGAGAGTCAGTGTGTGTGAGACCCATACCCCAGTGAGAGTCAGTGTGTGTGGAACCCGTACCCCAGTGAGAGTCAGTGTGCGTGAGACCCTCAACCCAGTGAGTGTCAGTGCGTGTGGGACCCGTACCCCAGTGAGAGTCAGTGTGTGTGGGACCAGTACTCCAGTGAGAGTCAGTCTGTGTGGGACCCGTACCCCAGTGAGAGTCAGTGTGTGTGAGACCCATACCCCAGTGAGAGTCAGTGTGTGTGGAACCCGTACCCCAGTGAGAGTCAGTGTGTGTGGAACCCATACCCCAGTGAGAATCAGTGTGTGGGAAACGTACCCCAGTGAGAGTCAGTGTGTGTGGGACCAGTACCCCAGTGAGAGTCAGTGTGTGTGGGACCCTCACCCCAGTGAGAGTCAGTGTGTGTGGGACCCGTACCCCAGTGAGAGTCAGTGTGTGTGGGACCTATATCCCAGTGAGAGTCAGTGTGTGTGGGACCCGTACCCCAGTGAGAGTCAGTGTGTGTGGGACCCGTACCCCAGTGAGAGTCAGTGTGTGTGGGACCCGTACCCCAGTGAGAGTCAGTGTGTGTGGGAAATGTACCCCAGTGAGAGTCAATGTGTGTGGGACCCTCACCCCAGTGAGAGTCAGTGTGTGTGGAACCCATACCCCAGTGAGAATCAGTGTGTGTGGGAAATGTACCCCGGTGAGAGTCAGTGTGTGTGGAACCCGTACCCCAGTGAGAGTCAGTGTGTGTGGAACCCGTACCCCAGCGAGAATCAGTGTGTGTGAGACCCTCACCCCAGTGAGAGTCAGTGTGTGTGGTACCCGTACCCCAGTGAGAGTCAGTGTGTGTGGGACCAGTACCCCAGTGAGAGTCAGTGTGTGTGGGACTCTCACCTCAGTGAGAGTCAATGTGTGTGGGACCAGTACCCCAGTGAGAGTCAGTGTGTGTGGGACCAGTACCCCAGTGAGAGTCAGTGTGTGTGGGACCAGTACCCCAGTGATGGTCAGTGTGTGTGGGACCCTCACCCCAGTGAGAGTCAGTGTGTGTGGGACCAGTCCCCCAGTGAGAGTCAATGTGTGTGGGACCCTCACCCCAGTGAGAGTCAGTGTGTGTGGGACCCGTACCCCAGTGAAAGTCAGTGTGTGTGGGACCCTCACCCCAGTGAGAGTCAGTGTGTGTGGGACCCGTACCCCAGTGAGAGTCAGTGTGTGTGGGACCAGTACCCCAGTGAGAGTCAGTGTGTGTGGGACCCGTACCCCATTGAGAGTCAGTGTGTCAGACCCATACCCCAGTGAGAGTCAGTGTGTGTGGGACCTGTACCCCAGTGAGAGTCAGTGTGTGTGACACCCATACCCCAGTGAGAGTCAGTGTGTGTGGGACCAGTATCCCAGTGAGAGTCAGTGTGTGTGGAACCCGTACCCCACTGAGAGTCAGTGTGTGGGAAACGTACCCCAGTGAGAGTCAGTGTG
Source organism: Heterodontus francisci (assembly GCF_036365525.1). Taxonomy (NCBI): domain Eukaryota; kingdom Metazoa; phylum Chordata; class Chondrichthyes; order Heterodontiformes; family Heterodontidae; genus Heterodontus; species Heterodontus francisci. The sequence continues at coordinate 17,869,161 of NC_090416.1, forward strand.
TGGAACCTGTACCCCAATGAGAATCAGTGTGTGTGGAACCCGTACCCCAGTGAGAATCAGTGTGTGTGAGACCCTCAACCCAGTGAGAGTCAGTGTGTGTGGGACCCGTACCTCAGTGAGAGTCAGTCTGTGTGAGACCCATACCCCAGTGAGAGTCAGTGTGTGTGGGACCCGTACCCCAGTGAGAGTCAGTGTGTGTGGGACCCGTACCCCAGTGAGAGTCAGTCTGTGTGAGACCCATACCCCAGTGAGAGTCAGTGTGTGTGGGACCCGTACCCCAGTGAGAGTCAGTCTGTGTGAGACCCATACCCCAGTGAGAGTCAGTGTGTGTGGAACCCGTACCCCAGTGAGAGTCAGTGTGTGTTGAATCCGTACCCCAGTGAGAGTCAGTGTGTGTGGAACCCGTACCCCAGTGAGAGTCAATGTGTGTGGGACCCTCACCCCAATGAGAGTCAGTGTGTGTGGGACCCGTACCCAAGTGAGAATCAGTGTGTGTGGAACCCGTACCCCAGTGAGAGTCAGTGTGTGGGAAACGTACCCCAGTGAGAGTCAGTGTGTGTGGGACCAGTACCCCAGTGAGAGTCAGTGTGTGTGGGACCCTCACCCCAGTGAGTGTCAGTGTGTGGGACCCGTACCCCAGTGAGAGTCAGTGTGTGTGGGACAAGTACCCCAGTGAGAGTCAGTGTGTGTGGGACCGATATCCCAGTGAGAGTCAGTGTGTGTGGGACTCGTACCCCAGTGAGAGTCAGTGTGTGTGGGACCCGTACCCCAGTGAGAGTCAGTGTGTGTGGGACCCGTACCCCAGTGAGAGTCGGTGTGTGTGGAACCCGTACCCCAGTGAGAGTCAGTGTGTGTGGGAAATGTACCCCGGTGAGAGTCAGTGTGTGTGGAACCCGTACCCCAGTGAGAGTCAGTGTGTGTGGGAAATGTACCCCGGTGAGAGTCAGTGTGTGTGGAACCCGTACCCCAGTGAGAGTCAGTGTGTGTGGGACCCATACCCCAGTGAGAGTCAGTGTGTGCGGAACCCATACCCCAGTGAGAGTCAGTGTGTGTGGAACCCGTACCCCAGCGAGAATCAGTGTGTGTGAGACCCTCACCCCAGTGTGAGTCAGTGTGTGTGGGACCCGTACCCCAGTGAGAGTCAGTGTGTGTGGGACCAGTACCCCACTAAGAGTCAGTGTGTGTGGGACTCTCACGCCAGTGAGAGTCAATGTGTGTGGGACCCGTACCCCAGTGAGAGTCAGTGTGTGTGGGACCAGTACCCCAGTGAGAGTCAGTGTGTTTGGGACCTATATCCCAGTGAGAATCAGTGTGTGTGGAACCCGTACCCCATTGAGAGTCAGTGTGTGGGAAACGTACCCCAGTGAGAGTCAGTGTGTGGAACCTGTACCCCAGTGAGAATCAGTGTGTGTGGAACCCGTACCCCAGTGAGAATCAGTGTGTGTGAGACCCTCAACCCAGTGAGAGTCAGTGCGTGTGGGACCCGTACCCCAGTGAGAGTCAGTGTGTGTGGAACCCGTACCCCAGTGAGAGTCAGTGTGTGTGGGACCAGTACTCCAGTGAGAGTCAGTCTGTGTGGGACCCGTACCCCAGTGAGAGTCAGTGTGTGTGAGACCCATACCCCAGTGAGAGTCAGTGTGTGTGGAACCCGTACCCCAGTGAGAGTCAATGTGTGTGGGACCAGTACCCCAGTGAGAATCAGTGTGTGTGGAAACGTACCCCAGTGAGAATCAGTGTGTGTGGAACCTGTACCCCAGTGAGAGTCAGTGAGTGGGAAACGTACCCCAGTGAGAGTCAGTGTGTGTGGGACCAGTACCCCAGTGAGAGTCAGTGTGTGTGGGACCCTCACCCCAGTGAGAGTCAGTGTGTGTGGGACCCGTACCCCAGTGAGAGTCAGTGTGTGTGGGACCTATATCCCAGTGAGAGTCAGTGTGTGTGGGACCCGTGCCCCAGTGAGAGTCAGTGTGTGTGGGACCCGTACCCCAGTGAGAGTCAGTGTGTGTGGGACCCGTACCCCAGTGAGAGTCAGTGTGTGTGGGAAATGTACCCCAGTGAGAGTCAGCGTGTGTGGAACCCGTACCCTAGTGAGAGTTAATGTGTGTGGGACCCGTACCCCAGTGAGAGTCAGTGCGTGCGGAACCCGTACCCCAGTGAGAGTCAGTGTGTGTGGAACCCGTACCCCAGTGAGAGTCAGTGTGTGTTGAATCCGTACCCCAGTGAGAGTCAGTGTGTGTGGAACCCGTACCCCAGTGAGAGTTAGTGTGTGTGGGACCCGTACCCCAGTGAGAGTCAGTGCGTGCGGAACCCGTACCCCAGTGAGAGTCAGTGTGTGTGGAACCCGTACCCCAGTGAGAATCACTGTGTGTGGGAAATGTACCCCAGTGAGAGTCAGTGTGTGTGGGACTCTCCCCCCAGTGAGAGTCAATGTGTGTGGGACCCGTACCCCAGTGAGAGTCAGTGTGTGTGGGACCAGTACCCCAGGGAGAGTCAGTGTGTGTGGGACCTATATCCCAGTGAGAGTCAGTGTGTGTGGGACTCGTACCCCAGTGAGAGTCAGTGTGTGTGGAACCCGTACCCCAGTGAGAATCAGTGTGTGTGGAACCCGTACCCCAGCGAGAATCAGTGTGTGTGAGACCCTCACTCCAGTGAGAGTCAGTGTGTGTGGGACCCGTACCCCAGTGAGAGTCAGTGTGTGTGGAACCCGTACCCCAGCGAGAATCAGTGTGTTTGAGACCCTCACCCCAGTGTGAGTCAGTGTGTGTGGGACCCGTACCCCAGTGAGAGTCAGTGTGTGTGGGACCAGTACCCCACTAAGAGTCAGTGTGTGTGGGACTCTCACGCCAGTGAGAGTCAATGTGTGTGGGACCCGTACCCCAGTGAGAGTCAGTGTGTGTGGGACCTATATCCCAGTGAGAGTCAGTGTGTTTGGGACCTATATCCCAGTGAGAGTCAGTGTGTGTGGGACCAGTATCCCAGTGAGAGTCAGTGTGTGTGGAACCCGTACCCCATTGAGAGTCAGTGTGTGGGAAACGTACCCCAGTGAGAGTCAGTGTGTGGAACCTGTACCCCAGTGAGAATCAGTGTGTGTGGAACCCGTACCCCAGTGAGAATCAGTGTGTGTGAGACCCTCAACCCAGTGAGAGTCAGTGCGTGTGGGACCCGTACCCCAGTGAGAGTCAGTGTGTGTGGGACCAGTACTCCAGTGAGAGTCAGTGTGTGTGGAACCCATACCCCAGTGAGAATCAGTGTGTGGGAAACGTACCCCAGTGAGAGTCAGTGTGTGTGAGACCCTCAACCCAGTGAGAGTCAGTGCGTGTGGGACCCGTACCCCAGTGAGAGTCAGTGTGTGTGGGACCAGTACTCCAGTGAGAGTCAGTCTGTGTGGGACCCGTACCCCAGTGAGAGTCAGTGTGTGTGAGACCCATACCCCAGTGAGAGTCAGTGTGTGTGGAACCCGTACCCCAGTGAGAGTCAGTGTGTGTGAGACCCTCAACCCAGTGAGAGTCAGTGCGTGTGGGACCCGTACCCCAGTGAGAGTCAGTGTGTGTGGGACCAGTACTCCAGTGAGAGTCAGTGTGTGTGTGGGACCCGTACCCCAGTGAGAGTCAGTGTGTGTGAGACCCATACCCCAGTGAGAGTCAGTGTGTGTGGAACCCGTACCCCAGTGAGAGTCAGTGTGTGTGGAACCCATACCCCAGTGAGAATCAGTGTGTGGGAAACGTACCCCAGTGAGAGTCAGTGTGTGTGGGACCAGTACCCCAGTGAGAGTCAGTGTGTGTGGGACCCTCACCCCAGTGAGAGTCAGTGTGTGTGGGACCCGTACCCCAGTGAGAGTCAGTGTGTGTGGGACCTATATCCCAGTGAGAGTCAGTGTGTGTGGGACCCGTACCCCAGTGAGAGTCAGTGTGTGTGGGACCCGTACCCCAGTGAGAGTCAGTGTGTGTGGGACCCGTACCCCAGTGAGAGTCAGTGTGTGTGGGAAATGTACCCCAGTGAGAGTCAGCGTGTGTGGAACCCGTACCCCAGTGAGAGTTAGTGTGTGTGGGACCCGTACCCCAGTGAGAGTCAGTGCGTGCGGAACCCGTACCCCAGTGAGAGTCAGTGTGTGTGGAACCCGTACCCCAGTGAGAGTCAGTGTGTGTTGAATCCGTACCCCAGTGAGAGTCAGTGTGTGTGGAACCCGTACCCCAGTGAGAGTCAATGTGTGTGGGACCCTCACCCCAGTGAGAGTCAGTGTGTGTGGGACCCGTACCCAAGTGAGAATTAGTGTGTGTGGAACCCATACCCCAGTGAGATTCAGTGTGTGTGGAAACGTACCCCAGTGAGAGTCAGTGTGTGGGAAACGTACCCCAGTGATAGTGAGTGTGTGTGGGACCAGTACCCCAGTGAGAGTCAGTTTGTGTGGGATCCTCACCCCAGTGAGAGTCAGTGTGTGCAGAACCCGTACCCCAGTGAGAGTCAGTGTGTGTGGGACCCGTACCCCATTGAGAGTCAGTGTGTGTGGGACCCGTACCCCAGTGAGAGTCAGTGTGTGTGGGACCTATATCCCAGTGAGAGTCAGTGTGTGTGGGACTCGTACCCCAGTGAGAGTCAGTGTGTGTGGGACCCGTATCCCAGTGAGAATCAGTGTGTGTGGGAAATGTACCCCAGTGAGAGTCCATGTCTGCAGAACCCATACCCCAGTGAGAGTCAGTGTGTGCAGAACCCTTACCCCAGTGAGAATCAGTGTGTGTGGGACCTGTACCCCAGTGAGAGTCAGTGTGTGTGAGACCCATACCCCAGTGAGAGTCAGTGTGTGTGGAACCCGTACCCCAGTGAGAGTCAGTGTGTGTGGGACCCTCACCCCAGTGAGAGTCAGTGTGTGTGGAACCCATACCCCAGTGAGAATCAGTGTGTGTGGAAACGTACCCCAGTGAGAATCAGTGTGTGTGGAACCTGTACCCCAGTGAGAGTCAGTGAGTGGGAAACGTACCCCAGTGAGAGTCAGTGTGTGTGGGACCAGTACCCCAGTGAGAGTCAGTGTGTGTGGGACCCTCACCCCAGTGAGAGTCAGTGTGTGTGGGACCCGTACCCCAGTGAGAGTCAGTGTGTGTGGGACCTATATCCCAGTGAGAGTCAGTGTGTGTGGGACCCGTGCCCCAGTGAGAGTCAGTGTGTGTGGGACCCGTACCCCAGTGAGAGTCAGTGTGTGTGGGACCCGTACCCCAGTGAGAGTCAGTGTGTGTGGGAAATGTACCCCAGTGAGAGTCAGCGTGTGTGGAACCCGTACCCTAGTGAGAGTTAGTGTGTGTGGGACCCGTACCCCAGTGAGAGTCAGTGCGTGCGGAACCCGTACCCCAGTGAGAGTCAGTGTGTGTGGAACCCGTACCCCAGTGAGAATCACTGTGTGTGGGAAATGTACCCCAGTGAGAGTCAGTGTGTGTGGGACTCTCCCCCCAGTGAGAGTCAATGTGTGTGGGACCCGTACCCCAGTGAGAGTCAGTGTGTGTGGGACCAGTACCCCAGGGAGAGTCAGTGTGTGTGGGACCTATATCCCAGTGAGAGTCAGTGTGTGTGGGACTCGTACCCCAGTGAGAGTCAGTGTGTGTGGAACCCGTACCCCAGTGAGAATCAGTGTGTGTGGAACCCGTACCCCAGCGAGAATCAGTGTGTGTGAGACCCTCACTCCAGTGAGAGTCAGTGTGTGTGGGACCCGTACCCCAGTGAGAGTCAGTGTGTGTGGAACCCGTACCCCAGCGAGAATCAGTGTGTTTGAGACCCTCACCCCAGTGTGAGTCAGTGTGTGTGGGACCCGTACCCCAGTGAGAGTCAGTGTGTGTGGGACCAGTACCCCACTAAGAGTCAGTGTGTGTGGGACTCTCACGCCAGTGAGAGTCAATGTGTGTGGGACCCGTACCCCAGTGAGAGTCAGTGTGTGTGGGACCTATATCCCAGTGAGAGTCAGTGTGTTTGGGACCTATATCCCAGTGAGAGTCAGTGTGTGTGGGACCAGTATCCCAGTGAGAGTCAGTGTGTGTGGAACCCGTACCCCATTGAGAGTCAGTGTGTGGGAAACGTACCCCAGTGAGAGTCAGTGTGTGGAACCTGTACCCCAGTGAGAATCAGTGTGTGTGGAACCCGTACCCCAGTGAGAATCAGTGTGTGTGAGACCCTCAACCCAGTGAGAGTCAGTGCGTGTGGGACCCGTACCCCAGTGAGAGTCAGTGTGTGTGGGACCAGTACTCCAGTGAGAGTCAGTGTGTGTGGAACCCATACCCCAGTGAGAATCAGTGTGTGGGAAACGTACCCCAGTGAGAGTCAGTGTGTGTGAGACCCTCAACCCAGTGAGGGTCAGTGCGTGTGGGACCCGTACCCCAGTGAGAGTCAGTGTGTGTGGGACCAGTACTCCAGTGAGAGTCAGTCTGTGTGGGACCCGTACCCCAGTGAGAGTCAGTGTGTGTGAGACCCGTACCCCAGTGAGAGTCAGTGTGTGTGAGACCCTCAACCCAGTGAGAGTCAGTGCGTGTGGGACCCGTACCCCAGTGAGAGTCAGTGTGTGTGGGACCAGTACTCCAGTGAGAGTCAGTCTGTGTGGGACCCGTACCCCAGTGAGAGTCAGTGTGTGTGGGACCAGTACTCCAGTGAGAGTCAGTCTGTGTGGGACCCGTACCCCAGTGAGAGTCAGTGTGTGTGAGACCCATACCCCAGTGAGAGTCAGTGTGTGTGGAACCCGTACCCCAGTGAGAGTCAGTGTGTGTGGAACCCATACCCCAGTGAGAATCAGTGTGTGGGAAACGTACCCCAGTGAGAGTCAGTGTGTGTGGGACCAGTACCCCAGTGAGAGTCAGTGTGTGTGGGACCCTCACCCCAGTGAGAGTCAGTGTGTGTGGGACCCGTACCCCAGTGAGAGTCAGTGTGTGTGGGACCTATATCCCAGTGAGAGTCAGTGTGTGTGGGACCCGTACCCCAGTGAGAGTCAGTGTGTGTGGGACCCGTAACCCAGTGAGAGTCAGTGTGTGTGGGACCCGTACCCCAGTGAGAGTCAGTGTGTGTGGGAAATGTACCCCAGTGAGAGTCAATGTGTGTGGGACCCTCACCCCAGTGAGAGTCAGTGTGTGTGGAACCCATACCCCAGTGAGAATCAGTGTGTGTGGGAAATGTACCCCGGTGAGAGTCAGTGTGTGTGGAACCCGTACCCCAGTGAGAGTCAGTGTGTGTGGAACCCGTACCCCAGTGAGAATCAGTGTGTGTGGAACCCGTACCCCAGCGAGAATCAGTGTGTGTGAGACCCTCACCCCAGTGAGAGTCAGTGTGTGTGGTACCCGTACCCCAGTGAGAGTCAGTGTGTGTGGGACCAGTACCCCAGTGAGAGTCAGTGTGTGTGGGACTCTCACCTCAGTGAGAGTCAATGTGTGTGGGACCAGTACCCCAGTGAGAGTCAGTGTGTGTGGGACCAGTACCCCAGTGAGAGTCAGTGTGTGTGGGACCAGTACCCCAGTGAGAGTCAGTGTGTGTGGGACCAGTACCCCAGTGATGGTCAGTGTGTGTGGGACCCTCACCCCAGTGAGAGTCAGTGTGTGTGGGACCAGTCCCCCAGTGAGAGTCAATGTGTGTGGGACCCTCACCCCAGTGAGAGTCAGTGTGTGTGGGACCCGTACCCGAGTGAAAGTCAGTGTGTGTGGGACCCTCACCCCAGTGAGAGTCAGTGTGTGTGGGACCCGTACCCCAGTGAGAGTCAGTGTGTGTGGGACCAGTACCCCAGTGAGAGTCAGTGTGTGTGGGACCCGTACCCCATTGAGAGTCAGTGTGTCAGACCCATACCCCAGTGAGAGTCAGTGTGTGTGGGACCTGTACCCCAGTGAGAGTCAGTGTGTGTGACACCCATACCCCAGTGAGAGTCAGTGTGTGTGGGACCAGTATCCCAGTGAGAGTCAGTGTGTGTGGAACCCGTACCCCACTGAGAGTCAGTGTGTGGGAAACGTACCCCAGTGAGAGTCAGTGTGTGGAACCTGTACCCCAATGAGAATCAGTGTGTGTGGAACCCGTACCCCAGTGAGAATCAGTGTGTGTGAGACCCTCAACCCAGTGAGAGTCAGTGTGTGTGGGACCCGTACCTCAGTGAGAGTCAGTCTGTGTGAGACCCATACCCCAGTGAGAGTCAGTGTGTGTGGGACCCGTACCCCAGTGAGAGTCAGTGTGTGTGGGACCCGTACCCCAGTGAGAGTCAGTCTGTGTGAGACCCATACCCCAGTGAGAGTCAGTGTGTGTGGGACCCGTACCCCAGTGAGAGTCAGTCTGTGTGAGACCCATACCCCAGTGAGAGTCAGTGTGTGTGGAACCCGTACCCCAGTGAGAGTCAGTGTGTGTTGAATCCGTACCCCAGTGAGAGTCAGTGTGTGTGGAACCCGTACCCCAGTGAGAGTCAATGTGTGTGGGACCCTCACCCCAATGAGAGTCAGTGTGTGTGGGACCCGTACCCAAGTGAGAATCAGTGTGTGTGGAACCCGTACCCCAGTGAGAGTCAGTGTGTGGGAAACGTACCCCAGTGAGAGTCAGTGTGTGTGGGACCAGTACCCCAGTGAGAGTCAGTGTGTGTGGGACCCTCACCCCAGTGAGTGTCAGTGTGTGGGACCCGTACCCCAGTGAGAGTCAGTGTGTGTGGGACAAGTACCCCAGTGAGAGTCAGTGTGTGTGGGACCGATATCCCAGTGAGAGTCAGTGTGTGTGGGACTCGTACCCCAGTGAGAGTCAGTGTGTGTGGGACCCGTACCCCAGTGAGAGTCAGTGTGTGTGGGACCTGTACCCGAGTGAGAGTCGGTGTGTGTGGAACCCGTACCCCAGTGAGAGTCAGTGTGTGTGGGAAATGTACCCCGGTGAGAGTCAATGTGTGTGGAACCCGTACCCCAGTGAGAGTCAGTGTGTGTGGGAAATGTACCCCGGTGAGAGTCAGTGTGTGTGGAACCCGTACCCCAGTGAGAGTCAGTGTGTGTGGGACCCATACCCCAGTGAGAGTCAGTGTGTGCGGAACCCATACCCCAGTGAGAGTCAGTGTGTGTGGAACCCGTACCCCAGCGAGAATCAGTGTGTGTGAGACCCTCACCCCAGTGTGAGTCAGTGTGTGTGGGACCCGTACCCCAGTGAGAGTCAGTGTGTGTGGGACCAGTACCCCACTAAGAGTCAGTGTGTGTGGGACTCTCACGCCAGTGAGAGTCAATGTGTTTGGGACCTATATCCCAGTGAGAGTCAGTGTGTGTGGGACCAGTATCCCAGTGAGAATCAGTGTGTGTGGAACCCGTACCCCATTGAGAGTCAGTGTGTGGGAAACGTACCCCAGTGAGAGTCAGTGTGTGGAACCTGTACCCCAGTGAGAATCAGTGTGTGTGGAACCCGTACCCCAGTGAGAATCAGTGTGTGTGAGACCCTCAACCCAGTGAGAGTCAGTGCGTGTGGGACCCGTACCCCAGTGAGAGTCAGTGTGTGTGGGACCAGTACTCCAGTGAGAGTCAGTCTGTGTGGGACCCGTACCCCAGTGAGAGTCAGTGTGTGTGAGACCCATACCCCAGTGAGAGTCAGTGTGTGTGAGACCCTCAACCCAGTGAGAGTCAATGTGTGTGGGACCCTCACCCCAGTGAGAGTCAGTGTGTGTGGAACCCATACCCCAGTGAGAATCAGTGTGTGTGGAAACGTACCCCAGTGAGAATCAGTGTGTGTGGAACCTGTACCCCAGTGAGAGTCAGTGAGTGGGAAACGTACCCCAGTGAGAGTCAGTGTGTGTGGGACCAGTACCCCAGTGAGAGTCAGTGTGTGTGGGACCCTCACCCCAGTGAGAGTCAGTGTGTGTGGGACCCGTACCCCAGTGAGAGTCAGTGTGTGTGGGACCTATATCCCAGTGAGAGTCAGTGTGTGTGGGACCCGTGCCCCAGTGAGAGTCAGTGTGTGTGGGACCCGTACCCCAGTGAGAGTCAGTGTGTGTGGGACCCGTACCCCAGTGAGAGTCAGTGTGTGTGGGAAATGTACCCCAGTGAGAGTCAGCGTGTGTGGAACCCGTACCCTAGTGAGAGTTAATGTGTGTGGGACCCGTACCCCAGTGAGAGTCAGTGCGTGCGGAACCCGTACCCCAGTGAGAGTCAGTGTGTGTGGAACCCGTACCCCAGTGAGAGTCAGTGTGTGTTGAATCCGTACCCCAGTGAGAGTCAGTGTGTGTGGAACCCGTACCCCAGTGAGAGTTAGTGTGTGTGGGACCCGTACCCCAGTGAGAGTCAGTGCGTGCGGAACCCGTACCCCAGTGAGAGTCAGTGTGTGTGGAACCCGTACCCCAGTGAGAATCACTGTGTGTGGGAAATGTACCCCAGTGAGAGTCAGTGTGTGTGGGACTCTCCCCCCAGTGAGAGTCAATGTGTGTGGGACCCGTACCCCAGTGAGAGTCAGTGTGTGTGGGACCAGTACCCCAGGGAGAGTCAGTGTGTGTGGGACCTATATCCCAGTGAGAGTCAGTGTGTGTGGGACTCGTACCCCAGTGAGAGTCAGTGTGTGTGGAACCCGTACCCCAGTGAGAATCAGTGTGTGTGGAACCCGTACCCCAGCGAGAATCAGTGTGTGTGAGACCCTCACTCCAGTGAGAGTCAGTGTGTGTGGGACCCGTACCCCAGTGAGAGTCAGTGTGTGTGGAACCCGTACCCCAGCGAGAATCAGTGTGTTTGAGACCCTCACCCCAGTGTGAGTCAGTGTGTGTGGGACCCGTACCCCAGTGAGAGTCAGTGTGTGTGGGACCAGTACCCCACTAAGAGTCAGTGTGTGTGGGACTCTCACGCCAGTGAGAGTCAATGTGTGTGGGACCCGTACCCCAGTGAGAGTCAGTGTGTGTGGGACCTATATCCCAGTGAGAGTCAGTGTGTTTGGGACCTATATCCCAGTGAGAGTCAGTGTGTGTGGGACCAGTATCCCAGTGAGAGTCAGTGTGTGTGGAACCCGTACCCCATTGAGAGTCAGTGTGTGGGAAACGTACCCCAGTGAGAGTCAGTGTGTGGAACCTGTACCCCAGTGAGAATCAGTGTGTGTGGAACCCGTACCCCAGTGAGAATCAGTGTGTGTGAGACCCTCAACCCAGTGAGAGTCAGTGCGTGTGGGACCCGTACCCCAGTGAGAGTCAGTGTGTGTGGGACCAGTACTCCAGTGAGAGTCAGTGTGTGTGGAACCCATACCCCAGTGAGAATCAGTGTGTGGGAAACGTACCCCAGTGAGAGTCAGTGTGTGTGAGACCCTCAACCCAGTGAGAGTCAGTGCGTGTGGGACCCGTACCCCAGTGAGAGTCAGTGTGTGTGGGACCAGTACTCCAGTGAGAGTCAGTCTGTGTGGGACCCGTACCCCAGTGAGAGTCAGTGTGTGTGAGACCCATACCCCAGTGAGAGTCAGTGTGTGTGGAACCCGTACCCCAGTGAGAGTCAGTGTGTGTGAGACCCTCAACCCAGTGAGAGTCAGTGCGTGTGGGACCCGTACCCCAGTGAGAGTCAGTGTGTGTGGGACCAGTACTCCAGTGAGAGTCAGTGTGTGTGTGGGACCCGTACCCCAGTGAGAGTCAGTGTGTGTGAGACCCATACCCCAGTGAGAGTCAGTGTGTGTGGAACCCGTACCCCAGTGAGAGTCAGTGTGTGTGGAACCCATACCCCAGTGAGAATCAGTGTGTGGGAAACGTACCCCAGTGAGAGTCAGTGTGTGTGGGACCAGTACCCCAGTGAGAGTCAGTGTGTGTGGGACCCTCACCCCAGTGAGAGTCAGTGTGTGTGGGACCCGTACCCCAGTGAGAGTCAGTGTGTGTGGGACCTATATCCCAGTGAGAGTCAGTGTGTGTGGGACCCGTACCCCAGTGAGAGTCAGTGTGTGTGGGACCCGTACCCCAGTGAGAGTCAGTGTGTGTGGGACCCGTACCCCAGTGAGAGTCAGTGTGTGTGGGAAATGTACCCCAGTGAGAGTCAGCGTGTGTGGAACCCGTACCCCAGTGAGAGTTAGTGTGTGTGGGACCCGTACCCCATTGAGAGTCAGTGTGTCAGACCCATACCCCAGTGAGAGTCAGTGTGTGTGGGACCTGTACCCCAGTGAGAGTCAGTGTGTGTGACACCCATACCCCAGTGAGAGTCAGTGTGTGTGGGACCAGTATCCCAGTGAGAGTCAGTGTGTGTGGAACCCGTACCCCACTGAGAGTCAGTGTGTGGGAAACGTACCCCAGTGAGAGTCAGTGTGTGGAACCTGTACCCCAATGAGAATCAGTGTGTGTGGAACCCGTACCCCAGTGAGAATCAGTGTGTGTGAGACCCTCAACCCAGTGAGAGTCAGTGTGTGTGGGACCCGTACCTCAGTGAGAGTCAGTCTGTGTGAGACCCATACCCCAGTGAGAGTCAGTGTGTGTGGGACCCGTACCCCAGTGAGAGTCAGTGTGTGTGGGACCCGTACCCCAGTGAGAGTCAGTCTGTGTGAGACCCATACCCCAGTGAGAGTCAGTGTGTGTGGGACCCGTACCCCAGTGAGAGTCAGTCTGTGTGAGACCCATACCCCAGTGAGAGTCAGTGTGTGTGGAACCCGTACCCCAGTGAGAGTCAGTGTGTGTTGAATCCGTACCCCAGTGAGAGTCAGTGTGTGTGGAACCCGTACCCCAGTGAGAGTCAATGTGTGTGGGACCCTCACCCCAATGAGAGTCAGTGTGTGTGGGACCCGTACCCAAGTGAGAATCAGTGTGTGTGGAACCCGTACCCCAGTGAGAGTCAGTGTGTGGGAAACGTACCCCAGTGAGAGTCAGTGTGTGTGGGACCAGTACCCCAGTGAGAGTCAGTGTGTGTGGGACCCTCACCCCAGTGAGTGTCAGTGTGTGGGACCCGTACCCCAGTGAGAGTCAGTGTGTGTGGGACAAGTACCCCAGTGAGAGTCAGTGTGTGTGGGACCGATATCCCAGTGAGAGTCAGTGTGTGTGGGACTCGTACCCCAGTGAGAGTCAGTGTGTGTGGGACCCGTACCCCAGTGAGAGTCAGTGTGTGTGGGACCTGTACCCGAGTGAGAGTCGGTGTGTGTGGAACCCGTACCCCAGTGAGAGTCAGTGTGTGTGGGAAATGTACCCCGGTGAGAGTCAATGTGTGTGGAACCCGTACCCCAGTGAGAGTCAGTGTGTGTGGGAAATGTACCCCGGTGAGAGTCAGTGTGTGTGGAACCCGTACCCCAGTGAGAGTCAGTGTGTGTGGGACCCATACCCCAGTGAGAGTCAGTGTGTGCGGAACCCATACCCCAGTGAGAGTCAGTGTGTGTGGAACCCGTACCCCAGCGAGAATCAGTGTGTGTGAGACCCTCACCCCAGTGTGAGTCAGTGTGTGTGGGACCCGTACCCCAGTGAGAGTCAGTGTGTGTGGGACCAGTACCCCACTAAGAGTCAGTGTGTGTGGGACTCTCACGCCAGTGAGAGTCAATGTGTGTGGGACCCGTACCCCAGTGAGAGTCAGTGTGTGTGGGACCAGTACCCCAGTGAGAGTCAGTGTGTTTGGGACCTATATCCCAGTGAGAGTCAGTGTGTGTGGGACCAGTATCCCAGTGAGAATCAGTGTGTGTGGAACCCGTACCCCATTGAGAGTCAGTGTGTGGGAAACGTACCCCAGTGAGAGTCAGTGTGTGGAACCTGTACCCCAGTGAGAATCAGTGTGTGTGGAACCCGTACCCCAGTGAGAATCAGTGTGTGTGAGACCCTCAACCCAGTGAGAGTCAGTGCGTGTGGGACCCGTACCCCAGTGAGAGTCAGTGTGTGTGGGACCAGTACTCCAGTGAGAGTCAGTCTGTGTGGGACCCGTACCCCAGTGAGAGTCAGTGTGTGTGAGACCCATACCCCAGTGAGAGTCAGTGTGTGTGAGACCCTCAACCCAGTGAGAGTCAATGTGTGTGGGACCCTCACCCCAGTGAGAGTCAGTGTGTGTGGAACCCATACCCCAGTGAGAATCAGTGTGTGTGGAAACGTACCCCAGTGAGAATCAGTGTGTGTGGAACCTGTACCCCAGTGAGAGTCAGTGAGTGGGAAACGTACCCCAGTGAGAGTCAGTGTGTGTGGGACCAGTACCCCAGTGAGAGTCAGTGTGTGTGGGACCCTCACCCCAGTGAGAGTCAGTGTGTGTGGGACCCGTACCCCAGTGAGAGTCAGTGTGTGTGGGACCTATATCCCAGTGAGAGTCAGTGTGTGTGGGACCCGTGCCCCAGTGAGAGTCAGTGTGTGTGGGACCCGTACCCCAGTGAGAGTCAGTGTGTGTGGGACCCGTACCCCAGTGAGAGTCAGTGTGTGTGGGAAATGTACCCCAGTGAGAGTCAGCGTGTGTGGAACCCGTACCCTAGTGAGAGTTAGTGTGTGTGGGACCCGTACCCCAGTGAGAGTCAGTGCGTGCGGAACCCGTACCCCAGTGAGAGTCAGTGTGTGTGGAACCCGTACCCCAGTGAGAGTCAGTGTGTGTTGAATCCGTACCCCAGTGAGAGTCAGTGTGTGTGGAACCCGTACCCCAGTGAGAGTTAGTGTGTGTGGGACCCGTACCCCAGTGAGAGTCAGTGCGTGCGGAACCCGTACCCCAGTGAGAGTCAGTGTGTGTGGAACCCGTACCCCAGTGAGAATCACTGTGTGTGGGAAATGTACCCCAGTGAGAGTCAGTGTGTGTGGGACTCTCCCCCCAGTGAGAGTCAATGTGTGTGGGACCCGTACCCCAGTGAGAGTCAGTGTGTGTGGGACCAGTACCCCAGGGAGAGTCAGTGTGTGTTGAATCCGTACCCCAGTGAGAGTCAGTGTGTGTGGGAAATGTACCCCAGTGAGAGTCAGTGTGTGTGGGACTCGTACCCCAGTGAGAGTCAGTGTGTGTGGAACCCGTACCCCAGCGAGAATCAGTGTGTGTGAGACCCTCACTCCAGTGAGAGTCAGTGTGTGTGGGACCCGTACCCCAGTGAGAGTCAGTGTGTGTGGAACCCGTACCCCAGCGAGAATCAGTGTGTTTGAGACCCTCACCCCAGTGTGAGTCAGTGTGTGTGGGACCCGTACCCCAGTGAGAGTCAGTGTGTGTGGGACCAGTACCCCACTAAGAGTCAGTGTGTGTGGGACTCTCACGCCAGTGAGAGTCAATGTGTGTGGGACCCGTACCCCAGTGAGAGTCAGTGTGTGTGGGACCTATATCCCAGTGAGAGTCAGTGTGTTTGGGACCTATATCCCAGTGAGAGTCAGTGTGTGTGGGACCAGTATCCCAGTGAGAGTCAGTGTGTGTGGAACCCGTACCCCATTGAGAGTCAGTGTGTGGGAAACGTACCCCAGTGAGAGTCAGTGTGTGGAACCTGTACCCCAGTGAGAATCAGTGTGTGTGGAACCCGTACCCCAGTGAGAATCAGTGTGTGTGAGACCCTCAACCCAGTGAGAGTCAGTGCGTGTGGGACCCGTACCCCAGTGAGAGTCAGTGTGTGTGGGACCAGTACTCCAGTGAGAGTCAGTGTGTGTGGAACCCATACCCCAGTGAGAATCAGTGTGTGGGAAACGTACCCCAGTGAGAGTCAGTGTGTGTGAGACCCTCAACCCAGTGAGAGTCAGTGCGTGTGGGACCCGTACCCCAGTGAGAGTCAGTGTGTGTGGGACCAGTACTCCAGTGAGAGTCAGTCTGTGTGGGACCCGTACCCCAGTGAGAGTCAGTGTGTGTGAGACCCATACCCCAGTGAGAGTCAGTGTGTGTGGAACCCGTACCCCAGTGAGAGTCAGTGTGTGTGAGACCCTCAACCCAGTGAGAGTCAGTGCGTGTGGGACCCGTACCCCAGTGAGAGTCAGTGTGTGTGGGACCAGTACTCCAGTGAGAGTCAGTGTGTGTGTGGGACCCGTACCCCAGTGAGAGTCAGTGTGTGTGAGACCCATACCCCAGTGAGAGTCAGTGTGTGTGGAACCCGTACCCCAGTGAGAGTCAGTGTGTGTGGAACCCATACCCCAGTGAGAATCAGTGTGTGGGAAACGTACCCCAGTGAGAGTCAGTGTGTGTGGGACCAGTACCCCAGTGAGAGTCAGTGTGTGTGGGACCCTCACCCCAGTGAGAGTCAGTGTGTGTGGGACCCGTACCCCAGTGAGAGTCAGTGTGTGTGGGACCTATATCCCAGTGAGAGTCAGTGTGTGTGGGACCCGTACCCCAGTGAGAGTCAGTGTGTGTGGGACCCGTACCCCAGTGAGAGTCAGTGTGTGTGGGACCCGTACCCCAGTGAGAGTCAGTGTGTGTGGGAAATGTACCCCAGTGAGAGTCAGCGTGTGTGGAACCCGTACCCCAGTGAGAGTTAGTGTGTGTGGGACCCGTACCCCAGTGAGAGTCAGTGCGTGCGGAACCCGTACCCCAGTGAGAGTCAGTGTGTGTGGAACCCGTACCCCAGTGAGAGTCAGTGTGTGTTGAATCCGTAC
Organism: Heterodontus francisci; assembly: GCF_036365525.1. Taxonomy (NCBI): domain Eukaryota; kingdom Metazoa; phylum Chordata; class Chondrichthyes; order Heterodontiformes; family Heterodontidae; genus Heterodontus; species Heterodontus francisci. Next base: position 17,885,563 of record NC_090416.1, read on the forward strand.
CCCAGTGAGAGTCAGTGTGTGTGGAACCCGTACCCCAGTGAGAGTCAATGTGTGTGGGACCCTCACCCCAGTGAGAGTCAGTGTGTGTGGGACCCGTACCCAAGTGAGAATTAGTGTGTGTGGAACCCATACCCCAGTGAGATTCAGTGTGTGTGGAAACGTACCCCAGTGAGAGTCAGTGTGTGGGAAACGTACCCCAGTGATAGTGAGTGTGTGTGGGACCAGTACCCCAGTGAGAGTCAGTTTGTGTGGGATCCTCACCCCAGTGAGAGTCAGTGTGTGCAGAACCCGTACCCCAGTGAGAGTCAGTGTGTGTGGGACCCGTACCCCATTGAGAGTCAGTGTGTGTGGGACCCGTACCCCAGTGAGAGTCAGTGTGTGTGGGACCTATATCCCAGTGAGAGTCAGTGTGTGTGGGACTCGTACCCCAGTGAGAGTCAGTGTGTGTGGGACCCGTATCCCAGTGAGAATCAGTGTGTGTGGGAAATGTACCCCAGTGAGAGTCCATGTGTGCAGAACCCATACCCCAGTGAGAGTCAGTGTGTGCAGAACCCTTACCCCAGTGAGAATCAGTGTGTGTGGGACCTGTACCCCAGTGAGAGTCAGTGTGTGTGGAACCCATACCCCAGTGAGAGTCAGTGTGTGTGGGAAATGTACCCCAGTGAGAGTCAGTGTGTGTGGAACACGTACCCCAGTGAGAGTCAGTGTGTGCAGAACCCTTACCCCAGTGAGAATCAGTGTGTGTGGGACCTGTACCCAAGTGAGAATCAGTGTGTGTGGAACCCATACCCCAGTGAGAGTCAGTGTGTGTGAGACCCTCACCCCAGTGAGAGTTAGCATTTTCCGGACAGGGAGGCTAAAATTGAAAAGCAAAACTGGATCCTCCAGGAGATGGCAGCGTGCCCTCATGCTCACTGCGGAGGAAGCTGAGGATGTTGCTGGTTGAGGGCACATATCAAATTGGCTGACAGCTTCATGTTTAACTAGTCATACAGACATATGAATTAGGAGCAGGAGTAGGCCACTCGGCCCTTCGAGACTGCTCCACCATTCAATAAGTTCATGGCTGTCCTGATTATTCCATATTTCCACCTACCCCCGATAACCTTTCACCCCCTTGCTTATCAAAATATTCAAAGACTCTGCTTCCACCACCTTGTGAGGAAGAGAATTCCAAAGACTCACGACCCTCTGAGAGAAAAAATTTTCTCCTCATCTCGGTCTCAAATGTGCGACCCCTTATATTTAAACAGTGACCCCTAGTTCTAGATTCTCCCACAAGAGGAAACATCCTTTCCACATCCACCCTGTCAAGACCCCTCAGGATCTTATATGTTTCAATCAGGTCGCCTCTTACTCTTCTAAATTCCAGTGGATACAAGCCTAGCCTGTCCAATCTTTCCCCGTAAGACAACCCGCCCATTCCAGGTATTAGTCTAGTAAACCTTCTCTGTACTGCCTCTAACGCATTTACATCCTTAAATAAGGAGACCAGTACTCTACACAGTACTCCAGATGTGGTCTCACCAATGCCCTGTATAGCTGAAGCATAACCTCCCTACTTTTGTATTCGATTCCCCTCGCGATAAACGATAACATTCTATTAGTTTTCCTAATTACGTGCTGTACCTGCACACTAACCTTTTGCGATTCATGTACGAGGACACCCAGATCCCTCTGCATCTCAGAACTCTGCAATCTCTCACCATTTAGATAATATGCTTTTTTATTCTTCCTGCCAAAGTGGACAATTTCCCACTTTCCCACATTATACTCTATTTGCCAGGTCTTTGCCCACTCACTTAACCTATCTACATCCCTTTGTAGCCCCCTTATGTCCTCTTCACAAAATACTTTCCTACCTTTCTTTGTGTCATCAGGAAATTTGGCAACCATACCTTTGGTCCCTTCATCCAAGTCATTTATATAAATTGTAAAAAGTTGAGGCCCCAGCACAGATCCCTGTGGCACACCACTCATTACATCTTGCCAACCAGAAAATGACCCATTTATGCCTACTCTCTGTTTCCTGTTAGCTAGCCAATCTTCTATCCATGCCAATATGTTACCCCCTACACCATGAGTTTTTATTTTCTGCAATAAGCTTTGAGGTGGCACCTTATCAAATGCCTTCTGGAAATCTAAGTGTAATACATCCACCAGTTCCCCTTTATCCACAGCACAAGTAACTCCCTCAAAGAACTCCAATAAATTGGTTAAACATGATTTCCCTTTCACAAAACCATGTTGGCTCTGCCTTACATTAAATTTTTCTAAATGCCCTACTATAACATCTTTAATAATAGCTTCTAACATTTTCCCTAAGACAGATGTTAAGCTAACAAGCTATTTTCCAATCTAACGGAACCTTCCCCGAATCAAGGGAATTTTGGAAAATGAAAACTAACGCTTCAACAATCTCACTAGCCACTTCTTTTAACACCCTAGGATGAAGTCCATCAGGACCCGGGGACTTGTCAGCCTGCAGCTCCTGTTCAGTACCACTTCCCTGGTGATTGTAGTTTTCTTGAGTTCCTCCCTCCCTTCCGTTTCCTGACTTAGAGCTAATACTGGGATGTTACTTGTATCCTCAATATTGAAGACTGAAAGTCACCAAAAGTAATATTGGCCAGTTTGGGACCCTCTCCCCCTCAACTCTGAGGTAGTGGTCCCAGTTCCACAGGCACCGAAGGCCCTGTTCGTTTACACAATTTACCATTCTTATGGTGTGTGACAGTGAGTGGCAGAGGGCTATTTGGCCGTGGCAGGAGGTGCACCACAACTGAGTCGGCACCTGGCCTCATCCAAGTTACTTGTCCTGTGGTGGTGATGAGAAGAGAAATGTTGCCAGTAATTAGCATCTTCTAACTGAAACCCCCTCTGCATGTGGATTGTGGCTGGACTGGATATCAGTGCTGAGGAATGGAGCATAATTATACACAATTCGGCCTGACAAGGCTGTGCTGGCTTTTTCGAAGAGCAACCCAGATTTTTAAACTTAATAAAAACGGGGTTAGATCCAGAGTCCAATTTTGGTCAATTTAAAGAACATGGGGCAGTTTTTCCCTGTTGGCCTGCATCTATTGCAAGTTGGATGTTCCCTGGCGATTTCCCCTGCCACAGATACCTGGTATAAGTTGCAGGTGCTGATTTCAGCCGTCACTGTCCAGTCACCATAACCAGAGGCCGTCGGGCGTGGACGGTACCAGGCTGGGCTGTGATGCCCCCTACTGTTGAACAGTTGCCCAATGAAGATTGCCCATTTGGGTGCGGTACCCAGAACGTTGCCAATGTCCAGAGTACTGCAGCCCAGTAACCGTTACTTCCGGTCACCGAACTAAATCTGCGAGGGACAGTCAATCGATATTCCGGCTTTGGGATGTCGGAAGGTCCCAGAATGAATTGAGACCCTGATGGAATTAATTTACAGAAGCGGGGAACAGCTTAGGTTGAGGAGGCGTCAGTGAACTGACCGGCGTCATGTGCAGTGGCCAAATGACAGAATTCTACCCAGTCGGGATGGCAATCAGAAGACACAGGCTTTATCGTTGACTTCACCTCCCCCCCCTCTAATGTCTTTGAACAACTCCCTATGTTCGTTCCTGAACAGATCAAGCAGAAATGAAGAGGCTGCTACAGTAATGGATTATGCTGCGGAGCTGGAAACAGCCTGGAAAAAAAAATTACAATCGACAGACGCAATCTTCAGTCTTTTCCTTGAATCATCTGACCTTGCCTGGTTGAGCCACAACATACAAGCCCTGTTATAGTTGAGGGATTCATGATGTGAACTAGGGCAAGCATTCAATACCGCTTTTGTAATTCTAACATCATGACAATGAACTGCAGTAGGAAATAAGTCAGGATTTCTGTGAAAGACCTGCATTTTTCTAGCGCCTTTCACAACCTCAGGACAAGGTACTTTTGAAATGTCATTGTTGTAATGTAGGAAATGTAGCAGCCAAATACTGCACAGCAAGCTCCCAGTTAATTTTTTTTTTTTAGTGATGCCAGTTGAGGGATAAATATTGGCTCAGGATACTAGTAAGAACTGGGCCTGTGAAAGAACATCATGGGATCATTTAAGTCCACCCAAGGCCTCAATTTAACACCTCATCTGAAAGACGGCACCTCCAACAGTGCAGCACTCTCTTAGTGGCGCGCAGGGAGTGCCAGCTTAGATTATCTGTCTCTGGAGTGGGACTCAAGCCCACAACCTTTTGAGGAAGGGGTGAGAGTGTGCTACCACTGAGCCACAGCTGACACCTGTAACGATGGAGCAAGAGGTGGATAAATGGATTTGAGTTGCAGATCTGTCATTGTCTCATTGAATGGCGGAACAGGCTTGAGGGGCTGAAGGGCCTCCTGCTGTTCCTACATTAACACAGTGAGGGGTTAGGAAGAGTGTGGAAGCTCAGGAGGAGCAAGACAGAGAAAAGTCCTGACATCATTTTTTTCCTGGGATTTATTTAACAGACCAAAGATGTACAGAAGATGGTTCCACTTGCGAGGAGTTGTCACTGATAAATCCGATGGGGAATTCAGGAGAAACTTCTATCCCCAGAGAGTGGTGAGAATGTGGAACTCGCTATCACAGGGAGTGGTTGAGGGGAATAGCAGAGATACATTTAACTTAAGGGAAGCTATATAAGTACGTCTTGGAGGAAGGAACAGGTTGTGTTGATAGGGTGAGATGAAGTACCAGTTGTGCTCAATGGTCTGTTACTGTGCTGTAAATTGTATGTAATTTAATCTGTGGGATACTCACGAGAAAGCCCATCACTATTTTAGCAGAGGTGCTGACCCCTTCACTTTGAAGAGATTAATTTGAGATCAATTCTTTCAGTGTTTTCCTCCCATGGTGTCAACATTTTTAAAAATGTTTATTCTCAGGCCTTGCTGGCAAGGCCAGCATTCATTGCCCATCTAAAACTGCCCAATGTAACTGAGTGCTCGTCTGACCACTTCAGAGGGCAGTTAAGTGTCACATATCGGCCCAGACTGGGTAGGGACAGCAGAATTCCTTCCCGAAAGGGACACTGGCGAACCAGTTGAGACAGTCTGACAGCTTCACGGTCACTTTCACTGGCTCTGCATTCCCAGATTCTTCAAACAGAATTCAAACTCTCAAACAACCCATGGTGGGATTTGAACTGAAAGAGGCAACGAGGGATGGGCAATAAATGCCAGTCTTGCTGGCAGCACCCACATCTAGAGAACAAATGTTAAAAAAAAAAGTCAGCGCCATCAGGGGAGAAGACTGCCAAAAGGAAAAGTCTTAGAAATAGGCTATGAGAAGCTAGGTTTGGTGCCAAAATGATCAGTGAGTGGAGATGAGCATGGATAACTGACATCCAGCCCATAATTTATAGAATGAACACAAGGACTGTTTGATACTCAGTTCGTGTCCAGTCTAGTGATTGCTGAAGGTTAAAAGCAGCATGAGCCTTTATATAGGTTAAAAATGTCCTGCGGGCTCTTCTGCAGAAATCTATATATATATATATATATAGAGAGAGAGAGAGAGAGAGAGCTGTGCAGTGAAGGACTCCTTCATTCAGGATACAGTGTGTCCCCAACCAGCCTTTTCACTGGCAGCTGATGTTGCTGCTGTCTACTTCCATAGACTTGCAGTCGCTCCTCCGAGCAGCCAACCTCCTGTCAGACTTTACAGCTTTGGCCGTGGGGGAATCCTATAGCCGAGGCTCATTCTGCTTTCACCCCTACAACAGTTACTTGTATTTATACACCGCCTTTAATGTAGTAAAACGTCCCAAGGTGCTTCACAGGAACTTTTGTCAAGCAAAACTTAACAATCCAGCTACCTGAAGAGATAGCAGGTCAGTTTTCAGGAGCGTCTTAAAGGAGGGGACACGCCGCTCGGATCCACTGGATTGTGATCAATGCTCAGAGTCTGGGGGTGCTCGGCCCCTCTCTAGTCTGCACTAATGAAGCCAATTGCCCGGTCAATGATTGCTGTCATCTGTGGCTTATTGGGCAACACTCTTACCGCGATGGTTGGAGGTCATGTGTTCAAATCTCAATCTTAAGCACAAAAATTGAGGCTGACAGTTCCAGTGCACTGCTGTTTGTGGGAGCTTGCTGTGCACAAATTGGCTCCTACATTACAACAGTGAAGACACTTCAAAAAAAAAGTATTTGGTTGGTTGTAAAGTGCTTTAAGATATCCTGAGGTTGGGAAAAGTGCGACAGAAATACAGGCTGTTTCTTGAATTCTGATCAGTTGTGTTTTAAAAAAAAATGTTTTCCATCATTGGTCAATTTGAATCTCCCCAGTAGAGAGAATTTGCATTTTTTCATCACCTTATCGCCAGCTCACTCTGCCTCAAGCAATTAATTACTTTTGAAGTGTTTCTTGGTTGTTATTGATAAAGGGAGAAATGTTTGCAAGGACACCGGGAGAAGTTCATGCTCTTGGCTGAAATGCTGAATCTATGCGGAGGCTCCCATGCAGTACTGAGGGAGTCCTGCACCGCCAGTCTTCAGGTGAAATGTTAAAAATGTTCAAGGGGCCACGACTGGACGAGGAGTCCTCGCAGTGTGCTGACTCCCTCAACCATTGCCACTAACAAAAAAAAAACCAGATGACCTGGTTGTTCATCTTGCTGCCGCTGTCTGGATCTCGCCTTCTGCATGGACAGTTACTCTGTTTTCCTGTATCATGATATATCAACATACAGTGAGGTAGTGGCTATATTACTGGATTTGTAGTCCAGGGAATGTCAGTGATGTGCCTTTGGATGAAACATTAAAACCCACACCCTCTGTGTGGGCAGACTTCGAGATTCCATGGCATGGTTCAAAGGTGACTGGGGGACTTTGCATGGTGTCCTGACAAATATTCCTCCCTCAAACAGCACCACAACCCCCCACCCCATTCCCCACACCCCCTCCCCCCAACCCAGCTGAACTGGCCATCCATTTGGCTGTCGTTGCTGGGATCTTGCTGTGCACAGATGACTGCCTGTTTCCCCAACATGACGACATCTTGAAATAACTTCCTGTACGTGTGCCGCACTTTGAGATGTGATCAAGTGCATGCGATGGAGACACGGGCACCAGTTTCCCGCCAGGGAAAGCCGCTGCTTGTTGAGCTGGGACAAGACAGCACTCAATTAATACATACAAGCAGAAAGTGCTCAACAGGTCGGGGCAGCGGTGGTGGACGGGGAGACACAGTTAACGGTTCAGGTCGATGACCTTTCGCCAGGAACTGACAGATTGTCAGAGGTGACTAACCTTTGACCAAGTGCAGCACCGGGGGGAAATGAGTAAAAGTTATGAGGTGGAGGGCAGGATGGATTAAATGATGGTGAAAGGAAAAAGGGAGGTGAGAGTGGGACAAACGTGGGAACAGAAGATGGATCCGGAGGAGGTTTAAATGGTTGCAGAATGTCCAAGAGAAAGTTAGTAAGAGTGGTTAGGGTCTGAAGTTGTTAACTTCAATATTAAACCCAGAAGGTTGTAAAACACTTGGTAAAAAGGTGAGACTGTTCCTCAAACTTGTGTAGAGCTAAATATCTCCAACAATCTTCCAGTTGTTAATGTATTTAGATTGATGCATTAGGTTCTGTCCATCAAACCTGGCCTCGGAGGGATTGCAACACAGATTTACCAGCATGATACTGGGCCAAAGGGGTTTAATTATGAGGCCTGGTCGGATCAACTAGGCTTATATCCGTTTGAGTAGAAGTTAAGATGATTAAAGGAGTCAATGGGATAGATAGAGAGAAACTACTTCCTCTGGTGGGGGGAGGAGTCCAGAACAAGGGGGCAGAACCTTACAATTCGAGCCAGGCCATTCGGAGGCGATGCCAGGCAGCACTTCGTCACACAAAGGGGGAGTGGGAATCTGTAACACCCACACCACCACTACCCCCACCACCCTCCCCCCCCCCAAAAAACTGAGGCTGGATCAATAGAAAATGTCAAAACTGCGACAGAGGAACAGCATCTCATTTTCCGATTAGGTGCTCTACATCCTTCTGGACTCAATATTGAGTTCAGTAATTTCAGACCACGAGCCCAGTTTTTTTTTGTTTATTTATTATTTTAATTTTATTTATTATTTTTTTAACCATGTGCTCATCTTAAACTTATTTTTTCATGTTTTGCTTCCAGATGTTCATTATTCTGCCATCGGCGCTCTCTCTGCACTCGTGCTATGTCTTTTGCGACAACTACTTAGCATTCCGTTCCATGACATCTGTCATTTAACCTCTCTCCCTCCGTCCTCTCACAGTCCTTCCTCCTTGCTCTATTTCCCCACCTCCCCCCCCCCACGCCCGCCTCACATGCTCACAGACCGTCACGTCTCTAACTTTTGCCAGTTCTGATGGAGGGTCGCAAACCCGAAGCGTTAACTCTGCTTCTCTCTGCACAGTTGCTGCCTGACCTGCCGGGTATTTCCAGCACTTTCTGTTCTCATTTCAGAGTTCCAGCATGTTGCTCTGATTCGACAGATTTATTTTGTTGGGTAAGGGGATTACGCAAGCAAGGCGTGGTAGATGGAGTTAAGATTTGGGGTCAGGCTTGATCTAATGGAATGGCAGAACAGAGTCAAGGGGCTGAATGGCCTCCTCCAGTTAACTGCACTGGGATGAAACACGACCTGAAAGGTGAACCCTGTTTTCTGATCTGGTCTCCCCTCTCCTCCAGTTAACTGCACTGCACCGGTTGGCAGCAGAGAGAGAGAGAGAGAGGTTGGGGAAGCTCAGATTCAGCACCGAGGACAGCGAACAGTCCCAGGCAGACGACTCAGCCAGCACCAGGACATTGCCCACCCGTCTCCCCCGGGCTCCGGCTCCATGCCGGTGCTGAGCCTCTGGCCGGAGCTTCTGTCCCGCTTTGGCCGGTCGGCCCACGGCTCTGAGAGGGGATGTGAGCGAGCGGCTGACCGGGCAGCAATGGCTTTCCTGATGTGCGCCTGGTCCTGGTCCTGGGCCGGTCTGGCAGGTGAGTGAGTCTCTGGAAATCCATCATCATCATCCCCATTTCCCCCCACAATATCCGGCAAGGTCAGCCAAAGGGGGCAATGTGACTTCCAAACAACCGTTTGGTTTTCCCCTGCACAAGGTGCAAATACTCAGCGGGTCAGGCAGTCCCATGACAGGTTCAGCTGGAGCCAGCTGCATTCAACTTGCAGATGGGGCCTCGGTTTCTCTTTACAACCGAAAAATACACCTCCGACAGTGCTGCACTCCCCCAGTACTGACCCTCCGACAGTGCAGCGCTCCCTCAGTACTGACCCTCCGACAGTGCGGCACTCCCTCAGTACTGACCCTCCGACAGTGCGGCACTCCCTCAGTACTGACCCTCCGACAGTATGGCGCTCCCTCAGTACTGACCCTCCGACAGTGCGGCGCTCCCTCAGTACTGACCCTCCGACAGTGCGGCGCTCCCTCAGTACTGACCCTCCGACAGTGCTGCGCTCCCTCAGTACTGACCCTCCGACAGTGCGGCACTCCCTCAGTACTGACCCTCCGACAGTGCAGCACTCCCTCAGTACTGACCCTCCGACAGTGCGGCACTCCCTCAGTACTGACCCTCCGACAGTGCGGCACTCCCTCAGTACTGACCCTCCGACAGTGCGGCGCTCCCTCAGTACTGACCCTCCGACAGTGTTACGCTCCCTCAGTACTGACCCTCCGACACTGCTGCACTCCCTCAGTACTGACCCTCCGACACTGCTGCACTCCCTCAGTACTGACCCTCTGACAGTGCGGCGCTCCCTCAGTACTGACCCTTTGACAGTGCAGGGCTCCCTCAGTACTGACCCCCGACAGTGCAGCACTCCCTCAGTACTGACCCTTTGACAGTGCAGGGCTCCCTCAGTACTGACCCTCCGACAGTGCGGCACTCCCTCAGTACTGACCCTCCGACAGTGCGGCGCTCCCTCAGTACTGACCCTCTGACAGTGCGGCTCTCCCTCAGTACTGACCCTCCGACACTGCTGCACTCCCTCAGTACTGACCCTCCGACAGTGCTGCGCTCCCTCAGTACTGACCCTTTGACAGTGCAGGGCTCCCTCAGTACTGACCCCCGACAGTGCTGCGCTCCCTCAGTACTGACCCTTTGACAGTGCAGGGCTCCCTCAGTACTGACCCCCGACAGTGCAGGGCACCCTTAGTACTGCACTGGGACAGTTGGCCTTAACTAGATGCTTAATCTGTTGGAAAACACTTTACTGTAATAACTCAGTGATGAACCCAGAGAGGATGTTGAGACCATCTTGCAGCTGTGGTCCTGCAGAAAGTAGAACAGAAATTCTACAACTTGCGTAATATATTGCTGTTAATATTAGTAAAACATGCCAAGCCACTTCACAGGAGCGTAAATCAGACAAAGATTTGACACTGAGCCACATTGGGAGATATTAGGGACAGGAGACCTGTCCTGGTCAAAGAGGTCGGTTTTAAGGAGCGTCTTAAAGGAGGAGAGAGGTAGAGAGGCGAAGAGGTTTAGGGAGGGAATTCCAGAGCTTAGGGCCCCCAGGCAGCTGAAGCAGGGCCGCCAATGGTGGAGCGATGGAAACAGTCAATGCCTCATGGAGCCCCAACAGTCCCCGGCACCCCCGATCCGTGAGCCCATTCCTGTGCCCACCGGGGGCTAGGGAATCTGCGCCCATACTTCTCACTATGGCACTGTTCCTTGAAAGAAAGAGAACGACTTGTAGTTATTCTGCTGAAAGCACTGTGCATGTAATTAAACTGCAGGGGTGGGGTTGGAAGGTGGGTGGTGGCGGGTAGCGGGATGGATAAGCCAGGCTTCCTGCTCCTGGTTGCTGTGCCAAAAAAACCCTGCTGCAAAGTGTGGGCTCGGCATGATGCCCCACATGGCCAAATAGCCTGTTGCCACTCACTTTCAGAGTTTATACACAAATGGGCACTAGCATGAGGTACAAGAAGGGCAAGTGTACTCCAGGAAGGTGGGGGAGCTGGGTGGAAGGGAGAGCAAATCGTTGGCGGGCAGTGAAAGTAACGATTTAAACAAAATTGATCAGCTCAGAAGGTCCTGAGAGACCTCAAGGGAGAGTCGGATTCCATTAATCCCAGAGCCTGCACAATCAGTTTGCTGTGGGATCGCCATGGAAACAGGATCTAATGAGCCAGAATGATTTTCAACCTTTCATTCTTAGCAAGTGTCTCATCTCACTCTCCAATGATGTGATTAATGGTGCCAGAGTCAACAAAATGTGACAGAACGTACTGGGCGTAGATCCAGTAACAGAACGATTAATGAGGCTGTGACACCAGCTGCTGATGGTTACTGGGCTGACAGGTAGATTGACCCCTCTGCTCGATACAGCTGGTCGATGGCTGCGTTGTGATTCAGCTAGACATAGATAAGCAGATCAGACTGTCAGCTAAGTTATACAGTGTAATGTACAGTTTGTTATATAATATATAAAGGAGTGTTACACCCCAGAATACATTTGTACTCCAGTGAGAGTCAGTACCTTCAGGAGAGGACGGGACCCGTACCCCAGTGAGAGTCAGTACCTTCAGGAGAGGACGGGACCCGTACCCCAGTGAGAGTCAGTACCTTCAGGAGAGGACGGGACCCGTACCCCAGTGAGAGTCAGTACCTTTAGGAGAGGAGGGGACCCGTACCCCAGTGAGAGTCAGTACCTTCAGGAGAGGACGGGACCCGTACCCCAGTGAGAGTCAGTACCTTCAGGAGAGGAGGGGACCCGTACCCCAGTGAGAGTCAGTACCTTCAGGAGAGGAGGGGACCTGCACCCCAGTGAGAGTCAGTACCTTCAGGAGAGGAGGGGACCTGCACCCCAGTGAGAGTCAGTACCTTCAGGAGAGGAGGGGACCCGTACCCCAGTGAGAGTCAGTACCTTCAGGAGAGGAGGGGACCTGCACCCCAGTGAGAGTCAGTACCTTCAGGAGAGGAGGGGACCTGCACCCCAGTGAGAGTCAGTACCTTCAGGAGAGGAGGGGACCTGCACCCCAGTGAGAGTCAGCACCTTCGGGAGAGGAGGGGACCCGTACCCCAATGAGAGTCAGCACCTTCGGGAGAGGAGGGGACCTGTACCCCAGTGAGAGTCAGTACCTTCGGGAGAGGAGGGGACCCGTACCCCAGTGAGAGTCAGCACCTTCGGGAGAGGAGGGGACCCGTACCCCAGTGAGAGTCAGTACCTTCAGGAGAGGAGGGGACCCGTACCCCAGTGAGAGTCAGTACCTTCAGGAGAGGAGGGGACCCGTACCCCAGTGAGAGTCAGTACCTTCAGGAGAGGAGGGGACCCGTACCCCAGTGAGAGTCAGCACCTTCAGGAGAGGAGGGACCCATAGCCCAGTGAGAGTCAGTACCTTCAGGAGAGGAGGGGACCCGTACCCCAGTGAGAGTCAGCACCTTCAGGAGAGGAGGGACCCATAGCCCAGTGAGAGTCAGTACCTTCAGCAGATGCTGGACCTTATAACATGATTATGTTTTGAAGACTGTGATTTTAAAAAAAGTTTAAGATGGAGTCAGGGAAGTCAGGTGACCTCACATCAACTCTGCTTAAAGTCAAGACAGAAATATTTGCTATCAGGACAACAGAGAACACGGATCAAAGAGCTTTTTTTTGAGAAAGAGACTGCAGGGGTATCACACCTGAAGAACAATGGGGTTAACCCTCCCAGACCTTTGGATCATAAACAATGAGTCAGTGATTCTGTGAATGCAAATATGCATGGCAGCTGCTAACACCTGGAAACAATGAAAAGCTGGGTGACCCTGTTGAAGGCAGACTTCTGGACTTTGCATATTGGAAAAGGACAATCAGCTATTGACTTCTGATTCCAGATAAATTTAACAGCATTTCTGAAGGCAGACTGGCTGTCAGAAAGGAACCCAGTGGGTGCAGCCTCAGGCAGGCTGTAAGAAAGGAAGACAACCAGCCTCAAGGGAGAGAGAGGGCACACCTGCTCTCAGGAAAAAAAAACATACAGCGAAAGGCTGTGAAGATTTGAACCGGTTTTAAAAGTTGATGTTTCTGGGGAAGAAAAAAATCAACAGGATTGCCAGGGATCATCTTATTCAGGGACGTCCAGGGCGAAAATGCTCAGAGAAGTGAGCGAAGAGGACATTGAGTTTGAGAGAGGTCGGGGAGATCCAAACCATTACAACTGGGAGGAGTTTGGGACTTTCAACTGCAAAGATTTTGCCTTCAAAGAGGACTGTGTAATGTACAAGTGTGGTATGAGATTTCCAAGTGTTTTAATAAGTAAATACCCTTCTTTGCATGTAGCTGAAATCCCACATTACAAAGTACTATTTAGTGAATGAGGATTTCTTTCAGTTCAGTTGTTATAATAAATCTTAAAACATTAAACCTTGTGTAATTCATTGAATTAGTTTGGGGGGGTTCAAATCTCGTATTTTAATGTGGTCGTAATGGGAGGCGGTGGGGGGGGAACACCAGAGAGGGTTTTTAAAAAAAATGAAAACTGCAACTTCTTTCTGTTTCAGGGGGCCTGTCTATCTCCACAGAGGAAAGGTTGGTGAACCATCTCCTTAACCCAGTGCGTTACAACAAGCTGATCCGGCCAGCAATCAACAGCTCACAGCTGGTGTCGGTGCAACTGATGGTCTCCCTGGCACAGCTCATTAGTGTGGTGAGTGCACTCTGCAAAACGGAAGGCGGGGGGAGGGGGGAGGGGTGCGGTGGGTTGGGAAAGGAGGGAGAGAAACACATAATTATCACAGACAGCAATACTGAGGCAGGGAGACACGAGAGACTCAAAGATAAAGAAAGATCGACAGAGAGGGAGAGGCGGCTGCCAGTGTAAAGTACGAAGCATGGTTTGTTATCTCTGATCCCCCGGCCAAACTCTGCAGATGATGCATGGGGGAATGGTTGGCGAACCTACCGCCACAGCACAACTGGACTTCAGGAAGATTACGCGCACTTTCTCTACAGCTCTTAAGGTTGAATGACCACAACAGATCCCGGCAGCAAAGTAGATACCTGCCAAAATCATGTTTAATATCAATCACTGACTGTTGGCTTCTTGTTTTTTCAGCATGAACGGGAGCAGATAATGACCACCAATGTCTGGCTCACACAGGTCAGTGGAACGCACCCTCCTTCAGAGGGAGCTTTACTCTGTATCTAACTCCATTTCCCCACCCCCCCAAAACATCATTTATTGGTTACATATCACAACTTAGTTAAATCTGGGTACAGACACTTTATAATCATGTATAAACACATATAACTGTAATCAAGAGTTATCCAGCAGTTGAGCAGCAATAGGGAGAGTATTTCACAAAACAAGTGACAAAGATTAAACAGGCTATTCAGCGATTCACTGTAAATCAGCACTAATAGATGCTGAGAATGAATTACTGCAGGGACTGGAGTCTGAGGTTACAAAATGGTGAGTTTATTTTAAGAGTAATTCCTTCAATATCTGACATGTTAACAGCTGTGAACAGCCCGTCTATCAAACAGCACAAGTCTGCTGGTGTTTACAAACATTCAGAGCTGACCTGTCCTGGGAGTGTTTGATAGGGACAGTGTAGAGGGAGCTTTACTCTGTATCTAACCCACGTGCTGTACCTGTCCTGGGAGTGTTTGATAGGGACAGTGTAGAGGGAGCTTTACTCTGTATCTAACCCCCGTGCTGTACCTGTCCTGGGAGTGTTTGATAGGGACAGTGCAGAGGGAGCTTTACTCTGTATCTCACCCCGTTTTTTTTTTTTTTCGTTTTTTTTTATGCCATTCTCGGCGTCGATGATGCACTCCAGTCCCTGCGGTGCCCACCGGCCTCAAGGCCTCAAGCGTACCGGCGGACACCGCATGCTCCTTTTCCAGGGACACCCGGGCGCGAACGTAACCGCGGAAGAGGGGCAGGCAATCGGGGAGGACGGACCCCCCGACGGCCCGCAACCTGGACCTGTGAATTGCCACCTTGGCCAGGCCCAGGAGCAGACCGACGAGGAGATCCTTCTCCCGGCCCAAGCCCCTCCGCACCGGGTGCCCAAAGATCAGGAGCGTGGGACTGAAGTGCAGCCAGAATTTGAGGAGCAGCCCCTTCAGATACTCAAATAGGGGCTGCAACCTCGCACACTCCGTATAACTGTGGAACACGGACTCGTCCAGGCCGCAGAAAGTACAGCTGGCCTGGGAGTCCGTGAACCTACTTAAAAGCCTATTGCACGGGACTGCTCTGTGCAGCACCCTCCACCCCAGGTCCCCGATGTAAAGGGGGAAGACTCCCGCGTAGAGAGACCTCCATCGGGGTTTCCCCTCGCCGCCAGATGGCAACGCGGACCGCCAGGGCGTGTCCGGCCGGCTGACGAGGGCGAGGAAGTGGAAAGTGTGCAGGAGCAGCCCGTACAGGAAACCCCTCCGCGCCGATTGGAATGGCACGGAGGGCATTTCCGAGAGGCGGCTCGGGTTGTGCGGGACTGGCTCCCGAGGAGGGTTTCGGGGCCTGGGTCCGATGAGCAGTTCCGGCCCAGCGGGGGTCAGCTCGGCCGGGATCGCTCCGCACTCCCGAGCCCCCTCGCCACCCGCAGTGAGGGGCGTCCCGGGGGTTTCGGCTACTCCTCCGCCCGCCGGACCGTCCCCGGAGTCGGCCGCCCGGACAGCCGAGGCGCTCTCCTCCGCCGGCGGGGGAGCGCCCTGACTGGAGGCGACCATGTTCCAGACTCAGAAAAGATCCCGGTAAAAGACAGGCAACTCCCTCAGAGAGGCGCGGCTAACGGACTCCACCGGGAGCTGCGTGTCGTCTTGAAGGCAGTGACACTGGCGGAAAAAATACGTCGCCAGCGCACACCATCTGGGAGGACGCTCGACGTACAGGTATCTCTGCAGGGTCCGAAGGCGGAGAGTCGCAGCCTGGGTGCGGACGCACACCAGCGACTGACCGCCCTCCTCGATCGGGAGACTCAGGACCGCGGCAGAGACCCAATGTTTCCTCTTGCCCCAGAAGAAATCGACGAGTTTCTTCTGGATCTTGGTGGCAAATACAGGGGGCGGGGCCAAAGTGACCAACCGGTACCACAGCATCGAGGCCACCAGTTGGTTTATGACCAACGCTCGGCCCCTGTAGGAAAGCACTCGGAGCAGTCCTGTCCAGCGCCCCAGCCGAGCGGTGACTTTCGCCTCCAACTCCTGCCAGTTTGCCGGCCAGGCTTCCACAGCGGGGCCAAGGTGGACTCCCAGATAGAGGAGGTGCGTGGTGCTCCACGCAAAAGGTGTCATCTCCTCCGGCAGGGAGTCCACCCGCCACTGACCAACCAGGAGTCCGGAACATTTCTCCCAATTGATCCTCGCGGAGGACGCGGCAGAAAAGGTCTGCTGGCAGTCGCGCATCCTCCGCAAGTCAACGGGATCTGTGATTGCGAGGAGCACGTCGTCGGCGTAAGCCGAGAGGACGACCCGCATGGCCGGCTCGCGCAGAGCCAATCCCGTCAACCTCCTGCGAAGCAGGCACAGGAAGGGCTCCACGCAGATGGTATACAATTGGCCGGACATGGGGCACCCCTGACGCACTCCTCTCCCAAATCGAAGGGGCGCCGTCAAGGACCCGTTAACTTTGACTAGACACTCTGCGGCGGCGTATAAAAGTCGGACCCGGGCCACGAAATGCGGCCCGAGTCCGAAAGCGCGCAGAGTCCCGAAAAGGTAATCGTGATCCACCCTGTCGAACGCCTTCTCCTGATCGAGGGAGAGAAAGGCGACCGACTGACCAGTCCTCTGGGAAAGATGGATCAGGTCCCGGACCAGGTGGATGTTGTCCTGGATGGACCGGCCCGGGACCGTGTAGGACTGGTCGGGGTGGATCATGTGGGCCAGCACGGAGCCCAGGCGGGTAGACATAGCCCGGGCAAAGATCTTATAATCCGTGCTGAGGAGGGAGACCGGACGCCAGTTTTTAAGCAGGCGGAGATCGCCCCTCTTCGGCAGCAGGACGATGACCGCCCTGCGCCACGAGAGGGGCATCTCCCCGGTCACCAGGCTTTCCCCCAGGACCCGCGCGTAATCGTCCCCCAGGACGTCCCAGAACGCCCTGAGGAACTCCACGGTCAACCCATCCAGCCCTGGGGATTTGCCCCTCGAGAGCTGGTGGAGGGCGCCAGTCAGCTCCGCCAACGTGAGCGGAGCCTCCAATCCTTCGGCGCCCTCCGGGCTGACCTGCGGCAGGTCCTCCCACAAAACTCTGCGCGCATCCTCGCTGGACGGATCCGGAGAGAACAACGCACTGTAATAAGTCCGGACCAGGAGGCCCATTCCCTCCGGATCCGTGATGGAGGATCCGTCGTCGGCCAGCAGCTCGACGAGCTGCTTACGGACCCCCCGCCATTTTTCCAGCGAGTAGAAGAAGGGTGAGGCGCGGTCCAAATCTTCCAGGATCTGGATCCGCGACCTCACGTACGCGCCTTGGGACCCTATGAGCTGCAGGTTCCTCAGCGCGCCCTTCTTCTCTTTGTACGCCTGCCACAGGGCCGGGTCCGCGACGGCATGACCGAGGCGGGATTCCAAGTCGAGCACCTCCCTCTCAAGGCGCCCGACCACGGCTTCCCGCCTCTTGGTCGACCCCTTCGCGTACTCCTGACAGAAGACGCGGATGTGAGTCTTGCCCACATCCCACCATAGCCTCAAGGAGGGGAAGCCCCCCTGCTTCCTTCTCCAGTCGGCCCAGAATCGACAGAACGAGTCCCGAAATCGCACGTCCTCCAGCAGCCGGTTGTTAAAGTGCCAGTACGCGGACCCCGCCCGCGTGCGGAGCGGAGTGAACTCCGCCCACACCAGGCGGTGGTCCGAGCACGGCACCAACCGCATGGAGGCCGCCGAAACGCGGGAGACGTACGCCTGCGAAATGTAGAGGCGGTCGATTCGCGACCCCCCTCCTCCAGACCTCCACGTGAAGGCGGTGGAGTCGGGATGGAGATTCCGCCAGACGTCCACCAAGTTAAGGGAGCTGATCAGTCCCCTCAACTTCTCCACCGACGCTTGGCCGCGCTGGGGACCGGAGCGATCCCCCACCTCGAGGGTGCAGTTAAAATCCCCCCCGAGGATGATGCACTCGCCGCTATCGATGGAGCTCAAGAGAGCGGACACTTCTTCAAAGAAGCGCGCTTGCAAAGCGCCGGGCCTGGGCGCGTACACATTCACAAAGTGGAGCGGCACGCTACCCAGGCGAACGGCGAGGTGGAGCAAGCGGCCCGGCACTAGCTCCTTGACCCCCAAGATCTCCGGCTGAAAAGTCGGGGCCAACAAGATAGCCACCCCACTAGAAATAGGGGTGAGGTGACTCATGTAGACCCCACCCTGCCACTCCAGGAGCCAGGTGGCTTCGTCTCCCGGAACGGTGTGGGTTTCCTGCAGAAAGCTCACCGCGTATCTCCCTTCCCTAAGGACTGAGAGATTGTGAAATCTGCGGTGAGCCCCTCTGCTGCCGTTGATGTTGAGGCTGGCTATGGTTATCTTCATGTCAAAGGTACTTAAAACCCGTCACCAACACCTCACTGTGAGGAGGGAGTGGAAGTGCACCTGGCCCTCCACTCCCCCAGCAACCCATTGAGGAACACATTAAAACGGCGCCTCTCAACCAGTTTCACGTCCGCGCGCTTGCCCGCTATCTTAAGGGCGGCACGGACGGACTGGATGATCAGCGCCAGATTCGACCAACGGTCGAGGGCCAGCTGAACTTTATTGCGGCAACCTCTGCAAGCCGCGAGGAAATCCCGGAGTTCCGCCGTGGGGATGAGAGGAGATTCGGTGGGAGGCACGAGGGACTCCACCACCTCACTGGCGATGGAATCAAGATCATCCTCCGTGCCCCGCACCGAATCCCCATCCTCCTCTGGGTCGTCACCGCCAGCGGCCGACACATCCACCACACTCTGTGGGGCGGACGTCCCGGCCGCGCCAGCTGGTCCCGCCTCCGTCACGATCCCACCCCCAGGATCGATGGCGGAGGAGTCCTCTCTGGGTTCTATTGTGAAACTGGAGCCTGTAGGCACCAGCGCTTCAGGACCCCCCTCCACCTCCATCCCCAGGCCAATGAGTGGTCCAGGGGAGACAGAAGTTCCGGACTCCGGGAAACCAGCCGGAGCCGAGACTGGAGGCGGCGAGAGGAGGCCATCTCCCACTCCGCCAGCACCCACAGGCCCAGCAGATGGGGCAGCATTCTCAGTTATAACTGGGTCGGGTGTCTCCTGGTTGGTGGTGGACTCCGGCTGGGAGGCCCGACCCTCTGGGGCCTCGCCCTCCCCTTCATTCAGGGCACCCGACCCAGTAGCAGTGGCGGAATGGGCGGTTTCCCCAGGCTCCCCCACCACAAGCAGGGCCCCACTTACTCCTTTAGGAGGGGCCTCACGTACCGGGGCCATCCCCTCCCCTCCATCCTGAGGAATAGAGTGCTCCTGCCCGGACTTTGCAGCCTTGGTGGTGGCGGTAGGGGGAACCTGAGGACCAGAAACAGGAGGCAGCTCCCCTCCAACAGATGGGCCCTGCACCTGTTATTTCTGTGGAGGGGTGCCTTCTCCTCTTTTTCGCACTTGGGCGCGGAGACTCAGAGACCTCCATGTCATCAGAGGCCTCCGCCTCCGCACCCTTTTTTCCTTTTTTAGTCACCCTGGGCCTGAGCCCAGCCCTGGGACAGGTGGATTCCATGGGAATGGGCTTTGGGCTGAGCTCAGGCTCGGGTTGAGTCAAAGTGTCCAGGGGACGCGCCTCACGATGTTTCTTTTTTCCCCGCGTCTTCCTTCCGCTCGGACGGACGCTCCCCTCCCCGCCAGAGGCTGTGAAAACCACAGCCTCCGGAACCGACTGAGTGGTGTCTGTTGGATCTGCGGGGGGAGTGGGAGGAGGTGCTGTGGAACCACTCTGGGCCGCCGAGGTGGAGCTGGCGGCCGGGTGGTTGGGGCAGTTCTTACGAACATGCCCCACCCCCTTGCAGACGTGGCACCGCGCCCCATCCGAGGTCCAGAAGACGCGGTAGGCCGTCCCCTGGAACTCCACATAAAATTGGCCCTCCGTGTCCTCCTCCCGCGCCAGCTGCATAAATAACTGGCGGCGGAAGGAGTAGACATGTTGGAGGCTGTGCTCCCGAAGACCAAGCCGGACTGGGGTGATCCCCGACCTCACCTCCCCCAGATGGTGCAGGTGGGGGAGGAGGAGCTCACTGGGAATGAAGGGTGGGACGTTGGACAACATTATCCGATGCGCAGTGGCCCCCAGAGGGTCCACTGGCAGGAAGGTCCCCCCCACAGTGAGCCCTTTACTCAGGGCCAGGGACACCGCCCGCTCGGTCTTCAAAAAGAACACAGCCTTCCCATACATCTTTGAGGCCGCAACAATGGCCGAGGGGCCGACAACCACGGCCGTTGCCTTAACGCAGGCCTCAATAGACATGTTGGGGTGGGGATAGCTCTTCACCCCATGGCTGCATGTCAATAATTTAAAGGGTGACGGGGCCACGTGGGCAGCCACAGAAGCTGCAGCTGCGTAGGTATGAGAAGGCCCCGCCACCGGTGATGATGGGCTTGCCATGGCTCAAGAGCCAAACCCACCCCCAAATTGCAGGTAAGCAAACAAACAAACAAAGAAACCAACTAGGAGGTTTGGGGAGAGGCTGAGGGTACACAGGAAATGGGAAAGACAGGCTGCAAGCGATGACTTTGCTTTTTTTTCCCCTTAAAGGGTGGTACTCAGAGCACTGTAAACACTTCTGGTCTTCTGGTTGTGGGAGGGGTCTTCACCTGGGTCAGCCGAAAGCTGCCCAGGCTCTCGTTCGATCCTGATGTCTCTATTAGCCAGGCAGCTTCAGCTGACTCAGGCTGGGCAATTGGGGTGGGGAGGGAGCTTCCCTGCAACTTTAATGCAACTGCACAGCTCCCTACAGAATTGTATAGCCCCCACCCCTTGTTCTTCTGGCCTCTTTCACCTCCCACAACAGTCCAAATGAAATGAAAGCTTGGTGCTCGACACCCACCTCGAAATACAGCCTTTTTCAAAGTCTTTCCTCCTCTGCAGCAAAAGTTGTTGAAAAGTTTTTGCAGTTCTTGCAGTTCCCTCCTCAGCACTCCTTCTCCAGCAGCACCTCCAGCAACTGACTGCAGCACTGTCAGCTGCACCTCGTTGATGCACTCAGCACTCAGTATTCCCAATCACAGAGGAGCCAATCCCCGTGCTGTCCCTGTCCTGGGAGTGTTTGATCTGTTCCAATCGTCACCACAATCTTTCCTTACCTTGATGTGCACACAACTCACACATGCTGGAGATTAAACAGACCACGCCACCCTCTGTCATTTCACCCTTGGTCCCAAGACTTGACCTGTTGGTTTTCTGTCTGCCAGGAGTGGAATGATTATCGACTGACCTGGAATCCAGCAGAATACGAGGAGATAATAAAGGTTCGGCTCCCGTCCACACACATATGGCTCCCGGACGTGGTCCTTTATAACAAGTAGGTAACAGCCAGCTTCTTCAAGGTGGTGAGGTCCAAGACATCCTTTCCCCCTGTGGGAGGCCACATTGTCTGTGACTAGGGGCAGAAACAATGCCAGTTTATCGGGATAAGAGATGAAGGGGATACTTGGGGAAGTATGTTCAGCTCTCCACTCCAATTCCCCCCACTCCTTGGAGTCTCTTGCTGGGATGCCATGAGCATTGCCACCTTTAGTGGATAAACTGTGGGAGCGGGGGTCATGTGCAAGAGTCACTGGACAGTGATCAGCAGCAGCGTTCCGGGACGATTTTCCCCACCCCTCCCAAGATACTGAGGCCAAGCATTCGTTCAAATGCAGCCCAGCTCCAGAGCACACACTGGGGAGGCGGGTGGGCATTGTTTGGCCTGGCATTACCAGAACGGTAATGGCCTCGGAATGGGTCACCTAACCCCGCCCCCCTCCCACCAATTAACACCAGCGATGTGAAAGGAACCCGTGGACAGGTGCCCACAGCACCCTAACCTGTTTCAAATGATGAACCCTTTCTAACATAGGAATCTGGCTCCTTTAACACAAATAGGATAGGGCCCCGATGACCATTTTATGTTGAAATTTGGGCCGGTTTCATGGGTAATGGAACTCAAGAAACCACCACCCCCCCCACCTCTCCCAGAGCAACACGTCCGCTCTGCACAACGTTTTAGTGTCAAATTATTTCTGTGGGGAAGCAGCAGAGACTCACAAAAAAATAACCTGGGCTGTGCGAACCCCACCTTTCGCCATCGTGACCCTCTCCCGCCAGTAACTTACCTTGCTGTCTGGTCTCAAAGGTTCAATCTTGGCACCCTGCAACCTATCGAATGAGACGTTCAAACCGAGGTCCTGTCTGTCCTCTCAGTGGATGTTAACGATCCCATCGCACTGTTGGAGTTTCTCCCCAGTGTCCTGAATCAATACTTATACCTCCACCAACATCACTAAAAAGAGTTAATCTGATCATTGCTGTTTGTGGGATCTTGCTATGCAGAAAGTGGCTGTTGAGCATTTTCTATGTTACAACACTTCGAGACAAAAACTCATTGGCTGTGAAGGGCTCTGGATGGTCCTGAGTTTAGAGTTTGTGAAAGGTGCAGTATAAATGCAAGTTTTTTTTTGTTTTGTAAAATGCTTTTGCCTTCCCCCCCCCCCCACCACCCCCTCACCACTTGCAGCGCTGACGGCACGTACGAGGTGTCCTTCTACTCCAACGCGGTGGTTTCGTACGACGGCAGCATCTTCTGGCTGCCTCCTGCCATTTACAAGAGTGCCTGCAAGATCGAGGTTAAACACTTCCCCTTTGACCAGCAGAACTGCACCCTCAAGTTCCGCTCCTGGACCTACGACCGTACAGAAATCGACCTGGTGCTGCGCTCGGACGTGGCCAGCCTGGACGACTTCACGCCGAGTGGCGAGTGGGACATTGTGGCACTGCCAGGGCGGCGGAATGAGAACCCAGATGACCACACTTACGTGGACATCACGTATGACTTCATCATACGGAGGAAGCCACTCTTCTACACCATAAACCTCATCATCCCCTGCATGCTCATCACCTCCCTGGCCATCCTGGTCTTCTACCTGCCCTCGGACTGCGGTGAGAAGATGACTCTCTGCATCTCTGTGTTGCTGGCGCTCACTGTCTTCCTCCTCCTCATCTCCAAGATCGTGCCCCCCACCTCGCTGGACGTGCCACTGATGGGCAAGTACCTGATGTTTACTATGGTCCTGGTGACATTCTCCATCGTGACTAGCGTGTGCGTGCTCAACGTGCACCACCGCTCACCCACAACCCACACGATGCCCCTCTGGGTCAAGCTGGTGTTCCTGGACAAGCTGCCCGCCATCCTACTCATGAAGCAACCCAGGAACAACTGTGCCAAGCAGAGGCTGCGGCAGCAGCGGGGCCGGACGGCGGCAGGAGGAGGAGGTAGAGGAGGCAGGTGGCTGCCACCCAGGGACATCATCGAGCCCTGCGCCTACCTCCTCAACCGGGCCTCCGTGCATGGGTACGGGGCACAGTTTGTGCAGCTGCCAGAGGCCGCCAATGGAGTGCGAGACCATTGGAGGAGGTTGTCGCATGGGCAATCCTGCAGCCCCCGTATCGAAGAGACGATGGACGGAGTGGAGTTCATTGCCGATCACTTGCAAAGTGAGGACGATGATCAAAGCGTGAGTGCATTGCTCTATTTACAGAACTAAACTGGGGATCCAAGGAGTTCAGGCAGCAACTCCCAAAAAAAAACCTCCGGCCCATCAAGCATCCCTCAGACCCTTTGCTGAACATGCCTCCTACCACCTAGGCCCGAAGTTCCAGAATTCCCTTCCTAAACCTCTCATAGAATATTACGGCACAGCAGGAGGTCATTCATCCTGTGCCAGCTCTTTGAAAGAGCAATCAAGTTCGTCTCACTCATGGGCTTTGTACCATGTCCACCCCGATCTCCTTAAAGAAGATTAAAACCTATCTCTTTGACCAAGTTTTAGTCACCTGTCCTATTATCTCCTTAAGCTCAGTGTCAATTTCTGTCTGATAACGCTCCTGTCAAATTCCTTGGGGCGTTTTCCTGTTATCCAAATGCAAGTTTCTGCTGTGACTTATGTAGCTATGCAGACCAGGTCAGGTCCCAAGCTCAGACCACTGTGGAAAGGGCTAGCCCATCTCAGTTGAGGGACAATATTTAGCCTCAGTACCCCAGGTAGGGGGAAGGAGGATAGCACCCAGGGCCCCTGCTCCTCCTGGAAGGTGCTGGCTGAGGATGGGACCAGGTTCGGATCCAAAAACTACAGACGTTGTTAGTGGTCAAAGTTGATTCAAAAGGGTTGCTGCAGCTGGGGGAACCTTTCCTCCCAGCAACACCCATCCGCTTCAGAGGGGAAGGTGGGGAGGGCAGCAAGCAGTTCGCTTCATAAAGTGCTGGATTGCGTCCCTATTGCTGGGTTACATCAGTTCAGCTGATTGGGCAGGACCAGGGAACATAGGTTTAAACTCTCCAAGAACAGGAATTGACTAAATGTTGGGGCAGTTCTTCATTTCCAAGGGAGTAGTGAGTCTCTGGAGTACACTGCTGGCTGGTGCAATGGGTGCTGACTCTCAGTTCACCTTCAAGAGCGGTTCCGAACATCACATCGAAGTAAAGTGTTTTTGTAGATAACACTTGGCCTGTGTGGTCCCCTGGACTGGGTTCCATTGCCCGAGGGGGTTGGAGGGGAGTTATCCAGAGTCTTTACTTCCTCATCAGCCCTGCGTTCTTTTTACTTCTCCCAGGAGATTATAAGGCTGTTGGGCAAAGGGCGAGTGGGAGAGTGCCTAGTGGGGGGAGGGAGTGTGGGAGAGTGCCCAGTGGGGGAAGGAGGAGTGGGAGTGTGTCTAGTGGGAGAAGGGGGTGTGGGAGAGTGTCTAGTAGGGGTAGGGGGAGTGGGAGAGTGTCTAGGAGGGGAGGGGGATAGTGTCTAGTGGGAGAAAGAGCTGTGGGAGAGTGTCTAGTGGGAGAAGGGGGTGTGGGAGAGTGTCTAGTAGGGGAAGGGGGAGTGGAAGAGTGTCTAGGAGGGGAAGGGGGATAGTGTCTAGTGGGAGAAAGAGCTGTGGGAGAGTGTCTAGTAGGGGTAGGGGGAGTGGGATGGTGTCTAGTGGGAGAAGGGGGTGTGGGAGAGTGTCTAGTAGGGGTAGGGGGAGTGGGAGAGTGTCTAGGAGGGGAAGGGAGATAGTGTCTAGTGGGAGAAAGGGCTGTGGGAGAGTGTCTAGTAGGGGTAGGGGGAGTGGGAGAGTGTCTAGTGGGAGAAGGGGGTGTGGGAGAGTGTCTAGTAGGGGTAGGGGGAGTGGGAGAGTGTCTAGGAGGGGAAGGGGGATAGTGTCTAGTGGGAGAAAGGGCTGTGGGAGAGTGTCTAGTAGGGGTAGGGGGAGAGTGTCTAGGAGGGGAAGGGGGAGTGGGAGAGTGTCTAGGAGGGGAAGGGGGATACTGTCTAGTGGGAGAAGGGGGTGTGGGAGAGTGTCTAGTAGGGGAAGGGGGAGTGGAAGAGTGTCTAGGAGGGGAAGGGGGAGCGGAAGAGTGTCTAGGAGGGGAAGGGGGAGCGGAAGAGTGTCTAGTAGGGGTAGGGGGAGAGTGTCTAGTGGGAGAAGGGGCTGTGGGAGAGTGTCTAGTAGGGGTAGGGGGAGTAGGAGAGTGTTTAGTGGGAGAAGGGGGCGTGGGAGAGTGTCTAGTAGGGGTAGGGGGAGAGTGTCTAGGAGGGGAAGGTGGATAGTGTCTAGTGGGAGAAAGAGCTGTGGGAGAGTGTCTAGTGGGAGAAGGGGGTGTGGGAGAGTGTCTAGTAGGGGAAGGGGGAGTGGAAGAGTGTCTAGGAGGGGAAGGGGGATAGTGTCTAGTGGGAGAAAGAGCTGTGGGAGAGTGTCTAGTGGGAGAAAGGGCTGTGGGAGAGTGTCTAGTAGGGGTAGGGGGAGTGGGATGGTGTCTAGTGGGAGAAGGGGGTGTGGGAGAGTGTCTAGTAGGGGTAGGGGGAGTGGGAGAGTGTCTAGGAGGGGAAGGGAGATAGTGTCTAGTGGGAGAAAGGGCTGTGGGAGAGTGTCTAGTAGGGGTAGGGGGAGTAGGAGAGTGTCTAGTGGGAGAAGGGGGTGTGGGAGAGTGTCTAGTAGGGGTAGGGGGAGTGGGAGAGTGTCTAGTAGGGGTAGGGGGAGTGGGATGGTGTCTAGTGGGAGAAGGGGGTGTGGGAGAGTGTCTAGTAGGGGTAGGGGGAGAGTGTCTAGTGGGAGAAGGGGGTGTGGGAGAGTGTCTAGTAGGGGTAGGGGGAGTGGGAGAGTGTCTAGGAGGGGAAGGGAGATAGTGTCTAGTGGGAGAAAGGGCTGTGGGAGAGTGTCTAGTAGGGGTAGGGGGAGTGGGAGAGTGTCTAGTGGGAGAAGGGGGTGTGGGAGAGTGTCTAGTAGGGGTAGGGGGAGTGGGAGAGTGTCTAGGAGGGGAAAGGGGATAGTGTCTAGTGGGAGAAAGGGCTGTGGGAGAGTGTCTAGTAGGGGTAGGGGGAGAGTGTCTAGGAGGGGAAGGGGGAGTGGGAGAGTGTCTAGGAGGGGAAGGGGGATAGTGTCTAGTGGGAGAAGGGGCTGTGGGAGTGTCCAGTCGGGGAAGGGGGAGTGGGAAAGTTTCTGGTCTTAATGCTCCGAAGTACAAGTTTGGGGCGGTTTGATGGAACAGATGCCTGTCAACTGTAGATGTTTGTATAACCCAGGGAAACGGTCAAGGCCCAGAAAGCATGAAGCCTGATAAGAATCGGAGAGAAGGATGAGGGAAATCCAGCTTAGATGCCACTAAGCTTGTAATTTTCAAAAGCAAGCTGGTTGTAGAAGGGAATAAACAAGAGAAACAAGGAGTTCCAGTTTTGAGAGCGTGGGAAAGAATGGTTTAGGTTCGGGAGACAGGACGATGAATGTCCATTAGGAAAAGCCAGCACGGATTTGTGAAAGCCAAGTTCTATCAGAAAAATTTGAGAGATTTTTGAGGAAATAGTGGAGATTATTTGTTGATAAAGGAATTGCAGTGGATTCTGTGTATATGAACATTCAAAAGGAAGTGGATAAAGTGCCACATAGGAGGCTTGTGGGTACAATTAAGGCACACACTGTTAAGGGGAGTGTGGTGGCAGGGATGGGAAGCAAAGGTCAGAAAGCAGAAGCTGAGTTAATGGAGGTTTTTTTTTAGAGATTGGAGGGATGTACACAGTGGTGTCCACCGGGGTCAGTGGTGAGACAGCACTTCTCAGTAGTCATTATTAACCAATGGTGGGTGACGGAAGAGGACCAGTTACAAAACGTTTAAGCCCCTCTTCAGTTGTGGCTCAGTGAGTAGCACTGAAGATCCTGGGTTCAAGCCCAGCTCGAGAGACCCGAGCACCAAATCTAGGCCGACACTCCCAGTGCAGTACCGAAGGAATGTTGCACTGTCAGAGGGGCAATACTGAGGAAGTGCTGCACTGCTGGAGGTGCTGTCTTTCAGATGAGACATTAAACTGTCCTCCCTCTCATGTGGATGTGGAAAGATCCCACCTGCCATTATTTCAAAGGGCAGGGGAGTTTCTCCCCAGTGTCCTGGGCCAATATCCCTCAACCACAATCAGTAAAAACAGATTATGTGGTCCTAGCCATTACCACATTGCAGTTTGTGGGATCTTGCTGTGTGCAAATTGGCAGCTGCGTTTCCTACGTTACAACAGTGAGCACACTGCAATGGCAGTTCCTGTCCTGAGGCAGTGAAAGGCACTATATAAATGCAAGTTCTTCTGTTCTTCCAGGTGGTTGAGGACTGGAAATATGTTGCTATGGTGATTGACCGCCTCTTCCTGTGGATTTTCGTGGTGGTGTGTGTTTTTGGGACCACCGGCATGTTTCTGCAGCCACTCTTCCAGAACCTGAAGTTCAAAAAATTAATCCCATCCATCGCTCCAGAAGAGGAATAGAAGCCTCCAAGCCATCCACCCTGCTCATCTCACTCTTCGAATGTGTAACAATAAAACAATTTATATAAACTCTCACTCTCTTCCTGCACCCAGCCACTGTTCAGTGGGACTGCGATACAGACCGGGAAGACCAGGATTTCATTGGCCTCTGTTGCTGTGAGGATCTTAAACCAGGGAGGCAGATCGGGTCCTACCACTGGTCACAATGATTCAGTTACAGGAGGGGAAGGAAAGGGAAAAAGAGATGGGGGAAAATAACAGCCAGGGTCCCTGCTGATTGTATCCTCATGTGCACACTTAAAGTAGCAATCAGGACAGGCTGGGGTGCCACCCACAGTTGAATAGCCACCAACACTGGGTTCACTTGAAAAATGGACAATTGGTAGAGGTGGGAGGGAGCAGTTGTTATCCAGTACCCGAACCCGATAGAGACAGCACCATCAGGTGCAGAAGCCAGGGAAAAAAACTTCACTAATGTTACCCAGAGCAGAATCATGTGACTTTACACAGAGTCTCCAAAGGTGAATTTAATGAAGCTTTCTACAACAAGACCTCAGCTTCCCACCAACAGGCTCATCCAGGCTGTAAATGCAAAAATCTTGCATTGGTGCAGTAACAGTGGAAGGGGATGAAGTGGGAAGGGCAGGGGGCTGGGGGGAGGTGATAGGAACATTACTTTGGGGTGCAGAGAGAGCTTGACTCTGTATCTAACCCCCGTTTTTTTTTAGTGTAGAGGGAGCTTTGCTCTGTATCTAGCCCTGTTTTTTCTCTTTTTTCTTAAGGTGACCTTTATACCCAGGCCCCTTTTATATATTTTTTATGTCGAGGGGGCCTTTATTCCTCAGGCCCCCTTTATATACACACTTATATTTTTAAAATAACTTTATTAATAAACAAAAAAAAAACCTCAAATTAAAATGCCATTCTCGGCGTCGACAATGCACTCCAGTCCCTGCGGTGCCCACCGTCGCGGAAGGCCTCAAGCGTACCGGCGGACACCGCATGCTCCCTTTCCAGGGACACCCAGGCGCGAACGTAACCGCGGAAGAGGGGCAGGCAATCGGGGAGGACGGACCCCCCGACGGCCCGCAACCTGGACCTGTGAATTGCCACCTTGGCCAGGCCCAGGAGCAGACCGACGAGGAGATCCTCCTCCCGGCCCAAGCCCCTCCGCACCGGGTGCCCAAAGATCAGGAGCGTGGGACTGAAGTGCAGCCAGAATTTGAGGAGCAGCCCCTTCAGATACTCAAATAGGGGCTGCAACCTCGCACACTCCGTATAAATGTGGAACACGGACTCGTCCAGGCCGCAGAAAGTACAGCTGGCCTGGGAGTCCGTGAACCTACTTAAAAGCCTATTGCACGGGACTGCTCTGTGCAGCACCCTCCACCCCAGGTCCCCGATGTAAAGGGGGAAGACTCCCGCGTAGAGAGACCTCCATCGGGGTTTCCCCTCGCCGCCAGATGGCAACGCGGACCGCCAGGGCGTGTCCGGCCGGCTGACGAGGGCGAGGAAGTGGAAAGTGTGCAGGAGCAGCCCGTACAGGAAACCCCTCCGCGCCGATTGGAATGGCACGGAGGGCATTTCCGAGAGGCGGCTCGGGTTGTGCGGGACCGGCTCCCGAGGAGGGTTTCGGGGCCTGGGTCCGATGAGCAGTTCCAGCCCAGCGGGGGTCAGCTCGGCCGGGATCGCTCCGCACTCCCGAGCCCCCTCGCCACCCGCAGTGAGGGGCGTCCCGGGGGTTTCGGCTACTCCTCCGCCCGCCGGACCGTCCCCGGAGTCGGCCGCCTGGACAGCCGAGGCGCTCTCCTCCGCCGGCGGGGGAGCGCCCTGACTGGAGGCGACCATGTTCCAGACTCGGAAAAGATCCCGGGAAAAGACAGGCAACTCCCTCAGAGAGGCGCGGCTAACGGACTCCACCGGGAGCTGCGTGTCGTCTTGAAGGCAGTGACACTGGCGGAAAAAATACGTCGCCAGCACACACCATCTGGGAGGACGCTCGACGTGCAGGTATCTCTGCAGGGTCCGAAGGCGGAGAGTCGCAGCCTGGGTGCGGACGCACACCAGCGACTGACCGCCCTCCTCGATCGGGAGACTCAGGACCGCGGCAGAGACCCAGTGTTTCCTCTTGCCCCAGAAGAAATCGACGAGTTTCTTCTGGATCTTGGTGGCAAATACAGGGGGCGGGGCCAAAGTGACCAACCGGTACCACAGCATGGAGGCCACCAGTTGGTTTATGACCAACGCTCGGCCCCTGTAGGAAAGCACTCGGAGCAGTCCTGTCCAGCGCCCCAGCCGAGCGGTGACTTTCGCCTCCAACTCCTGCCAGTTTGCCGGCCAGGCTTCCTCAGCGGGGCTAAGGTGGACTCCCAGATAGAGGAGGTGCGTGGTGCTCCACGCAAAAGGTGTCATCTCCTCCGGCAGGGAGTCCACCCGCCACTGACCAACCAGGAGTCCGGAACATTTCTCCCAATTGATCCTCGCGGAGGACGCGGCAGAAAAGGTCTGCTGGCAGTCGCGCATCCTCCGCAAGTCAACGGGATCTGTGATTGCGAGGAGCACGTCGTCGGCGTAAGCCGAGAGGACGACCCGCATGGCCGGCTCGCGCAGAGCCAATCCCGTCAACCTCATGCGAAGCAGGCACAGGAAGGGCTCCACGCAGATGGTATACAATTGGCCGGACATGGGGCACCCCTGACGCACTCCTCTCCCAAATCGAAGGGGCGCCGTCAAGGACCCATTAACTTTGACTAGACAATCTGCGGCGCGTATAAAAGTCGGACCCGGGCCACGAAATGCGGCCCGAGTCCGAAAGCGCGCAGAGTCCCGAAAAGGTAATCGTGATCCACCCTGTCGAACGCCTTCTCCTGATCGAGGGAGAGAAAGGCGACCGACTGACCAGTCCTCTGGGAAAGATGGATCAGGTCCCGGACCAGGTGGATGTTGTCCTGGATGGACCGGCCCGGGACCGTGTAGGACTGGTCGGGGTGGATCATGTGGGCCAGCACGGAGCCCAGGCGGGTAGACATAGCCCGGGCAAAGATCTTATAATCCGTGCTGAGGAGGGAGACTGGACGCCAGTTTTTAAGCAGGCGGAGATCGCCCCTCTTCGGCAGCAGGACGATGACCGCCCTGCGCCACGAGAGGGGCATCTCCCCGGTCGCCAGGCTTTCCCCCAGGACCCGCGCGTAATCGTCCCCCAGGACGTCCCAGAACGCCCTGAGGAACTCCACGGTCAACCCATCCAGCCCTGGGGATTTGCCCCTCGAGAGCTGGTGGAGGGCGCCAGTCAGCTCCGCCAACGTGAGCGGAGCCTCCAATCCTTCGGCGCCCTCCGGGCTGACCTGCGGCAGGTCCTCCCACAAAACTCTGCGCGCATCCTCACTGGACGGATCCGGAGAGAACAACGCACTGTAATAAGTTCGGACCAGGAGGCCCATTCCCTCCGGATCCGTGATGGAGGATCCGTCGTCGGCCAGCAGCTCGACGAGCTGCTTACGGACCCCCCGCCATTTTTCCAGCGAGTAGAAGAAGGGAGAGACGCGGTCCAAATCTTCCAGGATCTGGATCCGCGACCTCACGTACGCGCCTCGGGACCCTATGAGCTGCAGGTCCCTCAGCGCGCCCTTCTTCTCTTTGTACGCCTGCCACAGAGCCGGGTCCACGACGGCATGACCGAGGCGGGACTCCAAGTCGAGCACCTCCCTCTCAAGGCGCCCGATCTCGGCTTCCCGCCTCTTGGTCGACCCCTTCGCGTACTCCTGACAGAAGACGCGGATGTGAGTCTTGCCCACATCCCACCATAGCCTCAAGGAGGGGAAGCCCCCCTGCTTCCTTCTCCAGTCGGCCCAGAATCGACAGAACGAGTCCCGAAATCGCACGTCCTCCAGCAGCCGGTTGTTAAAGTGCCAGTACGCGGAACCCGCCCGCGTGCGGAGCGGAGTGAACTCCGCCCACACCAGGCGGTGGTCCGAGCACGGCACCAGCCGCATGGAGGCCGCCGAAACGCGGGAGACGTAGGCCTGCGAAATGTAGAGGCGGTCGATTCGCGACCCCCCTCCTCCAGACCTCCACGTGAAGGCGCTGGAGTCGGGATGGAGATTCCGCCAGACGTCCACCAAGTTAAGGGAGCTGATCAGTCCCCTCAACTTCTCCACCGACGCTTGGCCGCGCTGGGGATCGGAGCGATCCCCCACCTCGAGGGTGCAGTTAAAATCCCCCCCGAGGATGATGCACTCGCCGCTATCGATGGAGCTCAAGAGAGCGGACACTTCTTCAAAGAAGCGCGCTTGCAAAGCGCCGGGCCTGGGCGCGTACACGTTCACAAAGTGGAGCGGCACGCTACCCAGGCGAACGGCGAGGTGGAGCAAGCGGCCCGGCACTAGCTCCTTGACCCCCAAGATCTCCGGCTGAAATGTCGGGGCCAACAAGATAGCCACCCCACTAGAAATAGGGGTGAGGTGACTCATGTAGACCCCACCCTGCCACTCCAGGAGCCAGGTGGCTTCGTCTCCCGGAACGGTGTGGGTTTCCTGCAGAAAGCTCACCGCGTATCTCCCTTCCCTAAGGACTGAGAGATTGTGAAATCTGCGGTGAGCCCCTCTGCTGCCGTTGATGTTGAGGCTGGCTATGGTTATCTTCATGTCAAAGGTACTTAAAACCCGTCACCAACAGCTCACTGTGAGGAGGGAGTGGAAGTGCACCTGGCCCTCCACTCCCCCAGCAACCCATTGAGGAACACATTAAAACGGCGCCTCTCAACCAGTTTCACGTCCGCGCGCTTGCCCGCTATCTTAAGGGCGGCACGGACGGACTGTATGATCAGCGCCAGATTCGACCAACGGTCGAGGGCCAGCTGAACTTTATTGCGGCAACCCCTGCAAGCCGCGAGGAAATCCCGGAGTTCCGCCGTGGGGATGAGAGGAGATTCGGTGGGAGGCACGAGGGACTCCACCACCTCACTGGCGATGGAATCAAGATCATCCTCCGTGCCCCGCATCGAATCCCCATCCTCCTCCGGGTCATCACCGCCAGCGGCCGACACATCTACCACACACTGTAGGGCGGTCGTCCCGGCCGCGCCAGCTGGTCCCGCCTCCGTCACGATCCCACCCCCAGGATCGATGGCGGAGGAGTCCTCTCTGGGTTCTATTGTGAAACTGGAGCCTGTAGGCACCAGCGGTTCAGGACCCCCCTCCACCTCCGTCCCCAGGGCAATGAGTGGTCCAGGGGAGACAGAAGTTCCCGACTCTGGGAAACCAGCCGGAGCCGAGACTGGAGGCGGAGGGAGGAGGCTATCTCCCACTCCGCCAGCACCCACAGGCCCAGCAGATGGGGCAGCATTCTCAGTTATAACTGGGTCGGGTGTCTCCTGGTTGGTGGTGGACTCCGGCTGGGAGGCCCGACCGTCTGGGGCCTCGCCCTCCCCTTCATTCAGGAGACCCGACCCAGTAGCAGTGGCAGAATGGGCGGCTTCCCCAGGCTCCCCCACCACAAGCAGGGCCCCACTTACTCCTTCAGGAGGGGCCTCATGTACCGGGGCCGTCCCCTCCCCTCCATCCTGAGGTATAGGGAGCACCTGCCTGGACTTTGCAGCCTTGGTGGTGGCGGTAGGGGAAACCTGGGGACCCGAAACAGGAGACAGTTCCCCTCCAACAGATGGGCCCTGCGCCTCAGGGCCCCTTGTTACCTCTGTGGAGGGGTGCCTTCTCCTCTTTTTCCCAGTTGTGTGCGGAGGCTCAGAGACCTCCATGTCATCAGAGGCCTCCACCTCCACACTCTCCTTTTTTTTATTCACCCTGGGCCTGAGCCCAGCCCTGGGGCAAGTTGACTTCCCGAGATCGGGCCTTGGGCTGAGCTCAGGCTCGGGTAGTGTCACGATATCCAGGGGACGCGCCTCTCGATGTTTATTTCTCCTCCGCGCCTTCCTTCCACTTGGACGGTCACCCCCCTCCCTGCCGGAGGCCGTGAAAACCACAGCCTCCGGTACCGACTGAATGGTATCTGGTGGTGGTGTAGTGGGGGTGGGAGGAGGTGCAGCGTCGCCACCCTGGGCCGCTGAGTTGGAGTTGGCAGCCGGGAGGTTGGGGCAGTTCTTACGAACATGCCCCACCCCCTTACAGACATGGCACCGCACCCCGTCCAAGGTCCAGAAGACGCGGTAGGCCGTCCCCTGGGATTCTACATTGAAGTGGCCCTCTGTCACCTCCTCCCGCGCCAGCTGCATGAATAACTGGCGGCGGAAGGAGTACACGTGTCGGAGGCTGTTCTCCCGAAGACCGAGCGGGACTGGGGTGAGCCCCGTCTTTACCTCCCCCAGATGGTGCAGGTGGGGAAGGAGGAGCTCACCAGGGATGAAGGGTGGGACATTGGATAAAATGAGCCTTTGCGCAGTGGCCTCCAGGGGGTCCACTGGCAGAAAGGTCCCGCCCACGGTGAGCCCCTTGCTCAGAGCCAGGGACACCGCCCGCTCGGTCTTCAGGAAAAACACTGCCTTCCCGTACATTTTAGAGGCTGCAACAATGGCCGAAGGGCCGACAACCTCGGCCATTGCTTTCACGCATGCCTCTATCGTCATGTTCGGGTGGACGTAGCTCTTGACCCCATGCTTTGATGTTAATAAAGCAAACGGTGACGGGGCAACAGGTGCAGCTGCAGCAGCCGCAGCAGCATATGAACGGGAAGGCCCCGCCACCGGCGAAGAGGGGCTTGCCATGGGGTCTAAGAGCTACGCCCACCCCCAAGAAACAAAACAAATTTACACAATTTAAAAAAAAAAAGCAAACTTTAAACAAGGTGGAGTGGGAGTAGAGGAGGATGGCGTAGGATGGTAAAGGAAAAGGGGAGGATAGGTGATTGAGGCGACTGAGTGGAGGAAGGGAGAGAAAGGCTGAAAAGGATGTTTGTTTCAACTGCCAGTTGGAGCACCTTTATCACAATTAGTCCAAACTTGTTTGTTGTCTTCCAGTTGGGGGAGGCTTCTTCGCCCGGGACAGCTGGAGCCGCCCGGTACTCTCCTCTTCTGATTTTAACAAGACAGTCTTCACCCGGGCAACTCCAGCTGTCCCGAGCAGGCAGTTGGGGTGGGGAGGGAGCTCCCTGTGTGCAAACACCAATACAAACACAGGGGCCCTTACTGGATTTGGCTGCCCCACCCCTGAGTCTTCAGGCCTCTTCTCCCTCCCCCAAACAGTTTAAACTTAATAGTCTTTCAGGTGCCCTGACACCCACCTCTCCAGAAAAATTGCAGCCTTCCTTGATGGTTTCCCTCCACTCTGTATTCACCTTTCTCCAATCTCTCTCTCCAGTTGCTGCAGTTTCCACTCTGTATTCAACTTTCTCCAGTTGCTGCAGTCTCCACACTCCACTCTGCAATTGCTGCAACACAGGTGCAGCTGCTCCCCCTGATTGCTGGCAGGAAGTGCTCCAAATTGACCAGCCAATCCCAGTGCTGTACCTGTCCTGGGAGTGTTTGATGCAACACTGTCAGAACATGTCCTGTGGGGTATCTGACCATCTTACTCTACCTGCCCCTTTGCCAACCAGGTATGCAGCTCTTTTTTTAAACAAGCTAATTGACTCAGCTCACTGTGTTTGTCAAGACTATTCCATATTCCACTGCAATGTGTGTTGGGGGTGAGTTGCTGATGGGGGAAGATGGGGATAGAAATCTTGCACATTTCTCCTCTTGCATGAGCTGCTGGCTTTTCAGCCTTGATTGCATATTGTTATCCACTGTCCAAATTAAACCGCCTGTTAACAGCTACATGGACCTTTCCTTCCAACACTTAAAGAATATTTCCTGACCCCTCAGTCTTTCGTCCACTGAAAAAAAGTCCTTTAATATTCGTAATTTTATGTCTGTAACATAACGTCCATCCCTTTGTAATCCAGCTCTATTGAAATAAAGGCCAAAACTTCATGAGATTTTTTTTTTGTCCACTAGTATTTTGTTATTTCTGTACATGGACACGCCCTTTGGCTCTTCCACAGCTCTGTCTCCCCATCAAGAAAATATTCCAATTTGTCTTTTTTGGATCCAAAGTGGGTGACCTCACATTCCCCAAACTGACCTCCATCTGCCACAGTTTTGCCCACTCACTTATTCTGTCTGTATCACTTTGTAACTTCCTGCTCCCAACAATACATCTTACTGTGCCTCCTAGCTTACTGTCATCTGCAAACCTGGGATGTAAAACTCGCTATTTTATCATACAAGTCATTGATAAAAATGCTGAGGTTCCAGAACAGATCACTGGGGAAAACCCACAGGTTACATTCCACTAGAATTAGTCTCCCCTCTGCCCTAGTTGATGCAGCAGTCACTGGACACAGGCCCACTACCCGCCCATTTCCAGGACAGCACTACTCACCGTGCAGAACCCTTACCGAGTGAGGAAGCTGCAAAATTCCACAGTGAGCCCACTCTCCCACCATGTAACCCGTGTCCCCTCTCTCTCTACCCGGGATCAACCCGCAGTCTTTTCAGCTCCCACTGTAAGGGTTCAAGATCACATGTAGAGCAGGGAAAGAGATACTCCAGCTGTCTTCTGGCAGTGATATTTTAACCGGAGGGGATGGACCCAGATTGTGTACTGCATTGGTTCAACTGTGTTAAATAAATGGAACAGGAATGGGATTTAAACTT
Organism: Heterodontus francisci; assembly: GCF_036365525.1. Taxonomy (NCBI): domain Eukaryota; kingdom Metazoa; phylum Chordata; class Chondrichthyes; order Heterodontiformes; family Heterodontidae; genus Heterodontus; species Heterodontus francisci. The sequence continues at coordinate 17,922,104 of NC_090416.1, forward strand.
CTGTCTCCTGGCCTGAGGTTTTCTCTATTTGCATGAAAGGCACCTGAACGGATTTATACAAGAGGCCATTTCAAAATGAAAGGTTGTAATAAATTTATAAATTACCAGGGATGGTATGGTGGGTCAGTGCATCTCTCCTCTGCTTGGTCCTGAGTGCCGGGAAGTCCAAGGTTCTAGCCTGGTCTGCGCTGGAGTGAGCTGATCTCCGTCAGGAGCTGGACCAGGCAATAGCGCTCACTTCAGTACCCAGGACTTGAGCAGGATGGGAGAGGAAATGCAGATCCTGTTCCTGATCCCTTATTCACTGACAACCACCACCACCCCCACAAAAATGGCTGTGGATGTCTGGCTTTTGTTCGCTTCGTCGTGCCTTGTACAGAAGAACATCCTGCCAGTGTTCAGATTCACATCAGGAGGATGAGTGCTTCAGGGGGGCGGGGTCAGGAGAGCTGCTGAAGGAGCGAACCAGCTCCACCTGCTCAGTTAGCCTTATATTGCAGCCACCTGCAATCATGGTCAGGAATCAAGACTTACCCAGACACCCTGATGTTTTTGGAGGTGGGATGGAGAATTTGCACCCCCCCCCCACTCTAGAATTTTTAACTATTTAAATAGCCTGTTCTGATCTTAGCAGGTGGGGCAGCAGAGCTCTCAGGGTCCCTAGATGTTAGTTTCCTGATCATCAGCCAACGATCACTGTGGGAAATGCTTGTGGCCACCATAAGTGGACAGATGGGGCTCAGCTGGGATAATTTTCACAGTGAAACACTCTGAAAACTCTCAGACACTGTGGCCGTTTGGGCCAGATAATGGAGGTTGAGGGTTACCTAAACAACTGCAATACAGTATGACTAAACAACTTCTGAAGAGGACATGCCCTGGGAGTGTTTGATTGGACAGTGTAGAGGGAGCTTTACTCTGTATCTAACCCCGTTTTTTTTTCAGTGTAGAGGAAGCTTTACTCTGTATCTAACCCCGTTTTTTTTTCAGTGTAGAGGGAGCTTTACTCTGTATCTAACCCCGTTTTTTTTTTGATGGGGACAGTGTAGAGGGAGCTTTACTCTGTATCTAACCCCCGTGCTGTACCTGCCCTGGGGAGTGTTTGATGGGGACAGTGTAGAGGGAGCTTTACTCTGTATCTAACCCCGTGCTGAATGTGGGTGCTGCGCGCCAGTAACTGACATGGTTCCATTTTCCAGCACAAATACCTCTCTCCTTGCTGAGTGCACAATAAAAACTCAAATGAAAAATGTTGGTTTAGGACTACAAAGTGGAGCAACACATCAGAAACCAATGGGAAAGAACACAAAACTGTCCCAACACTATACAACAATGCTGACAAAAAGAACAGCAACCCACATGACTCCTGGGTGGAATGAAAAAATTGCAACTCAATCCCCCTGTCTAGAGCCTCTCGAGGAACAGACCATGGCATCCCAGCGCAGACCAAGGCTTCCCTGCTGCGTATGGACAACCCCCTCCTGGGCCAAGGCACTAAATAAAAAGGTCTACACCAACTTTCTTAAAAGATGAACATCCAATTTATTCTAGAGGATTTAATGGATGAGAACAAGATGCTCGCTACCTGATACAAAAAACAAAATCCTGTAAAAACTGAGCATATACACACACACACACACAGAGAAAAATAACACATACCCTCACCCTCCCAAAAAATACCCCAAAGCCTACTAACAAACTCTGAGAACAGACATGCAGTGCACTGCCACTAAAAATAATTCCAGGCCTCTTTCACTCCAAAAGCCTCCCAAGTATCAGATGCCCTCACTGTTGAGAAAGGAAGGATTAAGGGAAGCTAATTAAAAACAATTTTCAAGATTGAAAGTGACACCACAGCCTCATCCCTCCTATGAATGCTGCAGATCAGAAACATAAACCGCAGCAGCTGTGGTGAGCTTTCTTGTTGCACACGGGAACTGCAAGTGTAATGGGCAAAATGCTTCAGTGTGTACCAATACCTTAATCATTGAGTTCACAGAAAAACAAAATTGATAAAAATGATCCAAGATGGCTCACGTGGAGGTTCAATAGCCTGTGCCATGGGGAGACAGGAACCGCAGAGAATAATTCTCTCCAAACTTGCTTCCATCCTCTTTGTGCTATACAGAAACTATTTTAAATCACAATTCACCAACATCTGAATCATTAACAACCGCAAACTGGATGGGGAGGGAGGGGGAATTGATCAGTCCAGGGTAAATGTGCAAGGCATTTCTCTCTTAATAAGTCTGCCGTATGGCAGTGTAACTCACACCTGGGGCTCCCAATGTTCAGTCACTGTCAGGGAGGGTTGTACAGACTGAGGTCCAAATAACCTGCCCAAAAAAAAACATTAAAAAGAAAAGAGATGCTGGAAAGCTAACCCACGTGCAGTTGGGCATGTTCATCCTCGGATGGGTTGTCCCTTATCTTGGCTCAGTGGGACCGAGGGGCAGGCAATAGTCAGAAGCTGGCTGTCGTGTCTGGCTGTGTTTAGTCTTCTGTTATCTTTCCCCCCTCCCCACAAGCATGCAGCTTCCCACTCATACTCCCCACGCTACCTTCCCCTGTAATTTGGCTGTCAGGAGGAGTCAGAGATGCTAAGGAATGACTGTCTCCTCCAGCCTTTGTTTAGCACAGCTCGCGTCAGGAACCGAGCAGACTGGGACTGAATCCTATGGCTTCCCCATACTTTGTAGTCGCAAGCGACAGCACCTACCACCCCATTCCCCCAAGGCCCTCTGCTACACTTCCACATCTGCAATGATCCAGGACAGAATGTGGGTGCACCAACACTGGGCAAGTGTGTGGAGGGGGGGAAAGATAACAGAAGACTAAACCCAGCCAGACACGACAGCCAGCTCGTGACTACTGCTGTATCACCCACTTAATACTCGCTCAAACGTTGCCATACCCTCCCAGAGCTAGGAATGGCCTGCACACAAGCACCCGGAATCAGATAGAAAATCAACTGGACTATACAGGAAAGAAAAACCGTGATTTCTTTTGATTGCAGCGTGAATATTGAAACTGCGGTCTTTTGTTGTCTGTTATTGCAAACCCTCCACCCATTCACCAAGGCGTGTCCAAGACCCACCAAGCCGGAAACCTGGACTGCACAACAACAAAATAAAACACACACCTGGAGCACGAGAGCTTCGATCCTGCTTCTGACCGCAGAACGTTTAATGGAAACTAAAATCGGATATAATGCAGGCAGACTTCCCAAAACTGCAATACATCAGAAAATGATTAAACTTTTTTTGGGGGGAGAAAATAACTTTGGCAAGTTTCTTCACAATTATTAAAACTAAGCACGATGTTCACTAAACGTTCACTCTCTACTGCAAAAGTAACTGTGCAAGACCCGGACCACCCCCTCCCTTCCTTACACGCAAAAACATGTGTAGTAATGAGCGGTATGGAAATACTTGACTGTGCAGCACACTAAAATGCTTCATCTGGAACACAAGATCAGTTACTGCCTGCACAGTTCCCTGAATTTATCTGTCACTGTTTGAAATACCAGCCAGAAAACCTGTAACAAACTCAGTCCTCCCCGCACCCCACCCAAGATGTTTGTATCCTATTGCGATCAATTCACTCAAGGCGAAAAAATATATCACCCATGGCCAATACTCAAATTCACTCAGTCTCACAGGGATTCCTTTGCTGCTAGCTCCAACAGACCTGTCCCCACCAGTACTGTACCCCAGTGTAATACAGTGACAGACCTGTCCCCACCAATAATGTACCACAGTGTTATACAGTGACAGACCTGTCCCCACCAGCACTGTACCACAGTGTTATACAGTGACAGACCTGTCTCCACCAGTACTGTACCCCAGTGTTATACAGTGACAGACCCGTCCCCACCAGTACTGTACCCCAGTGTTATACAGTGACAGACCTGTCTCCACCAGTACTGTACCCCAGTGTTATACAGTGACAGACCGGTCCCCACCAGTACTGTACCCCAGTGTTATACAGTGACAGACCCGTCCCCACCAGTACTGTACCCCAGTGTTATACAGTGACAGACCTGTCTCCACCAGTACTGTACCCCAGTGTTATACAGTGACAGACCCGTCCCCACCAGTACTGTACCGTGTTATACAGTGACAGACCCGTCCCCACCAGTACTGTACCCCAGTGTTATAGAGACAGACCCGTCCCTACCAGTACTGTACCCAGTGTTATACACTGACAGACCCTTCCCCAACACTGTACCCCAGTGTTATACAGTGACAGACCTATCCCCACCTGTACTGTACCCCAGTGTTATACAATGACAGACCTGTCCCCACCAGTACAGTACCCGTGTTATACAGTGACAGACCTGTCCCCACCAGTACTGTACCCGTGTTATCAGTGACAGACCTGTCCCCACCAGTACTGTACCCCAGTGTTTATACACTGACAGACCTGTCCCCACCAGTACTGTACCCCAGTGTTATACAGTGACAGACCTGTCCCCACCAGTACTGTACCCCAGTGTTATACAGTGACAGACCCGTCCCCACCAGTACTGTAGCCCAGTGTTATAGTGACAGACCCGTCCCCACCAGTACTGTATTCCAGTGTTATACAGTGACAGACCCGTCCCCACCAGTACTGTACCCGTGTTATACAGTGACAGACCTGTCCCCACTAGTACTCTAGCCCAGTATTATATACTGACAGACCTGTCCTCACCAGCACTGTACCCAGTTATGCAGTGACAGACCCGTCCCCACCAGTACTGTGCCCCAGTGTTACACAGTAACCCCCATACCCACCAGTACTGTAGCCCAGTGTCATACAATGACAGACCTGGCCTCACCAGCACTGTACCCAGTGTCATACAGTGACAGACCCGTCCCCACCAGTACTGTACCCCAGTGGCATACAGGGACAGACCCATCCCCACCACCACTCTCCGCCGGTGTCATACAGTGAAGACCCGTCCCCACCAGCACTGTACCCCCGTACATACAGTTACAGACCCGTCCCCACCAGCACTGTACCCCCGTGTCATACAGTGACAGACCAGTCCCCAACAGTACTGTACCCCAGTGTTATACGGTGACAGACCTGTCCCCACCAGTACTGTACCCCAGTGTTATACAGCTAATAAAGTTTGTCAAGACACAGCTGAAGTCGTCAATTTCAGCATTTCACAACAAGTGATGATTCTCAACCTTCTGTTCTGGACTCTAAGCCCTTCCCCGGAGGTGAAGGACTGTGGGATGATTCGTCTTTATTCCATGGACTTGAATGCTCCGTCTACCCTGTGCAACATTCTTCACTGGAGCGTAGCAGGTACCCGGGCTCCGTACTGGAGAGGGCCACAACTCTCATGACGTCGTGCCCAAGGGTTGTGCAGGGAAGGAGGCAGATGCAGGAGATACAACAGCCTCAAAATTCGAGCTAGCATCTTGGTTCAAAACCTGGGCTCAGCAATGGGCACCTCACCCCCCACGTGACTTCAGCGGCGCTCTCATTAACACCCCACCCCCTTTGCCTCCCCTCTGTGCAAAGGAGATAATAGTACAGTTGGCAAAAGCTGCTGGGAGATGGCCAAGCACAACTGGTGTTATGATGTCCCTTCCTGGGCATCACACGATAGTCATGGAGGGGAATAGAAAACCCAAGCTGCTGGAAATACACAGCAAGTCCCTCTGTGAAGGCGAGAAACAGGTTTAACACTGAGTGCAAGCCCTGAGCAGCTTCAAATACTTGCTTTAATTCAAAGTCCCACACAGTTGTTGGCCAATCTTTTAATAGTGAATTAAAAAAAGGAAAACATGCTACATCGACAGGACCAGCGCGATTTCACTTTGACATATGTAGGTAAGGGAGACGCTTTAACCCATCTCGCTCATCGCTTCATGGAAAGCTGTGGTTCCACCTACCACTCAGCCAGCTACCCCATACCTGGCAGAAGTCGTGCACACTTGTACTGCACATGGTTTGAGCCAGGAAACTGACACAAATTTTTGACTGTGAGTTAAGAATCATGGCCGATTCCTCCTAGCTAAAATCCAGGGACACTGTAACCAGGGAGGAGGGCAGAGCTGCAGATTGATCCCAAGAGTATTTTGGCTACTCAGATGCAGAAGTATCGGGGTAAAACGGGGTGGCTTCCTGGCTGCAGGGACCACTAACAGGAGTCCGGCTTGCCTGGATCAGCCTCCGGAATAGCTGGCAAGCGCAAGTCAAGTTTTTGAGTGTTCTTTTTTAATTTAAAAAGTCTGCTGGTACAGGCTGTATATCACCCGTATTTACATGGGTTTCTCTCCCCTCATCCCTGCCCTATTCAGAGTCACGCAGTTGGTCCAATAACGTTACAGGGCAAGAGTTGTCACAGCATCATGCTGAAGCTGTATCTCCCACTCCGAACACTTTCCTGCCAAGCAGAACACTCATCCCCTGATATTGTGGAAGCTTTTGCGTGAAAGAGGCTCACTCCCCACCCCCATCCCTCCAAATCTTAGCTTAAGTGACTCTCCTTTTAAAATCAGGTCTACGTCATTGTTTTTTAAACTACATTCGATTATAAACATATGACAGATTTATAAAGGAATGTCAGGAATTATATGGTAACTTTTTTTTTTAAAAAGTTTTGCTTTTTAAATTCTCTACAACCTCTGTACAGAATTGCTCCCTTTCCCACCCCCACCGCCTCCCCCCCCCCCCACCAGAAAACTATGCTTCGCTGTTCATGAAGCTCTTCTCCTCCAGAGGCTTCTGGATCCAGTTGCCATAGTTCATCTGCTCCAGGGCTTTGAAGAACAAGGTCCGGGCGTTCTGGAAGTCTGCGGCCGCCTCCTTTGCGTCAGAGTAGGAGGCCATCGCTAGCAGGTCCTGACGATTGTTCTTCGTGCACAGGCGCCTGAAGAAATCGTACAGGTGGATTTTGGAGACACGTGAGACGTCGAGCTGAGGCCTGGAGGTAGAGAGAAAAACAAAAACAGAATTAACAAGCTCCATTTACTGACAGCTTGGAAGCGAAGATCTGGTGCTCCGACCCACCCCCTCTAAAAAAAAAACCTAGCTTGGTGTCAGCTGACCTCCTTGTACCCGATCAGTGACGGCCATGGCTCTGTGGGCAGCACACTCACCTTCGAGTCAGAAGTTCCCTGGTTTGTGTCCCACTCCAGAGACTTTGAGCATGTACTTCAGGCCGACAGTCCCAGTGCCGCACTGTCGGAGGGTCAGTACTGAGGGAGAGCCGCACTGTCGGAGGGTCAGTACTGAGGGAGAGCCGCACTGTCGGAGGGTCAGTACTGAGGGAGAGCCGCACTGTCGGAGGGTCAGTACTGAGGGAGAGCCGCACTGTCGGAGGGCCAGTACTGAGGGAGAGCCGCACTGTCGGAGGGCCAGTACTGAGGGAGAGCCGCACTGTCGGAGGGCCAGTACTGAGGGAGAGCCGCACTGTCGGAGGGCCAGTACTGAGGGAGAGCCGCACTGTCGGAGGGCCAGTACTGAGGGAGAGCCGCACTGTCGGAGGGTCAGTACTGAGGGAGAGCCGCACTGTCAGAGGGCCAGTACTGAGGGAGAGCCGCACTGTTGGAGATGCCGTCTTTCAGATGAGACGTTAAACTGAGGCCCCCGTCTGCCATCTCAGGCGGACGTATAAGATCCCATGGCCACGATATCTAAGGGGAGGAGGGGAGATTTCCCCGGTGCCCTCGGCCCAAGATTCATCACTCAACCAACATCTCTGAAGCAGTTCTTGTTACAGGAACCTGCTGTCCACAAGTTAGCAGAATCTCCTACATTACAACAACGATTACACTTCGAAAGTACTTCATTGACCGTAAAGCGCTTTCGGACATCCTGAGGACACGATAGGCACTCTGTAACTAAGCCTTTTTATGCTTCTTTGTTATTCTTTTACACTCTTGGCGTCTTGCACTGGCCTAGGCTCTGCTGTGAAGAGAGGTCCCAACGCCTGGCTGAGCTGAGATTAATTCCAGTGCAGATGGCATTGGTTCCAACATTACACCGACAAATGCTTAAAACACGCTGAGTGATTTACCCATCGACTTTCCCCTTGGTTCCATCCAGAATTTCCACCTCAGTTCCATCTGCTAAGGACCAGTTTACGCTCGACTCCTTCGTTTTCCCGGTTTGCCGCGTTGAGTCGTAGACACTAACCCTTCCAATCTGCAATCAGAACTCAATTTCAATCCTTTACTCTGAGAGAACACAAGAGCACAAGAAAATAGGAGCAGGAGTATACCATTTGGTCTGAGGAAATATGTTCTTGCTATGGAGGGAGTGCAGCAAAGTTTCACCAGACTGATTCCTGGGACGGCAGGACTGATGTATGGAGAGAGATTGGGTCGATTAGGTTTGAATTCACTAGAGTTTAGAAGAATGAGAGGGGATCTCAGACACCTACAGAATTCTAACAGGACTGGACAGGGTAGATGGCGGAAGGATGTTCCCGATGGTGGGGGAGTCCAGGACCAGGGGTCACAGTCTAAGGGTAAGGGGTAAGCCATTTAGGACTGAGATGAGGAGGGATTTCTTCACCCAGGGAGTGGTGAACCTGTGGAATTCTCTACCACGGAAAACAGTTGAGGCCAAATCATTAAATATATTCAAGAAAGAGCTATAGTTCTTAGGGATCAAGGGATACGGGGAGAAAGTGGGAACAGGATACTGAGTTTGGATGATCAGCCATGATTGTATTGAATAGCGGAGCAGGCTTGAAGGGCTGAATGGCCTACTCCTGCTCCTATTTTTCTGTTTCTATATGGCCCATTGAGCCTGCTCTGCCATTCAATACGATCATGGCTGATCTTATCGGATTCAACTCCACTTTCCCGTCTGCTTGCCATACCTCTTGATTTCCTGAAAGACCAAAAACCTGTCTATCCCAGCCTTAAATGTATCCAAAGACGGAGGAACCCTCCCCATCATCCACAACCCTCTGGGGTAGAGAATTCCGAAGATTCATAACCCTTTGAGGTAAGTAATTTCTCCTAATCTTAGTCCTAAATGATTGGCCCCTTATCTTGAGACTGTGCCCCCGTGTTTTAGATTTCCTGACCAGCAGAAACAATCCCTCAGTTTCTACGCTACCCAGCCCCTTCAGAATCTTGTATGTTTCAATTAGATTGCCTCTCATTCTTCTAAACTCCAGAGAATACAGGCCCAATTTACTTAGCCTCTCATTATAGGACAACCCCCTCACCCCAGGACCAATCTAGTGAATCTTCACTGCACTGCCTCCAATGCAAGTATATCCTTTCTTAAATATGTGGAGACCAAAAATGCACACAGTATTCCAGACGTGGTCTCACCAAAACCCTGTACAACTGTAGCAAGACTTCCTTACTCCTGTACTCCAATCCCCTTGCAATAAAGGCCAACATGCCATTTGCTTTCCTAATTGCTTGCTGTACCAGCATGTTAACTTTCTTCATTCCTTGTACAAGCACACCCAAGTCTCTTTGAACATCAACACTTACAAGTTTCACACCTTTTAAAAAATATTCTGCTTTTCTATTCTTACAGTCAAAGTGAATAACTTCACACTTCCCTACATTATATTCCATCTGCCATCTTGTTGCCCACTCATTTAACCTGCTTGTATCTCTTTGCAGCCTCTGTGTCCTCCCTACAGCTTAACTTTCCACCTACCTTTGTATCAACAGCAAACTTAGATACATTACTCTCTGTCTCTTCAGCTAAGTCATTTAGATTGAAAATAGCTGAGGCCCCAGCACTGATCCTTGCGGACTTAACTATTTACTGCCTGCTAATTTGAAAATGCCCCTCTTATGCCCAATCATTGCTTCCTGTTTGCTAACCAACCATCTATCCATGCTAATATATTACTCACAACTCCATGAGCCCTTATCTTGCCTATTAATCTTCTGCGTGGCACTTTATCAAATGCCTTTTGGAATTCCAGGTATGCTACATCTACTGGTTCCTCTTTACCTACCCTACTAGTTAAATCCTCAAAAAACTCAAACAAATTTATGAAACAGGATTTCCCTTCAGTAAAACCATGTTGACTTGTTCTAATCATACTGTGCTTTTCGAAGTGTTAAGACTGTTAAGATTTCCTTAATAATAGATTCCAGCATCCCAACGACTGATGTTAGGCTAACTGGAGAGAGAGAGAGAGAGCGTGAGAGAGTGAGAAAGAGAACGAGAAAGCGAGTGAGTGAGCACCACAGGGTAAGCCACACAGCACAAACTACTGACACAAATCCTACCACTGCCCCATTCTCTCTGCATTACCCAAGAGGTTTCCCTTCTCTGCGCAAGCTTTTTGACTCCTGGGTCACATAGGTGCATACCGTTGGAGCTCAGGGCTGCCACATAATGTTCCTGTTTATGCCTGTCCGCCTCTAATTGCTTATACTAATTGATTTTTTTTTAAACTTTCCTCCGAAGGCTTCTACTACTTTCCCATCATTGATGCAAAAAAAAATTACGCAGTAAAGTAACATGCTGATAGGGTGAGATGAAGTAGGGTGGAGTATGGACCAGTTAGGACAAATGGCCTGTTTCTATGCTCTATGTCCTATGATTTAGGATACATCCACCAAACAGGCATTATGGTTGAGTGCTAGCAATGCTGTGCACCCTGAAGACTTCAGCCAGTATATTCAGGGACACTTGGTGCATCACACTTCCAGGTTCCCTCCAAATCAAACATCAACCTGACCTGGACAGATGCAGGCCTTTCTTTCAACGTTGCTGGGTCATTAGATCAGCGGATTGGCCTCCTCCTGTCCTTATATTCTTACTCCCACCCCACCTAGGATGGGTGACAGCGGACATCATGTACTAGAAGGAACAGATTCGAACTCCTGATATCCTTACCTGTGGGTGACTTAGTGTGTAAGGATAAGGCAGACCCTTTTGAAATTCTTCACCATCCCTGGACATGCGACAGCACATCGCTCGAGCCAGGTGTCCGTGGCTGTACAGGTAACCTGCAGGTGGAAGGAAGAAACAGGTTTACTCTGAGCAGATTTGCAAGAGAACCTTATTGCAGGGAGAGAAAACCCCAGGGCAATAATCATCACATAAACTCTCCTGGGGAACTTGTGGGAGCACAGGATGTTTTTCCAGAGAACGGCTGAAGCAGAGACTATTCTCTCTCTTCGGCTACTGCCTCCATTCCATTTTAAAACTGCAGTCATCACCAGCCTCCAAAAAAAAGCCCATCCTTGAGCCAAATGTCCTTGCAAAGTAATGCCCCATTTTTCATCAAAGCCTCCCAAATCTGGGACTCTCTTTCGCCATGACTGCTGGTTTGAATCTCTCCAATCAGTTTTCTGCCCCCGTCACAGCACTGAAGCCAGTGTCACAGCTGACTTTGTAGCTGCGACCTTTCTGCTACGTGAGCTTTGGCTCAGTAGGCACCTGCTTCAACACCCGAGTTAGAAAGATTGTGAATTCACGTACCACTTCAGAAACTTGGGATCAAAGCTCAAGGCTGGCATTCCAGTGCAGCAGAGGGAGTGCTGCACTGTCGAGGTGCCGTCTTTTGGATGTTAAACCGAGGTCCTGTCTGTTCTCTCGGGTGGTTGTAAAAAAAAACCCATGACACTATTTAGGGCGGCACAGTGGCGCAGTGGTTAGCAACACAGCCTCTCAGCTCCAGCGACCCGGGTTCAGTTCTAGGTACTGCCTGTGCGGAGTTTGCAAGTTCTCCCCGTGACCGTGTGGGTTTCCGCCGGGTGCTCCGGTTTCCTCCCACAGCCAAATACTTGCAGGTTGATAGGTACATTGGCCATTGTAAATTGCCCCTAGTGTAGGTAGGTGGTAGGAGAATTGAGGGAAGGTGGAGATGTGGTAGGGAGTATGGGATTAGTGTAGGATTAGTATAAATGGGTGGTTGATGGTCAGCACAAACTTGGTGGGCCGAAGGGCCTGTTTCAGTGCTGTATCTCTCTATGACTCTGACTATTTAGAAGAGGAGCAGGGGCGTTATCCCCGGTCTCCTGGCCAATATTTAGTCCTTAATTAAGAACGCAAAGTAGATGATCTGGTCATTACCACATCTCCATGAGGGAGCTTGCTAGTGACAACATTTCAGAAGTACTTCATTGGCTGTAAGGTGTTTTGGGACATCCTTAGGTTACAAAGGGAGCTATAGAAATGTAAAACTTTCTTCCTTTCTCTGCAGCCTTTGACACGGCCAACAACACTATCCCCCTGCCACCCTCTTGGTGGAACTGCTCTCTCTCTGTTCCACTCTTACCTATAAAATGGTACACAGAAAGCTCCCGCAATGGCTTCTCATCCTGTCCCCACACTTTTAATTTCTAACCAATTCTACGTTTACCTACATAAACAGTGACTACATTTCAAAAGTAATTTGTTGGGCTCGAAGCAGTTGAGATCTTTATGAGAGGTGTAGTGGGCAGTGGTGCTGTAGATATGGGGCAATGCAAATCTTCCTGCTCACATGGTACAATGTCAATTCCTTGCCTATTCAGATCTGAACTCCTGTGACCTGATGCCACGTTTTGTGCAGAGGCCAGCAACCCAGGCTGACAGCTTACCCAGGGTAATGGAGCTGAGATAGACGGGGTGGATGAAGTGAGAGAGGAGAGCCCCCTGAAGGCCCAGCACATTCCAGCGCAGGATCTTGTCGCTGCAGGACATTGTGCGGAGTCGCTCTCCATGTTGAATCCCGTCCCACGTTGGGACAATGTCGCTCGACTCCACTGGGATGGTACCTTCACCTGCAGACCAGACAACGGTGAGTCGTTAAAAAATGCCCAAGGCTCATGCACAGTTATAAGAGGAGGAAAGGCCAGAAGGTACCAGTCAAAGTATTTCTTCAATGAAAAGTATAAAGCGAAACAAAACCAGCATGTCAGTGCAGCCAGGCACCTACTATTCAGGTTGTCAGATGCATCAGCACCATGCTCGCATTCAGCTGTCTATGCATTTACACAACTGAGGGAAAGGGGTCATTCAACGGCGAACAGAAGTGTAAACACCAAATGCCTACCCCACAATCCAGACCAACTGTAGTGCCTCGGGCATTGCCCCAGGTGAGATATTTGCAGGGCTGAACCAGCTGCTCACTGCACCACTTTCTGACATTACACTTCAATTGGCTGTAAAGCGATTTGGGATGTCCCAAGATTATGAAAGGCGCTATATAAATGCAAGACTTTCTTCCCATCTGAGGAACTATTCTAAGTATTATCTAAATGTGGAGGGGGGCTGGGGGAACCTCTGATCAAAAGGACATGTCTCAGACCTTTGGTCCACATCAAGGCATAAATAGCCCTAAAACTCAAAGCATGTATCAGTGCTTTTGGTTGAAGTTAATAAGTTTATGCAGACAACTATCTGTGAACCAAGTTCAGCTTTAATAAACTTGATGTGCAGACAGCGAGAGATGTCACTGTTATGAACATTTCACATTTTTGGTACCCAGTGTTAGCACTAAGCATATTTGTGTCACTTGATAAAGTTTGTGAACTCACCGTTCTCCACCTTGGTGCGCAGCTTGCCCTGCTTCATGTTCTCAAACAGCGGGTGGTGCGAATCATCTCCTTCTTTGGTGGGGGGCTCGCTGCATGACTTATCGAACAGGGCTCCATCGCCACACGGGGCAGTGCTGAGGATGGAACAGCAAAAAGGGCATATAGTCAGGCTAAGCAAGACTCGTGGAACTCCACACATTTGTATCCATTGAACAACACCTCCAAATAAAATGGTCAGCACCAGACGTGAAATTATAACTGCTGCACTATCTCTTCACTGCCATTAGGAACAGCCCTATCTTCAAAGTTAGATCACTGTTGCACTTATTCCATTGCTCAATTATTGTTTGGATGAGAAACATCTTCTTGACTTACCTTCTTGCTCTCCCCTTCCATTAGCTGTGGCTCAATGGGCAATACTTGCGCATGCATCTGGGTCAGAAACCCCAATCCAGAGACTTGAGCACATAATTCAGGCTGATACCCACCGTGCAATTCTGAGAGAGTGCTGAACTGTAGAAAGAGCCATCCTTTGGATGAGACTTTAAACTGAAGCCCCATCTGCTCTCTCAGCTGGTTGTTAAAGATCCCATGTCACTATTGGAAGGTGCCTTGGGCCAATATTTATCCCTTGACCAACATCACTAAAACAGATCATCTGATCATCATCACATTGCTGTTTACGGAACCTTCCTGTGTGCAAATTGGCTGCTGTGTTTCCCACATTTAAACAGTGACTACACTTCAAAAGTACTTCAGTGGGTGTAAAAAAAACTTTGGAATGTCCTGAGGTCTTGAAAGACAGGTCTGACTTTTTCATTTAAACTTATGGCCCCCATGTACGTGAACCCTTCACCACAGCAAACAAAGCTTCACCCACAATAGAACATAAAGGGGAAGGTGGATGGGAGTTTAAACTGACCTGATGTAGAGATGAAACGTTATTCCTGGTTTAATCTGTAACCTGTTGTCCTGCGCTGGCATAAAAAGGCTGTTGTCTGGAGAAGCGGGGTCATACTTCAACAGCTCATCGTACAGGAATCTGTGGAGGAAGCAGCAGCCTGATTGGAAGGTGTAACTTCTAAAATGCCACAATATTAACAAGACACAACAGATTCCTCACCCATAATCTTAACAGAACTGTTCCCATCAGAAGTGCTGCTGGACCCATTGCCTACTTCTGTTTTCAAATCACTGCTGAAGGATTTTCCTCTCTCCTCCTGCCCATGTCTATAATAATATGTTAAAACTTGTACCTCAATGTCTACGACCTATCAACTTTTTCTCAATAAATTCTTAATTCATGAGATAAGCATGCCGCTCTGTGGTGCCATTTTCTCCAGTGGGGATACTGCAATACGGCCACTGCCAGGGGGAGGGAGTTGCCTACCGCGGCACTAGAGCAATGCTACCCAGCAGCAAGGAGGCAAGAACAGACTGCGCAGAGACCTGTGCTCATTCGTCAAAGCACAGGGAGTATGTCGATATCGACGAGGGCCATGATGCAGAATCCTAGGAGTGCGTCATAATCTGCAGGGGGAGGAGGTCCCAGGAGTGTATCACTATCTGCATGGGGCCCTGGAGTGTGTCACAATGTGCAGGGGAAGGAGGTCCCAGGAGTGTATCACTATCTGCAGAGGGTCCCAGGAGGGTGTCACAATGTGCAGGGAGCCCCAGGAGGGTGTCACAATCTGCAGGGAGCCCCAGGAGGGTGTCACAATCTGCAGGGGGAGGAGGTGCCAGAAGTGTGTCACTACCTGCAGGGGGCCCCAGGAGGGTGTCACTACCTGCAGGGAGCCCCAGGAGTGTGTCACTATCTGCAAAGGGTCCCAGGAGGGTGTCACAATGTGCAGGGGAAGGAGGTCCCAGGAGTGTATCACTATCTGCAGAGGGCCCCAGGAGGGTGTCACAATCTGCAGGGGGAGGAGGTGCCAGAAGTGTGTCACTACCTGCAGGGGGCCCCATGAGGGTGTCACAATCTGAAGGGGAAGGAGGTCCCAGGAGTGTATCACTATCTGCAGAGGGTCCCAGGAGGGTGTCACAATCTGCAGGGGGAGGAGGTGCCAGAAGTGTGTCACTACCTGCAGGGGGCCCCAGGAGGGTGTCACAATGTGCAGGGAGCCCCAGGAGGGTGTCACAATCTGCAGGGAGCCCCAGGAGGGTGTCACAATCTGCAGGGGGAGGAGGTGCCAGAAGTGTGTCACTACCTGCAGGGGGCCCCAGGAGGGTGTCACTACCTGCAGGGAGCCCCAGGAGTGTGTCACAATCTGCAGGGGGCCCCAGGAGGGTGTCACTACCTGCAGGGGGGCCCAGGAGTGTGTCACAATGTGCAGAGAGCCCCAGGAGGGTGTCACAATCTGCAGGGAGCCCCAGGAGTGTGTCACAATCTGCAGGGAGCCCCAGGAGGGTGTCACAATCTGCAGGGGAAGGAGGTGCCAGGAGTGTGTCACTACCTGCAGAGAGCTCCAGGAGGGTGTCACAATCTGCAGGGGGAGGAGGTGCCAGAAGTGTGTCAAAATCTGCAGGGGGAGGAGGTGCCAGAAGTGTGTCACAATCTGCAGGGGGAGGTGGTGCCAGAAGTGTGTCACAATTTGCAGGGGGAGGAGGTGCCAGAAGTGTGTCACTATCCGCAGGGGGCCCCAGGAGGGTGTCACAATCCGCAGGGGGCCCCAGGAGGGTGTCACTATCCGCAGGGGGCCCCAGGAGGGTGTCACTATCCGCAGGGGGCCCCAGGAGGGTGTCACTATCCGCAGGGGGCCCCAGGAGGGTGTCACTATCCGCAGGGGGCCCCAGGAGGGTGTCACAATCCGCAGGGGGCCCCAGGAGGGAGTCACTATCCGCAGGGGGCCCCAGGAGGGAGTCACTATCCGCAGGGGGCCCCAGGAGGGAGTCACTATCCGCAGGGGGCCCCAGGAGGGAGTCACTATCCGCAGGGGGCCCCAGGAGGGTGTCACTATCCGCAGGGGGCCCCAGGAGGGTGTCACAATCCGCAGGGGGCCCCAGGAGGGTGTCACAATCCGCAGGGGGCCCCAGGAGGGTGTCACAATCCGCAGGGGGCCCCAGGAGGGTGTCACTATCTGCATAGGTTCCTGGAGTGTGTCACAATGTGCAGGGGCCCCCAGGAGGGTGTCACTATCTGCAGGGGGCCCCAGGAGGGTGTCACTATCCGCAGGGGGCCCCAGGAGGGTGTCACTATCCGCAGGGGGCCCCAGGAGGGTGTCACAATCTGCAGGGGGCCCCAGGAGGGTGTCACAATCTGCAGGGGGCCCCACGAGGGTGTCACAATCTGCAGGGGGCCCCACGAGGGTGTCACAATCTGCAGGGGGCCCCACGAGGGTGTCACTATCCGCAGGGGGCCCCAGGAGGGTGTCACTATCTGCAGGGGGCCCCAGGAGTGTGTCACTATCTGCATAGGTTCCTGAAGTGTGTCACAATGTGCAGGGGCCCCCAGGAGGGTGTCACAATCTGCAGGGGCCCCCAGGAGGGTGTCACAATCTGCAGGGACCCCCAGGAGGGTGTCACAATCTGCAGGGGGCCCCAGGAGGGTGTCACTATCCGCAGGGGGCCCCAGGAGGGTGTCACTATCCGCAGGGGGCCCCAGGAGGGTGTCACAATCTGCAGGGGGCCCCAGGAGGGTGTCACAATCTGCAGGGGGCCCCAGGAGGGTGTCACAATCTGCAGGGGGCCCCAGGAGGGTGTCACAATCTGCAGGGGGTCCTGGAGTATGTCACTATCTGCAGGGCGAGGGGGTCCCAGGTGTGTGTCACTATCTGCAGGGGGAGGGGGTCCCAGGAGTGTGACACTATCTGCAGGGGGAGGTGGTCCCAGGAGTGTGTCACTATCTGCAGGGGGAGGGGGTCCCAGGAGTGTGACACTATCTGCAGGGGGAGGGGGACCCAGGAGGGTGTCAAAATCTGCAGGGGGTCCCAGGAGTGTGTCACCATCTGCAGGGGGAGGGGGTCCCAGGATTTTGTGACTATCTGCAGGGGGAGGGGAATACATAGTCAGAAGTGAACATGTGCTTCCTGCGCAGGAGTTAGAGTCCAAGATGCTGAAAGCAAAGCAGCAGATCCTGCCTACAGGGTTGGTGAAAAATAATGAAATGAATGAAAGAAATAAGATGAAAGAAAACATTAGACTGGACATTTATTCCTATTCAGGCTGCAGCTTTCACAAGGGATTGAACAAAAAACTGAAGCGAGCTGTTCAACAGTAGGTTGGCTCAGCTTCACTGAATGTTTTACTTTGTTGCGTCAATTTCTTTAATTAATCCTGCATACCAGTGGTGTACAACCTGTCCCTGCTACACTCCACCTTATGAATCCTGCCACTGAATGATCTCTATAAAGCTCAGAATCAGCCCATTGTGATGCTGCTCCAATCTGTGAGGCAGAAGCAGTTTGTCAATGTTGAACCATCTGTTCCAGGGAGATGCTGTCCAGCTCCCTCGCACCATTCCCCTCCAAACCCCTCGCCACAGCTACAGACTAACCCATCGTAAGAGCAACACTGGAGGGAAAAATAACCTTTAAACATGCCTTTAAGTTTCTGAATTCGATTCAGTTAGGGGGCTGCTTCACACTGCTACGTGAGGAGACAGCCCACACTTCAATAGCCCGTGAAGGAGAGTCAAGGTTAACCCTGCCACAGATGGGATTTAACATGACAGGATCCCAGTGGAAGAATTAGAAAAAAAATGGATCTGCAGGGATTTGGACAGCACAGTTGCTGCTGAGATGAGGCCAACTTTAATTACATACTGTGGAGGGGAGCGAGAAACGAGGAAAGAAAATTACCCTCAGTCTCCAGCCAGCTTAATACAACATAGCTAACAGGCAGAGCACATTTCATGAAGCAGCCCAGGATCCAGTCGTTTGACGAGCAGTCTCGTTCCTTTGCCCTACGTACTTTGCTGAAATGTTTACCACATCGTTGCTGACAGACACTTTCCAGCACCAGGCAAACCCGGGAGCTCTGTCACATCGAGAAGGACAAGGGCCGCAAGCGCAAGTGAACACCATCACCTTTGAGTCAGGCAGCATCCCAATTTGGATAGATATTGGCCGTTTCTTCATTGTCGCTGGATCAAAGTCCTGGAACTCCCGCCCTAACAGTAGCTTCACCACACAGACTGCGGCGGTTCAAGGTGCGGCTCACTACCACCTGCACGAGGTGCAACTGGGGATGGGCAATAAATGCCAGCCTGGTCAGCGTCGCCCACATTCCCAGAATGTATCTTTTTTTTAAATGGTGCTCCTCTATCCCTTGGGCCTTCCCTTCATCCTCCAATCAGGGTGGGAGAATTGCAGCTCCAGTTTAGTCGCATCCCAATATAACAGTGGGCAACTCAGCACCACAGCCACACAAAGATTTCAGGAGCTGACAGAATCCCCACCTGGAACTTCAAACACTCCATCCTCCTCTGACAAACTCTCCCTTCTCCAGGGTTGAAATCAAGTCCCAAGTCATCATCTCCTACTCTAAATCACTCTTTCCCGGAACCTCAGGACTGTGAACCTGCTTCTCTCCTCCAGTCTACTCTTAAATCTACAAACTTATAAGCCTGACCTTGGTGTCACTTCATCACTAATTCCAAACTCATCTCACCTTCTCTCCTCCTCTTGGTCTTGATAGTTCCGTGGGTTTCAACCCTTTCAAATCAACAATCAGCCCAACGAGGAAGCTGAAGGAACAAGGAATGGAAGCAAGGGCTCACAGGGACAGAGTAAACATAACCTTTGAAAGTACAACTTACATACTGCGCCTGTGCAGTGAGGAAAAGGTCTGGGTAACTTTGCTGGGCAGGACCAGCATAAAGTACAGCATGAGTGTTCCATATAAACTATCTACGCTGTGTTCTCCTTCCTCTCCTGAGGTGTCAACTCTTGCTGGGGTATGATTCCCCAGCCCTTGGCCATTTGGTGCCTCACCAAACTGGTCGTTCTCAATGTACAAGCTGATACAACGTGATGTCAGGATTTCGTCATAACACCACAGCACAAAGCCCATTAACATGGTCCTTCTCCCTTCCCTCAGAAATACTTCACCTTATAAAGCACCTCCGTGAGATGATTTCAGCGTGACAGTCGTTAACTGTCTCTCCTTTAAGACTTAGCTCTTCCCCCTTCACACATCGGTTACCTGCAAGGAAACAATAAAGAGCGAATCAACATTGTTACAGTGAACGGCAACATTTCCGACAGCAAAGCTCGACATTTCGGACAGGTCACCAGGATTGCCCACAAGGCTATGTTGACTGAATGCTGAGACTGATCACATCATCTCCACTTGCTTCAGGTCTGACTATGATAAATAGCAACAAGCAACAGAATTCAACCTCTGTTTGCTTGGAAACCATGAAAAATTATTCAACTTTTTTTTAATAAAACAAGAAATCATTTTTCTAGTTCACTTTCCCCCTCCTCTCCTGCAGACTCTAACTTTTGCAGGGATAGAATTACATGGACCTTCCCATAACTCAGTCAAGCACAGTCCTTCACACCTTACCAGACAAGGTAACAGCAGGCAATTCATGGAACAGCACCACAGCCGAGCCTGATCCTGTTACTCCCACACACATGCACTTTCCAGCAGGGGTCAGTGGACAGTGATCAGGAGCAGGAACCCTGGCTGATTTCCCCCTCTCTCTAACCCAGGGATCAGTGGACCGTGATCAGGAGCAGGAACCCTGGCTGATTTCCCCCTCTCTCTAATCCAGGGGTCAGTGATCAGGAGCAGGAACCCTGGCTGATTTCCCCCTCTCTCTAACCCAGGGATCAATGGACAGTGATCAGGAGCAGGAACCCTGGCTGATTTCCCCTCTCTCTAACCCAGGGTTCAGTGATCAGGAGCAGGAACCCTGGCTGATTTCCCTCTCTCTCTAACCCAGGGGTCAGTGGACAGTAATCAGGAATCCTGGCTGATTTCCCCCTCTCTCTAACCCAGGGGTCAGTGGACAGTAATCAGGAATCCTGGCTGATTTTCCCCCTCTCTCTAACCCAGGGGGTCATTGGACAGTGATCAGGAGCAGGAACCCTGGCTGATTCTCCCCCTCTCTCTAACCCAGGGGTCACTGGACAGTGATCAGGAGCAGGAACCCTGGCTGATTTTCCCCCTCTCTCTAACCCAGGGGTCACTGGACAATTATCAAGAGTGAGAAACCTTTTATCTCCCCCCTCTCTTATTCAGAGTCATGTAGTGTAGTCCTGGCTGGGGTCAGCTAACTTGGTACACAGTGGGGCTGCGGCCTTGGCTGCCTTGTGAACATTCCTGCCCAATTTTTCACCAATTGTTCAGATTGGTTGAGAATTGAAAATTCTGCCCACCTCCACCACCCCGCAACACACCCCCCCACAACCCCCACACTACCACAAATCCACCTCCGCATTGCAAGCGCTGTTTCACAGTTTATTTGCGCAACCTAATAACTGGAGACTAATCAGAGAGCTGGACTTGGTAAATCCCCTCGGGGATTGCTCCAGTAGAAACTCTTTGCAAACCAGAGTGCAGTTCAGAGAAAGATTACAGAAACTATAAGCTAAAATTAAAAGCCTCAAGGAATGGTCTTGTTTTTCTGGAGATTTGCAATTCAATAAATCCTTATTGCTCAGGCACAGATGATAATCCATTACTGAGCACGTCTGCACGTGTCTGCTGAATGCATTGTCCCAGCTGACACTGTTAGAGATTAAGACAGAGAAATAGCTAAATATATCCATTTCACATGAAATAATTGCTCATATTCCATAATATATTTATAGATTACAGAAATGACTTGTCATTTAAAAAACCCAAAAATTGAAAAACTGAGTGTTTCTGTACAAGGGGTATTCTCGAAGGACTGGCTGGTATTTACATCTGGATTTACTTTCTCACTCTAAGTCACAGACTCAGCATCGCTATTTTGGCGACACAGCTCCTTTTGCGTCATGCCGACGCTGAAGTACTATTTTTTTCCCCTTCATGTACGAGGCCAAACCACAAGAACGGAGATTAAGAGTCAGGGAGGAGGAGATATAATAGCCTACTGGATAAACTTAAAAGCAAAACATTGTACTGTATTGGGCGGGATTAGGGGGGTGGGGGGAGAAGTCGGAGTGGAGGGGAAGACAAAGAAGGAAGCAATCTGGAGAGTTGAACTCCCCAATTTGTGCTATGTGTATCATCTGCAGTAAAGCACCCTTTACAATCTTGAGTATAGGTGTAACTTCAAACAT
The DNA here is from genome assembly GCF_036365525.1 of Heterodontus francisci. NCBI lineage: Eukaryota > Metazoa > Chordata > Chondrichthyes > Heterodontiformes > Heterodontidae > Heterodontus > Heterodontus francisci. The sequence continues at coordinate 17,943,783 of NC_090416.1, forward strand.
GTTTGGTTAGCCACGGTAGCTTCAACATTTTAATCCCAAGTCCCCATTCTCTCTCTGTATTCTTTAATTCGGCAGAGGAAGGGGAAGCAAACTGAGGAACATACTCACAGGGGTCTAGCTGTGGTAACCACTGAGGCTTTCAGAAACCTGCAACTGCCACAGATTCAGAGTTCTTCATTTTACCATTGATGCCTGGGATACACTGGTCAGCAGACATCCAGATACATCTTCCAAATACAGTTACAGTTATGAAAAAGGGGCAATCAAGTAAAGCAGCACCATTAATACTGAGGCAGCAACTTTGTTTTAAAAAGGAGTTGTGCAACTCAACATAACTACACCAAAAAAATCCAATTTTATTGCAGCTTCAATCCAGTTCCTAGCAGGCATGGACCTCTTATAGGCAGCCGGTTGGAATCTTACCGGAAAGCAGAGAAGACAACCTACACTTTCTGCCCGTACTACTGCCAGAGAAGGTCTGGTGAGGAAAATGGAAAAATGCCACTCGTGCACCAAGGAACTTACTTCTGAGGTGGAAACTGAGGGATATCACTTGAAACGCGTGGAGAGCGCTTTACTCTGCACCTAACCCATGCTGTACCTGCCCTAAGAGTGTTTAATGGGGACAGTGTAGAGGGAGCTTTACTCTGTATCTAACACGTGCTGTACCTGCCCCAGGAGTGCTGAATGCTGATCCTTAAAATTGGTCACTCAGCAACTGAGGGCGGGTTTGGATGGGACCTTTTATCATACCAAAAGAAATATGTATCCTACTTTCTCTCAGACACAGTTCATCTCAGGTTTCCAATAGTCCTGCTTTTCTTTATTTAAAAGAAAAACAGAAAATCTATCTTCTCAATAAGTTGCTGAGCTACCATCAGCCTCAGCAATCTTCCTGAGAGAAGGATCTGAAACAAGCAAACAGCAAAGGCATGTTTTAAAAACTGCACCAGCCTCCAGGGTCCTCTAGCAAATCGAGTATGCCCACAGGCCTCCCTAACTGAAGCTGAACTACTTCCAGGTCTCAGTGTTTGAAGTCACAATTCCCTAAGGAATTGTACTAGATGCAGCGAATTCGCAAAATGGGCTGAGCTACAAAGGTTAATAGCATAGAAGGTGGCCAATCAGCCCATCGTGCCTGTGCTGGCACTTTCTAGGACAATCTGAAACACATCCTCACTGCCCTGCTCTCTCCTTGTAGCCCTGCATCATGCTCTGCTTTAGATATGTATCCAATTTTTCATTAAAAGATACATTGGTCTTTGCCTCAACTGCGGCAAAGCATTCCATGCTCCATGTATTCAGAAACCTCGACGCTTTCTCCTCACTCTGTGAAGATTTTAAATTAATGACACCTCGTTACTGACCCGACAACCAGAGTCAATGGTTCCTCCCCAATTATTCTATCAAAACAATTCATAATTTTAAAACCCTCAATTAAATCTAGTTTTCCCAGGCTCTGCTCCAGTGTAAATAATCCCACTATCTCAAGTTTCTCCTCAAATTATAGTTTCTCATTTCTGGCATCATCCTGTTCAATCTACACTGTATGCTTTAATGCGCTTTCTCTAATGTGGGGTCCAAAACTGCACACAATGCTCCAACTGAGATCTAGCCATTGTTTTGTAGAAATCTATCATCATTTCTTTGCTCTTGTACTCTACGCTGACATTTATAAAGAGAGAGACTTCTTAAAATGGGTGCTCATATCTTTCACCCCCTTGAGTGACTTGGTACCCATGCAAGCAGTGCATTTACCCAACTAAGTCACATATGGGGAAACTCCACAAGATCGGCCCGTTTATTTGCACAGCCACACGTCGTGAAAGTGTACCTGTGCCCAGGCTAACCGTCGTCCCCAGATCGTCATCTCCCTTCTTCATGATGATGGCTGCCAGGATCTTTCGGCCCAGTAGGCTGTGCTGGATACGCGCTGTCAAACTATTGAAGCACTGATGGCTGAGCATGGCGATCTGGTCATGCATCGTACCCCCGGACACAGGCAGCTGCGAAAAAGAGAGAATTACTCACGTAAGGGGAGTGGGGGAACTGCTGAGCCTCAGCACACAGCATATCCTTCACAGGCGATTTAACCTTCAATTACATTTTCAGCAAGTACCGTTCCCTTTTTGCTCATTGTACTAACATGTGGCACGGTTTCCACTTACATAACCCAGTGACTCCACACAGTGCTTTTGGTTGCCACGGCAGCAGAAAAGGCAAACTCCGCTTTGCAAATAAAAAAACTATGCTCAGCAGCCAAATGTCATTTCAGATATTCCGAGATTCAAACTCTTCCGCCCACAGCTTTCTCCCTCCTCTGCAGAAAATGCTGACTCAGGCCAGGGTGTAAATATTTTTTTTAAAGTTCATTCTCGGGATGTGGGTGTCACTGGCAAGGCCAGCATTACTTTCCCGTCCCTGGTTGGCCTTGAGAAGGTGGTGGTGAGCCACCCTCTTGCAGATGCTCCCACAGTGCAGCTGGTCAGAGATTTTGACCCAACGACAATAAAAGGAATGGCCAACATTTGTCCAAGTCAGGACGATGTGTATGTTGGGAGGGGAACCTCGAGGTGGTGGCATTCCCCCATGCATCATCTGCCCTTATCCTTCTTAGGTGGTGGTGGTTGTGGTTTGGGTGACTACAGTGAACACTAGCAGGCTATTCAACTATGGGGCATATCACAGCAGTACCAGATCCTACCCTCGGGCCAAGTCCATACATGCACACTTAACCGGGGTTTGTTGGATCTGATCAAGACTGTCTGATTTTGCCCCTTCCTGACCCAGAGGCCAAAAACATTGAATCCCCAGCAGTAGCTATGTGGACCTGCTGCGTGTTACAAGACTTCACGCCACAAGCTGTGCTTTTTTGTGGTACCCACCTCCGAGGAAAACTCTCCCGTCCGTGCCGCCTTCTCGCCCTCGCCAATGAGGACACGGAGAGCAGCATCTGCCGCTTCCTGCTTCGCCTGCTTCTTACTGCTAGAGCTCACTGGAGGGAACCAGCGGCCTCCGACCTTCGCCTGGTACGTAAACCTGTGGCATAGTGAGAGACAAAAAAAGTCATCTTTTTCAGGTCACCAACAAGTGAACATCACTTCACTTGTTGAACATCAAACGGCAGTACACAATATGATCCACTTCTCACCTCCTAACCTTGGGCTCAAGTATGATCCCACAAGCATCTGATGCCAGCTGTTAACTCAAAGTGTCTGTTCACATGCGAGGTCAACAAGCTAATCGACTACAGAGGGCAGTCATAAAGCCAATCAAGAACTGAGAGGTTACAACTATCAGGAAAGACTGAACAGGCTGGGGCTCTTTTCTCTAGAAAGGTTAAGGCTGAGAGGTGACCAGATAGAGGTCTTTACGAATATGCAAGGGTTTGAAAGGGAGAGATGTACAGAAAGTGCTTGCATGTGAGGAAGACCAGAACTACAGGCCGCATAAATATAAGATAGTCACTAATAAATCAAATGAGAAATACAGGAGAACCTTCTTTCCCCAGAGAGTGGTGAGAATGTGGAACTCGCTACACAGGAGTGGTTAAGGTGAATAACATAGATGTATTTAAGGGGAAACTGGATAAACACATGAGGGGGAAAAGAATAGAAGGATATGTTAATAGAGGAGGTGCCTGCAGAAATTGCAAATGCTTTTTATTCTCCTCTCAAAAGCTAAAATTTACACAGAGAGGGCTGTTACCAGAAAGGGTGCTGGAATCAGTTGGGTTACGGGGGAAAATCTGGCAGGTGGGACAAGTGGATGTGCTTCAAAAAGCCAGCACAGGAACAGTATGCTGAATGCCCTCCTCCTGCAATGTAAGATTCTGTGATTCTAACTGATGCGATCTCAAACACTAGGGTAAAAAGAGAAACCTCAGCTCAGTCAAACAGTGGCTTTAAATAGCGAATGATGAGATTTTTTTCCCCCACACCTCAGGGTCAATCTCTGTGCTGTAGCATTGATATATTCACAGAAATAGTACCAAAATTGGCACCAGTTCCCAGCTACGCCAGGTGACGCATGGTACCTAGCGAACAGTTTGGTCACGAGGCTCATTTAGCAGCAGCACACTATCGGGATAACAAGCTCCTACATTTCAGCACTGCGTGATCCTCTTAATTTATCACCTCAAATTGCTCCCCTCACCAGTAAGCAGACCTGCTAGTATTTCACCTCAGGTGTTGTGCAGTTAAAAAGCTCTCTCTAGGCACAACCCAATTCTGGAAGGACAGAGTCTATAATTGCGTTGGGTGATTTTTAGAGTTTCTAAATACAGAAATTTCACAGGCTCACAATCACTTCACAAAAAGCTCTGTGGAAAGCAAACAGGTGCTGGACTTAGAGTGAGTGCAGAGGAGATCTACTAGAATGGAACTTCAGTTAATGTGCAGAGACTGGAGAAGCTGGGATTGTTCTCCTTAGAGCAGGTAAGGTTAGGAGATTTAATGGAGGTGTTCAATATCATGAAGGGTTTTGACAGAGTAAATAAGGAGAAATTGTTTCCACTGGCAGGAGTATCAGTAACCAGCAGATCAGATTTCAGATAATTGGTAAAAGATCCAGAGGGTGAGATGAGGAGATTAACAGTGAGATATGATGATCTGAAATGCACTGCCTGAAAGCAGGTGGAAGCAGATTCAATAGTAAATTTCAAAAGGGAACTGGATACATACTTGAAAAGAAAAAAAAGGAGAGAAAACACCAACCTGGGATCATGTGGTGGTCCCGACTGGCCTATCATCTTGAGCTCTGCTGCAAATCCCTTCGAGCGTGCATATTCCAAGAGGCCTCCAATGGGGTTCTTGTTCAGGTAGGCGATCAGCTCTCCCAAGCCAGCTGCCTGGGCGGCTTCCAAATCCATCGTTGACAGAGATGGAATGGAGCCTTGAGCAACAGAATTCTCCATATTAGTGTCTGAGGGCTGGCAGGAAAAGAGAGATTTAGTCACCAGTGAGACTGATCATAAAGTGCAAGGGTGCGAGTGGAGAAGCCTGAAGGACAAACAAAAATGTGGGACAACATTTCTGATAGCGTGTGCCTTGGAAATTGGTTTTGATTTTGGTTGGGTTTTTCTCTTCAACCAGGGTCATGGGATCTTGAAAATGCACCTGAATGGGTAGGTGGGGCCTCTGTTTAACTAGAGTATCAACCTAGATTACGCTTGGAATGCGGCTCGATCTTGCCATCTCTCTCTGAGGCAGAAGTACTACTGACGGAGACAAGCTGACACACTTGTGGTTGCATAACGCTCAGAAGAAATATTTATGCCGAGTTACAAGGCTCAATGGAAGAATGGGCCAGCAGGTTGTCTGTCTCCTCAGCAAGGGATTAGTGCAAAGTACCAATGTACAGGGGGGGAATAATGGCATAGAGGTCGATGATCAGCCATGATCTGTTTGAATGGCAGAGCAGGCTCGATGGGCCAAATGGCCTACTCCTGCTCTTATTTCTTATGATCCTATGTGAGGGAAGCTCACTTCTCAATGGTACATGAAAGTGATGAAGTAACCATCTTGGGAAGTGGGCTGTGGTGGGGAAGAGGGACTGCAGAAACCAGTGTGAAGACTGCTGGGAATAAGCTGAAAATACACAGGACAGACTGCACCTGGAAGGAGAACATTAGCTCCCTGCATAAACCCTTGAGCAGGTTCAATGAAGGCACTACACCTGAAGTGTCAAACGGTTTGAAAATCATTGCTTGATGTTGCTGACAGCTTAGTACTGCAGCAACCTTGTAAAATGCAAGAGTGGCGGATGGGGCAGGGAAATTTGGAACAATACAGCCATTGGGTGATATTACACTTGTTAATTCTGTACTCCACATCCTCCTTTCCTACCCCTCTGCCCCGTTCCCCCCAACATAACCATTGAGTTGGAACAGTCAACACTGCCGCCATGTGGGTCCACAGCTTACCTTGGAAGGAAACTGAGGAGAATTTCCCGGGAGGTTGAGGACAGCTGCCTTTGCTGCCAACATCTTGGCCAGCTTCTTGCTGTTTGCCGTGGCTGCTGGGAAGGTCTCGTTCCCCAATTTAACCATGATGGTGAACCTACAGAGCAGGATTTCAAAAAAAAAAACAAAATCACAAAATGCAGGTGTAAAGCAAAGCGTGTAAAAACTGTACAAGGAATGCAACTAATACAGGACGTAATCGAAATGCGTGGCTTATTTCTAATGTATTACAATAAACACAGGGAACCCTTCATCCAAGAGGACCCAAATATTCCATCCTAATTTAGTTTAAGAGATTAACTAACTCTCCTCAAAGGTTACAAGCTGTGATCCAGGCCTGCAAAACTTTACATCTCATCACAACCAATAATTTGTGTGTCAGGAGTTATGTTTACAGAAGTTTGTTAATGGGTATGTGATTAACAACTGCTGTGACGCCACAACAATTCATCCGCAATAAACTCAAAGTTGGCTCTTATCATCGGAGTCAGTAGGTCGTGGGTAATACTCCGACTCCAGAGACCCGAGCATGAAATCCAGACTGACACTCCTAGTGTACTACCGAGGGAGTGCTGCATTGTTGGAGGACTGTTTTTTGAATGCTACTTTAAACTGAGCCCCTGCCTGCCCTCTCAGGTGGAGGTAAGAGATCCCACGGCCACTATTTCAAAGAGCAGGGGGGGATCCAAGCCGATATTTATCCCTCAATCAACATCACTCAAGAACAGGTGATCTGATCATTATCACAGTACCGTTTGTGGAAGCTTGCTGTGTGCAAATTGGCTGCGACGTTTCCTACATTACAGTGATTACACTTCAAAACTACTTCATTGGCTGTAGTGCTTTGGGATGTCCTGAAGTTGTGAAAGGCACAATTGAAATGCAGGTTTTTCTTTTATAAAAGGAATTTTAGAGATGGAAATACAAGAAGCTTTCTTGCTTCAGCATTTTTTTTTAGTAGCTAATGCCCAGTCAGATGCACTGACCTCTGTAAGGCTGGTTGATTTTGAGAAACTGTCACTTTTTAAACAGATTGCCTAAAGGAGCTGAGAGCACACGAGTCTACCATACAGTCCTTACTGTTTGTGCGTTCTACAAATTGTTCCTGGTGCTGTCTAGTATCGGCCTACATCTTTGCTTCTGTAACTCGTCTCATGGTAAATAAAACTCCTCTAGTTTTAGCTAGCACGATGTAGGACTAACATCTGCCTTTTGGTTTGACAGGAAATGTCGGAGAATCCTATGCAATTCCAGTGTGCAGTATTGCAGGTGAATAGGAAACTGCTGGCCCTTGAAATGGAACACCCAAGACAGAGAAACTTTAAACGATGTAACACATTGTCCCCATATCTAAATTCAACCGGAAAACCAAGGCGACCATGTGTGAAACTTCTAGCAATTACATTGACAGGTTATGATGTGCCCCACTTTTTTCCAACTTTCTCTCCTTGAAATGTAAACACATACTGGGAAATGGTACCATGGGTAAACATGAACCGTACTCTGTATCTAACCCCATTTTTTTTTGTATCTAACCCCATGCTGTACCTGCCCTGTGAGTGTCTGATGGGACAGACAGATGCTTTTTTTTTTACTAACAGGATGTGAATTGGTAAGGCCAGAATTTATTGCCCGTCACTAAACTGAAGCCCTTGAGGTGGTGGTGGTGGCAGTGAGCTGCCTTCTTGAATACAACTCAGTGACTTGCTAGGCCATTTCAGAGGGCAGTTCAGAGTCAACCACATTGGTGTGGGTCTGGAGTCACGTACAGGTCAAAGTGAGTAAGGGCGGCAGATTTCCTTCCCTAAAGGACATTAGTGAACAAGATGGATTTTTATGACAATCCAGTAGTTTCATGGCCATCACTGATAATAGTATTTATTCCAGATTTTAATTAATTTATTACATTTTAATTCCCCAGCTGCCATAGTGGGAGTCTAACTCATGTCTCTGGATCATAGACCCGGCCTCTGGATTAATAACTAGTCCAGTAACATAACCATCATGCTAGCTTGATATGCTACTGTCTGAAATGGGAAAGGTTCCATTTTCCAACACTCAAAATCCCTCAGATTGACAAGCAAATTATTTTTTACAGAAGTCTTTTGTGCATTCAGAGCTTCTGTTGCTAAATACCTGGGGTCATGGGGAGGACCACTCTGTGATAGGAGTTGGAATTCACAGGCATTGCCCGACTTCTGTGCATATTCCATTAACATGCAGACTGGGTTTTTTCCTGCAGGCAGTGTGGGTTGAGACACAGTACATGGTTCAGTCTTCACTTCACTTGGAACAGCTGCACACTGGGTGGAGGAGTGGGGAGGAGAAAAAAAAGCATCTTATACATTTTGGAGAAACACAATTACCAAACAATGATAAGTTACATAGAACATATAGCACAGAAACAGTCCATTTGGCCCAGGTAGTCTGTGCCAGTCTTTACGCTTCCTCCAACCCCACTTCATCTCACCCTATCAGCATATCTGTCTATCCCTCTCCGGTTTAATCAAACATTGAAGATCTCAATTAACCCAGATTATTTTTCAGACAGAAATGTAAATTTTTTTTCACGTAGAACTAATCATAATACAACACAAAGGCTGTGAGAACAGTGCCTCTTTACCCTCAGTAGAGTTGTTGTCCATTCATTGCCTGCTTGGTGGTGGAATGCTTATTAAGGGAACACTGCTTGTGACACAAATCTTCACTCAATAAGGCAAAAGGCAAATCGGTAAGAGGATGGCAGATCATCAGCCCTGGGGATGGGTGATGAAACAGCCTGCATATCCCATGTTAAATTTCAGAAAGCAGGTTATGGAAGGATAATGCAGGAGCCTATATTTACTCAGTTTCACATTCATTGTGCAGGGTAAAAGGATCACAAACATGTAGTGCCTCAATCAAAACCCTCCACCAGTCTCTGTGAGCGTCTGCTTATAAGTGCTCAACTAAGAGCCCAATGAACACCTTTCACCTGCATATAATCAAACCAATGACACACAATTAACATCCCGTACCATCCTCATGTAACCCAGCAGTGCACCAGCACAGGCCTCTGCAGCAGGAGCTATGCAACAGAAACCTGGCGATGTCTTGTCTGTCTGAGTGGCCACTCCTGCTCAGAGGAGTGTCTAAAATTATGAAAGGATGGGACATAGTAGATAAAGAAAGAATTTGTAGCACTCATGGTCTATTTACTTTTGAGCAGTGTAGACTTAAAGGTGACCTGACAGAAGTCTATAAAAGAATGAAAGGACTGGTCAGCATCCCTATTGATAGATTATTCCAGTTTAACAGAATGGGAAGGGCCAGGAGACATGGGTTTAAACTGTCTAAGAGTAGGAATAGACTGGATGTCGGGTGATTCTTCATTTCCCATAGTAGTGATCCTTTGAAATATATTATATATAATATATTGCTGGCTGGTGTGGCAGGTGCTGACTCTCTGTTCATCTTCAAGAGGGAGCTCAACCATTTCTCACTGGGACAAAGATCACATAAAAAAGACGGCAAGTGTCTTTATAGATAATACTCGACCCTCATAATCTCCTGGACTGGTTTCCATCGCATGAGGGGGTCAGAGAGGAGTTATCCGGAGTACATTTTCCCTTATTAGTCCTGTTTTTGCCCCCTCTTCCAGAAGATTAAGAGGGCAGAGACTGAGAGGGTAGGTGTGAGCAGAAGGGTCAGGGGGGGGGGGGGGAGGAGTGTTTAGCCAATGATGGCCCAGCCATCGTGATGTGGGCCAGGCTTGATGGACCAGCTGGTCTTTCCTGCCCGCCAATTTCATGTGTTCAGAAGTTAATGATAATATTCTGTTATGTAAAATAGGAGGACATTGCTGAAAGATTTTTTCCCTGGCGCACTGTTTCGAGATGTCACAGTGGCATTTGTACTGGATTTAAAAACAGTAATTTCTCAAAATCAGTCAAAGGCAGGGGCTGATGGTACCTTCAGAGAGTGGGAGGGGAATGGCTGAAATTAGACACAAACGCTTCCCTGTTGGTGCCTGAACTCTGGAGACCAACTCACTGCAACAATTGTCAGCAGTCTCTGCCCGAATCGCAAAACCGTTCTGAAGCCAGTGACAGGGTGCAGCCTGCATCGAACCAGACACTATACCAACCTCCATAGCAACCGGAGGCTCAGGATGCGGTGAGGAAGGAGGAATCTCGACATCTTCACCCAGAATCTCCTTCAGCAGCACCTTCAGAGCATTGGTTGCGGCATCCTTCTTGGCCGTTTTCTTGCTGTTGGCTTCGGCTGGAGGGAATTTCCTGCCGCCTATCGCAGCCTGCATCCTGAACCTTTAGTAATGAGGGAAAAGAGTTGGTCAGTGAAAGAAGGAAAAAAAGAAAGGAGACTTCTGTTAATACAGCGCTTTTCACAACCTCAGGGCATCTCATAGCCAATTAAGTACTTTTGAAGCGTCATCGCGGTTGTAATGCAAGCACGATGCATTGGGCAGTCTGGCAGGTCATGTACTCGACTGTTTTCTAAGAGAACCTGCAGTCTATCAGACAGCTGGAGGGTGCACTCTACTCTAATTGGTACCAGATGTAGAGACAAAAGCCCCTCTCCAATGCAACACATTATTCACCATTTTAGGGAAACACCAAGAAACTGCCAATGCTGGAAATGTGAAATAAGAAAATGCTGGAAATACACAGCAGACCCATCAGCGCCTGAACACGGGAGATTTTCTCTTTCCAGATGCTTGTAAAACAGCAGCATATTTCCAGTATTTTCCGTTAAAGTTCCAGTTTTTTTGTAGTTCCTCTGTTGTTTTAAAGAAGGATGAGGGTAGAAAGTGGCTGATATACGGAACTGTATTTTGTTCCCTGGTCCGACGCCTTGGTTACATCAAATCCTGATTCTGAAATCACCCAGTTTCCTGAACATGGACCCACAGAATGTCTTGGGCACATGAGTGCAAGTCACCAAGTGACTTGGGATCTCACTGGTTGTGATCTGCTCCAGGTCCCACCCAATCCATTCAAACTGAATGCCACTCAGCTTTCTAAAGACCTACCGACAGGTAAACTTCAAAGCGGATTATCTCCCGTTTGGGGGTCTTCTTTTTGCTCTCACTCCCTGGGTGGGGGCAGGGGTGTGGAGAGGAAGGGCGAGACAAGACAACTGCCCCAGCAGTTCATATGCTGAGTGGTTTTGAAGTATCTGCCTGAAATTTACAAGGGATTTGCGTCAGGCCAGTTTCTCAGAGCCTGATTCAGACCTGCATCAGGAGCAACAGAAGTGAAAAGCTTCCCTACTGCGTCAGTGCAACATCCAGCGTGATGCTGAGCCACACAGACCATGCAATTCCTCAAATTTGTCCACAGTTTCTCAGAGAAGCAGCTACATGAGAACAAGAGGGTTTTTCAATATATAAGTCAACCTGGATACAAGAATCGTTAAAAAAGGTGAAAGGGAGCTATTACACAAAATTCAGGAGGGAGTCCATGCCAAACATGCTCTTTTCATCAGATGCTGATAAAATCTGCTGTATATTTCCAGTATACTTTTCCAGTGAGAGGTTGGAATAAGGAGATTACAGGTGAGGTTAGAATCAGACTCCAGTGCAAAGCCATCCCTCACACTCCTACCCACCAACCCCTCCCCTCTCTCGACCGCCAATGGTCAAGTAATCTTGCTGACACACTGATTAGATACTCGTGAAAAACAGCTGCCTGGGCGAGTTCCTCCTTCCCTCTTATCAGTCTGGGGGTGCATTCAAACCCAAGCTCTAGAGGTTTTAGAAAAGGACAAGTTCACCAACCAGTTGAGTCACCCAGTTTCAAAAACATTTTCTTTCTCTGCTCGATTTTGCTGAGCACATCGACAACCTATTTGGGAATGGCTCCATGCATGATCCAAGAGATCATCTAATTGAGATGCTCATGAGCAAGGGAGTAGATAGAGAGAAACTATTTCTTGTGGTGGGGTGGAGTCCAGAACAAGGGGACATAACCTTAAAAAATATAACAGCCAGATCATCCATGTGTGACATGTGAAGCACTTCTTCACATAAAGGTTGGTGGAAATCTGGAACTCTCTCCCCCAAAAAGCTGAGAGGTTGGAGGTCGACTGAAAGTTTAAAAATTGAGATTGATAAGTTTTTGCTAGACAAGGATATTAAGGGTTACGGAACCAAAGTGGGTAGGTGGAGTTGAGATGCTGATTGGCAATGATCTAATTGAATGGACAGAACAAACTCAAGGAGCTGAATGGCCTCATGTTCCAATGCTCACCACACCAAAGTAGCCATTTCTGTTTGAGGCTCGATATTAAGTGTTAGCGGGCTATTTTATCAGAGGCAGCATTAATCAAGTATGAACTTGTGGTTCACCAATGTGTGCACACACACCGAGAGAATCACTGGGCAGTTCGCCTTCCCTCCTTTAACCTGGGACATTCGGCACTCCTGCTGCCTCAGCATCTGCACAGACCAGGAATACTTCTGGCATGTATGGTTCAGCTACTTGGGGAAGAAAGACACATCAACAACCAAGTCAGCACACGAGACGAGTAAAGAGTTCTCTTACCGAGGGTCATGTGATGGCCCTGTCTGGGCAAGGAGGATGAATTCGCACTGCAACGCTGAGCCCTGCGAGTATTCCATGAGGCCACTGACTGGGTTCTTCGTTAGGCAGGCACGAAGCCTGTCTGTCGGTGAAAGTGCTGGGTGTTGATCAGCACCGGGCTTGCCGGCCAACACACCCTGCGGCAAACCAACTGTCTCCCCAGCTCCACTTACATGATTGATGATGTTCAGGTCGTCAGGGATATCGTCAGATGCCCACTGGCCATTTCCCGTGGTAGTATCATAGTAGTTTGCTTCAGCATGATTGGCTGTATTGGTCTCCACCTTAACATTGAGTAGCAAACGAGCAGGAGGGGACAAGGGCTGCAAAACATTTACTTCCCCTTGAAGGGCAACTTCCTGGCCATTCCCAATACTCTCCTCTTCCTTGACTTTGACCTCTTCAATGTCTTTCTGACAAACATCACTTTCACCTGGAACTGCTATTGGTAATGTCTCCACGGTCCCAATTTTGGACTCACTCAATTCATGCACCTTCCTCCTCCTTATCAGAACATCCTTCTTTCGGTCTGAAAGGGTCCAAATTGGTGGAACTGCAGACTCCTTGTAGAGATCGCCTTGATTTTCCAATAAGTGAAGGGCAGGATTGATTTGCCGGGTTGACTTCAGCCCAATATTTTTAGCAATCTCTAGGGCAGTGGCCTTCTCCTTCTCCAAAAGGAAGGAAAAGATTTTGCTCTTTTGGCTTTCGCCATCTCCCGTGTTGGATAGGTTAGACATACTACCTTCAGAGCTGTCTTCGTCTTCGGACACCTGCTCCTCTTCCTCAGACGGGAGCGGTAAAGCTGTGCCCTCGGGCGACGACCGTTGGCTTTCAGGATTTGCAACTTGTGCACTAGCTTCAGTTTGGGCTGCTAGGCACCACAGAGGGGGTGAATTACCCTCCTTGCTCACTTGTTTCTTCGATAGAAGAGTGTACAAGATGTGGTTGACTACTTTTTTCTGAATACCGAGTTGCTTGGCAATTTTACGCGCTGGTAACCTTTCGGCTGGTTTAAGCTCGCCCAAAATGCACACAATATTCTGCTGGCTATCTCCACCAAGTGAGAGATTCTGAAAGCTCGAGAACAGCTGATTTAGTTCCTTGTCAGTCTTAGAGTTCTTGTTCCCGCTCTGGGCAGGGGCAGCTGGGGGCTGGGGATAACGAACTGGCTGCTGGGCGAAGTTGCTGTTCCAGTTCTTGGACCTCTGCAGATAGCTGTAACCCGGTGAACGGAAATCTCGCTGCTTCTGCTGGCACGACGTCTGGTTCCTGTTTAGCGTCTGAAGTACATAGGCAGGTGCCTGTGCAGTTTGCCCGGTGAGAAACCGGATCTGCTGGCTTCGAAAATGATCAAATCCCGTTCCTTGATTCAAGGGGATGAAAGTCGGATGATTGTAGTTGTACTGGTCGTGTGGGTGGTTATACTGATGAAAACTTTTTGCTTTACCTCTACGTGCTCTTCTATCACCACCGCTACCTCTGCTCATAGCTCTTTAATAAGAGCAGTGGGGTGCGTCTTTCTCAACACACTAAAGGGCATGCAGATGGAACCAGAATCTTAGTCCAATCGATCAAATCACCTGCACACACCTAAAAAAACAAGAAAATCAAGGTTACAGGCACAGAATAGATTTACAGCACAAAATCAGTCAGAGTTCCCAGTCCTGATGGTCGAGCGAGCGCGAACATTTTGGAGTGAGGACGGGATGGGCTGTGACACCAGTGGACACTCACGGGCTCATGGTCAGGCAGGACAGCCATTTGGGCAACGTACTGGAGAGTTACTGGCATCAGCAAAGCTCAGCATCTTCTAGGATGGAAGAAAATCCTGTATAAACAAACCCAATTCAAAAGCAAATTTGTGCAGCAGCACACACACGGAAAGGTATTCTGCAATCACACCTTTTGAACATTCAGAGGTGCAGTCAGAAGAAGGGTCTGTGTTTTGTTTTGTCTCCAATCACAGCTCTCAGTAATATTCAGGCCCAGGGTTCTGCTGGAACCCTCCTGGAGTTTGTCCTCAGTCACCCACAGCACATTGTACAAATGCACCTTAAGGGGGATTAAAGACATGGACTGGTGGGACCAAGTGGCTTGCTTCCATGTTGTAATTTCGTGTGTCAAGCTGCCAGCAGGCACCTGCCAGCCGGTATAAGTCAGTAAATGCCTCCCCGTCATGCTGTTCTTGGAATCTTTGCCTTGTGCAAATTAATCAGGGCAGTTGGCTAGTGAGAATTTTGCAACATGCTCACAACCATAGAATTTTTACAGCGCAGAACAGGCCATTCCACCTAACAATGCTGATGTTTATGTTCCACAGGAGCCTGTGTCGACTGTAGTTCATCTCACACCATCCTTCTGTTACTTTCTCCCTCATGTATTAATTTAGCTTCCCCTGAAGTGCATCCATGCTGAGCCATCAACCAGTCAATGTGGCAGTGAGTTCCATGTTCTAACCACTCTCAGAGAAGAGGCAGAAGTAGTGAAGGAGGGTGGAAATGTCGGAGAGTAACTCAGAGCTGGGAGACGGTAGTGAATGGGGATTCCTACAAGCACCTGTTACACAATTACATTTTAATTAAGAACATACATTGAACCTACTGCTTCAATTACTGGTCTTCACATCCCTCCAGAGAACAAAACAATTAAAATTCTAGAAACAGCACGATGGAAAGCAATGAAGGCAACACAATCCTGATACTGCCAGGGTGCAGCTGCCTTCAGGTCAGGTAACCTGGGAACGGTGATGGAGGAAGAAATGGGGTCAAGTTTCAGATGAACAAGAACACCACAAATACTAATTCTGATGGAATCGGACTCATCTTACAGTCTGTCAAGAGGAGACTGCAGGGAATTAAAAACTTGCAAAGGAAATTTATCCTGTAATTAAAATATACATATATTTTTTAATACACTTATTTTATGCCCAGCACCAATCCAAACTATTTTTGAATATAAAAAATGGTTTTGCTAACTCCAATATTTCCTGGGTTAAATATTTTGAACCAGGTGCTCCATTACACATTCAAAAGACATGACTGTCACTGGTAAGTCCAGCATTTATTGCCCATTGTTAATTACGCTCAAGAAGGTGGTGGTGAGTCACCTTCTTAATAACTGAATGGCTTGCCAGGCCATTTCAGAGTGCAGTTAAGAGTCACCCACATTGCTGTGGGTCTGGAGTTACACATCAGCCAGACCAGGTAAGGACCTTCCCTAAAGTGAACCAGTTGGCCTTTCATGACAATTCAGTAGTTATGTGGTAGCCATAGTTCTTTTTAACCCCAGATTCATTTCATTAACTGAATTAAAAATTCCCCAGCCAGCCTGTTGGGATTTGAACTTAAATAATGCAATGTTTACCCTACGCTGAACCTGCTTTTATGTTGAAGTATCACACTAATGCCACAGACACCCACTGTGTGGGCCTCGCACAGTCAGGCAGTACACACTGTGGGGAGGGGCGGGCGCGGAGGGGGAAATCCAAAGCTAGGGGCCTTAAATATAATTAAATAGAAGGTAGTCACTAATAAATCCAACAGGGAATTCAGGAGAAACCTCTTCACCCAGAGAGTGGTGAGAATGTGGAACTCGCTACCACAGGGAGTGGTTGAGGTAAATAACATAGATGTACTTAAGGTGAAGCACATGAGGCAGAAAAGAATAGAAAGACATATCAATAGGATGAGATGAAGTAGGGCTGGGAGGAGGCTCGTCTGGAACATAAACACAGGCAAAGACCAGTTGAACTGAATGGCCTGTTGCACTGTAAATTCTATAATTCTTTCAGGCCAGCAGACCCAGTAAAAATAGATCATCCAGCCTCCTGTTCCTGGCATATTTATTTTACTATCACTGGCTGTGCAAACACTGCATGCCAGGAGCCAACACCAATGCAGTGATATAAAAACAGCTTGTGTATTGGTACCAACACACACCACAGTGAGTGAGCACAGAGATTTAGATTGTCAGATACTTAGCAAAACAAATCTGGAACAAACTGCTCCTCAGAAGGAAACCAGCTGGAAAAAATGGCTTCATCTTAGAATTAATTTTAAAATCACAGCAAAAATTAACAAGCTTCGCTAAAGTACCTGTGGTTGAACACACTCCTGGAAAAGCGAGCACAAGTGCGGTCAAATGGTGCTACCCTAGAACGGCAACACCTTTAAGCAGAGAGGATACACCGACAGGGTCTGCAGTTTGGAGCAGCAGTTCCAGCTTTGAATCTTGTCTCGGCCTTGCTGGAAATGAACTTGATTGTAGATTTTACAGCAAAAATTGGCTTCCTAGTCATAGAAAGTCAGATGAACCCCTACGTGAAACTTTGGGGCTTCAGGAGCCTAAAATGTAGCTAATTCCTTCTGCAGAAGACACTGAGATGTCAAGTTAACTTGATCTCTAGCAAAGGACATTGACTGCTAAATTCCCAGAGTACAGTTCACTCCTCTTAAAAACAAGTTAGTGACAAACGAGTCTCCTCTCATAGAGCAGTCAGAAAGACTAAATGGAACAATTTTAGATAAAAGAATACAACTTGATTTTCAGCAGAGTTGGCTGTATTTTCTTGGCCCCTGATACTGCTTTTAATCGTCCCTTCAAATGAGGCCTTCAACAGTTTCAGTTTTGATTCTGGTCCGAACTGCCTGCTAACGGGAAGTGACTTATTCTCCCGAGGGGAGTTTACAGAGCCTCCTCATATACTGATTGCCTGATTGGCAGAGGCTCCACCTTTCCTGCTCACAAAGTCCACTTGTGTAAGGATCTTAGTCAGTTTCACTTTCGTTTTATCAAAACGAACTCCATGCAACTTTCATCATATATGCACTGGGATGGAAGAAAAGCGTTAACGGCGGCTGCAAAATTTTCTAGGCCCACTTGAACTGTGAAAACACCCAGATGCACAATTGTCCTCTTGTCTTGCCAAACTTGGCAGAACAATTTTAGCTGTAGAATACTACCGTGAAACTGCTGGCTACAGGCCTGCCGCTGGCGATGGACGGTAGTCGCAGTGCTAAAATTTACAGGCACAGGATTGCTGAGTGCAATGGACAAGCAGCTCTCTGTACTGTGGGAGCATCAACATAAAGGGAATGGAAGACAAGACAGACCCGCAAAACTGCATCGCCGGGTTACAGCCACTGGATTCACTGAAGTAATTGCGCTAACGCTGCTTCTCCGTACTGTGTGTGCAGTAGCGCAGAAGATCAGCACCCAGTGCCAAATGTAAAATGAGAACACATTGAATCGCTCCTACCGAACAAAATTCAAAAACTGGGAACATAGAGTTACACAGGAAGTGCACTGCACAACAAAGTATAGTGGGTTTCCTATAACAGTTCAAAGTACTTCATTGGCTATAAAGCGCTTTGAGATGAGGTCGCGAATTGCAAGTCTGTCCTTATATAGTGTCTGGTGATAATACATTAAGGGTGTGTGTTCCTTTATGGAGGGAGCATGCATGTCCACATTAGACAGAGGAACTTTACCTGTGGGAATTTCTCTGTGCCTTGGTTTGAAGACCCAAGCATGTCTCTTGTGTGTCAAGCTGCCAAACTGATCAAAATACAAACGCAAGGGCGAACACTTTTTTTAATCTTGCAGAAAATGTTGGGGAAAAAAACAGAAAACAATCAAATTTAGAAAAAGATCTAGGGGAATTCTTGCATAAAAGTTTGTTAATCTTTACTATTTGATTTAAAGTTACAATTGGGTTCCAGATTTTTTTTTCAGGGGGTGGGGGGAAATGTATTACAGAGATACTACAGATCTCATTAAAGTGTAGCTGGACAAGGCACGGGGAAGTCCAGGGCAAGTCACAAAAAACTGCGACAATGAGGAAAACTGCACGGTGTTAATGAGTTAAGATCGCTGGACAAAATCAATAACAGATTCAGAATTATTTTAAAACCCCCACAATTTAAGGGGAAGTAAGTACGAGGGTCAGTTAGCTCAGTTGGCTAGATGGCTAGAGTGTGATGCAGAAAGACGCCAACAGCGCGGGTTCAATCCCCACACGTGGAGGCCTGCCTCCTCGACTTACCCCATGCTTGAGGAGTGGTGACCAATTGTCTCTCTCTAAGGGCGAGATGCTGATGGCGCTTTGGGACTATCGCTACAGCATGAGGGAGCAAGGAATATGTTGATATGATGAAGTAAATGAGATGAGAAAGGAGACTCGTGTGGAACATACACAGTTGAGCCAAACTGACAAAGAGCCTCAGATCAGCATGTGTTGCAGTTTCTCCAAGATGGGAATTGTCTTGAGCCCACAAAAATGGTTGCCTCAATCATTAGTTTGTTGTGGAGCTCCCTTGGCACTCCACCGTTGGGCTTGCACCTTTACAAGTTCCACTGTATATTTATGGCTGACAGCAAACACAAAATCTGTTCTAGAAACTGGAGGTTAGATACTATATATTTGCCCCAAGCTGTTCATCGACTACAGATTAAATTTCAGAAATTTTTGTTTACATATCAACTGATCATCAAGTGGACAGGTAGGTGTGAAGCCCAGACTGCAATCATGTGGTCAGACATCCAAACTCTAAGATCAACTACAGGTTTTTCATTATCCTTCACATTCTGTACAGGTTACAACTAGTATGATGGGTGAGAGATATTTGCACAGGGTCCACTTAAACTGTGAAAAATACTCAACAGTACAATCAGAATCCATGCTTGTAAACAAGGGCGGTGCCTGGAGAAAGCATTTGTGTTACATAATAGGGTGCACAGGTATGGTGATTACAAGTCTGTCACTGGTTGGGGTGAAAGTAATTTGACATGATGAATTAAGAGCATCAATTTTGTTCTACTGTGTTTTGCTATGGCATTAACATTAGTGCCAAGGTAGCTCAGATGGGACACAATGCAGGTTTCAACCACTTGTGTGCCAGGTACAGAGTAGCACTGCATTAGGAAGAGATGATCTGTCCACTCTCTTGGCTGAGGAATCATGCATGGCTTGGAGACCCCTGTAAAATAACCTGCTTCTCCTCCCATAATGAAACCACTGTACTGATACCAGCCTTGAATTGGTGTACTGGCACCAAAACCCACTCAGCCAGAGACAGGTGTAAATGTTCAGCATTTTCTCAAATGATTTTGCATAATAAGTTGCAAATAAAAGCTTCAGTTAAAATTACCAGCAATGAGTACTCCTGCTACTCAAAAGGGCCACCTTTGGCATGCAGGTTGAGTCAATAATAAAGATATTTTCCCCTCCGTAATTCAGAGCACTGTGCCTTTACCACTGACATCAGCCAACTCAGTACAAACTGGAGAATCACATCTAAAACTATCCTCCTATATAGGACAGTGTGCTTGGGACTAGGGTGGGGAGGGGAGAGAGAGAGAGACAGACAATTAACCAGTGATCAATCCATACATTTGAGTAGTGCTTTTACAATAAAGCAATGTAATTGAAATTTTTATATGGAACTCTCATTGTCAAATGAAGGACATCTGAAGTCAATCTGTTGAAGGTTACTCCAGGTCTCTCCTGGTTTAGAATACAGCAAAACCAAAAAAGTGCCATTTTGCCTGGTCCCCAATGTGCTATGACCGAGGCGGGAGGAGTGCACCATTTATCCTATTCTACTTCTCCACGGGTCACAACATATATTTAATTTTTTTTTTACCATTTACCAATATGGTCAATCATAGACTCTATTTTTATCCCAGAATAAAACACACCAACCAGATTTTTTTCAATAAACAACGAAATTATCAGATTATAAAACAAGTCTTAACCATTAATGAAGTAAAGCACAAACACTCAGATTGAAATATTAAATTTTCTTTTACTTTAGCTCCTCACATTCACTCATACATCGGTAAACCGGGGAAAAAAGGGATTTTTGTTTTTAGAGCTCTATTACAGACAAAAAAAACACAGGCTGAATATTTGCTCATTCTTGAAGAAACAGCAGATGAAATATGTTGTATTCCAAAAACTGGCATACAGTCTGGCCTCAGAGTACATGTAGATGGGTCACTGGAATCTTTTAGAACAGTTCTTTTCAGGCGGCATTGAGAATTAATTTAGCAGGCTTTTCTTCAAAGACAGGAGACAAGATGAGTAGACACAGTGGACTTCTCAGGGTCTTTTAGAGAGGTGCTGGAAAGCTAAGCTGGGTTGTGGTCTTCTCTCCTTCCTTGGAAGTTCTCTCCCATTTTATGCAGTTCAACTCCAACTCAAAGCAATTCAAAAGCGAAACAGGCAACAGGAGGTCAACCTTTTAACCTCCATCAATCCTGACCTGTCACTTCTTTGTAAACAATTTCTCCAGGTGTTCAAAGTTCTCTGTTGTTTACTGAGCTGGAAGTCAGGTGGTTTCCCGGAAAGGCTTGTTTTCCTCACAAGACTGCTCAGTGCCCCTTTTAAAAAAACATTTCCAGGGGCTGTTTTTCAAAGTCAAGTGGCCTTTACATGACCCCCTTTGAA
The DNA here is from genome assembly GCF_036365525.1 of Heterodontus francisci. Lineage (NCBI taxonomy): Eukaryota > Metazoa > Chordata > Chondrichthyes > Heterodontiformes > Heterodontidae > Heterodontus > Heterodontus francisci. Next base: position 17,964,781 of record NC_090416.1, read on the forward strand.
AACCCCATAATTTAACATTTCTTCAATCTTTCAAAAATGAATCCTCAAAAACAAATGGAAAGAGGTTTCCTCAATTCAGCACTTTGCTGCAGTTTTCATTTCCACTGAGCTATATTAAGATTCTGGGTTTTCCCTTGTACACAGTCCCTCTCAAACCAAGGCAGAACAAACCCAACCCAACACCCCGCATGCATATGCATGCCCTGCTAAACATACAACTAACATAACCAAGTGTCTTTATATTTGAATGAGAATATAATAAAAATAAAAGCCCTGCTGCTCATAAATGGCTTCTTTTCCTAGCAACTGCTGGTGTGTGAAAGATGATTGAGACGTGCTGGAATGACAGCCGGCGTGACAGAGTTATGAACACAAGAAGTTGCAGGCCATTTTCTGTTTGGATTCAGAAGATACTTTTAAGCATTCTGGTTTCCTGAATTAAAGCTCCAAATAACTTCCCAAATTTACTGCAGTTTACGTGTGCAAAACAGATGGTTGTTTATTTTAGAACCCATCAAACCACTTCACGTTTCATTTTCACTCCATGCCAGACCACACTGGCGTACCAACTATTAGAATTAAGATTACAAGAAAAGACTTGTCCCCAACAAGATCCCGTGCACTCTTTCCCGAGTCTCCCTCAGGGTATATCCCTGCCCAATATGATCACCCTCCCAAGAACACCGCCCAATAATATCGCCTTCCTGAGAATGTTATTGAACCATAGTGCTCCTCACCAAGGAATGACCCTGACTGATAATATTGTCTCTTTCCCAATATGAGGAACTGTATAACTATAAAGGACCCTAAATGTAGGCAACTCTAAACCCCATGTAATTTACAAAGCAGTGTACACTTGACAGTCTACAGTGACCTAGGTGAGCGTGCAAATTCACATACAGTTCAGTAATATAGTTATTTAAAAAAGGACACAAACTGCTACCCAAGTGATTAGGACCTCATCTCCCACATGCACATGATAGTGAACACATGGATCAGGTTTAAAAGGTAGGCGATTCAGGATCAATTATCCTGTGAATAGAAACTGCTTTACACCTTTTAAGTACAGGATACTATGGATCAGAGGAAATCCATGATCAAATCATAAAATGGTTACAGCAGAGGAGGCGGCCATTCGGTCCATTTTGATTGTGCTGGCTCTCTGAAGGAGAAATTCACCCAGTGCCACTCCCCCACCTTCTGCCATAGTCATGCACATTCTTCCTTTTCATATAACAATCCAATTCCCTCTTGAATGCCTTGATTGAACATGCCTGCACTACAATGTCAGACAGTGCATTCCAGATCCTAACCACTTGCTGCATGAAAGTATTTCCCCAGGACACTATTGCATCTTTTGCCAATTACCTTAAATCTGTGCTCTCTGGCTCTCGATCCTTCCACCAATGGGAACATCTACTCTGTCTGGAACCCTCATGATTTTGAATACCTCTATCAAATCTCCTCTCAACTTTCTCTTCTCTAAGAGAAACAGTCCCAACTTCTCCAATCTACCCAGGTAACTGAAGTTTCTCATCCCTGGAACCATTCTCGTGAATCTTTTCTGCACTCTCCAATACCTTCACATCTTTCCCGAAGTGTGGCGCCCAGACCCTTGCTTTCGAACTCTGTGCCCCTATTAATAAAGCCTAGCATGCTGTATGCTTTATTAACCGCACTCTCAACTTGTCCTGCCACCTTCAATGATTTATGCACACATACTCCCAGATCCCTCTGCTCCTGCAGAATTGTGTCCTTTATTTTATATTGTCTTTCTACCAAAATTAATCACTTCACACTTCTCTGCATTAAATTTCATCTGCCACTGGTCAGCCCATTCCACCAACCTGTCTGTCCTTTTGAAGTTCTGCACTATCCTCCTCACAGTTCACAATACTTCCAAGTTTTGTATTGTTCACAAATTTTGAAGTTGTGTCCTGTACACCAAGGTGTATGCCATTAACATATATCAGGAACAGCAGGGGTCCCAACACCAACCCCTGAGGAACTCCACTATAAACTTTCCTTCAATCCAAAGAAGAACTATTGACCACTGCACTGTTTCCTGTCACTCAGCCAAATTTGTATCCATGTTGCCACTGTCCCTTTTATTCCATTATAATCAGATCTGGACTCTGCAGACCAGGCTTGAAGGTCCGAATGGGGCTTTTCTCTTGGAGTTTGTGTTAACTTGTACGGTGATGTATGCTTAGCCTCTGTTACCAATTTTCCTACATAATGATCGCTACACTACAAAATAAGTTACTGTGAAAAGCACAACGTGTTTCAACAATATGACAAGAAGCTATGCAGCTGCAAGTGTTTCAATTGTCTTTTTAAAAAACCACTAGAAATGCAGCAGTTTCTTGGTGTAAACTTTACAATGAAATATCTTTAAACCATGAAGTCAAAAATCTGTTGTGTGTGTTCAACAGCAGTCTCTTCAACTTTTGCAATATGCTTCGCTGTGCAGCTCAAAAGCAAGAGTAAAAATGTCACTCCTGGGAGTGGACCTCAAACAAGAATGTGGCAGAAATAAAAGGACTGCAGACAGAAAACAGACTTAAAAAAAGGGAGCAGGGGCTAAAACTGCATCACTATGCAATTAGGTTTATTCTGTTCAGACACACACACATAGCACACTCACAGAGGAATAAAAAGATATTTAAGCAATTTGGGTAACTTGAGAAGAATGGCAGGTGTCTCAAATACTTTGTGATATTTCAAAACTAAATGAAGTCTCGATGATTCAGTTGGTGAAGGAAAACTGTAACTGAGCCCTAGCAACCACAAAGGCCCAGGCTAGTTTCCTGGGTTGGTGCTGAATTTGCTCATTTCTGCATTAGCAGCAATGGGGAAACTTTGATTAGTCCGAGCACTGCAGACATAGAGTGAAGGGGAAATCACAAAAGAAAAAGACCATGTTCCAGTTGCTGATTACTACCGCATGACCCTGGTGTATACACAGTTACCCACCCCCGCAATCACAATTACAGAGGACAACTGTGCCAAAGCTTATTCTACTGGCTCGAAATGCCAGTGGATGTGGATCCACACCCCAGCACAAGTCGAAGGTCATGGTGAGGGAACTGGACAAAACAAAAATGCTGCCACGGTTGGAGTAGAGGAGTGGAAGGCATAGACCGGTTGGGCTGAATGGCTTGTTTCAGTGTTGCAGCCTCAATGCAATTCTCTCATCCTGTCATGATTTGCCTCGGAGGGATCAACCCACAGTACAGTGAGAGTTTTGTGAAATCACGGTTGTAATTCTGCCAGTGCGTTAAACACTAAACAACTAAAAGCGTGAATGATTATTGTTCGCATAGTCTATTTGTGTTTCCGAGCTAAAGAGAGTTTGTTGATTGAAATTTTAACACCCTGCTGTCGAGCCTCCTAGATAAGCAGGCAAGCTTCCATTTCACTGCTGCTTTGGTCACCAGAATAGATAGTACTGAGAGGCCACGCGCCCATCAGCAACATTTGCACCGTTTCACCCACCAACCCTACTGCACCTCCAAAACTGAAATTCCCGAGGACAGCACCTTCTCAGAACAGGTTAGATTCAGAGCACAGTCTACTCCGGCATTTCACGGCAGGTAGTTTGCATCATCCTCCCTTACAGATCTGGAGAAAATACCCTTAAATTGTTGGAAAATTGAATGCAAGCACAGTATTTCAAACTGGGTCTGCTGAGTGTTTGAGAGGTCAGATACCCATTGCAGATTTCTGGATTTTTGAGAACATTTTTAGCAGGGGTATTTCTGTTTACAAAGTGATTCTTGACAATGCAGCTGGCGGGGACGTCATCCGACTGCACCAACCTGCGCAAACGGGATCCTGCTCTCTGCGCGTGCGCTGCGTTTTGCATTGCCAGGACCAGCTGGTACATGCGTGGATGACGTCATCACGTAACTTGCCAGGACTGGTACATGCATGCCCAGATGACGTCACCGCATAACGTGGGAGAGAGAGCAAACTGAGAAACGGGGAGAAGGCGGGGTGGGGGGAAAGAGAGCAGGGGAGGGAGCGGCCGAAGACCTTGGTGGCGGCAGGTGCGCTCTCCTCCCGTCCACTCTCTCCGGCCAACGCCACCCCCCACCCTCTCTGGCCATCCCCCCCACCCCACCCCACCCGCTCTCTCCGGCCATTTTCCAGCCAGCCGATCTCTCCGGCCATGTGTTTACGTTGCCTTTGTGTGATTATTTGAGCAGCGCCATCTTTAGACCTGGCAGCTATCTAAACGTTGCTGACTGTGACATTTTAGTTGAGCGGGCTGCATCTGCGCATGTGCCAGTGCAGCGCCACCTAGTGGCTGCGTTGTCAGCAAACACAGCCTTCTGTTTATGCACAATCACTTTTCTTTAAAATTCTGCAATAACCACTGTTCTCCTTTATCTAACAGTATCTTTTGGAAGTTAGAATAGAGACACCAGAGGAGTCCATTCTTATTTGCAGGAATCCTTCACACTGAAAAGTTCAATAACCACAACTGAAAGCCAGGAACAGAGGGCAACCCTAACACAACTCTGCATATAAAATGCCTCTTTTGTCAGATTATCTTTACCAGTAACCAGTTCCCAGATGGCTGTATGATTTCTCTCCACAGACACCATCACTTCCACGTAATAATGAAAGCCACTGTTCATTCGCTGCCAAAGCACTTACCCACTTATCTCTGGTCAGAAATTCAATCGAAATGACTCAGTGAACCAGGGCACAGGTGGATAATATCAAACTCAATCCACCCCGGTCAGTGGCAATTTAGTAGACTGATTTGTAAATGTGTCACATCCTCATCAAGCAAGCAGGGTCGTTTGCCCCTTAAACCCAACAATGCACAAAACCAGCTCCAAGTGCGGACCGGACGATGCTGCAACTCCGGGCAGGTCGAGGACAGATTATGTGTATGAACCTAATTAATAATAACTGAGACAAAAGTAGTTTCATCTGGATTCAGTCAACTGCAGACCAAGAAGATACCAAAATACAATGAAGTAACTTTGACAGCAACCCAGTCAACTGTTAATGGTCTATTTCCAGGAAGAGTGAAGAGGCTGCATAGCAATATTTGGTCAATTTCCTCAAGTTTATATCTGTAACTCTCAAGTAACAATCCATCACACTATATTTCCTCCCTGTCACACTTCAGTCAAACATATTCCAAAACTTAGGAAAACCTCTATGCCTCCATTACAGCTGATTGGCCCACAGTCAAATTAAATTTCTTCCATTTAATTGGTAAACCTTGCTTCCTGACTTTCTAATGCAGAAAGAAAAAAAATCAAGAGCCCTACCTAAAATAGGAATAGTTTTAAACCAAGGTACAGGGCACCATTAAGCACTCACTGAATAGTTTTGCAGTCATGAATTATCTGGGTTTCATCCCCTCTCTGGCTGCACTCACCGCATCTATTCAGACCGTGCTCCAGACTCCCAGCCTCCTTGTCCTTTCAATCTTTCACCCAATTCTGATTTCATCTGCACCTGCTCACACTGGATTCCAGTCATCTCTGGGACAACTCTCTCCACAATCTCCCACCCAATTCCTTTCTCATCAAATCCAACCATTCCAACTGGTGTTCCGCCAAGACCTGTCCTGATTGTTCACCCATTGCCCTTGCACACACACAAAGAACCTTTGACCCAAGAACACACAAGCAGATTTTGTTTGCTTAGAACTGCAACTGACGTGGAATTTTGAAAACATACAATATGCTATGACATGAAGAAATAGTACCATGGGATCTTTTATGTCCAACTGAGAGAACAGATGGGGCCTCGGTTTAACGTCATCCAAAAGGTGGCATCTCCAACAGTGCAGCATTCCCTCAGTACTGCACTAGAGTGTCAGCCTTCTGACTCAGAGGCAAGAGTGCTACCCACTGAGCCACAACTGGCAGACAAGCAGGGAATTTCAGAACTCTCCATCTTTGTAGCTGAAGGCACAGTCGCCAAAGTGGAGCGAAGGAAAATCAAGGAAGTGTAAGAGAGCACAATTGGATGATCACAGAGATCCTGGAGGGTGCAAATCAGGATGAAGAGCTACACAAACCAAAAAAAAAAGACAAATGCTTGAAATCTGAATGAAAAAGGAAGTATATGAAATACAAAGCAAATCTGCCAGCACCTGCAAAGACAAAAGACAGGTTAATGTTGTGGGTCGGGATAACCCTTCAATTAAAAATACAGCTGACTGGATAAAACAAAGTAAGTGGACAAAGGTTAGGATGAATAAATTGTTAAACATAGAAAATGGCAAGAAGCAAAGGAATTGAAAGAAAAAGGAGGCTCGTAAAATGGAAACAATCAAAATACAGTGGACTTAAATGAAATTCTAAAGTGGATGCAGGAGCAGAGAGACCTTGGTGTAAATGTGCACAAGTGTTGAAGTTGGCAGGGCAGGTTGAGAAAACGGTTAAAAAGGCATGAGGAATCCTGGGCTTTACAAATGGAGGCAGAGTACAAAAGCAAGGAAGTTATGATGAACCTTTATAAAACACAGGTTCAGCATCAACTGAAGTACTGCGTCCAAATCTGGGCTCCGCAGTTTAGGAAGGATGTGAAGGCTTTAGAGAGGGTGCAGAAAAGATTCTCGAGAATGGTTCCAGGGTTGAGGGGCTTCAGTTACTTGGATAGATTGGAGAAGCTGGGACTCTTCTCCTTGGAGAAGAGATTTCATAGAGGAGTTCAAAATCATGAGGGGTCTAGACAGTTTAGACAAAGAGAACTGTTCCCATTGGCAGAAGGTTGAGAACCAGAGAATACCATTATTAAGGTGAATGGCAAAAGAACCAACAGTGACTTTCGGGAAAAACTGTTTTATACAGCAAGTGGTTAAGATCTGGAATGCACTAAGTGTGATGGAGGCAGATTCAATCGTGGCTTTCACAAGGGAATTAGATAAGCACCTCAAGAAAAAAAAATTGCAAGGCTATGAAGAAAGGGCGGGAGAGTGGGTTGCTCTTGCAGAGAGCCAGTACAACATGACAGGCTGAATGGTCTCCCTCTGTGCTGTAACCATTCTATGATTCTATAAATGCAGCACACAAGATATAAAATTAAATACAAACTAAAAATAGCAAAGGGAGGACAAAGTTAATATCGAGACCAGAAAGGCAGGAAACTGAAGATGGAAAATAAAAATCAAAAGGCAGGATGAAGACCCTGTTCGTTCATTTAATAAGGTAACTTTGGACAGGGCGAGGACCTGTGATGCACACTGGATAAATATCACTGACTGCCTCCAAGCAGAGACACAATTTCTATCTGAAATGCACTAGACGAGTTGCATTGCCGACTACTGCAGCCCAATGCTTGTGGAGACACCATTCCAGCCTTACCTACACCCGACATATCCCAACTCTTCAACATCACAGGAGACCAACTAGATGATGCAACAAATAACAGAAATCCAGAAAGTTAATTTTATTTTAACATCCCACAGATCAGCTAAATTAATAAAACCTGAATGTATATAATCGAGTACCCAGTGGCAGTATGGTTTCCTGGATTCTGATGCCACTGCATTAGGGCAGTTTTACGTTGAGATCCATATTGCAACCAATGAGGCCACTACACTCTCTGTTGTAGAAGTGAAGCTGGAATGGCCTCTCCACAAGCATTGAACTGCAGTAGTCAGTGACACAACTGGTCCAATACATTTCAGATAGCAGTTGTGTCAGCACTTTGAGGTACTCAGTGAGATTTGTCTCACGCCCATCCAAAGATCTGGCAATTTTCCTCAGGTAGATTTGACATTTGAAAAAAAAAAGACATATCAAAGAATGGTTACTTTTTGAATATAGAAGGCTGAATGCTTTGGATTAAAAAGTACGCCTCCTACACTTTCCTTTGTTGATCAATCCTCTTTCAGTCACCATACAGGAAATTTCACACTCAACAAACCATCCCTTAAGCACACTGCTGCTGGACAGCAATCAGAACTAACCAAACAATCTCTGTCATCTGGCACAGCAAAGACTTTGCAAATCTTTCGGCAGAAATTACTGTACCAGATTATCAAGTTAACCCACACCAACTCTACTTTATGTTTAGCCTTTCCAGCTCACCTGGATAATTTGTTGCTTGCATATTATTTGTTCGGGGTCCTCAGATAAAGTATTGTGACAGGTCCCTCGTATCCCCTGCTTAGAATTAATCATCAAATGGCAAGGTATTGGGCTGAGAAAATTACCTGCACACCTATTTCTAGTCTGCTTCTGGGTGTCATGTGGGCAGGGGCAGGCAAATCAAGCCTAGAAGCACATAGTGCCTGGCCCATAATTGGGAATGGTACCCAAATACTTTAAAGGCACTTTAAAATTCACTGAGCCATCAGAATGAGGTGTGCAGGACCTCTGGTGCCCTCACAGAACATAAATGCCGAACTATCCCCAAGACAACCAATTGCTTGCACCGGACAGCAAGCACCTCCGTTCCACAGGCATCCAAATCAACCCAAAAGGGCACAGATCTCCACATTGAGCGCTATTCTCCCAGCTGTCCAGCAACAATACTGAAGTTTTATAGTTACTAGAAAACAAACCCCTCAGGAAGAAGCAACAAGCACTTCCACACACTTGCTTTAAAAGAAAGCAGTGCAGCAACCAGTCTGACTCAGACGCAATATAACAGGTTTTACTATATCCAAGTCATACTTTTAATGTCAGTATCTGTGCATCACTAGCACCGCTTGCTGCATTACTGATATTGTTCCGTCACAAGCTATGAGGACATAAAATCAATGCACTGAAATCACCCAAACGGTTTACAAAAACGATCAATCCTACCTGTTACTACTATTTATTTTGTGACAAGACAACGACAGGCCTTTTCCAACAATATACAGACGTCATGTAGCTTTCTGGTTACCTTCTTTTCATAAAAAACTTGACAGCAATGGGAAAATTTTACATGTTAAGTAGTGAAGAATGCCATAAACAGCAGAAATTTAAGAAAAGCAAATTCCTTTGGTTACAACTGTCATTTTGACTGTATGATATACTTGGCAAGGGGTCTATGCCGTCCCCACTGTCACAGCTTGACTAACTGCAAACAATGACCAAGGCCCAATTGTTACTCTGACTACCCATCTGCTCATATTGACCATTGCACTTGGTGGGCACAAAGATGGTCTGACCCATATTTTTAAACTGACGAACAATTAATTCACTCTCGCCTCCATCATTGATTGTCTAATTTTCACTCCTCTTCTTCTGAAAATACACAATAGTAATAGACTACAGCTTCGGACATCAGCACTCCTCTAGTCCCCAACATCACGTGGGAATCTAGATAGCGAGCGCTGACAGACTATTTGACTGTCGGATGCGACAGCTGAGCCCAACCGAGCCCTCACCAATCATCCGCACACATGTACTTGACAAGCAGGCCTGCCTGAGGAGAAGAGATGGTGAGAGGAGAGGAAATCACAAACAAAACCAATACCATGCATCGCAAATCCAGACAGGTGCACTTTACCAGGGCGTCACCAAACAGCTATCAGGAGGAGGTACCTTGGGCTTTATTTTACCCTTCTTTAGGCCCTCACACCAATTGTAATGTCCCTTTGCTGAGTTCAGTATCAGACAATGTTTCCATCTGCTGAGCATTCAGGAGGGGCACCTAGAAACCTCAATCTTTGCTGGTAATTATTAAAATAAACTCTTTTCGAAAAAGAATGGCATCTTTCTCCTCACACCTATGCATTACCTCTCCTCCCAGTGACATTGTGAAGCACAGACCAAGCAATCTTTCCAGATCTGTGCCAATACTGCTTCAGGGGGTGGGAGGTGGGGGGGCAGGGATGTAGAGAACAGGGAACTCTCCGTCCCTGAGAAAATTCATGCTCTTGAAAGAACTACATTTATACTGCCTCATCATGGCAGAAGGTTCTCTCATCACTTCACACATTCAGTGAATCATTTTTGAAGTACAGTGACTTATGTATCGACACCTCGCAGCCATTTTACACATAGAAAGATTCTACGAACAGCAACAAGGCAAATGTCGAATCCATCAGTTTCTTGGCGATGCTGCTTGAAGGAATAATGTTGACAAGGATGGTACAGGATAGTCAATGCCCACCTCAAGTCACTGGGTCAGTAGGCCCTGTTTAGAAGACTGTGAATCAAAATGCATAACCCACCACTCTGCAATCAGTCTGAGCTCCAATTCACTGCACTGCCTGAACAGTAATTAACAGACACCTCTTCTGATTCTGACGCTTGATGTCAATATTGCGGCATCAAGGTCAAAAACTGCAGTTAGGACATGCAGTCCAGAGACAGAAATATGCTCTACACTTCATGAACTGTACATTCAGCCCAAACATTTCAGTCTGATCGAAGGCTGCAACTTTTCCAGCCAGGCACTGAATGCTGTCATTAGGTACACCCAGGGCAGGTACAGCACAGGTTAAATACAGAGTAAAGCTCCGTCTACACTGTCTCCATCAAATACTCACAGGGCAGGTACAGCACTGGGTTAGAAACAGAAAGAAAAGAAAAAAAAACAGGGCTCGCTGCTGCCTAATTGGGACGCCTGAGTGCATCGAGGTGCAGCTGACAGTGCTACAGTCAGTTACTGCTGAGGAGAGAGCTGCAACATTTTTGGACAACATTTGCTGCAGAGGAGGAAAAGACGTTGGAGAGATAAGGCTGTATTTGCAGGTTGGTGGTTGGATTGTTGCAGGAGCTGGAAGAAGCCGGAACAACAAGGGTGGGAGCTATACAATTGCATTGAATACACAAGGAAGCTCCCTCCCAAAATTGTCCAGCCTGGGTCAGCTGAAAGCTTCCCAGGCACTAGCTATATCCTTCTGTCTCTTTATCCAGGCGGCTTCAGCTGACCCAGATAAAGACCCCTCCAGCAACCAGAAGACCAGACGTGTTACTCAGGACTGTTTAGAGTGCTCTGTGTACCACCCTTAAAGCAAAAGTTATCGCTTCCAGCCCGGTTTTCCCCTTTCCTGTATACACTCAGCACCTCCCTTAATCTACTATTTGTTTATATGTTATTTCTTGCAAACTTTTGTTTGTTTGTTGTTTTTTTTGCTAGCTCTTGAACCCATGGCAAGCTCATCATCACCGGTAGCAGGGCCCTCTCATACCTATGCGGCTGCAGCCTCTGTGGCCACCCATGTGGTCCCATCACCTTTTAAATTAATAACATCTTGCCATTGAGTAAAGAATTAGCCCCACCTCAACATGTCTACAGAAGCTTGTGTAAAGGGGCCGACAACCTCGGCATTGCCTCGATCATTGTGGAAGCCTCAAAGGTGTACGGGAAGGCAGCATTTTTCCTAAAGACCAAGCAGGCGGTGTCCCTGGCCCTGAGTAGGGGGCTCACCGTGGGCGGGACTTTCCTGCCAGTAGACTCTTTGGGGGCCACTGCGTGAGTACTGTTATCTAACATCTCGTCCTTAATCCCAGTGAGTTCATCCTCCCCCACCCGCACCACCTGGGGGTAGTGAGGTCAGGGATCACCCCAGTACCTCTCAGTCTTCGGAAGAACAGCCTCCAGTATATGTACTCCTTCTGCTGCCAGCTATTTATGCAGCTGGCGGGGGAGGAGGTCTTGGAGGGCCACTTCAATGTGAAGTTCCAGCAGGCGGCCTACCATATCTTCTGGACCTTGGACAGAGCGCGGTGCCATGCCTAAAAGGGGTGGGGCATGTTAGTAAGGACTGCCCTAACCTCCCAGCCACCAACTCCACCTCGGTGGCCCAGGGTGGCTCCACTGCACCTCCTCCCACTCCCCCTACACCTCCTACAGACACCGCTCAGGCGCTTCCGGAGGCCGTAGTTTTCACTCCTTGAGCTCAGCGCAAGGCCTGATCCTGGGGAACCCACCTGGCCCAGGGTTGGGCTCAGACCCAGGGTAACCAAGCAAAAGGAGGGCACGGAGGCGGAGGCCTCTGATGACATGGAGGTCTTTAGCCTCCGCGCCTCAGTGGGAAAAAGAGGAGATGGCACCCCTTCAGAGTTAACAAAGGGCCCTGAGGTGCAGGGCCCAACTGCTGGAGGGGAGCTGTCTACTGATTCGGATCCCCAGGTTTCCCCTGCCACCACCACCATCAAGGCTGCAAAGACTAGGCAGGAGCTCCCCCACCCCTCAGGATGGAGGGCAGGGGGTTACCCCTACACACGTGGCCCCTCCTGAGGGAACAAGTGGAGCCCTGCTTGTGGTGAGGGAGCCTGGGGACGCTCCTGGAGAAGCCTCCCCATCTGTCACTGTGTCGGATGCCCTGAGTGGAGGGGTGGGCGAGGCCCCGAAGAGTCTTCCAGCCAAAATCCACTCCCCACCAGGATCTACCCGTCCCAGTTACAAGTGAAAATGCTGCACCGTCTGCTGGGCCTGTGGGCGCTGGCGGAGTGGGAGATGGCCTACTCTCTCTGCCTCCGGTCCCGGCTCTGGCTGGATTTCCAGAGTCGGGAACTACCGTCTCCCCTGGGCCACTCATTGGCCTGGGGGCGGAGGTGGAAGGTGGGGTCATGAACCGCTGGCGCCCATAGGCTCCAGCTGCACAGAAGAACCCAGTGAGGACTCCTGCGCCATCAATCCTGGGGGTGGGATCGTGACGGAGGCTGTACCGGCTGGTGCGGTGGGGACGTCCACCCCAGTGAGTGGTGGGTGTTTTGGCCACTGGCAGTGATGACCCGGAGGAGGATGGGGACTCCATGTCAGGCACAGAGGATGACCTTGAATCCATCACCAGTGAGGCGGTGGACTCCCTCATGCCTCCCAGTGAGTCTCCTCTCATCGTCACCGCAGAACTCCGGGACTTTCTTGCGGCATGCAGGGGTTGCTGCAATAAAGTTCAGCTGGCCCTCGGCCATTGGTCAAGTTTGGCACTAATCATCCAGTCCATCCGTGCCGCCCTCAAGAAGGGAGGGAAGGGCGCAGGCATGAAACTGGTTGAGGCGCCAATTTGAAACTTTCCTCTATGGGTTGATGGGGGAGCGGAAGGCCAGGTACACTTCCACTCCATCCTCACAGTAAGGTGTTGGTGATCGAATCAAAGTACTTTTGACTGAAGATAACCATAGCCAGCCTCAACATCAACGGCAGCAGTGGGTCTCTCTGCAGATTTCACAATCTCTCAGTCCTCAGGAAAGGGAGATATGCGATGAGCTCTCTGCTGGCAACACGCACCGTTCTGGGGGATGACGCCACCTGGCTCCTGGAGTGGCAGAGTGGTGTTTACATAGTCACCTCACCCCTATTTCTAGTGGGGTAGCTATCTTGTTGGCCCCGACTTTTCAGCCAGAGATCTTGGGGGTCAAGGAACTTGTGCCAGGCCGCCTGCTCCACCTTGCCGTTCGTCTGGGTAGCACGCCACTCCACTTTGTGAACGTGTATGCGCCCAGGCCCGGCGCGTTGCAAGCGTGCTTCTTTAAAGAAGTGTCTGCTCTCTTGAGCTCTATCGATACTGGCAAATGCATGAACCTCGGGGGGGGGGGGGAATTTTAACTGTACCCTCGAGGTGAGGAATCGCTCCGGTCCCCAGCACAGCCAAGCGTCGGTGGAGAAGTTGAGAGAACTGATCAGCTCCCTCGACTTGGTGGACGTCTGGCGGCATCTCCATCTCAATGCCAGTGCCTTCACCTGGAGGTTTGGAGGAGGGTCCAAAATCGACCGACTCTACATTTCGCAGGCGTATGTGTCCCGTGTCTCGGTGGCCTCCATGCGGCTGGTGCCGTGCTCCGCCTGCTTAAGACCTGGCGTCCAGTCTCCTTCCTCAGTACAGATTATAACATCTTTGCCCGGACTATGGCTACCACCCTGGGCTCTGTGCTGGCCCACATGACCCACCCTGACCAGTCCTATACAGTCCCAGGCCAGTCCATCCAGGACAACATCCACCTGGTCCGGGACCTGATCCATCTTTCCCAGAGGACTGGTCTGTCGGTCGCCTTTCTTTTCCTCAATCAGGAGAAGGCGTTCGACAGGGTGGATCACGAATATCTTTTCAGGATTCTGCACGCATTCGGACCCGGGCCGCGTTTTGTGGCCCGGGTCCGACTTCTGTACATTGCCGCAGAGTGTCTGGTCCAAGTTAACAGCGCCCCTTTGCTTTGGGAGAGGAGTGCGTCAGGGATGTCATATGTACGGCCCATTATATACCATCTGTGTGGAGCCATTCTGGTGCCTGCTTCGCAGGAGGTTGATGGTTTGGCTCTGTGCGGGCCAGCCATGAGACTCGTCTTCTTGGCTTACGCCAATGAAGTGTTCCTCACGGTCACAGATCCCGTTGACTTGCGGATGATGCGCAAGTGCCAGCAGACCTTTTCTGCTGCGTCCTCTGCAAGGATCAATTGGGAGAAATGTTCCGGACTCATGGTGCGTCAGTGGCGGGTGGGCTCTCCACCGGAGCAGTTAACACCTTTTTAGTGGAGCACCAAGCACCTCCTCTATCTGGGAGTCCACCTTATCCCCACAGGGGAAGCCTGGCCAGCAAACCGGCAGGTGTTGGAAACTGGACTGGGACACTGGACAGGACTGCTCCGAGTGCTTTCCTACAGGGGCCGGGTGCTGGTCATAAACCAATTGGTGGCCTCGAAGCTGTGGTACCGGTTGGTCAACATGGCCCCGCCCCCTGCAACTGCCACCACTTTCTAGAAGAAGCTTGTCGCTTTCTTCAGCGACAAGAGGAAACACTGGGTCTCTGCCAGGGTCTTGAGTCTCCTGACTGAGGAAGGCGGCCAGTCACTCGTGTGCGTCCGCACCCAGGCTGCAACTCTCCGCCTTCGGACGCTGCAGAGATACCTGTAGGTCAAGCGTCTTCCCAGATAATGTGTGCTGGCGATGTATTTTTTCTGCCGGGGCACTGCCTCCAAGACAACACGCAGCTCCCAGCGTAGAATGTTTTAGTTTTTAGTTTTAGAGATACAGCACTGAAACAGGCCCTTCGGCCCACCGAGTCTGTGCCGACCATCAACCACCCATTTATACTAATTCTACACTAATTCCATATTCCTACCACATCCCCACCTGTCCCTATATTTCCCTACCACCTACCTATACTAGGGGCAATTTATAATGGCCAATTAACCTATCAACCTGCAAGTCTTTGGCATGTGGGAGGAAACCGGAGCACCCGGAGGAAACCCACGCAGACACAGGGAGAACTTGCAAACTCCACACAGGCAGTACCCAGAATTGAACCCGGGTCGCTGGAGCTGTGTGGCTGCGGTGCTAACCACTGCGCCACTGTGCCACCCTCTCTGAGGGAGTTGCCTGTCTTTTACCAGGATCTATTCGGAGTCTGAAACATGGTTGCCTCCAGTCTAGACGCTATCCCGCTGGCGGAGGAGAGCGCCTCAGCTATCCGGGCGGCCAGCTCCAGGGACGGACCAAGTAGCCGAGGGATGCCCCTCACTGCGGGTGACGAGGGGGCTCGGAAGTGCAGAGCGCTCCCAGCCG
Organism: Heterodontus francisci; assembly: GCF_036365525.1. Lineage (NCBI taxonomy): Eukaryota > Metazoa > Chordata > Chondrichthyes > Heterodontiformes > Heterodontidae > Heterodontus > Heterodontus francisci. The sequence continues at coordinate 17,980,207 of NC_090416.1, forward strand.
AGCTGACCCCTGCCCATCGGACCCACGTCCCGAAATCCTCCTTGGGAGCCAGTCCCGCACAACCTATGCTGCCTCTCGGAAATGCCCTCTGTGCCATTCCAAATGGCGCGGAGGGGTTTCCTGTACGGGCTGTTCCTGCACACTCTGCACTTCCTCGCCCTCGTCAACCACCCGGACACACAATGGCGGCCCTTGTTTCCATCTGGCAGCGAGGGAAAACCCCGGTGGAAACTCCCGCTACGTGGGAGTCCTCTTCTTTTACAGTGGGGACCTGGGGTGGAGGGTGCTGCACAGGGCAGTCCTGTGCAATAGACTTTTAAGTCGGTTCACGGACTCCCAGGCCACCTGTAATTTCTACACAGATGAGTCTGTGTTCCATGTACACATGGAATGTGAGAGGTTGCAGCCCCTGTTTAAGTATTTAAAGGGGCTGCTCAAGTTTTGGTTGCACTTCAGTCCCACACTCCTGCTCTTTGGGCACCCGGTGCAAAGGGGGGTTGGCCGGGAAGAGGATCTCCTCGTCAGTCAGCTCCTGGGCCTTGCCAAGGTGGCAATTCATCGGTCCAGGCTGGGGGCCATCCACCCTGATTGCCTGCCCCTCTTCCGAGGTTAGGTTTGTGCCCGGGTGTCCCTGGAGAAGGAGCATGCAGTGTCCGCCAGTACTCTTGAGGCATTCTGCGACCGGTGGGCACCACAGGGGCTGGAGTGCATCCTCGATGCAGACGATACTTTAATTTGAGTTTTTGTTTTATTTATCTGTTTTGATAAAGCATTTTAAAATGTATATAAAGGGGGCCTGGGGATAAAAAGGCTAGAGTTGTTTTCCATACAGCAGAGAAGGCTGAGGGGGGGACCTGATCGAGGTGTACAAAATTATGAGGGGCACTGATAGGTTAGATAGGAAGAAACTTTTTCCCTTAGCAGAGGGGTCAATAACCAGGTGGGAACAACTTTAAGGTAAGGGGCAGGAGGTTTAGAGGGGATTTGAAGACAATTTTTTTTCACCAAGGATGGTTGGGGTCTGGAGCGCACTGCCTGGGGGGGTGGTGGAGGCGGGAACCCTCACAACATTTAAGAAGTATTTCGATGAGCACTTGAAACGCCATAGCATACAGGACTACGGGCCAAGTGCTGGAAAATGGGATTAGAATAGTTAGTTGCCTGATGGTCGGCATGGACATGATGGGCCGAAGGGCCTGTTTCTGTGCTGTATAACTATATGACTCTAAAGGCCACCTGATATATAAAAGAAGGTGGTTAGATACAGAGTAAATTCCAGGTTTTGTTATGGAAAAGGGACAAAAAAAATTCCAAAACAATAGCTTAACAGTAAATTCAAAGTGCTTTGGGGTTAGGTTGGGGGGGGGGGGGGGGTGCAAATGAGGAACTGTATAAACGTAAACCCTTGATTTCTAACTTTACAGCTTTTTGTGTTACTCCTTTCTCCTCGTGAAGTCGCCAACGTCACATTCCACAGGAACAGGGTCTACTTCAGCACTGAAGCCAAATGACCATGACCATGTGCGAGGGTTGACCATGATTATCCTTGGGGTGTGAGTGGGCTGGGGAGAGATATTGGACCTAAAGTGGACCCCAATCCTTCCTGTACTCAATGTCCCCACATACAAGCACTTACCTGGATAGTGACCAGGAACAGGAGCCTGGGCTAATTTCCCCCTCTGAATTCCCAGGGGGAGGAGGGTGAAGGGGTCACCAGTAGCTACCCCTATGGTTGCTCCAGCTCAGTCTCCTTCACACACAACACAACACGTGCCCTTGAACTATTCTCAAAAGAACAAGTTATCAAGTATTCTGCACTGTTAAAACATCAACAGCTAGTCTGCACCAGATTTCTAGCCAACTCTATAACAGCATTTTGACTAGCTAAAGCACAGAACTGAAAGTGCCGTAAGCTGACCACTGGATCATCAAAACCCAACTGGTCCGCTAACATCATTTAGGAAAAGAATCCTGCCACGTCCACTCGGTCTGGCCCGCAATATCAGTTTGACTGTTAATGCCCTCTGAGCAAGTATAAATGGGAACAAATACTCTGTCAGCGTCACCCGTAGCCCAAGATTACAAAAATATTCAAAATAAAAACACACCACAAACCATTTTGAATCCAGAATTATAAGCCTCTAAAATAAATGGAGAACACAACACCATTTGTTTAAAGTAGCAAGTACAATTCAGAGTACATATGATTTCTGATCAGAACTGTAAATATTAATACATGAGGTTTATAAATACTGCAGAGACAAAAATACACATTTGTAAGGTTATTACTTACAATGCCTTTGATCCATAAATGCAAACATACAAAGTAAATGGAAAATTTTAAACATATAAAAAACAATTTGCTGTTTATTTGTGACATCCAGAACTGCAGTCACAAATAGCTGCACAAACGTGATTAAAATTAATTAAACCAAGTTTGAGTCCAAGAGGTAAAAACATTTAAATTATAATTTTACACTGTTAGAATAAATTCACAGCCAAACATCCAGTTTGCAGCTCCCGGAGTTGCATATATTAAAATTAATTATAAAACAATATAAAAGGCACGAGGGAAAAGTCTGCAATTTCTTATACGAAAGAATCTAAGAAATTCAAAATAAATAATAATCGCATACCGTTTACCAAAAGTAACACTAGTAGCATATTTTCTTCAACATCTAAAGTTACAAACTAAGTTCTCTTTATACACAAGTCTAGTGATCAGGTCGTGTCCGTCACACTTGACCATATTGCAAGTATAAAGGGAGCCAGGAAGCCAAGACAGTTCATGTTGGTTCTATACAACAAAGGAATTTACAAGCAGTCACTCATCTATAAAACTTTGTGTCAATGGAAATTACCCTCAGAAATTAGACGTTGTAGCCTTAAAGGACAATCTGAACACAGCTTCTGCTTTGCAGGAAAACAATACACTGTGCCAAACCACAGCTCCAACTTAGCGGCAGAATAGTACATTGTGCCACACTGCTATTCCACCACAGCAGCAGAATAATACTGTACCACAACATTGCTCCGCCTTAACAGCAGAATAATACACTGTGCCACAACACAGCTCTACCGTAGCAATATACATCATGTCATAACATCGCTCCACTTTAGCAGAATACCACCATTCCGTAACTGCTGTGCCCGAGCAGCAGAATACCACCATTCCATAACTCCTGCACCCGAGCAGCGAAATACCACCATTCCGTAACTCCTGCGCCCCAGCAGTGGAATGCTACCATCCCACAACTGCTGCACCCCGAGCAGCGGAATACTACCATCCCACAACCCCCGCCCGCCCCCCGAGCAGCAGAATACTACCATCCCACAACTGCTGCACCCCGAGGAGCGGAATACTACCATCCCACAACCCCCGCCGCCCCCCGAGCAGCAGAATACTACCATCCCACAACTGCTGCACCCCGAGCAGCGGAATACTACCATCCCACAACCCCCGCCCCCCCCCCCCGAGCAGCAGAATACTACCATCCCACAACTGCTGCACCCCGAGCAGCGGAATACTACCATCCCACAAACCACCCCCCTCCCCCGAGCAGCAGAATACTACCATCCCACAACTGCTGCACCCCGAGCAGCGGAATACTACCATCCCATCACCCCCCGGGCGCCTTGGCAGCAGAATAATACATGGTCCTCCCGCCCGTCATCAAACAGGCGCAGGGGGAAGGAAGAAGCGTCCCGCGAATCAAGAACGATCGGAAGCCAACCCGCAGCTTGCAGCAATCTGCCGCCAGCAACAACAACAACGACGACGACGAAAATTTAAGCCTTTCGGCCCCTCCGAAATAAAAAAAATTTAAACGGTTGGGGGGGGGAAAAAAATAAAAAGCCGACTCTGCAATTCGTAGCGAAGGCAGAGAAATAAATCAAAATAAATCGCACTCCTGCAGCACTAACTAATCTCAGATGCATGCACATAGGGGTTAAAAAGTGCTGGGCTGAACACGCGGCCTACCCCCTGTTGGGCTCGAGCTGGGCACGCGGACAGCGCACGCGCCAGGCGCTGCTCCCCCACTTCCCCTCCCCCGCTCGCGGGTTGTCTGCCCCGCGCTCGCTGACACCGCGTTCCAATGACGGTTGGTCCTCCCTCGCCGCCCAGAGGAGGGCCTCGCGTTAGAGGCTCGAGCCGCTTTGATCTCTCTCTCTCTCTCTCTCTCCTCAGGTAAGGCCCGGTTTTTAAAAACAAAATCTATATCTATCCGTAATTTCAAACCGGCTTATTTTTTGTTTTTAAACATCTACGCGCTCCGTCAGGGCGATTTCCCGCGAACATTTACCGGCGAGGCCTGAGCGCCGGTGTTCCTCACCTCCCCCCACCCCCACCCCCACCCCCGGGGGTTTCTTACCGACAGTCTGCATCCCCCGCCCCCGCGCCGCCTTCAGCTCCCGCCGCTCTGATTCGCTCCCGCTTCTTTTTTCTTTTTCCCCCCAGCCCTCCCCCCCCCAAACACACCCGCTCCCTATTGTGTTCCGGCTTCAAATGACAACAACCCCTCCCCCACTCGCCAGCCCTCAACTCGCTCCTCCCCGCCTCCTCCCTTTCTCCCCGACGGAGGCGAAACCGGAACTTGCGTCTTGCTGGCACGCCTGCGCTGAAGCCTTTTTTTTTAAACTGAGGGCGGCCATATTTGATCAAGGCAACACCAAAAAAAAAAAAATCAAACGCCTCTGGTTGCCACTTTATTTAAGGGAATATCGGAAAACAAAAAAATGTTAAGTATCAGACTGCATGCACATTTTTTTTTTGATCTGATGGCAACTGCATCCCCACTTTTTGTTTTAAAAAGAGAAAGACAGCATCTTATGAAGTGGCTGTAACCTCTCAAAGCCCTTCACCAAAACTGATTTGAGTTTCGCAACTTCAAACCAAGAGATTACTCTTGCACAGTTGTGTAAACGCTCCCACAGTACCTAGTGCAGGGGAGTTCAGTCTCCTGCCCCGTTATCCCTCCAATCAACACCTAAAACACAGGACGATCTGGTCATTTATTTATTTGCTGTTTGTGGGATCTTGCGGTGCACGAATTAGCTATTGCTTTTCGGACATGACAAGTGACAACTTCAAAAAGTGCTTTCCAGCCAATGAATTACTAAGTGTGGTGAACAGTGCTATATAAATATGCATCTGTCTTTCACAGAACATAGAATGAAATCCAAACAATTTTGTCCCCTTCTCTCCTGAAGGTGCTCCGTCTCTGGGCTGGAGATTCCTCAAGTACATCTGCCCTTCATTGCCTCACACAAGGTGACCATCTTCCACACCACACAAGCCTAGAGCATTAACTGGTTCTTTGTCCAGCTGAACCAAAATCTTGTCCTCACTGATGTGGAGTCCAGCAGACAGGAAGAATTTTCCCCACACTGACCAATGGGTACACAGACTCAAGATCACACCAACTCCCTTCCTCAGTCAGTTGCCGACAAGATATCACTGACCACACTTTAAAATATATATCAACTGTGAAGCACTTTGGGGACACCAAGGATATAGCGATGCTATAGGAATTGCATTTCAAAATACTTGCTTTTCTGTAGCACCTTTCATGATACTAAAAAAGTGCTGGAAAAAACACACATCTGACAGCATCTGTGGAGAGGGAGAAACAGTTAATGTTTCAGGTCTGACATTTCAGCAGAATACACATTTCATGATCTCAAGACATCCCAAAGCAGTTCATTAACAAACGTCATTGGTTAAATGTGGTCACTGTTGTAATGTGACAAACAGCAGCCAATTTGCACACAGCAAGATCCCACAAATAGCAATATGATAATGACCAGAAGATCTGTTCAGCAATGTTGCTTGAGCAATAAATATTGGTTCCATGACACAAAGGAGAACTCCCCAATAGCACTATTTTTGAAGACTATGGCCACTCAAAGACCTCCGCTCAACACCTCATCCTAAAGGCAGTACATCACTCAATTGTCAGTCTAGGTTGTATACACTCTGGAGACTTGAGAAGAAATGAACTCAACCTTTTCACCCAAGAGGATGGAATGCTACCTTTGAGCCATGGCTGACATTATGAGAATCATTTTGATGCAACTCAGTACATGACCAAGTCTGACTTGACCCAATGCTGAACTTCAAACACCATATTCTTTCCTTCATCAAGACAAGAACTTGCATTTATATAACATGTATATAATGTAGTAAATCCTAAAGCACTTCAAATAAACAAAATCTGACATCAAGCCATAGGTGATCAAGGTGACCAATAAAGGTGCATTTCAAAAGGAGGGAGAAGCAGAGGGGTGAGGAGACAATTCCTAAGTTTAGGTTCTAGAGAATTGAAGGCATGGCCACCAATGGTGGAGCAATATTAAAATTAGCATTAAATTATTAACATTTAATTTGTATGATGGGATAGAAAGCCACATATCCAAAATTGCCAATAAAACACAGCATTGTAAACAGCATAAAATTACAAATAAATATTAATAGACTAGGTGAATGGGCAAAACTGTAGCAAATGGATTTCAATGTAGACAAGTGTGAAATCATTAATTTGGACTAAAAATGATAGAAGAGTACTTTCTAAATGGTGAAAACCACAAACAGTGGAAGCCCAAAGAGACTTGGGGTCCATGTCCATAGATTAAAATGTCGAACAGATACAGAAACTTTAAAAAAAAAAAAAAAAGGGCTAATGGAATGCTGGCCTTGATATCGGAGTGGGTAGGTGTCATACTTCAGCTGTACAAAGCCTTAGGTAGACAACACCAGGAGTACTTGAGCAGTTCTGGGCATCACACCTTATGAAAGCTATATTGACCTTGGGAGGGAGAGTGCAGTGTATATTTACTACAATGATACACAGATACCAAGAGTTAAATTACAGGGAGATTATGGATATCAGGGTTGTATTCCCTGGAATTTAGGTTAAGGGGTGATTTGGTCAAAGTTTAAGAAATTGAAGGGAGCTTCTCTCTACCTCATTCCTACTGGTTGGGGAGTTTACAACTAGAGGGCATAGTCTAAAAGTTACAGCCAGACACTTCTACACAAAGGGTAGTAGAAGTTTGAAACTATTCTGCAAATGACAATTGATATTAAATTAGATGTTAGATTTTAAATCTGAGATTGATAGATTTGTTGCCAAAGGTATTTATAAAAGGTTTTAATATGGGTCAAAGGCAGGTATCTGGAGGTTGCAGATCATTCATGATCTCATTAATGGCAGAACAGGCTTGAGGAGCAATGTCATAGGAGGGATTTGAAAACAAGGTGAAGAATTTTAAAATTGAGGCATTGCCAGAGGAGGAGGCAAGAACAGGGTGATGGGCAACCAAGACTGGAGTTAAAAAAAAACAAATTTGGAGTGGAAAACAATGAGGATGATACAAGCCATCTGCAACAGGACATAGGCTAGCAGAAGGAGTAGACAAAATTTAATAGACATCTGTGAGGTGATGCATTTTTACAGAAGGGATAAAGAGAGGCAATAGAGACTTACTCTAAAGAGTATGCAGGAACAGAGGGACCTGGGGGTGCGTGTGCATCAATCTTTGAGAGCAGTTTGCAAAGCATATGGGATCTTAGCCTTCACGAATTGAGGTTGAGTACCAAAGTGGGGAAAGTATGCTGAACTTTTATAAAGCTCTGGTTAGGCCCCAAATAGAGTATTGCATCTGCTGCTGGTTACCACACTTTAGGAAGAGGTTGCAAAGATTGACCAGAATGATTCCAGGGATGAGAAATTTTAGCAACAAGCTTAGGTTGGAAAGCTGGCATTGTTCTCCCTGGAGCAAAGAAGATTGAGGGGAGATTTGATTGGGGTGTACAAGATTATGACAGACTTAGATAGGTTAGACAAGGAAAAACTGTTCTCATTAATTGATAGCAAAAGGATCAAGATATACAGATTGAAGATTTTGGGCAAGATGCAGGGGGAAAATAAGTTTTTTTTTAAAAAACAAAATCATAGCAAGTGGTAATTGCCTGGAACTTGCTGCCCACAAGAGTGGTGGAAGCAGAGATGATCAGTGGTTTTAAAAGGAAACATGGAGAATGGATACTTGAAAGAAATAAGTTTACATGGCCAAAAGGGTTCAAGCAGGGAAGTGGGACTAACTGGATTGCTCCTGAGAGCTAGCATAGACTCAATGAGCTAAATGGTCTCCTTCTGTGCTACAAATGACTATAATGGCCAGAAAAGTTTTGGATAAGTCCAAGTTTGTTAAGGATGGAAAGTGGAAGGCTGGCTAGAAGAGTATTAGAATTATTAAAATTAGAGGTAACAAAGACATGGATGATTTACAGCCTAACTTCACCACTAAAGCCTCCATCACCATTAACTACCTACATTTCTACTGTACCAACTACATACCGAGGAGCTTTACAGGGCAGAAAATAGCAGACATCTCACCAAAAAAAAAAAAAAACAAACAAATCCTTACTATCAATCAGTTTATATTTTCCACAACACTGTCCCTGAAACACCAGTCCAGAACAAACACTAAATTCTACTGAGCAACTATCAAACCCCCATCAACAACTACCTCTAAAGAAATAAACCTTCTATGAGATGCCAGCCTCAAATTCTACATTTAAATAACAAGGTGATGACATTGTTAGACTAGATTAAATCTCAAAAGGCCAATCAGCTGCCTGACATGGAGCAATCGTTTATAAGTTTCCCAATCAAAGATCTCAGATCATTATTACACTGCAATTTAATACTTTGTCTATTGCAACCAGCCAATGGGATGGCATTGAGATGTACCCTAGTGGCATTAAGACAAGAAACACATGCGACAAGTTAAAGAAAGATTCAGCACAGAAGGAACCCATTGTACTTGTATCTAGACAACCCAATTAATCCTATTCCCCTGGTCATTCCCTTTAGCCCTGTAATTTTTTTTTCCTTTTAAGTATTTATTCAATTCTCTTTTGAATGTTTCTATTGAATCTGCTTCCAATGCCCTTCCAGGAAGTCCATTCCAGATCACAACTCAGTATGTAAAAAAACTGTCACTTCATCTCCCCTCTGGTGTTTTTGTCTGTGTCTTCTGGTCCTTTCTGCCCGTGGAAACAGTTTCTCCTTATTTACTCTAGCAAACAATTCATGATTTTGAACACCATCAAATTTCATTTTAACCTTCTCTGCTCTGAGGAGGACAACCCCAGCTTCTCCGTGCCCTCCCCAAGAGGAAGGTAGTACCAATACCTGTGGTCTATTGCAAAGTATTCGTAGTTACATTATGATCTGAAACTTCAGGATTGCAGATAGGGACGTTGTCCTGCAGTACCCATCAGATACAGGAAGCTTCCAGTGTTCCACTGAGCCCCACATGATCCTGCTCGAATGCACAAGGACTGCAAACAGCGGACAATCTAACACTTTGAGGCATGGGAAATGAGTGATCTAAAAGAAAGACTTGCATTTCTACAGTGCCTTTCACCACCTTAGGACATCCCAAAGTGTTTTATAACCAATGAAGTATTTTTGAAATATAGTCGCTATTATAATGTAGGAAATTCATCCCTGATTAGTTCTGATGAAGGGTCACAGACTTGGGGCATTGACTCTGTTTCTGTCTCTACGGTTGGTGCCGGATCTGCTGCGTGTTTCCAGCGCTTTCTATCATTGGTTCAAGAACATTCTTCTCTCAGGAGAGTGCCTCGAAAAAATCTCAATCTGACCCTCTCCATACTAAAAAAATCCAGCATAATTCTGGAATTATCTATCAAACCACAAATCACCCGCAGTACCCACCACTCCCAGGAAGCAATTCTTGGACACCATGTGCTCATTTCTAATGCCCACATGGGCATTCGCCAGGTTCTAAACCTGGGCAAATGAATTTGCTATCTTGCATGTCTTTATTTGTTCTCAGGAAGTGGGCCAGGCTGGCATATATTGCCCATCCCCAGCTGCTCCTGGAGAAGGTGGTGCTGGGCGTTTCACCTTGAACCACTGCAGTCTGTGTGGCGTTGCTGCTTCCACTATGCAGTTAGGTAGAGAGTTCCAGGATCACCAATGAAGCAATGACCAATATATGTCCAAGTTGAGATGGTGTGTGACTTGGAGGTGATGGTGTTCCCACAACATTAATGCTTGTCCTTTCCAATGGTAGAGGTCACAGTGAAGGGAGGTGCTGTCTAACTTAGTTATTGCTGCATTGCATCCTATAGATCACACACACCACAGACACAGTGTGCTGGTGATGGAGAAGGATATTAAGTCCACTGGCATGGTGGCAATCAACTAAACTACCCTAATTTATATGGTGTAGATCTTCCTGAGTGCTGTTGAGGCTGCCACACCTTTTATTTTAATTCATTCAAAGGGGTGTGGCTTGCTCAGAGGGCAATTACATAGAGTGAGATGAAGTAAGGTAGGAGGAGACTTGTGCAGAGCATATACACCGTCATCGACTAGTTGAGCTCAATGTCCTGTTTCTGTGTCGTATATTTTATTTAATTCTATGGTGTGGGGACTGGAGTCACCTATAGTCCCAGACCAGGTAAGAATGGCAGTTTCCATACCTAAGGGACATTAATCAACCAGTTTAGTTTTTAATGATAATCTGACAGCTTCGTGGTCAGGTTTATTGATTCAAGCTTTTTATTTCCAGATTTTAAAAAATTAATTTAAATTCTCAAACTGCCATGGTGGAATTTAAACATTCTCTGCATTAAATTTTGTTAGATAAGGGAATCAAGGGATATGAGGCAACAGTGGGTAAATGGAGTTAAGATGCAGATTAACCTTTTTGGGAGGTGGGGGGGGGAAGAGGTCCAAATTTCCCTTGTGTGAAAAGTGATTCCTGATTTCACTGCTTAATGGCCTAGCTCTAATTTTAATATCATATCCCCTAATTATTGATATTCCCGCCAGAGGAAATTGTTTCTCCATATCTACATGATCAAATCCTTTTAACTTTTTAAACACCATTCTTTGAGGGAGTTAACTGTTACATGTGTTGTGGCTAAAGGGGAACCGGTGGATGTATTGTACTTAAATTTCCAGAAGGCATTTGATAAGGTGCCACAAAGGTTATTGCAGAAAATAAAAACTCATGATGTAGGGGGTAACATATTGGCATGGATAGAAGATTGGTTAGCTAACAGGAAACAGAGAGTAGGCATAAATGGGTCATTTTCTGGTTGGTAGGATGTAACAAGTGGTGTGCCCAGGGATCGGTGCTGGGGCCTCAATATTTTACAATTTATATCAATGACTTGGATGAAGGGACCGAAGGTATGGTTGCTAAATTTGCTGATGACACAAAGATAGGTAGAAAAGTAACTTGTGAAGAGGACATAAGGAGGCTGCAAAGGGGTATAGATAGGTTCTGTGAGTGGGCAAAGACCTGGAAAATAGAGTATAATGTGGGAAAATGGGAAATTGTCCACTTTGGCAGGAAGAATAAAAAAGAAGCATATTATCTAAATGGTGAGAGATTGCAGAGTTCTGAGATGCAGAGGGATCTGGGTGTCCTCGTACATGAATCGCAAAAGGTTAGTGTGCAGGTACAGCACGTAATTAGGAAAACTAATAGAATGTTATCGTTTATCGCGAGGGGAATTGAATACAAAAGTAGGGAGGTTATGCTTCAGCTATACAGGGCATTGGTGAGACCACATCTGGAGTACTGTGTAGAGTACTGGTCTCCTTATTTGAGGATGTAAATGCGTTAGAGGCAGTACAGAGAAGGTTTACTAGACTAATACCTGGAATGGGCGGGTTGTCTTACGGGGAAAGATTGGACAGACTAGGCTTGTATCCACTGGAATTTAGAAGAGTAAGAGGCGACCTGATTGAAACATATAAGATCCTGAGGGGTCTTGACAGGGTGGATGTGGAAAGGATGTTTCCTCTTGTGGGAGAATCTAGAACTAGGGGTCACTGTTTAAAAATAAGCGATCACGCATTTAAGACAGAGATGAGGAGAAATTTTTTCTCAGAGGGTCGTGAGTCTTTGGAATTCTCTTCCTCAAAAGGCGGTGGAAGCAGAGTCTTTGAACATTTTAAGGCAGTGATAGATAGATTCTTGATAAGCAAGGGGGTGGAAGGTTATCGGGGGTAGGTGGAAATGTGGAGTAATCAGTTCAGCCATGAACTTACTGAATGGCGGAGCAGGCTCGAAGGGCCGAGTGGCCTACTCCTGTTCCTAATTCGTATGTCCATATGTTTGCAAACCCCCAGGAAGAATTTATTGGCGTTGGAGGGGATGCAGCACAGATGCATCAGGGTTACATCAGGGCTTAAAGGGTTAAATTATGAAAAGAGGTTCCATAACCTGTATTACCTTGAGTTTAGAAGTTGGAAGGATGTTTAAAATGATATTGGGCCCAGATCTGCTCTGTCATACCGCTTGCAGCCACAAGAGGACCATCACAGAGCCAAATACAATTCCCCTGACAGGTGAAGGCAGGGAGTCCTCTGCCTCCCCCTGCTGACAGTCCACATCAATGTCTATTCATCAGACTCTTCTCAAGCTAACCAACAACTTTGAATTTATATAGCACCTTTAATGTGGTAAAACATCCCAAGGTGCTTCACATGAGTGTTATCAAACAAAATGTGACACTGAACCACATAAGGAAATTAGGACAAGTGACCAAATGTTTGGTCAAAGAGGTAGGCTTTAAGGAGGGAGCAACTTAAAGGAGGAGAGAGGTCGAAAGGCGGAGAGGTTTAGCAAGGGAATTCCAGAGCTTGGGGCCTAGGCAGCTGAAGGCACGGCTGCCAATGGTGGAGAGACGGAAGTTGGGGATGCTCAACAGGCCAGAACTGGAGGAGCGTGGAGCTCTTGGAGGGTCGTAGAGCTGGAGGAGGTTAGAGATAGGGAGATGTGAGGCCATGGAGGGATTTAAAAACAAGGGTGATAATTTTAAAATTGAACTGTTTCCAAACTGGGAGCCAATGCAAGCAAGCACTGGAGTGATAGGCAAACAGAATTTGGTGCAAATTAGGATACGGGCAGCAGAGTTTTGGATGAGTTCAAGTTTATAGAGGATGGCGGCACAGTGGCACAGTGGCTAGCACTGCAGCCTCACAGCTCCAGCGACCCGGGTTCAATTCTGGGTACTGCCTGTGTGGAGTTTGCAAGTTCTCCCTGTGTCTGCGTGGGTTTCCTCCGGGTGCTCCGGTTTCCTCCCACAGCCAAAAGACTTGCAGGTTGATAGGTAAATTGGCCATTATAAATCGCCCCTAGTATAGGTAGGTGGTAGGGAAATATAGGGACAGGTGGGGATGTGGTAGGAATATGGAATTAGTGTAAATGGGTGGTTGATGGTCGGCACAGACTTGATTTCAATGCTGAATAGCCTAACTCTAATTTTAAGATTATACACCCTTGTTCTGGATTCCCTACCAGTTTTTTTTTAAACTCATCACTCCAGGAATAGAGAATTTTATCTATGAGAAAAGATGGATAGGTTGGGGTTGTTTTCTTTGGAGCACAGGAGGCTGAGGGGAGATTTAATCAAAGTTATGAGCGGCATGGACAGAGTGGATAGTCAGAAGCTTTTTCCCAGGGTGGAAGAGTCAGTTACTAGGGGACATAGGTTTAAGGTGCGAGGGGCAAAGTTTAGAGGGGATGTGCGAGGCAAGTTTTTTTTACACAGAGGGTGGTGAGTGCCTGGAACTTGCTGCCGGGGGAGGTGGTGGAAGCAGGTACGATAGCGACGTTTAAGAGACATCTTGACAAATACATGAATAGGATGGGAATAGAGGGATATGGGCCCCGGAAGTGCAGAAGGTTTTAGTTTCGGCAGGCCTCAAGATCGGCGCAGGCTTGGAGGGCCGACTGGCCTGTTCCTGTGCTGTACTGTTCTTTGCTCATAAAATTGAGGGGCCTAGATAGAATGGATAGGAACGATGTTTTTCTGTTCAGAGAGTCAATAATTGGTAGAAGGAATAGAGAGGATTTGAGGAGAATTTGTTTTAAGCCAGATAGTAGTGGGGGTCTGGAACTCCCTGCCTGAAGTGGTGGTAGAGGCAGAAGCCCTCATCGCATTTAAAAACTACTTGGACATGCACTTTAGCTGCTGTAACCTGCGAGGCTACCGAGCAAGAGCTGGAAGGCGGGATGAAGGTGGAAAATTCTTTCTCAGCTGGCATAGACACAATGGGCCGAATGGCCACCTCTTGTGCCATAAATTTTTCAATGTTTCTAAATCCTTTTATCATTTTAAACACCTCAATCTTCCATAGTCTACGGGATATGCATCCTGGCCTCGTGATTTAACCCTTCAAGCACCAGTATCAATCTGGTTAATCTGTACTGCATCCCTTCCAATGCCAATATATCCATTCCTGCATTGCAGTGCGCAGGATTGAACGCAGTACTCCAGATGGCATCTGACCAAAGTCCTGTAGACTGAAGCACAACTTGCACCTTTTAATATTTCAGTACCCTTGTGTATTAACAGCTTAAAGTTCTGGGAGAGAATAAACAGCCAGATACTCAGTTGGTTAGGTTCCAAAGCCTTTAATGAATATCCTTCGATATGAAGACCCCTTAGCTTGAAGTCCAAGGCACTTTGTACAGTGAACAGGTTTAAACCATTGATTAGACAGTGTCTGATTTTGGCAACAAACACACTGCACACATGACCAAAACAAAGCCAAGAACCAGATGGGAATGGAAAGTGGGTGACCAAGCATTATATTAGATGTTTGCAATCATTGTCACATATTTCAGCTTGTTTAGTGGTGGGAATAAAAGGACAAGAGGTTGGAGAGACTGGGAAATAAAACATTTCCAGCCCAGCAACACCTCTGCATCCACCTTCCTGCCCAAATGTACGACCTACTGTTGCAGACTGATAGCCATTTTTAGTGTACAACACTAGGCCCCATTATCCCAAACTGATAACCATTTGTAGTGTACATCATTTGATTCCATTGGCCCAAATGTGCAGCCCAGTGTGCTACTGAAAGATGTAGCACAGGAAGGATCCAGATTCAATTCTTAGTCTGTGATGAGTTAGTTGAGCAGGGAGCAGTTAGAGCAGGGAGTGGCAATCGGGGATGACAATTGTTCTTGGTATCGCTGGGGGTAAAGATGAAGAAAAGCAGGGCTCTCACTATTGACCCCTATCCAGTGACACCCTGGTTTACATTCCGAGGATTAGTGACCTCTGCTCCTCACCCAAATGGCCATTCTCCATACATAAGCCTTGGTGGTGAGTGCAGGCAGGATGTTCAACCATAATGGGCCTCACCAACCAAGCACAAGCACTTGATATCCACACATAAACACAACCCCCTGTCACTGGGTAGTGATCAAAGGTGGGGAGGTTGAGGGGCAGGGGGGGGGGGAAAGAACCTGGCTGATTAAGCCCCTCCTCAGCTTAGGGATCTTGAGGCCAACCGTAACACTTTTGCCACTGCTCCACCTAAGGAAAGCCAACTCATTGCAGACCAGAGACGGAATCTGAGATCCCCTGTTTGACTCAGTACTACACTGGGGAGGGTGTTTACATTCAGGTATCAGGAGAATTCTGTACCTCGGTTTTGTCCCAATATAAATGAATGGCATATATATATATAATATATATATCGATGCCAGTCAGAATAGCAGGAAACAACTTATACACACACGCACTTAATAATCTGCAGAAAGTAGTTCAAATTAAATCATCTCCAGATGACAGAAGAATGGTATTTTTATTCCATTTTTAATCAATCTGACTTAAAGGGATGATCCCGAACTTTGGCTGAACCACTTTTTAAAATACTTTTAAATTTGCCGTACAGATAAAAAAATAAAAAAATCTCTAATAGTCTGACCAAGGTTAGGGTATTTGGATATTGCAAACAGTTATCCAGGCAGTTAATAGAAGGATAATTCTAGCTTTTAAGCCGTGCAATTCTAAACAAGTTATCGTTATATAGTCCGCTGCAGACTGTTACCTGATTTCCTTCGTGCTGTTATTCATGGCTTGTCACTGCCTTTATTTCGCCCCCCCCCCCCCACCACCCCCAGTCCTCTATCCTTGTTCCCCTTCCGTGTCAATGACCTCCTTCACTTACTCGAGATGAAATTAGAAACAGGCACAATCACATTTCCCGTCTGTTATACCACACAGCTGACATTCAATTCTATTGCAGTCACTGGAACTGAATATCAGGTGGAGTGTGCAGCAGGTGACCTCTGAACTCTCCTCATCGTCCCTCCTAAATGCCCAACCGGCCTTATCCTGTCCCTCCATCCTACATACCCTCACTGAGATGGAATCTAGACTCATCACACCTTCTCCTATTCTAACTCACCCATTCCCTGGGATCTCAAATCACATCCCCACCCATGTCCAATTTCACCCCCCCCACTTTATTTTTAACTAATGATTCTACTCTATGCTGATCACTTCCCTTCAGATTCCACTCTCCCTTTCTGCATACAACCTCTCATGAGGCCCGTTTCTATCAGCTCTTTGAGCCCACAGTCTCTCTGTGACTTTTGCCCAACCACCCACTTTCACAAGTCTCACCTCTGCTCAGGACAGGATGCCAGATAAAGTTGTCCTCTGATCAGTGGTCTCTCTCCCACCTCTCGTCTTTAACATAATGGGCCCGGTTTTAAATCTGTGTAAGTGAATGGGTTTCGAGTGAGTTAAAATTGCACCCAAATTCTCTGTTCCAAGCTCTTTTCTTTCTATTTATCAGTCCTGAGATCAGTGCTCTTCTGAACTCTTCTCTCATCCCTCCCAAGCTCCCAAACTGTTCCCTGTCCTGCCTGATCCCTGCATCCACACTATGTTGAAATTCAGACTTAGTTCACCATCTCCTCATTTAACTCATTCCTGCCCAGGACCTCAAACACGTGGATCTCCTTCCCCTCCCTCAGCCTTTTCTTTTAAAACCTGCAGGTTTTAAAATCCAAGCTTGCTGTCCAGAAAAGCTATTTCTTTCCTACAGTTTTCAATCTTGGTGGGGTTTTTGCAATGTGTGTCTTCACTGTTTAGGCTGCCCAATGCCCCTGCCCCAACCTATCCCTCCAAGCCAGAGACATGACATCAGAGAGGCACGAATGAGACAAGGGCAGGAGGAAAAGCATACAGTAACTGAATCACGTACCCAAACACCAGACAATCCAGGGCTGCCACGAGCATCTCCATCTTTGAAAAATTATTCTCATGGGCTCTTGGCAAGATGGACAAGCTTTCCCCCAATTATCCAGCATCTTCCACAAAATCATTGAATGATACAGAACAGAAGGAGGTCATTCGCTCCATCGTGCCTGTGCTGGTTCTCTTTGAAAGAGCTATCCAATTAGTGCCACATTACTTTCACCTTAGTTCCAAATTGTGTTTCATCAGAATTCCAACAGGAGAAAAGGGAATATTGATCAGGTTAAGAAAAGTGACTGAAGGGGGAAATCAAGAAGTTTTGGGCAAAGGGAAATCTGCTTTAAAATTAATTTCTGTCTTTGGTCTTGGAGAAGGAATAGGGTGGACGAGGGGTTAACCCTGCTAGCCTTTCCATTCCTGGTCACCGTCCGGTCGGTGGATCAGCCAGAAGATGAGATACACATGGACATTGGACAGATTCGGCTGCAATGCCTTCCAGGGGCAAATATCCCGCCATCACTCACCATCTGGACTCACGCATGAAGAATGGGCACTGCTAGGAGTGGGGGTGGAGGGGGGCCCGGGGGGGTGCAGTCAATGTCCGTGGAGCCTGTATTCTCCCCAACTCCCCTGCAACCTCCCACCCCAGTGTGAATCAGGAGAGGAAATGGGAAGTTAAAAACAAAAATTAGCTTAACCACACTGTTGCCTACTCTGGTTTAAGCTAATTTTTCACACAGAATGTGGCGAGAGTCTATTGCCAGCCCTGGACAGTTTAACAGCTGCAAAATACTGAAGCAAATCCATCACCATTATACTGATACAGAGTGAATAGACATCCTGTTAAGTAGTCCCTTTGGGTTTTCAACATTCTTCTCCAAGTAGTCAGGTTAACCTTTCATTTTGTCTGTGTAATGAAGGAATGAGGCATCGCAGAGGCAAGGTGCGACTACATTTTTTGTTATGCCCACGAGTGGCCTGTTCCTGTGCTGTAAGTTCTATGTAATTTCTAAGTAGTAGTCTCTCCTATATAAAAAAAACAAGTTTTGAAAGCGTCTGACAATGGTGTCTCTATCTCTCCCTCACTGTGCCGCCTCACACAGTGCAGGGTCCCCTCTCCTTGTTCAACTCGCTCACGCCGTCCCCAGAACGTCAGACAAAACATTTGCATAAAATCAAATTTTCTGTTGTCATTGCATCGCAGTGGGAACAGAAGGATTGTTGCTGCTGGCTCTTTTTTTTAAAAAAGAAAGCTGAAAGAGCTCAATCAAAATGCCAGAAGAAAAAGCCAAGTACTTTTTCTCCCCTTCACCCCTGCTTGTTGGACAATTTCCTCATCAGGAATCGCTGTCTTTTTTATGTTGAATCTGGATGAACGACCAGTTAAACTGTGTTTTTTGGCTGAGGGAGGACCTTTGGCCCCAGGACACCGGGGAGAACTCCCCGCCTAACCAAGGAGGCCATTCAGCCCACCCGCAGCTCAGCTGTGGGATCTTTAATATCCACCTGGACAGGCAATCGGTTTGATCTCTCCTCCGAATCGGGTGGATTCACTGACTGATGCACTGGAGCGTTGGTCAGCTTGGATCATGGGCTCAAACTTTGAAGTGGGACTGGAACGCACAGCCTCCTGTGTGTGACTAACCAAACCAAGCTAAGCCAGGCAGGGAAATGCTGAGACTCACATCCACCAGTGAAGAAGCATGGCGTCTTGTTGTGCTTATCTTTTTCTTACCTTTTCTTTTAAAAAATATAGTTTGGCGACAGGAAGGCTCCCAGTCAGCTCTTCTCCCAGTGATGAGCACAGTTTTTGTTGTTGTTTGAAAACACCTGCGTCTCCACTCCTGTTAGAAGGCAATCCTCAATTCCATTCTTGACCAGCGAAACCAGCCCTGCAACCAGCACACTGACTCTTCTTTCTTCATAACTGAACATGACCTTTTTTTCTTCACCTGGCAGCAACTTGGAGGGAGTTGAGAGGTCGGGGTGTGCAGGGGGAGCCACAGAGAGGGACAACATGGAGTGTCAGCACCCCTTGGGCCAGTGGTGGGGGCGGGGGGAGACAGTGCCAAGTTTGATGAGAGGTCTGATCCTATATGCCTGCATCCTCATACCTTCCCGCTCGGAGAGCCAGCCGGGAGGAGGGTGGTGAAGTGGGTGGGGGTAGGGGAATGGGAAGTCACTCCTGGTCCAAGGTTCAGGACCCTAACAGCTGCTGGAGCTGGTGCAAGGGGTCGGGAAGGAGGCAGAACTGAGTCCCAGCTGGCTGTCAGAGTGCTGGGAGTCGCCATGGGCACTGCCCACCTCGGTGATGGCACTGAGGAGCTGCTGCTGCTGCTGCTGCAGGGTGTTGGCGATCAGCCCTGGCAAGGCGTGGAAGCTGCTCGTCAGCCCCTCCAGCTTGTTCTCCAGGCTCATGATCTGCTTCTCCAGGTCCTCACCACGATCGTTCAGCTCAGTGATCAGGTCATACATAATCGTCTGCATCTGGGACACACAAACACACACAAGAAGAGCAGTTGCATTTAGTATCAGAGCTGCTTGGAGGGATGGCCAGGGATTGGCAGCATTCCTTCTACCCTCATCTCCACGCTGCTCTCCCTCACTAGAAAGTTAAAATCATAGAATGTTTAAGGCACAGAAAGAGGCCACTTGGCCCATCGTTTCTGTGCTGGCCAAAAAACGATCCACACCTATTCTAATCTCACCTTCCAGCATTTGGTCTGTAGCCCTGCCGCTTACAGCACTTGAGGTGCATATCCAGACTCTTTTTGAATGAGTTGAGGGTTTCTGCCTCACCTACCCTTTCAGGCGGTGAGTCCCAGACTCCCACCATCCTCAGTGAAAAAGTTTTTCCTCATCTCCCCTCTAATTTTTCTACCAATCACTTTAAATCTATGTCCCCCTCGTCACTGACCTCTCAGTTAAGGTGAACAGACCCTTCACCTCCACTCTATCCAGGCCCCTCAAAATTCTGTACATTTCAATCAGATCTCTCCTCAGCCTTCTCTGTTCCAAGGAGAACAACCCCAGCCTATCCAATCTTTCCTCATAGCTGCATTTTTCCAGTCCTGGCAACATCCTCGTAAATCTCCTCTGTACCCTCGCTAGTGCAATTACATCCTTTCTGTAATGAGGTGACCAGAATTGCACACAGTACTCAAGTCGTGGCCTAACCAATGAGTTATACAGTTCCAGCATAACCTCCCTGCTCTTGTATTCTATACCTCAGCTAATAAAGGAAAGGATTCCATATGCCTTCTTAACCACCTCATCAACCTGTCCTGCTACCTTCAGGGATCTGTGGACATTCACTCCAAGGTCCCTCACTTCCTCTACACTTCTCAGTGTTTTCCCATTAATCGTGTATTCCTTTGCCTTGTTTGACCTCCCCAAATGCATCACTTCACACTTCTCCAAGTTGAATTCCATTTGCCACTTTTCTGCCCATCTGACCAGACCATCAATATCTTCCTGCAGCCTACAGCTATCCTCCTCACTATCTACCACACGGCCAATCTTTGTGTCGTCTGCAAACTTCTTGATCATGCCCCCTACATTTACATCCAAATCATTAATATATAATGTAATATAATAATAGTTATATATATTAATGTTATATTATAAGACCACATACGTCCAACTCCTTAACATCGCCTATCTCTGCCTCATTCAGTCTGCTGCGGAAACCCCCATCCATACTTTGTATCTCCAAACTCCAACTATTCCAATGCTCTTCTGGCAGCCTACCACCCTCTGTTAACTACAGCTCATCCAAAACTCTATGGCTCATATCTAACTCGCACCAAGTCCCTTTCACCTATCACCTCCTCTGCCTGTGCTCCTGGTCTGGAAACTCCACGAATTTAAAATTCTCATCTTCCTGTTCAAATCCCTACATGGCTTTGTACACCCACCCCATCCCCCAATCTCTTAACCTCCCCCAGCTTGACAACCCTCTGAGATCTCTGTGTTCCTCCAATTCTGGCCTCTTGTGCATCCCCCAATTCCCTCCTTCACCATTGGTGGCTGTGCCTCCAGCTGCCTGGGTCCGAATCTCTGAAATGCTCCCTTCCCCAAAAGCTTTAAACCCTCCTTAAAACTTCTTCTTTGATTAATCTTTTGGTCACCTGTCCTAATATCTCTTTATGTGGCGCGGTGTCTAATTTTGTCTGGTAATACCCCTGTGAAGTACCTTTGAACATTTTTACTATGTTAAAGGCATGAGATAAATACAAGTTGCTGTTGTTGGTGGAAGTTACTAGTGAATTTGTTTCCACTGCCCTTTCAGGCAGTACATTTCAGATCATAACAAAAGAAATTCTCATCTCCCGCTGGTTCCCCGAAAGATGCTGTCTGAAGCTGTCTAAAGGTGTTGTCAGCATTTTCTGTTTTCCTCGCAGATTTCCAGCATCTGTAGAATTTTGCTTGTTTTTTCCTACATGAAATGAGTTGAACAGTTTCAAGGATCCTTATTACTCTGTGTCTAACCGCTGCAGTTCCTGAGCTGGGAATTCTTGACACTGACACAGCATCACAAAGGTAGGAAAATTCTCCTATTTCCAACACTAATATCTCTTGATCAGGGTAGGGTAAAGCAAAAATTTCACAAACTACCACTAAAATGAGATTTCTTCATTAAATTGGGATTACCCACTTGTAATTTACCTTGGAGACCTCACGGTGGCATCATGCACTCAGGAAATAAATCAGTCTCCTCCTCTCAGACCTCAGCACAGAATCTGAACACTTCACAACATAGCAGCATTAATCGGAGTGGTCGCTGGCAACAGTAACAACTGACACAATGTTAGCCAGTGCCCCTATATATCCCACTCCGCCACTGCCCCTATATATCCCACTCCGCCACTGCCCCTATATATCCCACTCCGCCACTGCCCCTATATATCCCACTCCGCCACTGCCCCTATATATCCCACTCCGCCACTGCTACCCCCCCGTATATCTCACACCATCACTGCACCTATATCTCCCACTCCGTCACTGCCCCGATATATCCCACTCCGCCACTGCCACCCACCCCCATGTATCTCACACCGCCATTGTCCCTGTATTTTTCACACCATTAATGCCCCTTTTGTATCTCACTCCACCATTGTTCCCTGTATCTGTCACTCCGTTACCGCCCCCTGTGTATTCCATTATATCATCACAACTTCAGGATGTCCCAAAGTGCTTGAAGCCAATGAAGTACTTTTGAAGTGTAATTTATGCAAAGCAAGATCCCACCACATTGTGGTAATGACCAGACAATCTATTTTAGTGATGTTGGTTGAGGGATAAATATTGGCCAGGACACCAGACAGAATTCCCCTAATCTTCGTCCACCTGGGAGGGCACCTGGTTTGATGTCTCATCCAAAAGGTGGCACCTCTGACAGTGCAGCGCTCCCTCAGTACTGCACTGGGATTGCCAGCCCTGGATTATGCTTGAACCCACAACCATGCTGCTGCAGAGGCGAGAGTGCTATCCACTGAGCTATGGCTGAAGATACAGCATGGATTAGTTAGAGAGTAGATTTCCCTGTACTGCTCCTTCTAGAAAGGACAAGGGGGAAAAAAAAGACACCAGCTTTACCCGCTGTTTCCACCATGAATTAAACCCTGAAAGATCAGTTTTATTGGTGCCATTTTATTCCTGCAAGCACTTAAAATAAAATAACATGAAATACGTTTTGAGTAGCTGTGCATTTTGGAGACAGTCCCTGCGTTGGCCGTTCCTGGTGTTAAAGGATTTCTAATCGAATTAAATAATGATCTGCAATTGGATTAAAAACCTGCTCGTTACCATAGCCACAATCAGGGGGCAGAGGTGAAAGAAAACGACAGGCAGGTAAATGAAATGAGATGGAATGGCCGGTGGGATTAACCAAGCACAAACTGAGACATTCCTGCCACACAGCTGTAATCCTCTAATAATTTAAAGCATGCTTTTAACTCCAGCCTAATGCCACTGTGCAGCTTCAGAATAATCCCCTCATTACGCCTGTATCCGAATCTCGTGACAGCGTTAAGTTGCTGCCGATTCTTGTCCCAACTGCACTTCTCCTGCCTTCAATCCCTGTCGTCCTCCTCTCCCAAAGCTGCAGACCCTCACTGGTGGAGCTCCCCTTCCCAACCCATGTACCTGGTCCAAGTGACCCTTCTTCACTTGTGAGGCCAGACAGTCATTGACGGTTGGCAATCGAGGACAGCATCACAGCCGAGCTCACCTTCAGCTGACGTCTGGTTTGGGGCGGGTGAGGGTGTGTGGTCACCAGAAAACGATTTTTTTTCCCCCCCTGTCCTGATCTCAGGGGCACTAAAGCCAACTGGACCACCTGCTGAGGCCAGCTGACTTAACGCATACCAGGGATGGAACCTGGCATCTTACTTTTCTGTGTGGCTCAATACCCGTTACCAATTGAGGCATTAAGGGAGCAAGACAAAATTGCGTGGAATCACAGAGAGGCCTGAGGGACTGTAAGCTGTCCCACCCTTCCCAGAAGAGTTTTGTTTCTTTCCATGACTATTACCTTTGAGAGATCGACCAGAGTGTTTGCCTGGTCATTGAGTTTCCTTTGCTCCATCTTCACATTACGAAGCCTGTGGGATAAACAGAAAAATACAGATCTTTGCAACTGTTGAAGGCTCCAAATATGAACACTCTCACTAACCCCCTCAACCCATATGTGTATCTCGAACTATCCTCCTTGGACAGGGCAGGATATCTGAAGTCATGAAAAGCGGTAAAGAGATCAACTATGAACAGGAAGCGGCCATTCAGCCCCTCAAGTCTGTTCCGCCATTCAATCAGATCATGGTGGACCTCCACCTCAAATCCATTTTCCCACCTTTGCTCCATGTCCCTTGATAACCTTACACAACAAGAATATATCAACCTCCGACTTGAAAGCTGCAAACTGACCTCCAGCATCTCTGGCCATTTGTGGACAGAGTTACAAATTTCCACAACCCTTTGTAAGAAACAGGCTTTCTGACATCTCCCCTGAATGGCCTAGCTCTAAATGTAAGATCATTCTGCCATGAGCGGAAATAGTTTCTCTGTATCTACACGATTGAAACCCTGAATTATTTTAAACACTTCAATTAAATCACCCCTTAATCTTCTATAATCAAGGAAATATAAGCCATGCTTATAAAACCTGTTCCCATAATTTAACCCATTAGCCCAGTACCATTCTGGTGAATCTGCGCTGCACCCCTCCAAGGCCACTGTATCCATTTTGAAGTTCAGCAGTACTGAACAGGATTCTTAGTGCCTGTCCATGACGAAGCCCCATCCCTACAGCATTATGACTGAGATAGGCAACTTGCTGGGCGTCACTGAGCCACTTGCCACTCAACAGCTCTGTGTGCCACCCTACTTTTCAGCAAATTCACATCTGGAGTATTGTGTGCAGTTTTGGTCTCCTTATCTGAGGAAGGATGTTCTTGCCATGGAGGGAGTGCAAAGAAGATTTACTAGGCTGATTCCTGGGATGGCAGGATTGAGGTAATGGAGAGATTGGGTCAACTCAGCCTATATTCACCGGAGTTTAGAAGAATGAGAGGGGATCTCATAGAAACCTACAAAATTTGAACAGGACTAGACAGGCAGGATGCAGGGAGGATGTTCCCGATGGCTGGGGAGTCCAGAATCAGGGGTCACAGTCTCAGGATACGGGGTATGACATTTAGAACCGAGATGAGGAGAGATTTCTTCACTCAGAGGGTGGTGAACCAGTGGAATTCTCTACCACAGAAGGCAGTGGAGGCCAAGTCATTAAATATATTCAAGGAGGAGATAGATATATTTCTTAATGCCAAAGGGATCAAGGGATATGGGGAGAAAGCAGGAACAGGGTACTGAATTAGACGATCAGCCATGATCTTTTCTGAATGGCAGAGCAGGCCCAAAGGGCCGAATGGCCCACCCCAGCTCCTATCTTCTATGTTTCTAAATCACAACAAGCCTTTTATCCCAGTACCTGAACAGCAATACACTTGAACATTTCTCCCCACCTCTCCAAGACATAGACTCCTGCCGAGTCGAGATAGTGAACGTTTACATAGGTAACATCACAGCTAAGTCTGATCCTCTCCTCATCCAACACAGATACACACTCGCTAGCAACAGTCACTAGCTAGCAACCAGAAGCAGGAACTGTAACTCAATCCTGGGCATCTTTTATTCTATATATAAACTGGCCGAACCCCTCGATTACATTCCAGCCTATAACTCACTCCTGGGTATCTGTTATTCTATATATAAACCATGTCGAACTCCTCAATTAGATTCCAGTCTGTAACTCATTCCAGGTATCTGTTATTCTATATATAAACCAGAATACAGAATAAATAGTACCCGGGACTGATTTACAGACTGGAATCTAATCGAAGGGTTTGGGTGGTTTATGTATAGTACAACAGATACCCGGGAGTGAGTTATAGACAAACCCCACGATTCGATTCCAGCCTGTAACTCACTCCCAGGTATCTGTTATTCTATATATAAACCCCCCGAACACCTTGATTATATTCCAGTCTGTAACTCACTCCCTGGTATCTGTTATTCTATATATGAACCCAGTCAATTAGATTCCAGCCTATAGCTCACTCCCGAGTATATGTTATTCTATATATAAACCACCCGAACCCCTCGATTAGATTCCAGTCTGTAACTCACTCCCGGGTATCTGTTATTCTATATATAAACCCCCCCGAACCCCTCAATTAGATTCCAGTCTGTAACTCACTCCCGGGTATCTGTTATTCTATATATAAACAACCCGAACCCCTCGATTAGATTCCAGCTTGTAACTCACTCCCGGGTATCTGTTATTCTATATATAAACCCCCCCGAACCCCTCAATTAGATTCCAGTCTGTAACTCTCTCCCGGGTATCTGTTATTCTATATATAAACCCCCCGAACCCCTCGATTAGATTCCAGCTTGTAACTCACTCCCGGGTATCTGTTATTCTATATATAAACCCCCCCGAACCCCTCAATTAGATTCCAGTCTGTAACTCACTCCCGGGTATCTGTTATTCTATATATAAACAACCCGAACCCCTCGATTAGATTCCAGCTTGTAACTCACTCCCGGGTATCTGTTATTCTATATATAAACCCCCCCGAACCCCTCAATTAGATTCCAGTCTGTAACTCTCTCCCGGGTATCTGTTATTCTATATATAAACCCCCCCGAACCCCTCAATTAGATTCCAGTCTGTAACTCACTCCCGGGTATCTGTTATTCTATATATAAACAACCCGAAACCCTCGATTAGATTCCAGCTTGTAACTCACTCCCGGGTATCTGTTATTCTATATATAAACCCCCCCGAACCCCTCAATTAGATTCCAGTCTGTAACTCTCTCCCGGGTATCTGTTATTCTATATATAAACCCCCCGAACCCCTCGATTAGATTCCAGTCTGTAACTCACTCCCGGGTATCTGTTATTCTATATATAAACCCCCCCGAACCCCTCAATTAGATTCCAGTCTGTAACTCTCTCCCGGGTATCTGTTATTCTATATATAAACCCACCCCCCCCCCCGAACCCCTCAATTAGATTCCAGTCTGTAACTCACTCCCGGGTATCTGTTATTCTATATATAAACCACCCGAACCCCTCGATTAGATTCCAGTCTGTAACTCACTCCCAGATATCTGTTATTCTATATATAAACCCACCCCCCCCCCGAACCCCTCAATTAGATACCAGTCTGTAACTCACTCCTGAGTATCTGTTATTCTGTATATAAACCCCCCCGAACCCCTCAATTAGATTCCAGTCTGTAACTCACTCCGGGGTATCTGTTATTCTATATATAAACCCCCCGAACCCCTCGATTAGATTCCAGCTTGTAACTCACTCCCGGGTATCTGTTATTCTATATATAAACCCCCCCCGAACCCCTCAATTAGATTCCAGTCTGTAACTCACTCCCAGGTATCTGTTACTCTATATATAAACCCACCCCCCCCGAACCCCTCAATTAGATTCCAGTCTGTAACTCACTCCCGGGTATCTGTTATTCTATATATAAACCACCCGAACCCCTCGATTAGATTCCAGTCTGTAACTCACTCCCAGGTATCTGTTATTCTATATATAAACCACCCCGAACCCCTCGATTAGATTCCAGTCTGTAACTCACTCCCGAGTATCTGTTATTCTATATATAAACCCCTCAATTAGATTCCAGTCTGTAACTCACTCCCAGGTATCTGTTATTCTATATATGAACCCAGTCAATTAGATTCCAGCCTATAGCTCACTCCCGAGTATATGTTATTCTATATATAAACCACCCGAACCCCTCGATTAGATTCCAGTCTGTAACTCACTCCCGGGTATCTGTTATTCTATATATAAACCACCCGAACCCCTCGATTAGATTCCAGTCTGTAACTCACTCCCGGGTATCTGTTATTCTATATATAAACCCCTCGATTAGATTCCAGTCTGTAACACTGTCCCGTGTATCTGTTATTCTATATATAACCCCCCCGAACCCCTCAATTAGATTCCAGTCTGTAACTCACTCCCGGGTATCTGTTATTCTATATATAAACCCCCCCGAACCCCTCAATTAGATTCCAGTCTGTAACTCACTCCCGGTTATCTGTTATTCTATATATAAACAACCCGAACCCCTCGATTAGATTCCAGCTTGTAACTCACTCCCGGGTATCTGTTATTCTATATATAAACCACCCGAACCCCTCGATTAGATTCCAGTCTGTAACTCACTCCCGGGTATCTGTTATTCTATATATAAACCACCCGAACCCCTCGATTAGATTCCAGTCTGTAACTCACTCCCGGGTATCTGTTATTCTATATATAAACCCCTCGATTAGATTCCAGTCTGTAACACTGTCCCGTGTATCTGTTATTCTATATATAACCCCCCCGAACCCCTCAATTAGATTCCAGTCTGTAACTCACTCCCGGGTATCTGTTATTCTATATATAAACCCCCCCGAACCCCTCAATTAGATTCCAGTCTGTAACTCACTCCCGGTTATCTGTTATTCTATATATAAACAACCCGAACCCCTCGATTAGATTCCAGCTTGTAACTCACTCCCGGGTATCTGTTATTCTATATATAAACCCCCCAGAACCCCTCAATTAGATTCCAGTCTGTAACTCTCTCCCGGGTTTCTGTTATTCTATATATAAACCCACCCCCCACCCAAACCCCTCGATTAGATTCCAGTCTGTAACTCACTCCCGGGTATCTGTTATTCTATATATAAACCCCCCCGAACCCCTCAATTAGATTCCAGTCTGTAACTCACTCCCGGGTATCTGTTATTCTATATATAAACAACCCGAACCCCTCGATTAGATTCCAGCTTGTAACTCACTCCCGGGTATCTGTTATTCTATATATAAACCCCCCCGAACCCCTCAATTAGATTCCAGTCTGTAACTCTCTCCCGGGTATCTGTTATTCTATATATAAACCCCCCGAACCCCTCGATTAGATTCCAGCTTGTAACTCACTCCCGGGTATCTGTTATTCTATATATAAACCCCCCCGAACCCCTCAATTAGATTCCAGTCTGTAACTCACTCCCGGGTATCTGTTATTCTATATATAAACAACCCGAACCCCTCGATTAGATTCCAGCTTGTAACTCACTCCCGGGTATCTGTTATTCTATATATAAACCCCCCCGAACCCCTCAATTAGATTCCAGTCTGTAACTCTCTCCCGGGTATCTGTTATTCTATATATAAACCCCCCCGAACCCCTCAATTAGATTCCAGTCTGTAACTCACTCCCGGGTATCTGTTATTCTATATATAAACAACCCGAAACCCTCGATTAGATTCCAGCTTGTAACTCACTCCCGGGTATCTGTTATTCTATATATAAACCCCCCCGAACCCCTCAATTAGATTCCAGTCTGTAACTCTCTCCCGGGTATCTGTTATTCTATATATAAACCCCCCGAACCCCTCGATTAGATTCCAGTCTGTAACTCACTCCCGGGTATCTGTTATTCTATATATAAACCCCCCCGAACCCCTCAATTAGATTCCAGTCTGTAACTCTCTCCCGGGTATCTGTTATTCTATATATAAACCCACCCCCCCCCCCCCCCGAACCCCTCAATTAGATTCCAGTCTGTAACTCACTCCCGGGTATCTGTTATTCTATATATAAACCACCCGAACCCCTCGATTAGATTCCAGTCTGTAACTCACTCCCAGATATCTGTTATTCTATATATAAACCCACCCCCCCCCCCGAACCCCTCAATTAGATACCAGTCTGTAACTCACTCCTGAGTATCTGTTATTCTGTATATAAACCCCCCCGAACCCCTCAATTAGATTCCAGTCTGTAACTCACTCCGGGGTATCTGTTATTCTATATATAAACCCCCCGAACCCCTCGATTAGATTCCAGCTTGTAACTCACTCCCGGGTATCTGTTATTCTATATATAAACCCCCCCCGAACCCCTCAATTAGATTCCAGTCTGTAACTCACTCCCAGGTATCTGTTACTCTATATATAAACCCACCCCCCCCGAACCCCTCAATTAGATTCCAGTCTGTAACTCACTCCCGGGTATCTGTTATTCTATATATAAACCACCCGAACCCCTCGATTAGATTCCAGTCTGTAACTCACTCCCAGGTATCTGTTATTCTATATATAAACCACCCCGAACCCCTCGATTAGATTCCAGTCTGTAACTCACTCCCGAGTATCTGTTATTCTATATATAAACCCCTCAATTAGATTCCAGTCTGTTACTCACTCCCAGGTATCTGTTATTCTATATATGAACCCAGTCAATTAGATTCCAGCCTATAGCTCACTCCCGAGTATATGTTATTCTATATATAAACCACCCGAACCCCTCGATTAGATTCCAGTCTGTAACTCACTCCCGGGTATCTGTTATTCTATATATAAACCACCCGAACCCCTCGATTAGATTCCAGTCTGTAACTCACTCCCGGGTATCTGTTATTCTATATATAAACCCCTCGATTAGATTCCAGTCTGTAACACTGTCCCGTGTATCTGTTATTCTATATATAACCCCCCCGAACCCCTCAATTAGATTCCAGTCTGTAACTCACTCCCGGGTATCTGTTATTCTATATATAAACCCCCCCGAACCCCTCAATTAGATTCCAGTCTGTAACTCACTCCCGGTTATCTGTTATTCTATATATAAACAACCCGAACCCCTCGATTAGATTCCAGCTTGTAACTCACTCCCGGGTATCTGTTATTCTATATATAAACCCCCCAGAACCCCTCAATTAGATTCCAGTCTGTAACTCTCTCCCGGGTTTCTGTTATTCTATATATAAACCCACCCCCCACCGAACCCCTCAATTAGATTCCAGTCTGTAACTCTCTCCCGGGTATCTGTTATTCTATATATAAACCCCCCGAACCCCTCGATTAGATTCCAGTCTGTAACTCACTCCCGGGTATCTGTTATTCTATATATAAACCCCTCAATTAGATTCCAGTCTGTAACTCACTCCCAGGTATCTGTTATTCTATATATGAACCCAGTCAATTAGATTCCAGCCTATAGCTCACTCCCGAGTATATGTTATTCTATATATAAACCACCCGAACCCCTCGATTAGATTCCAGTCTGTAACTCACTCCCGGGTATCTGTTATTCTATATATAAACCCCTCGATTAGATTCCAGTCTGTAACACTGTCCCGTGTATCTGTTATTCTATATATAACCCCCCCGAACCCCTCAATTAGATTCCAGTCTGTAACTCACTCCCGGGTATCTGTTATTCTATATATAAACCCCACCGAACCCCTCAATTAGATTCCAGTCTGTAACTCACTCCCGGTTATCTGTTATTCTATATATAAACAACCCGAACCCCTCGATTAGATTCCAGCTTGTAACTCACTCCCGGGTATCTGTTATTCTATATATAAACCCCCCAGAACCCCTCAATTAGATTCCAGTCTGTAACTCTCTCCCGGGTATCTGTTATTCTATATATAAACCCACCCCCCACCGAACCCCTCAATTAGATTCCAGTCTGTAACTCTCTCCCGGGTATCTGTTATTCTATATATAAACCCCCCGAACCCCTCGATTAGATTCCAGTCTGTAACTCACTCCCGGGTATCTGTTATTCTATATATAAACCCCCCCGAACCCCTCAATTAGATTCCAGTCTGTAACTCTCTCCCGGGTATCTGTTATTCTATATATAAACCCACCCCCCCCCCGAACCCCTCAATTAGATTCCAGTCTGTAACTCACTCCCGGGTATCTGTTATTCTATATATAAACCACCCGAACCCCTCGATTAGATTCCAGTCTGTAACTCACTCCCGAGTATCTGTTATTCTATATATAAACTACCCGAACCCCTCGATTAGATTCCAGTCTGTAACTCACTCCCGAGTATCTGTTATTCTATATATAAACCACCCGAACCCCTCGATTAGATTTCAGCCTGTAACTCACTCCCGAGTATTGCCTATACTCCTGTATATTGGTCATCTGAGTGCAGGGACTCCCTGTCACTGCCCCTTCCCATGAACTCACTGGTGGATGGCTTGCAGGAACTTTCTCTGGTGCTTCCTCACTTTGGCATGGTCTATCTTCTTGAGTAGTTTCGTGTGTTTGTAGATCAGCCAGGTCTCCCGCAAAACATTGGCTGCAGCATTTTTTATCTGGTGGAGGTAGGGGAAAACAAAAGATTAGGGAAGGGAAGAGATAGGAATGATGGAGGAAGCAACTGAAATTATTACCATAAACCTTTCCAAATGGAGGGCCTCACTCTCAAAACTGGATGTCACCATCGGAACCCCTTTCAAAGAATACATCTCAGCATTAGGACCTTCTCAAAGAGGGAGCGTCACCATGAGACCCCTTTAACAGAGAGTGCCTCACTATTGGAACAGTTTCAAAAAAGGGTATCTCACCACTGGGTCCTCTTTATCAGACTAAGTCTCACCATTAGAACCTCTTTATCCGAGGGAGTCTCACCATTGGAACCCCTTTTTCAAAATGAGTCTCACCAACGGAACCCCTTCATCACAGGGAGTCTCATCATCGGAACTCCTTTTTCAGCATGAGTCTCACCATCGGAACCCCTTTATTAGAGGGAGTCTCACCATCGGGACCCCTTTATTAGAGGGAGTCTCACCATCGGAACCCCTTTATTAGAGGGAGTCTCACCATCGGAACCCCTTTATTAGAGGGAGTCTCACCATCGGAACCCCTTTATTAGAGGGAGTCTCACCATCGGAACCCCTTTATTAGAGAGAGTCTCACCATCGGAACCCCTTTATTCGAGAGAGTCTCACCATCGGAACCCCTTTATCAGAGGGAGCACCACACTGTTGGAGGGTCGGCACTGACAGGGCACCACACTGTCGGAGGGTCGGCACTGACAGGGCACCACACTGTCGGAGGGTCGGCACTGACAGGGCACCACACTGTCGGAGGGTCGGTACTGACAGGGCACCACACTGTCGGAGGGTCGGTACTGACAGGGCACCACACTGTCGGAGGGTCGGTACTGACAGGGCACCACACTGTCGGAGGGTCGGTACTGACAGGGCACCACACTGTCGGAGGGTCGGTACTGACAGGGCACCACACTGTCGGAGGGTCGGTACTGACAGGGCACCACACTGTTGGAGGGTCGGTACTGACAGGGCACCACACTGTCGGAGGGTCGGTACTGACAGGGCACCACACTGTCGGAGGGTCGGTACTGACAGGGCACCACACTGTCGGAGGGTCGGTACTGACAGGGCACCACACTGTCGGAGGGTCGGTACTGACAGGGCATCGCACTGTTAAAGGGTTGGTACTGACAGGGGAACGCACTGTTAAGGGGTGAGTACTGACAGAGCACCGCACTGTTAGAGGTGCCACCTTTCAGATGAGATGTTAATCTGAAACCAGTCTGCCCTCTAGGTGGATGTAAAAGATCATGTGGAAATAACTGGAAGAAGAGCAGGGTAGTTCTCCCTGGTGTTATGGTCAACATTAATCCAATATCATTAAAACAGATTATTTGGTCATTATCGCATTGTTATTTATGGGAACATGTTGGGCACAACTTAGCTCCTGCATTTCATACAATACGGCAGTGACGACGCATCAAAGGTACTTCTTTGGCTGTGAAGTGCTTTGGGGTGTCGTGGGGTCATGAAAGGCTCTAATAAATGGAAGTCTTTCTTTCCTCTGCTTCTCCTGAACAGGAGGGCAGGCAAAGTGAAAGCAGAGGCCTAGAATTAGGCCTGAGGCCTGCTGTCTCAGCCAAAGAATAAGTTCTCTCATGCGACAGACTTGAACACCTAAGGTCACAGTGGCCATCTAACTTTGGTGACAGATCCCAAGAATCCCAAAGAACTGGTGAATCAAACAAGGCGTTCCTGCCCTTCTGCGATGATGCGCAGTAGACTTAGACAGGTATGGAAATTCCAGCCTGCTGCAAGCATGTCAGCGTAACCTTGTGTCAGACACCCCCACACTCTGGCAGCTCACAGACTTCCTGTTTTGTCAGCAGTCAGGCAGGCCCAAGGACAGAAGAAAGATTCCTCTCCCTGCCCCAGCTGATAATTGGCCAAGACTGCCAGATGTTTCCCATGTCTCAGGCAGGATAGGGACCATCACCCAGTTATGCGTCTTCTGAGGCCCATCCAGCGAGGGTGGGGTTGGGGGCAGGAATCTCGGCACCTCAATATTGCTCCTGATCGCTGCTCCTGCTGTGAAAAGTGCACAGGCATGCGCAGGCAAAGGCATGGGCTCAGCCTACCCACATTCCCTGTCCAGAATCACGCTGGAAGAATAGTCACTTGGGGAGAGGTCCCAGAGGGCAGTTGGACCAGCAAGGGTGGGGAAACACTGAACAAAATCCTTATCTTAAATATATAAAATGGAGGCCCTTAAAAATAGCAACAGGGAGATGCTGGGGATCATTTTATCTGCCCTTTGTGATGTAAGGAATGGCAGGAGGAATAGCACCCATCACTCTAACATTACTCGCTGAAGATTCTTGTCCACTCCCATCAATTCACTCACTCACCGGTTCTGTTTGACGTTCCAATCCACAGGTGTAATATCCGCGGACTGACCAGCACAGGGCAGTACGGCTTACGTGCTGACGAGTGACAAATGCTTACAGAGGTTCATAAAGCCTGGGTTGCCTTACCCGCTTGGTGAGCTGTGTATCCATCATGAAGTTATGGACGTGCTTCTCGGCTTTGGTTAGTTCTAGTTTCCTAGCAACGACAGCTACCACCAGAGCTGTACATCCTGCACCCTTGGGGAGGGGGGAAGGGATCAGAGAGAGAGTGAGTCGCAGGCAAACAGAAGAGAGCGAGAGAAAGAGAGAAATGTATTCTCAGAGAAAGGGATACACATACACACACACACAGAGCCAGAGAGGGCAACACAAACAGAGAAAGAGTGACAAATGGACAGAAAGAGAGAGAGACAGGCAGAGAGACAAAGGCAGAGAGAAAGACAGGCAGAGAGACAAAGACAGAAAGAGAGAGACCGGCAGAGAGACAGACAGAAAGAAAGAGATAGATTGATGGGAAAATAGAGAACCCATGTACACAAAGCCAGATAAAGGGAGGCACAGGCAGAGAGGGTGTCAAATAGATGGGAGGGGAAGTCAGAGAGGGACACACACACATACAGATGGAGAAATAGAGAACCACATGCACAAACAAATAAAGGGAAACACAGGCAGAGAGTATCAATTGGTTAGAAAGAGAGTCAGAGAGAGAAAGATAAACAGAGAGAGACAAATAGAAACAGAGACAGACCAAGATAAAAAGAAAGACAGACAGAGATAGAAAGAGAGACAGGCGGAGAAAGTGATGCATGAGGAAGGAGACAGGAAGGCAGATTAAAAGAAAATAAACAAATAGAAACAGAAACAGAGAGAAAAAAGAACAGAGCAAAAGGCACACAGACACACAGAAAGAAAGAGAAGTGGGGACCCAGAAAAGGGAAGGAAGAAGGAAACAAAGAGGAGATTATTTTTGAACAAGTGATTTCTTCTCGAAAGTAAACAAGCTCTTCTCCTGAAGCATAAACACTGATAAGATACGGTCTCCATTGCCCCTCGAATGGGTTCCCGGAGAAGACTCCAAATTCACACACACACACCTCCAACCCATCACCATGCAGTACAATGATTTCACAATGCGTGAAGGAGAGAGGGGAGCAGGACAGTGAAGGAGAAAGGGGGG
This sequence comes from Heterodontus francisci, assembly GCF_036365525.1. Classification (NCBI taxonomy): domain Eukaryota; kingdom Metazoa; phylum Chordata; class Chondrichthyes; order Heterodontiformes; family Heterodontidae; genus Heterodontus; species Heterodontus francisci. Next base: position 18,015,529 of record NC_090416.1, read on the forward strand.
TCGAGACAGAAAGAGAGTGAGAAAAATAGAGGATGGAGAGAGAAACAAAGTGGAAGGGATATAAAGACCAGGGGAGAAACAGACAGAGAAAAGAAAGAAACAGCAAGAATGGGGGAAGAGAAAGAGAGTCAGCAGAGAGAAAGGAGGAAGATAGAGCAAAACTGGAGAGCAGGGAACAACAGACAGATAAAGAGGATGAAGAGAGAATGAGAGAAATGGCAGAGAGAGACCCCGGAGAAAGAGAGGAGGAGAGAACAGGGATGAGAGAAAGACGGACAGAAAGAGGAGAACGGGAGAGCAGTGGAGAAGATGGCAGCAGACATCTCAGAATACGCTGCCTGCTGTCTCACCCAGTGATGGTTAAGTGGTGGGAGAACCAAAGAAGGGAAGGAATGAAAATAAATTGAAAATATGTAGACAGGTTAAGTTCTCCAAGCGGGATTATAAACTGCTTAGTGTGTCCAAACAATCCGTCAGTGTAGCCTCACTCCCAGTTCCCAAGGGGGCCACTGTCAGCCAAGCAGTGAGCGCGACAATATTAATCCTTGATAATTCACTGACAGATTGTATGAGATTTTTAATAACAGGTTTTAAATCATTCAGATAATTCCCTTGTTGACACCCGTCTGCATTAACTCAGATTTTGACACAAGTTACAGATTGCACTGAGGCATCACTCTGGTCACATGACTGGCAAAACCAATCCTTGAATGTGCTGCTTTATCATGTGGTTCAACATGATAAGTGAAGGCATTGTGGGCAAAAACCATTTCAAGCATGGTACTGAGCCCCACAGAAGGGTTAGCACAGGGGTTGTCGGATTTGGACTCAGCATCTCTGAAGTGGGGAGGGGTACAATCAGCGGTATCTATCCAGTACCCCAGTGAGAGTCAGTGTCTGTAGGACCCAAACCCCAGTGAGAGTCAGTGCCAGTGGAACCCGTACCCCGGTGAGAGTCAGTGTGTGTGAGACCCATACCCCAGTGAGAGTCAGTGTGTGTGGGACCAGTACCCCAGTGAGAGTCAGTGTGTGTGAGACCTGTACCCCAGTGAGAGTCAGTGTGTGTGGGACCAGTACCCCAGTGAGAGTCAGTGTGTGTGAGACCTGTACCCCAGTGAGAGTCAGTGTGTGTGGAACCCGTACCCCAGTGAGAGTCAGTGTGTGTGGAACCCGTACCCCAGTGAGAGTCAGTGTGTGTGGAACCCGTACCCCAGTGAGAGTCAGTGTGTGGGAAACGTACCCCAGTGAGAGTCAGTGTGTGTGGAACCCGTACCGCAGTGAGAGTCAGTGTGTGTGGAACCCGTACCGCAGTGAGAGTCAGTGTGTGTGGAACCCGTACCCCAGTGAGAGTCAGTGTGTGTGGAACCCGTACCCCAGTGAGAGTCAGTGTGTGTGGAACCCGTACCGCAGTGAGAGTCAGTGTGTGTGGAACCCATACCGCAGTGAGAGTCAATGTGTGTAGAAACCGTACCCCAGTACAGGAGGCGATGATGTAGTGGTAATGTCACTGGACTAGTAATCCAGATGCCTAGGCTAATGCTCTGGGGACATGGGTTTGAATCCTACCACAACAGATGGTGAAATTTGAATTCAATTAATAAATCTGGAATTAAAAGGTAGTCTAATGGTGACTATTGTCGATTGTTGTAAAAACCCCTCTAGTCCCACCAATGTTTTTTTAGAGAAGGAAATCTGCTGAGTTGATGATCCATTTCGGCCTCCTCCTGAGGTCCCCTGCATCACAGATGCCAGTCTTCAGCCAATCCAATTCACTCCACGTGATATCAGGAAACAGCTGAAGGCACTGGATAATGCAAAAGCTGTGGGCCCCGATAACATTCTGGAAATAGTACTGAAGACTTGTGCTCCAGAACTAAGTGCGCCCCTAGCAAAGCTGTTCCAGTACAGCTACAACACTGACATCTACCCAGCATTGTGGAAAATTGCCCAGGTATGTCCTGTCCACAAAAAGCAGGACAAGTCCAACTCGGCCAAATTACCGCCCTATCAATCTACTCTTGCTCATCGGCAAAGCGATAGGATGGGTCGTCGACAGTGCTATTAAGCAGCACTTTCTCAGCAATAACATACTCACTGATGCTCAGGGCCACTCAGCCCCTGAACTCATTACAGCATTGGTCCAATAATGGACAAAACGGCTGAACTCCAGAGATGAGAGTGACTGCCCTTGACATCAAGGCAGCACTTGAGGAAGTAGGAGCCCTAGCAAAACTGGAGTCAATGGGAATCGGGAGGAAACTCTGCTGGTTGGAGTCATTCCTAGCACAAAGGAAGATGGTTGTGGTTGTTGGAGGTCAATCATCTCAGTCCCAGGACATCACTGCAGGATTTCCTCAGGGTAATGTCCTAGGCCCAACCATCTTCAGCTGCTTCATCAATGACCTTCCTTCAATCATAAGGTCAGAAGTGGGGATGTTCGCTGATGATTGCACAATGTTCAGCACCATTGGCCACTCCTCAGATAATGAAGCAGCCCATGTCCAGATGCAGCATGACCTGGACAACATCCAGGCTTGGGCTGATAAGTGACAAGTAACATTCGCGCCACACAAGTGCCAGGCAATGACAATCTCAAACAAGAGAGAATCTAACCATCTCCACTTGACATTCAGTAGCATTACCATCGCTGAATCCCCCACTATCAACATCCTGTGAGTTACCATTGACCAGAAACTGAACTGGACCAGCCACATAAATATTGTGGCTACAAGAGCAGGTCAGAGGCTGGGAATTCTGCAGCAAGTAACTCACCTCCTGACTCCCCAAATCCTGTCCACCATCTACAAGGCACAAGTCAGGAGTGTGATGGAATACTTTCCACTTGCCTGGATGGGTGTAGCTCCAACAACACTCAAGAAGCTCGACACCATCCAGAACAAAGGAGCCCGTTTGATTGGCACCCCTTCCACCATCTTCAACATTCACTCCCTTCACCACCGATGCACAGTGGCAGCAGTGTGTACCATCTACAAGATGCACTGCAACATCTCACCAAGGCTCCTTCGACAGCACCTTCCAAACCTGCAACCTCTACGATCTAGAAGGACAAGGGCAGCAGATGCATGGGAGCACCACCAACTGCAAGTTCCCCTCCAAGCCACACACCCTCCTGACTTGGAACTATATCTCCGTTCCTTCACTGTCGTTGGGTCAATATCCTGGAACTCCCTTCCTAATAGCACTGTGGGTATACCTACACCCCAAGGACTGCAGCGGTTCAAGAAGGCAGCTCACCACCACCTTCTCAAGGGCAATTAGGGATGGGCAATAAATGCTGGCCTTGCCAGCGATGCCCACATCCCATGAGCGAATAAAAATAACCCAGTGAGAGTCAGTGTGTGCGGAAGAAACCTCAGTGAGAGTCAGTGTGCGAGGAACCCGTACCTCAGTGAGAGTCAGTGTGTGCGAGGAATCCGTAGCTCAGTGAGAGTCAGTGTGTGTGAGGAACCCGGACCTCAGTGAGAGTCAGTGTGTGTGAGGAACCCGGACCTCAGTGAGAGTCAGTGTGTGTGAGGAACCCGGACCTCAGTGAGTGTCAGTGTGTGTGAGGAACCCGGACCTCAGTGAGAGTCAGTGTGTGTGAGGAACCCGGACCTCCGTGAGAGTCAGTGTGTGTGAGGAACCCGGACCTCAGTGAGAGTCAGTGTGTGTGAGGAACCCGGACCTCAGTGACAGTCAGTGTGTGTGAGGAACCCGGACCTCAGTGAGAGTCAGTGTGTGTGAGGAACCCGGACCTCAGTGAGAGTCAGTGTGTGTGAGGAACCCGGACCTCAGTGAGAGTCAGTGTGTGTGAGGAACCCGGACCTCAGTGAGAGTCAGTGTGTGTGAGGAACCCGGACCTCAGTGAGAGTCAGTGTGTGTGAGGAACCCGGACCTCAGTGAGAGTCAGTGTGTGTGAAGAACCCGGACCTCAGTGAGAGTCAGTGTGTGTGAGGAACCCGGACCCCAGTGAGAGTCAGTGTGTGTGAGGAACCCGTACCTCAGTGAGAGTCAGTGTGTGTGAGGAACCCGGACCTCAGTGAGAGTCAGTGTGTGTGAGGAACCCGGACCTCAGTGAGAGTCAGTGTGTGTGAGGAACCCGGACCCCAGTGAGAGTCAGTGTGTGTGAGGAACCCGGACCCCAGTGAGAGTCAGTGTGTGTGAGGAACCCGTACCTCAGTGAGAGTCAGTGTGTGTGAGGAACCCGTACCTCAGTGAGAGTCAGTGTGTGTGAGGAACCCGTACCCCAGGGAGAGTCAGTGTGTGTGAGGAACCCGTACCTCAGTGAGAGTCAGTGTGTGTGAGGAACCCGTATCTCAGTGAGAGTCAGTGTGTGTGAGGAACCCGTACCTCAGTGAGAGTCAGTGTGTGTGAGGAACCCGTACCTCAGTGAGAGTCAGTGTGTGCGGAACTTGTACCCCAGTGAGAGTCAGTGTGTGTGAGGAACCCGTACCTCAGTGAGAGTCAGTGTGTGTGACGAACCCGTACCTCAGTGAGAGTCAGTGTGTGTGAGGAACCCGTAGCTCAGTGAGAGTCAGTGTGTGCGGAACTTGTACCCCAGGGAGAGTCAATGTTTTTAGAAGAGGCGGGGAGTAAAACTGCCAAAACATACCCTAAACTGAACCCACATTCAGAGTTGGTCAGTCTGCATAAAATCACTTCCAGGAGTACGGAGGTTAGGAGCCAACTGTGAGTCTCACAAAGATTCTCTCAGTTCTGTGAGAATTATAGATGATCCCTTACTTTGCAACAAATTCATTTTATACATTAAATATTAAACTAAGGATTTATCTGCCCTGCTTGGCAATGACGTCAAAAGCTTTAATAATTTCTGAAACTTTTCTCTACCTTTCCTAATCACGGTGATTAGCTTGGGGTAGAGTTTCACAGACAGTATGGTGACTGTGCCTTCAGCTGTCTGGGGCCCCAACTCTGGAATCCCCTCACTAAACCTCTCCATCTCATTCTCTCTCCTTCTCGAAGATGTTTCTTAAAATCTACCTCTTTGACGAAACTTTTGGCTGCCTGTCCTAATACCTCCTAATGTGGCTGATTACACCTCTACGAAGTATCATTGGACATTTTTCTAAGTTAAAAGTGCTACAGAAAGTCAAGTTGTTTTTTTGTCTCTTGCAGGAGATTGCGTGACTGTGAGTGGGGTAGGGGGAGGGGGTTGTGTAATGGGGACAAGCTTGATGGACCAGCTGGCCTTTTCCTGTCCTGTTTGGTAACTCTTTTATCTCCTGCTTCATCCACTTCCCACCTCCCCCCAGTAACTTCTTTACATGTATAGAGAGATGTGGGTGGGCGGGGAGAAGTTGAAACTCCACCAGGGTACTACTGGTTTCTGATGAAAGATCAGTGAAAACCCCTACTCAAGCTCAATTCCAAAGATCCACGTGGGAATCTGATTTCAGGCGAGCGAAAATTGCCAATATGATCTAATTCAAGTTTCACTGTTACACAGGAACAGGAGGAAGCGATACTGGCCCTTGAGCCTGTTACACAGGAGGAGGCCATTCAGCTCTTTGAACGGCAGAGCAGGCTCAATCAGATCATGACCTTAACTCCCTTTACCTTCCTTAACTCCATATCCCTCAATATCATTACCCAACAAAAATCTATCGATCTCGGCCTTGAAAGCTCCAATTGATCCCCAGCCTCAAGAGCCTTTTGGGGAGAGAGTTCCAGATTTCCTCTACTCTGTTAAAATGTGCTTCCTGACATCACCCCTGAATAGCCTCGCTCTAATTATGTTGTGTCCCTTTGTTCATGACTCCTCCCCCACCAGAGTAAATCGTTTCTCTCTACCGTATATCCTCTTAGCATTTTAAATAGCTTGATCAGATCATCACTCAAGGGAATTCAAGCCAATAGATGTTAGTCCCTGGATAAGAGTTACTGACTTTCCCATTTGGGAGCCACCATTAACTTCAAAGAACTGTTTCTGACATTACAACAATGATTATACTTCAAAAAGTACTCATTGGTTGTGAAGCACTTTGGGGTGTCCTGAGGTGGTGCTATAGAAATGCAAATCTGTTTTTTTTTTAAAATGTGCTGCCCTGTGTGACACTGAGTCACACAGACCAGGCAGCTCCCAGATTTTGATCCTGGTCTTGGCTGAATTAAGTGAGCTCAGCCAAGGCTTAAGTTTGTGGGGTGGGGAGGGGAGATGGTTCTGACCATTTGCCTCAGTGCCTCCAAGCTGGGGAAGGAGTTCAGCCTGGGGTGGGGGGGCATGGGGTCAATAAGCTGGGGTACCAGTGCCTGACTGCGTGCTGTCTCTGTGCATGGACACCAGTTGAGGACAGTGTATGGACCCCCAAGGTCAAACTTCCCACTGGCATTGACAGTCTCCTATAATAAAAAGTGGCCACATGACTGGAGAGTCTGTGCCTTCAGGCGAGGAGGGGAGCAAAGGGATTTAAAAAGAATATTTTACGTCATTATTTTCAGAAAGCTTTATTCTCCAGTGTATTTCCAATTTCCAGCTGTCTGAGTGGAGCTCCAGGCACATGGCAAGGCTGATTTTTAATAAAAGATAATGAACAGTAGAAGAGCAAGAGCACAGCCTGTCTCCAACTTTTATAAGATTGAGGAAATATTACCGTGAAACCAGCCAAAACTCAGGGGGCAACAAATCATCCTGTTTTCTTGTGATTTCACCCTCTTTCTTTTAAAAAAAAAAGGAAATTTAAAGAATATCATCGGGCAAACCGGGGCATTTTCATGTTCATCACAGTGAGGGATGATAACTTTGGTCAATGGAACTCTTCTGACTTCAGACACGTGATAGATACAAAGTAAAGCTCCCTCTACACTGTCCCCATCAAACACTCCCAGGACAGGTACAGTACAGGGTTAGATACAGAGTAAAGCTCCCTCTACACTGTCCTCATCAAACACTCCCAGGACAGGTACAGTACGGGGTTAGATACAGAGTAAAGCTCCCTCTACACTGTCCCCATCAAACACTCCCAGGACAGGTACAGTACAGGGTTAGATACAGAGTAAAGCTCCCTCTACACTGTCCTCATCAAACACTCCCAGGACAGGTACAGTACGGGGTTAGATACAGAGTAAAGCTCCCTCTACACTGTCCCCATCAAACACTCCCAGGACAGGTACAGCACGGGGGTTAGATACAGAGTAAAGCTCCCTCTACACTGTCCCCATCAAACACTCCCAGGTCAGGTACAGTACGGGGTTAGATACAGAGTAAAGCTCCCTCTACACTGTCCCCATCAAACACTCCCAGGTCAGGTACAGTACGGGGTTAGATACAGAGTAAAGCTCCCTCTCCACTGTCCCCCATCAAACACTCCCAGGACAGGTACAGTACGGGGTTGGCTGCTGCCTAATTGGAGGTGCTGAGTGCATCAACGATGTGCAGCTGACTGTGACTGTGTGCTGGAGGCTGCAGGCTGTGTGACTGCTGCAAGGAGAGAGGCTGAGTATGAAAGGAAGGTTTTTCTATCTATGTTTATTCTGAAAGAAGAAAACAGGAGGCCAAAAGAACTGACAGTTCTTGTGAGTTTGGCTTTTTGAAGGCCTTTCATTGATTGTTGTGGGGAGGGGGAAGGAAGAGACCTGAACACCTTGGGTGGGGTTGTTTGTTTGAACAGGGAGCTTCTGTGATTTAACAATATTGAATAGGAGCTCCCTCCCCACCCCAATGAGCTAGCCTGGGATAGCTGGAGCTGCCCAGGTGAAGAGACTTTCTCTTTACAGTTTCAAACAACACCGGAAGTAGAGTGTGCCTGGGCAGCTTACAGCTGTCCCCAGTGTAGACATCGCAACCCACCCCCCCACCAACTGGAACACCAGCAAAAGGTCTGCCTGAAATAAGATCTGCAAAGAGACTGATTCCTCCTGACCTTCCTCTCCTTCAGCCCCTCTCCCTAGCCATAACCTCCAATATGTGTATTTGTGGGATCATTTGTTATTATTGATTTCCTTTCTTTCCATTTCTATTTTATTCAATGGTGGGTGTGACTCTTCTCCCTCATGGCTCAACAGTCCTCTCCAGTGGGGGGGCCTTCCTATGCTGCAGCAGCTGCTTTTGTGGCCCCGTCACCATTTAAAATCTTAACATCAAAGCATGGGGTGAAGAGTTACACTCATCCTAATATGACTATTGAGGCTTGTGTTAAGGCAATGGCCGTGGTTGTCGGCCCCTCGGGCATTGTGGCAGCCTCAAAGATGTAAGGGAAGGCTGTGTTCTTCCTGAAGACCGAGCGGGCGGTGTCCCTCGCACGGGTACGGGACTCAGCGGGTGGGACTTTCCTGCCAGTGGAGCCTCTGGGGGCCACTGCGCAGCGGATAATGTTGTCGAATGTCCCGCCCTTCATTCCTGATGAGCTCCTCCTCCCCCACCTGCACCAACTGGGGGAGGTAAAGTCAGGGATCACCCCAGTCCCACTCGGACTTTGGGAGAACAGCCTCCGACATGTCTACTCCTTCCGCCGCCAGCTATTTATGCAGCTGGCGTGGGAGAAGGTCTTGGAGGGCCATTTCAGTGTGGAGTTCCAGGGGATGGCCGACCGCGTCTTCTGGACCTCGAACGGGGCACGGTGCCATGTATGCAAGGAGGTGGGGCACGTTCGTAAGAACTGCCCCAACCTCCCAGCCGCCAACTCCACCTCGGCAGCCCAGTGTGGTGTTACTGCACCTCCTACCACTTCCCCCACACATCCTACAGACACCACTTAGTCGGTTCCGGAGGCTGTGGTTTTCATGACCTCCAGCAGGGAGGGGAGTGACCGTCTGAGTGGAAGGAAGATGCGAAGAAGGGATAAAGACCGAGAGGTGGGTCCCCTGGATATGACATAACCCGAGCCTGAGCTCAGCCCAAAGCCCGTTCCCAGGGAATCCACCTGTCCCAGGGCTGGGCTCAGGCCCAGGGTAACCAAAAAAAAAAGGAGGGTGCAGAGGCGGAGGCCTCTGATGACATGGAGGTCTCTGAGCCTCTGCGCCCCAGTGGCAAAAAGAGGAGAAGGCACCCCCCACGGATGTAACACAGGTCCCTGAGATGCAGGGCCCATCTGTTGGAGGGGAGCTGTCTCCTGGTTCGGGTCCCCAGGTTTCCCCTGCCACCACCATCATCAAGGCTGCAAAATCTGGGCAGGAGCTCCCTACCCCTCAGGATGGAGGGGAGGGGGAGACCCTTGTACATGCAGCCCTTCCTGAAGGAGAAGTGGAGTCTTCCTTGTGGTGGGGGAGTCTGGGAACGCTCCTGGAGGACCCTCCCATTCTGCCACTGGGACGGGTGCCCTGAGTGGAAGGGAGGGCGAGGCCCCAAAGGGACGGCCCTCCCAGCTAAAACCCACGTCTACCCAGGATGAATATGATCCAGTTATCGTTGAAAATGATGCCCCGTCCGCTGGGCCTGTGGGGGCTGGCGAGGCGGGAGATGGCCTCCTCTCTCCACCTCCGGTCTCATTTCCAGCTGGATTTCTGGAGTTGGGAACTTCCGTCTCCCCTGGACCACTCATTGGACAGGGGACGGAGGTGGATGGGGGGTCCTGAACCACTGGCGCCCATAGGCTCCAGTTCCATTCTAGAACCCAGAGAGGACTCCTCCGCCATCGATCCTGGGGTGGGATTGTGACGGAGGTGGGACCAGCTGGCGCAGCCGCGACGTCCGCCCCACAGTGAGTGGTGGGTGTGTTGGCCACTGGCGGTGATGACCCGGAGGAGGATGGGGGCTCGATGTGGGGCACAGAGGACGATTTTGATTCCTTCGCCAGTCAGGTGGTGGAGTCCCTCGTGCCTCCCGCCAAGTCTCCTCTCATCCTCATGGCGGATCTCCGGGATTTCCTCGCGGTATGCAGGGGGGTTGCTGCAATAAAGTTCAGCTGGCCCTTGGCCGTGGGTCGAATCTGGCGCTGATCATCAGTCCGTCCGTGCCGCCCTCAAGAAAGTGTGGAAGGGCACAGGCGTGAAACTGGTGGAGAAGCGCCAATTTAATGCGTTCCTCAATGGGTTGTTGGGGGAGTGGAAAGCCAGGTACACTTCCACTCCCTCCTCACAGTGAGGTGTTGATGATGGTTTTTAAGTACCTTTGACATGAAGATAACCATCGCCAGCCTCAACATCAACGGCAGCAGAGGGTCTCACTGCAGATTTCACAATCTCTCAGTCCTTAGGGATGGGAGATATGCAATGAGCATTCTGCAGGAAACCCACACTGTTCTGGGAGACAAAGTCACCTGGCTCCTGGAGTGGCAGGGTGGGGTCCACATGAGTCACCTCACCCATATTTCTAGTGGGGTGGCTATCTTTTTGGCCCCAACATTTTAGCCGGAGATCTTGGGGATCAAGGAGCTAGTGCCAGGCCGTTTGCTCCACCTCGCCGTTCACCTGGGTAGCGTGCCGCTCCACTTTGTGAACGTGTATGCACCCAGGCCCAGCGCGTTGCAAGCGCGCTTCTTTGAAGAAGTGTCCGCTCTCTTGAGCTCCGTCAATAGCAGCGAGTACATCATCCTCAGGGTGGGGGGGGGGGGGGGGGGATTTTAACTGTACCTTCAAGATGGGGGATTGCTCCGGTCCCCAGCGCGGCCAAGCGTCAGTGGAGAAGTTGAGGGAACTGCTCAGCTCCCTCAACTTGGACGTCTGGCGGAATCTCCATCCCGACTCCAGCGGCTTCACATGGAGGTGGAGTATCCCGAATCGATCGCCTCTACATTTCACAGGCGTACGTCTCCCGCATCTCGGCGGCCTCCATGCGGCTGGTGCCATGTTCGGACCGCCACCTGGTGTGGACGGAGTTCCACTCCGCATGCGGGTGGGGTCGGCGTACAGGCACTTTAACAACCGGCTGCTGGAGGACGAGCGATTCCAGGACTCATTCCGTCTGGGTCGACTGGAGAAGGAAGCAGGGGGGCTTCCCCTCCTTGAAGCTATGGTGGGATGTCGGCAAGATTCACATCCGTGTATTCTGTCAGGAGTACGCAAAGGGGTCGACCAAGAGGCGGGAAGCCGAGATCGGGCGCCTAGAGAGGGAGGTGCTCGACTTGGAGTCCCGCCTCGGTCATGCCATCGTGGACCTGGCTCTGTGGCAGGCGTATAAAGAGAAGAAGGGCGCGCTGAGGGACTTGAAGCTCATAGGGTCCCGAGGCGCGTAAGTGAGGTCACAGATCCAGATCCTGGAAGATTTGGACCGCGCTTCGCCCTTCTTCTACTCGCTGGAAAAATGGCAGGGGGTCCATAAGCAACTCATTGAGCTGCTGGCCGACGACGGATCCTCCATCACAGATCCAGAGGGAATGGGTCTCCTGGTCCGTACCTATTACAGTGCGTTGTTCTCTCCAGATCCATCCAGTGAGGACGCGCGCAGAGTTTTGTGGGAGGACCTGCCGAAGGTCAGCCCAGAGGGCGCTGAAGGATTGGAGGCTCCGCTCACGTTGGCGGAGCTGACTGGCGCCCTCCACCAGCTCTCGAGGAGCAAATCCCCGGGGCTGGACGACTGATCGTGGAGTTCCTCAGGGCGTTCTGGGACGTCCTGGGGGAAACACTCTCGTGGCGCCGGGCGGTCATTGTCCTGCTGCCGAAGAGGGGTGATCTCCGACTGCTTAAAAACTGGCGTCCGGTCTCCCTCCTCAGCACGGATTATATGATTTTTGCCCGGGCTATGTCTACCTGCCTGGGCTCCGTGCTGGCCCACATGATCCACCCCGACCAGTCCTACACGGTCCCGGGCCGGTTCATCCAGGACAACATCCACCTGATCCGAGACCTGATCCATCTTTCCCAGAGGACTGGTCAGTCGGTCGCCTTTCTCTCCCTCGATCAGGAGAAGGTGTTCGACAGAGTGGATCACGAAAACCTTTTCGGCACTCTGTGCGCATTCGAACTCGGGCCAAAATGCAGCCCGGATCCGACTTTTATATGCTTCCACAGAGTGTCTAGGCAAGGTTAACAGGTCCTTGATGGCGCCCCTTCGCTTTGGGAGAGCAGTGCATCAGGGATGCCCCATGTCCGGCTCATTGTATACCATCTGCGTGGAGCCGTTCCTGTGACTGCTTCGCAGGAGGTTGACGGGATTGGCTCTGCGCGAGCCGGCCATGTGGGTCGTCCTCTCGGCTTATGCCGATGACATGCTCCTCGCGGTCACAGATCCCGTTGATTTGCGGAGAATGTGTGACTGCCAGCAGACCTTTTTTTCCGCGTCCTCCATGAGGATCAATTGGGAGAAATGTTCCGGACTCCTGATGGGTCAGTGGCAGGTGGACTCCCTATCGGAGGAGTTAAGACCTTTTGTGTGGAGCATCACGCACCATCTCTATCTGGGAGTCCACCTTAGCCCCGCTGAGGAAGCCTGGCCGGCAAACTGGCAGGAGTTGGAGGCGAAAGTCACCGCTCGGCTGGGGCGCTGGACAGGACTGCTCAGACTGCTTTCCTACAGGGGCCGAGTGTTGGTCATAAACCAACTGGTGGCCTCCATGCTGTGGTACCGGTTGGTCACTTTGGCCCCGCCCCCTGCATTTGCCACCAAGATCCAGAAGAAACTTGTCGATTACTTCTGGAGCAAGAGGAAACACTGGGTCTCTGCCATGATCTTGAGTCTCCCGATCAAGGAGGGCGGCCAGTCACTCGTGTGCGTCCGTATCCAGGATGCAACTCTCCGCCTTCGGACCCTGCAGAGATACCTGTACGTCGAGCGTCCTCCCAGATGGTGTGCGCTGGCGACATATTTTTTCCACAAGTGTCACTGCTTTCAAGACGACACGCAGCTCCCGGCAGAGACCGTTCGCCGCCCGTCACTGCGGGTGATGAGGGGGCTTGGGAGTGCAGAGCACTCCCGGCCGAGTTGACCCCCCGCTCGGCCAGAACTGCTCATTGGACCCAGGGCCCGAAACCCTCCTCGGGAGCTGGTCCTGCACAACCCGAGCTGCCTCTCGGAAATGCCCTCTGTGCCATTCCAATCGGCACGGAGGTGTTTCCTGTACGGGCTGCTCCTGCACACTCTCCACTTCCTCGCCATCGTCAGCCAGCCGGACACGCCCTGATGGTCTGTGTCACCACCTGGCAGCGAGGGGAAACCCCGGTGGAGGTCTCTCTACGCGGGAGTCCTCTCCCTTTACATCAGGGACCTGGGGTGGAGAGTGTTGCACAGGGCAGTCCCGTGCAATAGACTGTTAAGTAGGTTCACGGACTCCCAGGCCACCTGTAATTTCTGTGGCCTGGACGAATCCGTGTTCCACTTGTATATAGAGTGTGTGAGGTTTTAGCCCCTCTTTAACTATTTAAAGGGGCTGTTCCTCAAGTTTTGGCTGCACTTCAGTCCCAAGCTCCTGATCTTTGGGCACCCGGTGCGGAGGGGCTTGGGCCGGGAGGAGGATCTCCTCGTCGGTCTGCTCCTGGGCCTGGCCAAGGTGGCAATTCACAGGTCCAGGCTGCGGGCCGTCGGGGGGGGCGGCTGGGCGTCCCCTCTTCCGCGGTTACGTTCGTGCCCGGGTGGCCCTGGAGAAGGAGCATGCAGTGTCCGCTGGCACACTTGAGGCCTTCTGCGACTGGTAGGCACCGCAGGGACTGGAGTGCATCGTCGCCGCCAAGAATGGCATTTTAATTTGAGTTTTTGGTTTATATATTTGTTTTAAATAAAGTTATTTTTAAGATGTATATAAAGGGGGCCTGAGGAATAAAGGCCACCTTCAAAAAAAAAAAGGGGGAAAAAAACACGTTAAGGTACAGAGTAAAACTCCCTCTACATTGTCCCCATCAAACACTCCCAGTGTTACGATTCTTACCATTTCCCACTTGTGTGAGATTGGCACTCACTGTTGAATTTTTTTTATTCATTTATGGGATATGGGTGTCAGTGGCTATGCCAGCATTTATTGCTCATCCCTAATTGCCCTCGAGAAGGTGGTGGTGAGCTGCCTTCTTGAACCGTTACAGTGCATGTGAGGTAGGTATACCCACAGTGCTGTTAGGAAGGGAGTTTCAGGATTTTGACCCAGCGACAGTGAAAGAACGGCGATATAGTTCCAAGTCAGGATGGTGTGTGACTTGGAGGGGAACTTGCAGGTAGGGATGTTCCCATGCATCTGCTGCTCTTGTCCTTCGAGGTGAGAGAGGTTGCGGGTTTGGAAGGTGCTGTCTAAGGAGCCTTGGTGTGTTGCTGCACTGCATCTTGTAGATGGTACACACTGCTGCCACTGTGTGTCGGTGGTGGAGGGAGTGAATGTTTGTGGATGGTGTGCCAATCAAGCGGGCTGCTTTGTTCTGGATGGTGTTGAGCATCTTGAGTGTTGTTGGAGCTGCACCCATCCAGGCAAGTGGAGAGTATTCCGTCACACTCCTGACATGTGTCTTGTAGATGGTGGACAGGCTTTGGGGAGTCAGGAGGTGAGTTACTCGCTGCAGGATTCCTAGCCTCTGACCTGCTCTTGTAGCCACGGTATTTATATGGCTTCTCCAGTTCACTTTCTGGTCAATGGTAACCCCTAGGGTGTTGATAGTGGGAGATCCAGCGATGGTAATGCCATTGAATGTCAAGGGGAGATGGTTAGATTCTCTCTTGTTGGAGATGGTCATTGCCTGGCACTTGTGTGGAGCAAATGTTACTTGCCACTTATCAGCCCAAGCCTGGATATTGTCCAGGCCTTGCTGCATTTCTACACGGACTGTTTCAGTATTTGAGGAGTTGCGAATGGTGCTGAACATTGTGCAATCATCAACAAACATCCCTATTTCTGACCTTATTATTGAAGGAAGGTCATTGATGAAGCAGCTGAAGATGGTTGGGCCTACTACCCTGAGGAATTCCTGTAGTGAGGTCCTGGAGCTCAGATGATTGACCTCCAACAACCACAACCATCTTCCTTTGCGCTAGGTATGACTCCAACCAGCAGAGAGTTTTCCTCCTGATTCCCATTGACCTCAGTTTTGCTAGGGCTCCTTGATGCCATACTCGGTCAAATGCTGCCTTGATGTCAAGGGCAGTCACTCTCACCTCAGCTCTCGAGTTCAGTTCTTTTGTCCACGTTTGAACCAAGGCTGTAATGAGGTCAGGAGCTGAGTGGCCCTGGCGGAACCCAAGCTGAGCATCACTGAGCAGGTTATTGCTGAGCAAGTGCTGCTTGATGGCACTATTGATGACACTTTCCATCACTTTGCTGATGATTGAGAGTAGGCTGATGGGGCGGTAATTGGCCGGGTTGGACTTGTCCTGCTTTTTCTGTACAGGACATACAGGACATTGGGGGTAGCTTTCTGCTGCAGGTCTGTGGACTGGGATTGTGACTACCCCAAACCTGCAGGATGATCCCCACCCCAGCGAGAAGAGAGTTGAGCCAGTCTCTGAGTGTATATGAACCCAGGTCTCTGGTGTACAGGACATCTGTGTAACTCACTACACCACCCAATATGTTGGACACATTTGAAACCACAATCAGACAACTGCAATTTTCATTTAGATCATAAGAAATAGGAGCAGGAGTAGACCATATGGCCCTTGAGCCTGCTCCGCCATTTAATATGATCATAGCTGAATTTCTGCCTCAACACCACTTTCCCGCCCACTCCCCTTGATTCTTGGAGAGATCGAAAATCTATCCATCTCAGCCTTGAATATACTCAACCACTGAGCATCCACAGCTATCTGGGGTAGAGAATTCAAAAGATTCACAACCCTCTGAGTAAAGAAATCTCTCCACATCTCAGTCCCAAATCATCAACCCCCTTATCCTGAGGCTGTACCTGTGTTCCAGATTCTCTCTTGTGCCTACCCTGTCAAGCCCCTTCAGAATCTTGTACGTTTCAATGAGATCACCTCTCATTCTTCTAAGCTCCAGAGAGCATAGGCCCAATTTACTCAGCCTCTCATCATACGACAACCCTCTCATCTCAGGAATCAGTCCAGTGAACCTTCGCTGTACCGCTTCCAAGGCAAGTATATTCCTTAGATGTGAAGACTCCAGGTGCGGTCTCACTAAAGCCCTATACAATTGTAGCAAGGCTTCCTTGTTCTTGTACTCCAGTCCCATTACATCACATTATAAATTACTAAATGTCCCAGGATGGTTCACAGCGGAGAAACAGTGAGTAGCTGAATATGGTGCAAATGCATTCACTAAGTTCTGAGCTGACCTCTCTTGCCTCTGAGACAGAAGATCATGTGTTTGAGCCCTGCTCCTGAGACCCGAGTGCAAAATCCAGGCTGACACTCCCCAGTGCAGTACTGAGGGAGCACTGCACTCTCATCGGCGAGGTGCACTCTCATTTTTTAATGAGGTGCTAAACTAAGCCCCCATCTGCACTCTCAGGTGGATGTAAAAGATCCCACACCACTCCTTCAAAGCAAAGCAGGGGAGTTCTTCCTGGTGTCCTGGCCAATATTTATCTGTCAACCAACAGACTATATGATCTAACAACAAAGTATCTGGTCGTGACCACATTGCCGTTTGTGGGAGCCTGCTGCGTGCAAATTGGCTGTCGTGCTTCCTAATTTACAACAGCAACAACACTTCAAAAAAAAAACAGTAAAGCGCTTTGGGACGTCCTGAAATTGCGAAAGGCGCTATAGAAATGCGAGAGAAGCAACAAACGAAAGGGGGTTACGGAGGGGAGTGGCAGGAGGCCATTCGACAGACGATGGAGCACAGAGTGGGTGAGTGGCTGCACGGGAGTGGAGTGGCTTGGATGTAGGTGAACAGGAAGCTAGAGAGGAGAAATTAACGGAAATGAAAGAGTGTGTGGAACAGTCGAGGCCCACGTTATATTAACAATCATTTGTGCCAGGAATACTAATTTGCTCAGCCGACCCTGTTTCACATCCCCCATTCCAGCAATGAAATCGAATTGGATTTCTGGCAAAAGGAGGCCCGAGAACTGGCTGTAATAAACAGGCAATAAACTGGAAATGAAGGCACTTCACAGTTTATCCGACATCTGCCTCGGCCCACGGGAGGCCAGAAACATCTTTTAAAATCTCACAGCTCTCCTGGCACCTGAACTGCTTAAAGGGAGTGAGGGGCTGGGCCGCACAAACTGGTTGGGGTGGGAGAGGGTTGTCCCAGTCGGCACTGACTCGACTATTCCAACCCTCTCCTGGCCGGCCTCCTACCTTCCGTAAACTTGAGCTCATCCAAACTTCTGCTGCCTCGTATCCTAATTCGCACCAAATCCCAGTCACCCATCACCACACCCACCCACCCGCCAACCCTTGCTCACTGACCTGCACTGGCTCCCAGTCCAGCAATGCCTCAATTTCAAAATTCTCATCTCATGGTGAAATCCCTCAAAGGCCTCACTGCCCCTGCCCCACTCCCAATTATCTCTGTAACCTCCTCCAGCCTGACAGTCCTCTGAGATATCTGCGCTCCTCTAAATTTGTTCTCGTTTATCCTCTATTTCCATCGCTCTGCCATTCAGCCTTCAACTGCATAGGACCTAAACTCTCGAATTCCCTCCCTAAATCTCTCCACCTCACTCACCTCCTTCAAGATGTTCCTTAAGACCATCTCTTTGACCAAGTGTCATCTGTCCTAGCATCTCCTTATGTGGCTTGGTGTCATATTTTATCTAATTATGCTTCGGTGAAGCACCTTGGCACGTGTTACTATGTTCAAGGTACTGTATAAATGTAAATGGTTATTGTTGAGTGGAGGGGGCGGGGAGTACAATTAGTCTCAATGTACCTGGATTAGGGAGAAGAAAATCAGCCAAAGTTCCTGCTCCTGATCACTGTCCAATGACCCCTAGGTTAGAGAGAGAGGGGGAAATCAGCCAGGATTCTTGCTCCTGATCACTGTCCAGTGACGCCTCGGTTAGAGAAAAGGGGAAATCAACCAGGGTTCCTGCTCCTAATCACTGTCCAATGACTCCTGGGTTAGAGAGAGGGGAAATCAGCCAGGGTCCTACTCCTGATCACTGTCCAGTCACTCCTGGGTTAGAGAGAGAGGGGAAATCAGCCAGGGTTCCTGCTCCTGATCACTGTCCAGTCACTCCTGGGTTAGAGAGAGAGGGGAAATCAGCCAGGGTTCCTGCTCCTGATCACTGTCCAGTGACTCCTGGGTTAGAGAGAGGGGAAATCAGCCAGGGTTCCTGCTCCTGATCACTGTCCAGTGACTCCTAGGTTAGAGAGAGGGGAAATCAGCCAGGGTTCCTGCTCCTGATCACTGTCCAGTTACGCCTCGGTTCGAGAAAAGGGGAAATCAACCAGGGTTCCTGCTCCTAATCACTGTCCAATGACTCCTGGGTTAGAGAGAGGGGAAATCAGCCAGGGTTCCTACTCCTAATCACTGTCCAATGACTCCTGGGTTAGAGAAAGGGGAAATCAGCCAGGGTTCCTGCTCCTGATCACTGTCCAGTGACTCCTAGGTTAGAGAGAGGGGAAAATCAGCCAGGGTTCCTACTCCTAATCACTGTCCAGTGACTCCTAGGTTAGAGAGAGGGGAAATCAGCCAGGGTTCCTGCTCCTGATCACTGTCCAATGACTCCTGGGTTAGAGAAAGGGGAAATCAGCCAGGGTTCCTACTCCTGATATAAAAGCAAAATACTGCGGATGCTGGAAATCTGAAATAAAAACAAGAAATGCTGGAATATCTCAGCAGGTCTGGCGGAACCCGAAGAAGGGTCACTGACCCGAAACGTTAACTCTGCTTCTCTTTCCACAGATGCTGCCAGACCTGCTGAGTGATTCCAGCATTTCTTGTTTTTATTCCTACTCCTGATCACTGTCCAGTGACTCCTGGGTTAGAGAAAGGGGAAATCAGCCAAGGTTCCTGCTCCTGATCACTGACCAGTGACTCCTGGGTTAGAGAGAGGGGGAAATCAGCCAGGGTTCCTGCTCCTGTTCCCTGACCAGTGACCCCTGGGTTAGAGAGGGGGGAAATCAGCCAAGGTTCCTGCTCCTGATCACTGTCCAGTGACTCCTGGGTTAGAGAAAGGGGAAATCAGCCAAGGTTCCTGCTCCTGATCACTGTCCAGTGACTCCTGGGTTAGAGAGAGAGAGAGGGGGAAATCAGCCAGGGTTCCTGTTCCTGATCACTGTCCAGTGACTCCTGGGTTAGAGAGAGGGGGAAATCAGCCAAGGTTCCTGCTCCTGATCACTGTCCAGTGACTCCTGGGTTAGAGAGAGAGAGAGGGGGAAATCAGCCAGGGTTCCTGTTCCTGATCACTGTCCAGTGACTCCTGGGTTAGAGAGAGAGAGAGGGGGAAATCAGCCAGGGTTCCTGTTCCTGATCACTGTCCAGTGACCCCTGCTGGAAGATGCGGGAGTGGGAAGAGAAGCCACTGCAGGAGATTCTCCGGCTACAACTGGATAGATAGGAATACATACGGACATACGAATGGAATGGAACCAGGATAGGGGCAGACCCAGCCAGCTGAACAAAACAGTTGAAAGAGCATGGTGTGGCTAGATGTGCCAAAAGCTGAGTAACTGGGAGGGACCGGACACTAGCTGGAGAAACGCCCCACACCACAGGAACCATCCTCCAGAGACTGAAATTTAGAACTCATGGGAGGATACCCATAGCAGGATTTTTAAACTGAGACATCTGGAGATTGCACGACCCTGCTCAAGGATCTTTAATTCAAAGCAAGTCACACCCTCTGGAGATGCACAGCTCTCTCAATGGAAATATATCGATCCAACCTCACACCAACAGCCATGGTGGACCCACAGTTCAACAAATTGAACCCGACTTCCCATAGACCATGTCCCAGCAACGTACCGTGGAGTTTTAATTAAAACACATTGTGCTCAGCTCCCAGAGGGGCTGTCATGCAGAGCTTCTTGTGAATTCAATTTAGTTGAGAGGCACAACCCTCAATCACTGCGAGTGAAGGTCAAACTACTTGTTGCATATGAAGCAGCAATTGGGGAGACTCCCTACTATCGATATGCCTTGCTTTGCTTTATGACCAGAGGCTTTACTGCAGTTAATGAAAGATAAGACTTGCCTTTCCCATCCTCAGAATATCAAAAGATCTTGCCAGCCAATAATAACACCAACTTGCATCAATATAGCTCCAAGATAGCCAATAAATTACTTTTCAGAACATTGTCTCTGGCGTTAGGTGGACAAACACTGCAGCCAATTTCTGCATAGCAAGATCCCACAAATAGCTGTGTGATACAGACAGGCAAGAAGTCCCCCGTGCTTCTTTGAATTATCATTTACATCCACCTCAACAGGCAGTTGGAGTTTCAGTTTAATGTCTCATCTGAAAGACAGAAACTCCGACAATGCAGCATTCCCTCAGTACTGCACGTCTGACAATGCAGCACTCCCTCAGTACTGCCCCTCTGGCATGGCAGAGCCCCCTCACTGCTGCCCCTCCGACAGTCCAGTGCTCCCTCAGTACTGAATCTCCAACAGTGCAGCCCTCCCTCAGCACTGACCCTCCGACAGCGCAGTGCTCCCTCCATACTGACCCTCTGACAGGATGGCGCTCGCTCAGTGCTGCCCCTCTGACAGTGCAGCGCTCCCTTGGTCCTTCACTGTGCGTTTCAGAAGGTTTATGGGCTCAGATGTTGGTGTGAATAGCAGGTGATGAGAAGTTCTGTCTGACATGAAGTGTTGACAAAGGTACATCAAGTAACAAGTCTCCGTAAAGGGAAATTTCTCGAGATTCTTATGATCTGGAATGGGCTGCCTGAACGGGCGGTGGAAGCAGAATCAACAGTAACTTCCAATCGGGGAAGGGTACAAATTTGCACAGCTGTGGGGAAAGAGGAGAATGGGACTTTGAAAGAGCCAGCACAGGCACGATGAGCTGAGTGGCCTCATTCTGTGCTGTATCATTCTGCGAGGAAATTCTATTAGTGGCAGCCAGTCCCAGCTCACAGATAACCTGTACAGTAACAAAAGCATTTACATAAAGCACCGTGAATATCATGAATGGCCCAGAACATTTCAAAAGAGTTGGGCCAAGTGACCAGTGCAAGGAATGGGGTGGGGGGGGGGGGGCGTGGGGGAAGAGGGGGAAAGCTGTATCCAGATTGGTTTGAACACTGAGTTCCGATTTCTGTGGTGACCTGACAGTCAGTAACAGCTGTTCGCCCTGGCATGACTCTCGGACAGCTGGTGTGGATGGTTTCAGGCTGGAATTTTGTGGGTGGAGGAGCTGCTTGTCTGACCTCTTCTCCCGACACAGGAGCCTTGAAAGCTTGATGGGTGATGCTGAGAGTGGAGTGGTAATTCTGAGCGCATGGAGACGCCCGATCATGAGCGGGCAATTGTGGGGGCAGGCGGTGTCCCCAGGTGGTGCGATCTCACCCAGTGCCTGCCTGGCACCTGCCCACAACCTCAATTTGAGTGATTGCATTCAATGTCCGTGGGGGGTATTTGACCGCGGGAGCCATCACGGTTGATCCCGATGTCACCTGACACCAGGACAGTTTCCGATCAGGACTCACTGAGTCGCGATCAGGAGCAAGAGCTCTGACTGATCTTTTCTCCCTGTTACTAAATCAAAGGTGAGGTGTGCGAAGGCAAACTTTATCTTTATTTGACCTCAGAATGTGGGTATTGCTGGAAAGACTGGCATTTATTGCCTATCCCAAGTTGCCCCTTGAGAACGTAGTCATGACCGGCTGCAGTCTGTGTGGTGAATGTACTCCCACAGTGCTGTTAGGTAGGGAGTTCCAGGATTTTGACTCAGCTATGATAGAGGAAGAGAACAACTAGTATATATTCCAAATCAGGATGGTTCGAGTGTTGGAAGGAATCTTGGAGGTGGTGGTGTTCACACAATGACAGCTGCCCTTCTCCTTCTCAGTAGTAGAGGTGGAAGGTGAGGGTTCCAAAGTCTGTTCAAAATTATGGAGGGTTTTGATAAAGTAGAGAGGGAGAAACTGTTTCCACTAGCAGGAGGGTCAATAACCAGAGGACACAGATTGAAGGTGACTGGCAAACGCACCAGAGGGGAGATGAGGAAACTTTTTTTTACACTGTGAGTTGTTACAGTCTGGAATGCACTGCCTGGAAGGAGGGAGGGGGGGGGGAACTGGATAAATAATTATGAAGGAAAAATTTGCAGGGCTATGGGAATAGAGTGTTGTGGGGACTAATTAGGTAGCACATACAACGAGCTGACACAGGTGAGATGGGCCGAATGGCCTCCTTTCTATGAACTAATTGTAACAGCCTCCTAGCTGAAATCAGCCAACTCACCAAAGACTGGGGAACAAACCTGGGGTCTTCCCAGTCTGTGTGGCTCAGCACCACACTGGTTGGTGTACTGTCAACACTGATCTTGTTTTGCTCTCTCCGTGTGTCCTTGATGACTGGAACGTGAGCCACTGGTCGGAGCGGGGAATACCCACCATTGCTAATCTCTCCCAGCTGATATGTCTTGTTCCAGATATAGCCTGGGAGTCAGGGTAGACAGTGGAATGCACTGAGTCATTGGCTAATGTTACAAGGATAAACTTACTCACACCCCACAGTGCCCAGCAGAGAGGCTGGGCACCTTTCTAAAACTGATCATTGAGAATCCAAGGGTTTGTCCGCTGTCAGGAGTTTTCCAGTGCGTGCTCCCTGCTCTCACTCCACTATCAGGTAGCGGAGCATTTCAGCTGTCGCTGACCTCATCTCTGGAGTCCCTTCCACTATGCGACTGCTTTCCCACGTCTTTTAAAAGCCTCCTTGAACCCATCTCCTCGACAGTGTAAAATTCCATCATCCCTTCTTACTTTTCTACTCCTGTTCTGTGGGCATTTATGGCCCACACCTTATTGCACAGAGAACGATGGAAATAACCTGCATTTAAACAATGTCTTTCACAGACAATTTTTGAAGGGCAGTCACTGTCACAAGCCACAGTCCTAGGCTGCAGCCTGAACCCTCCAGATGAAATATTGTTGAGGCTCACTTACCATGATCCCAGTCAGCAAGCACACTCCCTTCCCGCAGTAAGTGTTGGGCACCATGTCGCCATATCCGATGGACAGAAAGGTGATGGAGATGAGCCACATCGCCCCCAGAAAGTTACTGGTGACATCCTGGCTATCATGGTACCTGGCAGGACAGACGGAGAACGTTAGGACAACCTCAGGTGGCCCTAAGTGACATAAAGAGAGTTAAAAGACTTTATCACGTTTGAGAAACGGCTCCAAAAAAACTTGACTCCATTTACTTTACCGAAAGACAGACTGGTATTTTTATGGCGCTTTTCAGAACCTGAGTACATCCCGAAGAGCCTTACAGCCAATAATTTCAAGAGTGCAGTCACTGTTGTAATGTAGGAAATGCGGCAGCCAATTTGTGACAGCAAGCTCTCACAAACAGCAATGTGATAATGATTAGGTGAGGTTTTAGTCTCTGAGTCAGAAGATTGTGGCTTCAAGTCCCATTCCAGTGACTTAAACCTATAATCCAGGCAGCATTGAGGGAGGTGCTGACTTTTGGATGAGTTGTTAAACCGAGGCCCTCTCAGATGGAGGTATGAGATGGCACTATTTTGAAGAAAAGCAGGGGAGTTTCTCGCTGGGGCCAATACTTAACGCTCAACCAATATCAGCAAAAGAGATGATCTGGTCATTCTCACATGACTGTTTGTTTCCAGGAGCCTCTCCAGACCCTCTCTCCCCCAACCGTCCCCACTGACTATTCTCCTCAGAGAACCTCAATCTCAGGCATTCCAGCAGAAAATCCGAACACAATCAGATAACGGCAACCCTGTGCCGGTTTGACGTGACATCACATGACGTTCCCACAACAGTCAAACCCAACTAGACAGCCTTAGCCCGAGTGACATAAAAATAGCTTTAAAACCACCTAACAAGGTGAAAAATGGGCACAGTTTTGGTGGCGTGAGTTGACAGATATATATTGCCGTGGACTCTGGGAAGAACTCCCTGCTCTTCAAAATAGTGTGATGGGATCTTTCACATCCATCTGAGAGGGCAGATGTTGCCTTATCTCATCCTCAGTACTGCCCCTCCGACAGTGCAGCACTCCCTCAGTACTGCCCCTCCGACACTGCTGCACTCCCTCAGTACTGACCCTCCGACAGTGCAGCACCCCCTCAGTACTGACCCTCCGACAGTGCAGCACTCCCTCAGTACTGACCCTCCGACAGTGCAGCACTCCCTCAGTACTGACCCTCCGACAGTGCAGCACTCCCTCAGTACTGACCCTCCGACAGTGCAGCACTCCCTCAGTACTGACCCTCCGACAGTGCAGCACTCCCTCAGTACTGACCCTCCGACAGTGCAGCACTCCCTCAGTACTGACCCTCCGACAGTGCAGCACTCCCTCAGTACTGACCCTCCGACAGTGCAGCACTCCCTCAGTACTGACCCTCCGACAGTGCAGCACTCCCTCAGTACTGACCCTCCGACAGTGCAGCACTCCCTCAGTACTGACCCTCCGACAGTGCAGCACTCCCTCAGTACTGACCCTCCGACAGTGCAGCACTCCCTCAGTACTGACCCTCCGACAGTGCAGCACTCCCTCAGTACTGACCCTCCGACAGTGCAGCACTCCCTCAGTACTGACCCTCCGACAGTGCAGCACTCCCTCAGTACTGACCCTCCGACAGTGCAGCACTCCCTCAGTACTGACCCTCCGACAGTGCAGCACTCCCTCAGTACTGACCCTCCGACAGTGCAGCACTCCCTCAGTACTGACCCTCCGACAGTGCAGCACTCCCTCAGTACTGACCCTCCGACAGTGCAGAACTCCCTCAGTACTGACCCTCCGACAGTGCAGAACTCCCTCAGTACTGACCCTCCGACAGTGCAGAACTCCCTCAGTACTGACCCTCCGACAGTGCAGAACTCCCTCAGTACTGACCCTCCGACAGTGCAGAACTCCCTCAGTACTGACCCTCCGACAGTGCAGAACTCCCTCAGTACTGACCCTCCGACAGTGCAGAACTCCCTCAGTACTGACCCTCCGACAGTGCAGAACTCCCTCAGTACTGACCCTCCGACAGTGCAGAACTCCCTCAGTACTGACCCTCCGACAGTGCAGAACTCCCTCAGTACTGACCCTCCGACAGTGCAGAACTCCCTCAGTACTGACCCTCCGACAGTGCAGAACTCCCTCAGTACTGACCCTCCGACAGTGCAGAACTCCCTCAGTACTGACCCTCCGACAGTGCAGCGCTCCCTCAGTACTGACCCTCCGACAGTGCAGCGCTCCCTCAGTACTGACCCTCCGACAGTGCCGCACTCCCTCAGTACTGGCACTGGGAGTATCAGCCTGGACTTTGTGCTCAAGTCTCTGGAGTGGGACTTACACCCACAACCTCCTGGCTCAGTCAAGAGTGCTCAAGAGTGTTCTTGTCTCTCAAGAACCTGTCAAACTCCCTCTTAACTGATGGTGTTGATCTTTATTTACCATGCACGAAGTGTAACTGATATGGATCTATGCTTTTGTGTCTGTCCAGAATAAAACATTCACCCAGTTTTGGAACATAAATGCAGTATGAAATTGAATAAAGTTAGATTTAGTCTTTAGGCAACAGAGATTGCAGCCTTAAGCTATGTCTCTGAAACCTGGTTATAGCTGGGATTCATCACAGTAAACTCAATTAGCAGAGTGAGTGATACAGAAGGGATAGTTCTGGTACCGCTGGACTGAATAAATCTGTCACTTGACAATTACACCACGGTTTGAAAAGGAAAAAAAACAAACTTTTATTTATACAGTAGCTTATTGTACCTCTCAAACATCCCAAAGCGTTACACATGCAATGAATTACTATGAAGCGCAGTGAGTATTGTTTTGTAGGGAACCGCTGCAGCCATTTTGTACACAGCAAACTCCCACAAACAGCAGTGTGATAATGACCAGATCATCGGTTTTAGTAATGTTGGTTGAGGGATAAATATTGGCCCAGGACACCGGAGTGAACTCCCTCCCCCCCCCCACCCCGCTCTTCTTCAAATCGTGTAACTTCCACCCGAACAGGCGGGACGGTGCCTGGGTTTAATGTCTCACCCGAAAGACGGCAGCTCTGACAGTGCAGCACTCCCTCAGTATTGCAATGGGGACATTCGCCTAGATTATGGGCTCAAGTTCTGAAGCGAGGTTCAAACCCATAAACTCTGCCTCCTAAAGTATGCCCCACTTTTGCCCTGAGCCCCATTTCTGTGCCACCAGTGAGGAATTGCTGTTATATTGCCAGTCTCCCAGGTTTAGTGCCATGCGCAGACTCGCAGTGACTGCCTGGTATTGTGACTTAGTTGACATGGGATGGTGTGCAGACCATCAGCCGGCTGTGACACACGCACCTCACAACAAGGGGGCCGGCCATGTAGCCCACTTATGGGGGCCAGGCTAACCAGCCCTCCTTAGCCGACAGCTGGAGACATAAGATGTCAGTAAATGTCTCCAACTGTCCCGGAGACTATACTTTGAAATCAACTGCAAGAACTTTCCAAGGTGTTTCACGGGAGCACAGTTTAGCCCCAATTAAACACACTTGTGAGTTGTCAACTCAATTCCAGTGAGGCTGAGTCAACAGCCCATAATGCAGCACTAATTGGGAAATCTCACTCCAACGGCCACGATGATGACTGGTGTGGGCAATGGAACTGCAGGAGGGAACAATCTTCTGTGTGTTTTACAGAGCTTTAAAAGGGAGTCTCTCTTGCAGCCTCTGGCTCTCCGTTTATTTGTCTCTCTCACTCTCTCTGTTGGCCTCTTAGTCTCTTCTCGGTATCTCAATACGAGTTTGTCCCTCTGTGTGTGCATCTCTTGCTCCCTCTCTGCGCCTGTCTCGGTCTCTCTCGTGATCGGGCTATCTATATGTGTTTGTGTCTCGGTCTCGTTCTCATTCTCTGCTCTACCAGTCTTTCTTTTACTTTTCTATCTGTCTCTCCCACTCTGTTTGTTTCTCACTCTCTTTCAGTCTCTCTCCTCACTCTCTGTGGCTCTCTCTTTGTCTCACTTAGTCTGTGTCTCTATCTGTCTCTCTCACTCATTTTCTTCACTTTCACCCTCTCTCATTTTGCTCCCTTTAATTTTCTTTTATTCTCCACTCTCTGTCTGTCCTCCTTTCTCTCTCCCTCTCTGTTTTTTGTACCTCTCTGTTACATTCACAGAATCACAGAATTGTTACAGTGCAGAAGGAGGCCATTCGCCCCATCATGTCTGCACCAGCTCTCTGAAAGAGCAATTCACCGAGTGCCATTCCCCTGCCTTCTCCCCTTAACCCTGCACATTCTTCCTTTTCATATAAGTATAAGGGATTGAGGTTCACAAGGAGGAGGTGTTAGCAATTTTGGAAAGTGTGAAAATAGATAAGTCCCCTGGGCCAGATGGGATTTATCCTAGGATTCTCTGGGAAGCCAGGGAGGAGATTGCAGAGCCTTTGTCCTTGATCTTTATGTCGTCATTGTCGACAGGAATAGTGCCGGAAGACTGTTGTCCCCTTGTTCAAGAAGGGGAGTAGAGACAGCCCTGGTAATTATAGACCTGTGAGCCTTACTTCGGTTGTGGGTAAAATGTTGGAAAAGGTTATAAGAGACAGGATTTATAATCATCTTGAAAAGAATAAGTTCATTAGCGATAGTCAGCACGGTTTTGTGAAGGGTAGGTCGTGCCTCACAAACCTTTTTGAGTTTTTCGAGAAGGTAACCAAACAGGTGGATGAGGGTAAAGCAGTGGATGTGGTGTATTTGGATTTCAGTAAGGCGTTTGATAAGGTTCCCCACGGTAGGCTATTGCAGAAAATACGGAAGTATGGGGTTGAAGGTGATTTAGAGCTTTGGATCAGAAATTGGCTAGCTGAAAGAAGACAGAGGGTGGTGGTTGATGGCAAATGTTCATCCTGGAGTTTAGTTACTAGTGGTGTACCGCAAGGATCTGTTTTGGGGCCACTGCTGTTTGTCATTTTTATAAATGACCTGGAAGAGGGTGTAGAAGGGTGGGTTAGTAAATTTGCGGATGACACGAAGATCGGTGGAGTTGTGGATAGTGCCGAAGGATGTTGTAGGGTACAAAGGGACATAGATAGGCTGCAGAGCTGGGCTGAGAGATGGCAAATGGAGTTTAATGCGGAAAAGTGTGAGGTGATTCACTTTGGAAGGAGTAACAGGAATGCAGAGTACTGGGCTAATGGGAAGATTCTTGGTAGTGTAGATGAACAGAGAGATCTTGGTGTCCAGGTACATAAGTCCCTGAAAGTTGCTACCCAGGTTAATAGGGCTGTTAAGAAGGCATATGGTGTGTTAGCTTTTATTAGTAGGGGGATCGAGTTTCGGAGCCACGAGGTCATGCTGCAGCTGTACAAAACTCTGGTGAGACCGCCCCTGGAGTATTGCGTGCAGTTCTGGTCACCGCATTATCGGAAGGATGTGGAAGCTATGGAAAGGGTGCAGAGGAGATTTACTAGGATGTTGCCTGGTATGGAGGGAAGGTCTTACGAGGAAAGGCTGAGGGACTTGAGGTTGTTTTCGTTGGAGAGAAGGAGGAGGAGAGGTGACTTAATAGAGACATACAAGATAATCAGAGGGTTAGATAGGGTGGATAGTGAGAGTCTTTTTCCTCGGATGGTGATGGCAAACACGAGGGGACATAGCTTTAAGTTGAGGGGTGATAGGTATAGGACAGATGTTAGAGGTAGTTTCTTTACTCAGAGAGTAGTAGGGGCGTGGAACGCCCTGCCTGCAACAGTAGTAGACTCGCTAACTTTAAGGGCATTTAAGTGGTCATTGGATAGACATATGGATGAAAATGGAACAGTGTAGGTCAGATGGTTTCACAGGTCGGCGCAACATCGAAGGCCGAAGGGCCTGTACTGTGCTGTAATGTTCTAATTCTAATATAACAGTCTAATTCCCTTTTGAACGCTTCAATTGACCTGCCTCCACTGCACTCTCAGGCAGCGCATTCCAGACTTTAACCACTCGCTGTGTGAAAAAGTTTTTCCACATGACGATTTTGCTTTTCTTACCCATTACTTTAAATCTGTGCCCTCTTGTTCTCGATCCTTGCACGAGTAGGAACCATTTCTCTCTATCTTCTGTCTGGACCCTTCATGATTTTCAATACCTCTATCAAATCACCTCTCAGCCTTCTCTCCTCCAAGTAAAACAGTCCTAACTTCTCCAATCTATCTTCATAACTGAAATTCCCCATCCCTGAAACCATTCTCATGAATCTTTTCTGTACTCTCTCCAATGTCTTCACATCTTTCCTAAAGTGTGGTGCCCAGAACTGGACACAATACTCCAGCTGAGGCCGACCTAGTGTCTTATACAAGTTCAACATAGCTTCCTTGTTCTTGGACTCTATGCCCCTATTAATAAAGCCCAGAATACTGTATGTTTTATTAACTGCTCTCTCAACCTGTCCTGCCACCTTCAATGACTCATGCACATATACATCTAGGTCCCTCTGCTCCTGCACCCCCTTTAGAATTGTACCCTTTATTTTATGTTGTCTCTCCTTGTTCTTCTTACCAAATTGAATCACCACACACTTCTCTGCATTGAACTCCATTTGCCACCTATCTGCCCACTCCACCAACCTGTCCACATCCTTTTGCAGTTCTACACTATCCTCCTCACAATTCACAATGCCTCCAAGCTCTGTATCATCCGCAAACACCAAAATTGTGCCCCTTACACAAAGGTCCAGGTCATTAAGGTTGGACAGACTGGGCTTGTTTTTCACTGGAGTTTAGAAGAGTGAGGGAAGACTTGATTGAAGCTTATAAGATCCTGAAAAAATCTTGACAGGGTGAATGTAGACGGGATGTTTCCTCTTGTGGGTTAGTCCAGAACTAGGGGGCACTGTTGAAAATTAGGGGTCGTCCTTTTAGGACAGAGACGAGGAGAAAATTTTTCTCTCAGAGGGTTGTGCGACTTTGGAACTCTCTGCCTCAGAAGGTGGGGAGGCGGGGTCATTGAATATTTTTAAGGCGGAGGTAGATAGATTCTTGTTAGGAAAGGGAATCAAAGATTTTTGGGGTAGATGGGAGTGTGGAACTTGAGACAGAAACAGATCAGCCATGATCTTATTAAATGGCAGAGCAGGCTTGATGGGCTGAATAGCCTACTCCTGCTCCTAATTCGTATCGTTGTATGGTATGGTCGTATAAACATTTATCAGGAAAAGCAAGGGTCCCAACAGTGATCCCTGGGGAACCCCACCACAAATCCTCCTCCAGCCCGAAAAACATCCATTAACCACTACTCTTTGTTTCCTGTCACCCAGCCAATTCCGATCCATGTTGCTACTGTCCCTTTTATCCCACGAGCTACAACCTTGCCCACAGGTCCGTCGTGTAGCACTGTATCAAAATACCTTTTGAAAGTCCATGTACACCACATCAACTGCAATGCCCTCATCAAGCCCCTCTGTTACCTCCTCAAAAACTCCAGCAAGTTAGCCAAATATGATTTTCCCCTAAGAAATCCATGCTGGCTTTCCTTAATTAACCTGCATTTGTCCACGTGACCATTAATTTTATCCTGAATTATTCTTTCTAGAAGCTCCCCCATCACCAAAGCCAAACCGACTGGCCTGCAGTCACTGGGCTTATCCCCACACCTTTCCCTGAACAAGAGCACAACGTCTACAACCCTCCAGTCCTCTGGCACCACCCGAGTCTAAGGAAGACTGAAAAATCACAGTCAGTGCCTCCGCAGTCGCTTCCCTCAGCATCCCTGGATGCATCTCATCTGGTCCTGGTGCTCCATCCACCCGAGGTACTGACAGCCCATCTAATACATCCTCCCTATCAATTTTAAACCCTTCGACTGTCTGAATTACCCCCTCTTTCACCATTGCTTAGATTGCAATCTCAATGACTGTGTGATTCTCTTGGTCTTTCTATTTCTCTCTGTTCTTGCCTACTGAGCCAGACATTGGTGTGTCAAAGATGACTTATAAAGAGAGAAACGTGGGACTTTTAACCCCAATGAGGGAAACATATTGGCTGGGACAATGTCCCTGCTGCTCTTCAAAAATAATACCATGGGATCTTTTACATCCACCTGAGGGGGCAGTCGGGGCCTTGGTTTAACGTCTCATCAGAAAGACGGCACCTCTGACAGTGCAGCACTTCTTCAGAACTGCCCCTCTGATAGTGCAGCAGTCCCTCAGTACTCTCCCACAGGCAGTGCGGCATTCCCTCAGTACTGCCCCACAGGCAGTGCGGCATTCCCTCAGTACTTACCCTCTGACAGTGCAGTGCTCCCTCAGTACTGACCCTCCGACAGTGCAGCGCTCCCTCAGTACTGACCCTCCGACAGTGCAGCGCTCCCTCAGTACTTGCATTGGGAGCATCAGCCTGGATTTTGTGCTCATGTCTCTTGTGTAGGACACACCTGTGCACACGTCCTCTGGACCCCGAGGCAAAATGGTTCAGCCTACTGAACCACAGTTGAGAGAAGAATGAAGATATTTTCATCTCATTAGCTTGGGGAGGAGTGAAACACAATCGAAGCAGCGGCACTTACAAGGGGGAGTTTCACATGGTCCTGAACCAAGCCGTAACTGACTCAGGATTGGTCAGCATTGATACTAGATGCAGAACGATTGAACATGCTGGGGCTCTTTTCTCTTGAAAAGAGAAGGCCGAGTGGTGAGCTAACAGAGATCTTTAAAATTATGAATGGTTTTGAGCAGATAGACAGAGAAGATGTTTCCACTTGCGGGGGATGACAAAAACTAGGGGCCATAAATAGAAGATAGTGTCTAATAAATCCAATGGGGAATTCAGGAGAAACATCTTTCCCCAGAGAGTGGTGTGAATGTGGAACTCGCTACCACAGGGAGTGGTTGAGGGGAATAGCAGAGATGTGTTTAAGGGGAAGCTGGATAAACACATGAGGGAGAAAGGAATAGGAGGATATTGAAGTGGGGTGGGCAGAGGCTCGTGTGGAGGTTAAACCCCTGCATGGACCAGTTGGGCCAAATGGCCTGTTTCTGTACTGTAAATTCTACATAATGTGGGAGTCTGATCCCTTCCTCAGCATTGACTTCCCTCCACCTCTGATGATGAAATCCCATCACCTACCCCAACAGCACACGGTCCTTACCTCTCACAGACACGGACAGTCCAGGCGGCGATGATCCACAGTGAGATGCTGAACACAAGGAGCACGGTGCCAGGGCAGATGGTCATGAGCGTCTTCATGACGAAGCGCGTGTTGAAGTTGATCTTGTTCAGCGCACCAATGCTGCGCGAGGAGGCGTCCGTGAAGAGCTTGCTGTGGAGGAGCATGACCCGGGCAATGAGGTAGAGCCGGAGGAACATGGGGATGGAGAGAATGATGTCCACGTCAGCCCAGGTCTCAGACAGTGTGTAAGAGAATGCCAGGCGGGCCTTCCAGTGGAACATGTAGCGCCCAGGAACCGGGTGAATGGCGCACACCACCATCTCCAAGCTAATGAAGAAAATCCGTTCATATGTCATGGCGATCCTCCAATCATCAGCTCCATTATCTATCATGAAAAGCTGAAAGGCAGAACAATAAGAGGTTTCCGTAGAGTAAATGAAGATAAAGTTATATCAAACCACTACAGATCACTGGTTAGGCCACAGCTGGAGTGTTCAACATTCACTCCCTGCACCTTCGACAGCACCTTCCAACCCCACAACCTCTACCAACTAGAAGGACAAGATACATGGGAACACCACCACCTGCAAGTTCCCCTCCAAGCCACTCACCATCCTGACTTGGAACTATATCGGCCGCTCCTTCACTGTCGCTGGGTCAAAATCCTGGAACTCCCTTCCTAACAGCACTGAGCGTGTACTCGTACCAGATGGACTGCAGCAGTTCAAGAAGGCAGCTCACCACCACCTTCTCAAGGGCAATTAAGGATGGGCAATAAATGCTGGCCGAGCCCACATCCCATAAACGAATCAAAAGAAATGATGTCCAATTCGAGCACCACACTTTAGGAAGTATGTCAAGGCCTTGGAGAGGGTGCAGAGGAGATTTATTAGAATGATTCCAGGGATGAGGGTTATGTGGAGAAATTAGGATTGTTCTCCTTATTGCAGGAAAGATTACGGGGAGATTTAATCAGGGTGTTAAAGTTATGTGGAGTAGATAGGGAGAAAATGTTTCCAGTGGCAGATGGTCAATAACCAGAGGTCACAGATTTAAGCTAATTATCAAAAGATCTGGGGGAAGATGAGAATTTTTTTTTAATGCATTGAGTTATGGTCTGAAATGCACTGGAAGCAGATTCAATACTAACTTTCAAAAAGAAATTAGATAAATGCTTGAAGAGCTGGCACAGATATGATGGCCTGAATGGCCTCCTGTGCTGTAGATTCTACAATAGACATGTGATCACTAGAGGCTGGAGAATTTGTTCTATCCAGAAGTCATCAGTCAGACGATATTTTGCTATTTATTGCTTCCTGCCCTTTCCCCTGTTCAGGATTTCACAGTGACAAGTGGGGGGGGGGTGGGTGGTGGGGTGGAAGGATTGTTCTGAGCTCCAGCACATCTTTATCACATCACTTGTTGTTGATTTGCTGATTGACAAGGTGTGAGAAGTCAAAGAAAATTCCAGACCACTGGGATCGGACGTTCAGCTTTCCAGCATCCTTATCCTCCAGCGCAATCTCCATTTGTGTTCTCCATGACCCTTGTAATTAGCCTCCGATATCCCAGCTTGTCAAAAAAAAGTTCCCGAGAGAGGTTTGAGAAACTTAGAAAGGCGGAGGTGGACCAGCAGAGAATTTGCAGAAGTAAACAAGGATAGAAGGTAGAACAGAAATGGTCAGAAAAAAAACTACATCTATATAGTGCCTTTTACAAGCTCAGAACATCGTGTAGGCCAAGAAAGTACTTTCTGAAGTGCAGGGACACAGAAAGCTCCCACAAACAGCAATGGGATAACAACCAGTTCATCTGTTTTAATGGGGGATAAACAGTGACCAGGACACTGGGGAGAACTTCCCTCCTTTTGTTTGAAATGCATCCACCTGCAAGGGGACCTCAGTTTAACATCTCATCCAAAAGATGGCACCTCCAACAGTGCAGCGCTCCCTCAGTACTGGCAATGGGAGTGTCAGCCTAGATTTTGTGCTCAAGTCTCTGGAATGGGATTTAAACCCACAACCCTCTGACTCAGAGGTGACAGCACTACCCATTGAGCTGACACAGTTGTGAAGCATGCAGAAAGATTTTACATGAAACTATGACCCCAGGATGAGGGAACACGAGAAGAAACTGGGCAAAGGACAAATATTTGGATGAACTAGTGACCAGTACCTCGAATGGGCTTGGGGTAGAGTCATTCCAAAATTACAATAATTCGAGAGGGAGTTCCATGCTCTGATGTTGGATTATAGGTTTCCATGGAAGGGCTGAATGGCCTCCTTAATCTGGATTGATCTTTGTGAACTGCAGGGAATTCAATTTTCAGTCATTTAACTTGACATTTAGTGGCAGGTTTTCATCTGTTTGAGCCAAGGTTGTAGTGTCCTCCAGTAATCCAGCGGTTGGTGCCAGGGAGACGGTGCGGGCTGTTGTCAGATGCTCAAGGGACTCTAATCAACTTAAACATTCTTCAAAGAAGATCACAGCTGAAGCAGGATATTGAAAGCTGGGGGGCTGTTTGAAGCAGATAAGAGAGAAACTGCAGCCTTCTCTGTTACTGTAAGAGAGAGGGAACGAGAAACAGAGACAAATAGAGCAAGACAGCAAGTGAGCACAGCAGAGGGAGCAACAGAGAAGGAGAGAATAATGAAGCGAGAGGGGAAGCAACAGTCAAAATGAGACAGAAATGGGGAGGGAGAGAGAGACAGGAAGCAACGGAGAGAGAAATGGAAGGGGAGAAATAGACAAGGAAAGACAGAGAATGAGAAAGAAATGGAGAGGGACAGAGGAAGCGAGAGAATGAGAGAGAAATTGGGAGGGAGACAGAGAAATGGAGAAGGAGAGACAGACAGAAATGGACTAAGAGTGAGTGAAATATGGAGAGGGAGACTGATGCAATGAGGGACAATGAATGAGAGAAATGGAGGAGTGTAGAGTGACAAAATGAGAGACAGATAGAAAAACAGAGACAGTGAGAGTGACATAGAGGGAGGAAGAGACAGAGGGGAAACATAGTGAGAGACAGAGAAAGAGTGGGACCGAGAGAGAGACAAAGAGTGGGACCGAGAGAGAGACATAGTGAGAGACAGAGTGACAACAACAATTCTCTGAGCATGGAACAGCACAGTGTGCTATTCCTGTTGCCTAGGAGACAACATCAAAGTCCAGTAATAGCTAATTAGCTTCCTAGTGTAGGCCATTGAGTGCCACATGTGAAGTGAAGGGCATCTCGCTCGTTCAACACTTTAAATGGACAATTTCCACAGTACAGTGATTCCATTTGTGATACCATTTAGAACGTAAACAGGTAGATTGAGTATCAGGAATTACTTTTAACACTGTCCTTTCCAGAACTGCCATGATGTGTGAAAACCGCTCCAAGGTGCTGGGACTAGCTGCCATTTTCATCCCGATCCTGAATAGTTTGATGCTGTCATGACTCAGTTGTTGCGAGAATGTTTGTTTAAAGAATGACACGTTTACCTCAACAATAAGTCAGGTTGGGCTGAGCCACGAGACACCCCCATCCTCCCCCAGGCTTCTCTTTTGAAGTGTAGCCACTGTTGTAATCTAGGAAACATGGCAGCCAATTTGTGCACAGCAAGATCCCACAAACAGCAATGTCATAATGGCCAGATGATCTGTTTTTAGGTGTTGGTCGAGGGATAAATTTTGATTGGGACACTGGGGAGAACTC
The DNA here is from genome assembly GCF_036365525.1 of Heterodontus francisci. Lineage (NCBI taxonomy): Eukaryota > Metazoa > Chordata > Chondrichthyes > Heterodontiformes > Heterodontidae > Heterodontus > Heterodontus francisci. The sequence goes on from NC_090416.1 coordinate 18,051,213, forward strand.
CCCCTGCGCTTTCAATAGCAGCCCTGGGATCGTTCACATCCACCCGAGAGGGTAGACGGGGCCCTGGTTTAACGTCTCACCCAAAAGACAGCACTGCGACAGGGTGCCAGGCTCAGCCGTAGGACTTGAAACCACAACCTTCTAGCTCAAAGATAAGAGTGCTACCCACTGGGCTACGGCTAACGCCTTATTCAAAGAGACAGGTTTTAAAGGAGGAAAGAGAGGTGAAATTTAGGGAGGGAATTCCAGAGCTTAGGGCCTAGGCGGCTAAAGGCATGGCTGCCAATGGCGCGACCAAGAAGGTTGGGGGTTGCATACAATTGGAGAAGTGCAGAGATTTCGAAGAGTTGTAGGGCTGGAAGAGGTTACAGAAATAGGGAGAAGAGAAGCCATGAAGGCATTGGAACACGAAGATGTGAATTTCAAAATCATGATAACCTGCCAACATTCAATATCTTGGCTCAGACGTGTAGACTGGCCACTGGGGTGAGAGCAGCCCATGTACTGAGACTGAGAGTTCGTGCTCTCAGCCGGGTGCGGGGTGGAGGGGATGGGAGCTTGGTGGAATTCAAAGGGGAAAAATGGGACAAGACTGCAGGAGACCCAGGAAGATACGGTGTTCCACCAAACATTCACTCCCAGTTCCCTGGATGATATGGCAGCAGGTTGTCCTCAGAGGCGAGAGGAAGCTGTTAACAGCCTGTGGGTGAATGACAAAACTGCCTGTACCAATATGTCTCCACTTTACCAGGTGACAAAGAAATATTCAGCACCGTGTTCGTGGTTTCCAACTCAGCTTGGACGCATTCTGAGAGGTGGCATCACAGGACCTCCGGTCACCAAGTGCCCCAGCATGCCCCACTCGCTCTGCTACCATCGTTCACTGAACATGTCCATCCTGTGTCCCGCCCCCCACAGCCAATCGGAAAGGAGACTCTTCATAACCTGACTGCCAATCAAACTATTTCTCCCCACCCTTGTCCAATATCTTTATGGTAAACAGGTTTTCAAAGAACTTTGGTAAATAAAAGTTTTTGAAGAATTTAATTGCCCCTATATTTTCCCTCCTGAGTTTTTTTTGGCTTGCAGCATTGACATGGAGATTAATTATAAATTCCTGGAGGCTCAAGGCCAGTCCTGGAGGGTTGACAACCCTGGACCGTGTGCATTCAAGAGTCATGGCTTTGAGTTTAAGCATTAAGCAAACAATCCTTTAACCAGAAGCAGTGTTTCAGTCTGTTAGTTTTAGCTGAGTGAAGCTCCTGGCTTTATCACAGCTAAAAACCCACAGAAACTGTTGCAGCATCTGCGGTCTAGGAGGTAAGAGTTATGGTTGCCATGGTTACGGAGAGCTGGAAACCAATTGAGGCAGCAATTATCATTGGAATAAAATCAGACAGAGCTCCACTCTGTCCCTCTCCTAACTTACTGATTTTTAACGTGAATTTATCACCCACTGTCAACTTGGCTTCAAAATGATTTCTCCCCCCCCCCCCCCCACTCTACATGCCGTTGTAAAAATGAAATCCTGAAATGGAACTTTGCCCCCATGCCCTCCCTCCCAGGTGGCAGCAATACACAGGCAGACAAATCAGGGAGACTCCCAGTGGCACCCAGTATCAGCTGTGACTCAGTGGGGAGCTCTCTCTCCAGAATCAGAAGGTTGTGGATTCAAACCCCACTCTAGAGACTTGAGAACAAAATCTAGGCTAACACTCCCAGCCCACTCCAGTGACAGTACTGAGGGAGTGATGCCCTGTTGGAGGATCAGTACATTTTAAAATTATTTTTTTCATGGGATGTGGGCATCGCTGGCAAGGCCAGCAATTGTTGCCCATCCTTAATTGCCCTCGAGAAGGTGGTGGTGAGCTGCCAACTTGAACCGCTGCAGTCCATGTGGAGTAGGTACACCCACAGTGCTGTTAGGAAGGGAGTTCCAGGATTCTGACCCAACAACAGTGAAGGAACGGCGATTTAGTTCCAAGTCAGGATGGTGTGTGGCTTGGAGGAGAACTTGCAGGTGGTGATGTTCCCATGCATCTGCTGCCCTTGTCCTTCTAGATAGAAGAGGTCGTGGGTTCGGAAGGTGCTGTCTAAGGAGGCGTGGTCATTTGTTGCAGTGCATCCTGTCGATGGTACACACTGCTGCCACTGTGCAACGGTGGTGGATGGAGTGAATATTGAAGGTGGTAAATGGGGTGTCGATCAAGCAGGCTGTTTTGTCCTGGATGGTGTCAAGCTTCTTGAGTGTTGTTGGAGCTGCACTCATCCAGGCAAGTGGAGAGTATTCCATCACACTCCTGACTTGTGCCTTGTAGATGGTGGACAGGTTTTGGGGAGTCAGGAGGTGAGTTACTCATCACAGAATTCCCAGCCTCTGACCTGCTCTTGTAGCCACAGTATTTATATGGCTACTCCAGTTCAGTTTCTGGTCAATGGTAGCCCCTAGGATGTTGATAGTGGGGGATTCAGCAATGGTAATGCCACTGAATGTCAAGGGGAGATAGTTAGGTTCTTTCTTATTGGAGAACATCATTGCCTGGCACTTGTGTGGCGCGAATGTTAATGAAGGCTCGCCGTCATGTTGGAGGGTCAGTCCTGAGGGTGTGCCGCCATTCGGACAGTCAGTCCTGAGGAAGTGCCACCCTGTCAGAGGTTCAGTCCTGAACGAGCACTGCACCGCCCTGTCAGAGGTTCAATACTGAGCGAGCACCGCACCGCCCTGTCGGAAGTCCAGTCCTGAGGGAGCACCAACCTGTTGGAGGGTCAGGGTGGCGCAGTGGCTAGCACTGCAGCCTCACAGCTCCAGCAACCTGGGTTCAGTTCTGGGTACTGTCTGCGTGGAGTTTGCAAGTTCTCCCTGTGACCTTGTGGGTTTCCTCCGGGTGCTCCAGTTTCCTCCCACATGCCAAAGACTTGCAGGTTGATAGATAAATTGGCCATTATAAAAAACAAAAATAGCCCCTTGCCGAGGTAGGTGATAGGAGAATTGTGGGGATGTGAGAGGGAAAAATGGGATTAATATAGGATTAGCATAAATGGGTGGTTGATGGTTGGCATGAACTCGGTGGGCTGAAGGGCCTGTTTCGGTGCTGTATCTCTCTATGACTCTATCTGAGGGAGTACAGCACCGTCAGAGGGTCAGTACTGAGGGAGTGCAGCACTGTTGGAGGGTCAGTACTGAGGGACTGCAGCACTGTCGGAAGTGCTGCCTTTCAGATGAGACTTGAAACTGAGGCCCCTTCTGCCCTTTCAGGTGGACATAAAAGATTCCAAGGCACTATTTTGAAGAAGAATGAGAGGTTTGGTGGTGGGAGTTCTCCCCAGTATTGGTCCTCTGGGACCAATATTTACCCTCAACCAACATCATTAAAAACAGATTATCTGGTCATTGCTGTTTGTAGGATCTTCCTGTGTGCACACTGACTACTAAGTTTCCTACATTACATCTGTGACAACAGCCTATGAAGCACATTTTGAAGTGTAAAGTGCTTTGTGATATTCTGAGGTTGTGATAGTTGCCATAGAAGTGCAAGTTCTTTCTTTTTTCTTTGACCTCATCTGCAATTCGCCTCAGCACCTCCTAAGCAAGGCAAGGTTACAAGAGCAGGTCTGAGGCTGGGAATTCTGCAGTGGGTAACTCACCTCCTGACTCCCCAAAACCTGTCCACCATCTACAAGGCACAAGTCAGGAGTGTGATGGAATACTCTCCACTTGCCTGGATGGGTGCAGCTCCAACAAGCTCCACACCATCCAGGACAAAGCAGTCCATTTGATCAGCACCCCATCTACCACCTTTAACATTCACTCCCCCCACCACCTGCGCACTGTGGCAGCAGACACATGGGAAGACCACCACTTGCAAGCTCCCCTTGAAGTCACAAACCATCCTGACTTGGCAATATATCCTTCATTGTCACTAGGTCAAAATCCTGGAACTCCCTCCCTAACAGCACTGTGGGTGTACCTACCCCACATGGACTGCAGCAGTTCAAGAAGGCAGCTCACCACCACCTTCTCAAGGGCAATTAGGGATGGCCAATAAATGCTGGCCTAGCCAGCAACTCCCACATCCCAAAATGAATGAAAAAGATCACTGAACACTCTTTGTACATTGCTTTCTGTAACACGTTTTACAGCTTGCAGAATCAATGATCCCCATAACTCCCAGTCTCCAATCAATCATCACAATAAAAGGACTAGAGCCCACACAATTCTCTTAGCAAGACAGTCAAGGACCAAAATAAGTCAATAAACAGCAAATGGGAACAAAATCACTACTCCCCGCAGCAGAACAGGCAAGGATACATTTCAATATCACATGGAGTACCCCTTGTACTAACCTATTCAGATTCAGGGTCACTTGTTGTGTAACTGTACAAAGTCACTATTTATTCAGCAGCTCAAGATTACTCACAATGTAACAGTAAACAGAGAGGCACACACTTCATAGGTATCAGTGTGTGTGCGTGTTCTGTTAATCAGATCTCTCAATGTGAGGTAACTCAGTCCTTTGGTAGAAACTCATTTGTTTCTTGCAGCATGTGCAGGTATGATGAAGAGCGAAGGGGGGAGCACCGGGGGAGCGGGACGAATTGGATAGATCGTTCAAAGGGCCAGCACAGGCACGATGAGCCAAATGGTCTCTTTCTGTACTGAATCATTCTTTCATTCTATGAAAAAAGGGAAGGGAGACATGGAAAGAAAGCAGCCACAAAGTCAGATCAACAAGCCTGCAGTGAAAGCAGGTTTAATTGAGAAACCCAGATGAATAGCAGAAACTGTGGTGAGAGAAAAAACAGAGTTAACGTTTCAGGTTGATGACCTTTCATCAATTAATTCTGCTCCTCTCTCCAGAGATGCTGCCAGACCTGCTGAGTATTTCCAGTTTTTCTTTCAGATTTCCAGCATCTGCAGTATTTTGCTTCTATTGAAGAGCAGAAACGCCTTGAGGACAAAAGAGTATCAAGGTTGAAGAGGGTGAAAGACAACCTGAAGAAAGACCTAGCGTCTTTCAAGGTCTCAGGACATCCCACAGCACTTTACAGCCAATTAAGTATTTTTGATGTGTAGCCACAGATATAATGTAGAAAACATGGCAACAATTTGCACACAGCACAATCCCACAAACAGCAACAGGATCATGACTCAGAGCACTTGTTTCTTTTAGTGTTGTTTGACGGATAAATATTGGCCCCAGGACACTGGGGTGAACTCCCTCACTTTTCTTCATTTTTTTTTTATTGATTTGATTTTGATTTAGAGATACAGCACTGAAACAGGCCCTTCGGCCCACCGAGTCTGTGCTGACCATTAACCACCCATTTATACTAATCCTACACTAATCCCATATTCCTACCACATCCTCACCTGTCCCTATATTCCCCTACCTATACTAGGGGCAATTTATAATGGCCAATTTACCTATCAACCTGCAAGTCTTTTGGCTGTGGGAGGAAACTGGAGCCCCCGGAGGAAACCCACGCAGACACAGGGAGAACTTGCAAACTCCACACAGGCAGTACCCAGAATTGAACCCGGGTCCCTGGAGCTGTGAGGCTGCGGTGCTAACCACTGCGTCACTGTGCCGCCCATATTCTTTCATGTGATGTGGGCATCACTGACAAGGCCAGAGTTTATTGCCCATTTCTAATTGCCCTTCAAAAGATGGTGGTGGGCCGCCTTTTTGACCCACTGCAGTCCATGTGGTGTAGGTACACTCACAGCGCTGTTCGGAAGGGAATTCCAGGTTTTCGTGACAACAGTGAAGGAACGGCGATATAGATCCAAGTCAGGATGGCATGTGGCTTGGAGGAGATTTTAGAGGTGATGGTGTTCCCATGTGTCTGCTGCCTTTGTCTTTAAGGGGGTAGAGGTCATGAGTTTGGAAGGTGCTGTTGATGAAGCCCTGGTAAGTTGCTGCAGTGCATCTTGTAGATGGTACACACTATTGCCAGTCTGTGCCAGTGGTGATGCGAGTGAATGTTGAAGGTAGGTGGGGTGCCAATCAAGCGAGCTCCTTTGTGCTGGATGGTGTCTTGAGTGTTGTTGGAACTGCACCCATCCAGGCCAGTGGAGAGTATTCCATCACACTCCTGACTTGTGCCTTGTAGATGGTGGACAGGTTTTGGGGAGTCAGGAGGTGTTGACTCACTGCAGAATTCCCAGCCTCTGACCATCTCTTGTAGCCACAGTATTTATATGGCTGATCCAGTTCAATTTCTGGTCAGCGGTAACCCCCAGGATGTTGATAGTGAAGGATTTCGTGATGCTAATTCCGTTGAATGTCAAGAGGAGATAGTTAGATTATCTCTTGTTGGAGATGGTCATTGCCTGGCACTTGTGTGGTGCGAATGTTACTTGCCACTAATCAGCCTGGATATTGTCCAGGTCTTGCTGCATATAGACACAGACTGCTTCAGTATCTGAGTCGTCACAAATGGTGCTTAATATTGTGCAATCATCAGCGAACATCACCACTTCTGACCTTATGTTGGGGGGAAGGTCATTGATGAAGCAGCTGCAGATGGTTGGGTTGAGGACACTACCCAGAGGAACTGCTGCAGTGACGTCCTGGGACTGCGATGGTTGCCCTCCAACAATCAAAACCATCTTCCTTTGTACTCGGTGTGACACCGACCAGTGGAGAGTTTTCCCCCAATTTCCATTTACTTCAATTTTACTAGGGCTCCTTGATGTCAAGGGCAGTCACTTTCACCTCACCTCTTGAACTCAACTCTTTTGTCCATGTTTGGAGCAGCGCGGCTCTGGCAGAACCCAAACTGTGCATTAGTGAGCAGGTTTTGCTGTGTAAATGCCGCTTGACAGCACTGTCGACAACACCTTCCATCACTTTGCTGATGATTGAGAGTAGGCTGATGGTGCAATAATTGGCCGGGTTGGATTTGTCCTGCTTTTTGTGCACAGGACATACCTGGGCAATTTTCCGCATTGTTGGGCAGATGCCAATGTTGTAGCTGTACTGGAACAGCTTGGCTAGGGGTGGGGCTTGTTCTGAAGCACAATAGCTGGGATGTTGTCTGGGTCCATAGCCTTTGCTGTATCCTGTGCCTTCAGCCATTTCCTGTTATCATCTGGAGTGAATTGAATTGGCTGAAGATTGGCATCTGTGATACTGGGGACCTCAGAAGGCAGCCGAGATGGATCATACACTCAGCACTTCCTGCTGATGATGGTTTCAAATGCTTCAGCCTTCTCTTTTGCACTGACTTGCTGGGCCTCCCCATCAATGGGGATGGGGATGTTTGTGGAGCCTTCTCCTCCAGTTAGTTGTTTCATTGTCCACCACCATTCTTGACTATATGTGGCAGAACTGCAGAGCTATGATTTGATCTGTTAGTGTGAGATCACTTAGCTCTATTGCATGCTGCTTCCACTGTTTAGCATGCACGTAGTCCTGTATTGTAGCTTCACCAGGTTGGCACCTCATTTTGAGGTATGCCTGGCGCAGCTCCTGGCATGCCCTCCTGCATTCTTCATTGAACCAGGGTTGATCCCCCGGTTTGATGCCAATGGTAGAGTGGGGGATATGCCGGGCCATGAGGTTACAGACCTCATGGTTTGATGGCCCACAGCACCTCAAGGATGCGCAGATTTGAGCTGTGGGATCTTTCATGTCCACCTGGGAAGGCAGACAGGGCCTCAGTTTAATGTCTCATCAGAAAGACAGCTCCTCCAACAGTGCAGCGCTCACTTAGTACTGCACTGGAATGTCAGCCTAGATTATGTGCTGAAACCTCGGAATGAGACTTGAAACCAAAACCTTCTGACTCAGTGGCGAGAGAGCTACCGCTGACTAATCAAGAACTTGTGTTCAGGTGATGCCAAGATTGGGTTTTCTAAGCGGGAAGATTGTAGGAGGAGGAGGAGGAAGGCGAGGATTCCATAGTTTCAGGTCTGAAAGAGAGGTAAATCAGTCGGGTTGACGTTTGCCTGTGTGTGACTCCCTCCCTACCAATCTGGTATTTCTGCCCTAATAGGATGCAGCTGAATGAAGAGGGATGTGGAATGTGATCCTGATTTCTCAAGTGCTTCCTGACCATAGAGAAATGGAAGATCAGGAGCCGAGTCCTTGCTGTATACAGCCAGACATCGAGATCCAGCACAGCGGTGGGACTCTTGATCTGTTCAGGGATGAGAGGGGGTCCTGTTGGGGAAGGGGAGGGGAAACATCATAGAAGCAACAGTCAGCCCTCCTAACTATCCCCTGTCCAGAATCTGGGTATTCAACCAGGGTCCCTGGGAGTGTTTGGTGGGACAGTGTAAAGGGAGCTTTACTCTGTATCTAACCCCGTTTTTATGTAGAGGGAGCTTTACTCTGTATCTAACCCTGTTTTTTTCCTTCTTTTTTTTTAAAACTTAAGGAGCAGCCCCTTCAAATACTGTTTCGCACCCTGTGCTGTACCTGTTCTGGGAGTGTTTGATGGGGACAGTGCAGAGGGAGCTTTACTCTGTATCTAACCCCGTGCTGTACCTGTTCTGGGAGTGTTTGATGGGACAGCGTAGAGGGGGCTTTACTCTGTATCTAACCCCGTGCTGTACCTGCCCTCGGAGTGTTTGATGGGGTGGGTTTATTAATCCCACAAGCCAGGCCCACTTCTCTCTCGAAGAAAACAAGCTTGAAATTCCCTGGGGGAGGATATTCTTCAAGAATATCTGTGTTCACAGCCAATCTGTGCAAAGAACATTTTAATATTTAATCTTTTTCTGCTGTTCCTGTAAGTGAAAATATTTTATTAATGGAATAATAAGTGAACTTCAATTCATCATAATTTTGGTGCAGTTCTGGTCACAATCACGGGGAAAGAATTCACTGCCCTTGGGGAATGCGAGGGCAGTGAAATGACTCCACATAACAGGAATTTCATTTGTGAGGAAAGGTTAAGTCTTTGGATTTTTTTTGGAAAAGAGGAGATTTTGAATTGAAATGTTCAAGGTTGTAACGGAATGATTGTTCCCCATGTTCATCATTGTTTCCTTAAACCATCTGTCACTCCTTAGTCCATCATTCTCATGTTTTTAAAGTCCAGTAATTTTCTTTCTCCCACACTTGCTCCCTGTTTCAGTCCCTCTCCCGACAATTACTCTCTGGATCTCTCACTTTCTCTATTTCCTTTCCTCTTTCTCTGCGTCTCCCTGCGCCTCTCAACTCAAATCCCCCAAAAGATTGGAAACTTGAGAGCGGACAAGTGTAAATCTGCATTGCTTCCCAATATGTGGAGTCGTGCTGTGGAACATCAGTTTGGTCGCGCTTCCCCTTTCGCCTGTCCTGACAGACCCTGTATCCTCGGCAGCAGGAACCACTCAGAATGAATTGGGAAAGTTAATTTTAAACAGTGAATTGTGTACTCAGCACTCCCTCAAACCCTTGGTGCTTCTGGGGAGGGTTTTAAACATACCCTTGGCACTGCTGGTTTGAGGTGGGAAGGGGCAGGGAAGATTCAGCTCTCCTTCTTACTCTCAGTCAGAGCAGCAGGCCAGCGATTAAAGAGATGGGTCTTTCATGCTGCCTGTCAAAAAACAAAGGCTGCTGAAGCTTGACAAACACACGAGAGGAGACGACCCTGGGGGTCGGCACTGCTCATGCGAGAGGTGGAGAGAGTCCACGGCTGCCTGTTATTAATAGCAGCAGGCGGAACAGGGGCCCTGCTCCGTCAGGGAGCCTGGAGTTTTGACAGCATCCCACTGAGCCCACCTGTCCGCCTAACTCAGGAAAGGCCACAGTCAAAGGCAAGTGCCATGGAGACCACCCCCGCCACCCCCTGCAACTCCTCCCAATACGTGATGGCACGACTGGTGAATGACATTCAATCACTGCCATCCTCTGCTGCCCATATCCGAAATCACACCAGATCCCGTTCACCCATGCTTACTGATCCACAATGCCTCCTGGTCCAGTCACACTTTGATTTTAAAATTCTCATCCTGGTTTACAAATCCCAGCTCCTATGCCCACCCCCCCTCCCCCCTCCCTCACTATCTCCGTCACCTCCTCCAGCCCTACACCCCTCCCAGATCTCTGCACTCATCCAATTCCGGCCTCTTGCATGGCCCTGATTCCCATCGCTCCACCATTGGCAGCCATGCCTTCAGCTGCCTGGGATTCCCTCCCTAAACCTCTCCGCCTCCCTCTCTTCCTTACACTCCGTAAAACCTACCTCTCTAACCGAGCTTTTGGTCACCTGTCCCAACATCTCCTTGTGTGACTCTGTCACATTTTGTCTGATTAACACTCCTGTGGGATGTTTTGCTGTCCAAATGCATGTTATTGTTGTTCTGAATCTCAGAGCATTACTGACTTTTCTCCTAGTCTACACCGAGTGACCTTCCTTGCACCCTCCCCCCACCCCCTTTATCCTCACAATGGGCAAGCGCATGTTGAGTCAGGACAGGACAGGATAAAGGAGGCATATCTGTTAACATCACAGTGCTGCAAGGGAACTGGACAGCTTCCCAACTTCACACACTTCAAACAAAATCCCAGGAAGTTTGAGCCCAACCAGCTTCCTGGAAACAAAGCTGGACTAGAGTGAGTGGAGTCAACAAAGAAAGGGGAATGTGTTTATTCCAATCGTTCTGGTTAACCCCTTGTGCATCTGTTTGACTGAAGCCTCCTGCCAGTATCTGTCAACATTAGGCTCCTGCCTAACTCACCCCTTTTCTCAGCCCTGCTCACGTGTCCCTGTCCCTTTCCAGAGGCTCGAGTGTTAAAATCCAAGCCGACACTCCCAGTGCAGTACTGAGGGAGTGCCGCAATGTCGGACGTGTCATTCAGATGAGACGTTAAACTGAGGTCCTGTCTTCCCTCTCAGTGAGGCCTAAATGATCCCACAGCCACTACTGGAAGAGCAGTGAAGTTCTCCTGGTGTCCCGGGGCCAATATTTATCCCTGGAGCAGAGCTCATGAAATATTTCTGTTTGGGGACGCCCTATAAATACCAACACACTCCCAGGGACTCCCTGTAAATAATGATGCCCCCACCCCCAACTCTGAAAGGTAGTTTTGGCCATGCAAAAAAAAAAAGAGAACAGTTATCACTGCAAAAACTATATACAAGAGCAGAACTAATTTGATGATGTATACAGAAACCCCATCAACTCTCGGAGATGGGATTCCCTCACACCACTCAGCCTTAACACCCCAGTTTACAATCCCATGTCCTATAAAGTTCATCCCAAGTTGGTAGTTCTGGAAAGCTTAGCTACTTGGCCCAAGTAAAGAATTTGACTAACTCGCTTTCCATTCCTTCCCATCGTGACACACCATTCCAATCCAACAGATCATCTTCAATCCCCACACCACGCAAGATTCCTACAAACTAACTCACTTCCCGTTACAGAAAGTTCTAGTCAGCTGTGGCTCAGAGGAGCTCTCTCACCTCTGAGCCACAAGGTTGCGGGTTCAAGTCCCACTCCAGAGACCCGAGCACAAAATTTCGGCTGACATTGAGGAAATCCTGCATTGTCAGAAGTGCCACCTTCAGGGTGGGATGTTAAACCCCCTCAAGTGAACGCAAAAGATCCCACAACACTTTTTTTTTTTAAAACAGCAGGGGTTTTCTCTTCGGTGTCCTTATCCCTCAATAAACATGACTAAAACAGATGCCCTGAGACTGTTGGACCTGGGAGTGTTTGATGAGGACAGTGTAGAGGGAGCTTTACTCTGTACCTAACCCCGTTTTTTTTTTCTTTTTTTTTATTGCTCAAGTCTCTAGAGTGGGATTTAAGCCCATGACTTTCTGACTCAAAGGTGAGAAAGCTATCTACTGAGCCTCAGCTGGCACCTTTACTGTGGGGGGCATTAATTAATACTATTTATTTACCAGATTATCATTTAGCAATGTTTACAGTGAGAGCCTGCATTGACTGTTGGGATAGTATTTGGCGCTCGTTATCATGAGGGGCAGTGGTTGTTGTGAGGACTATATTTGGCAATGACATGGGTCTCCTTTCCTTCCAGTTGGGGATTCACCATCCTTTATGAAAACAAGGAAAAGCATGAGAAGCAGCAGTGGTGAGTAACCAGCAACACTTGGAGCACCGGGATACTCCTGGCTATCTGCTATTCTATATATAAACCCTCGAACCTCTCAATTAGATTCCAGCCTGTAACTCCCTCCCTCCCGGGTATCTGTTATTAGATTAGATTAGATTAGAGATACAGCACTGAAACAGGCCCTTCGGCCCACCGAGTCTGTGCCGAACATCAACCACCCATTTATACTAATCCTACACTAATCCCATATTCCTACCAAACATCCCCCCTGTCCCTATATTTCCCTACCACCTACCTATACTAGTGACAATTTATAATGGCCAATTTACCTATCAACCTGCAAGTCTTTTGGCTTGTGGGAGGAAACCGGAGCACCCGGAGAAAACCCACGCAGACACAGGGAGAACATGCAAACTCCACACAGGCAGTACCCGGAATCGAACCCGGGTCCCTCTATATATAAACTCCCTGAACCATTTGATTAGATTCTAGCCTGTCAATCACTCCCGGTCCTACGAGCGTTTGATGGGACAGTGTAGAGGGAGCTTTACTCTGTATCGAACCCCCGTGCTGTAGCTGTCCTGGGACTGTTTGATGGGGACAGTGTAGAGGGAGCTTTATTCTGTATCGAACCCCCGTGCTGTAGCTGTCCTGGGACTGTTTGATGGAGACAGTGTAGAGGGAGCTTTACTCTGTATCTAACCCCGTGCTGTACCTGCTCTGGGAGTGTTTGATGCTGACAACTGGTGCAAAAAACAACAACAACTTGCATTTATAATGCACCTTTATAAGTCGTAAAACATCCCAAGGTGATTCACAGGAGCAGTTATCAAACAAAATTTGACACTGAGCTACACAAGGAGATATTAGGACAAATGACCAAAATCTTGGTCAAGAGGTAGCTTTTAAGGAGAGACAGGGAGGTAATTCCAGAACCTAGGGCCCAGACAGCTGAAGGTACTACCACCAATAGTGGAGCGACTAAAATCAAGGATGTGCAAGAGGTCAGAAATGGACGGGCAGGGCGGGGGCGGGGGAGAAAGAGTGTTATGGGTTTTAAGGATGTTACAGAGATAGGAAAGGATGAGGCCACAGAGGGATTTGAAAACAAGGATGAGAATTTTAAAAATCAAGGAGTTGCCAGATCGGGAGCCAATGTAGGACAGCAAGCAATGGGTGAACGGGACTTGGTGCAAGTTAGGATATGGGGCAGCAGAGTTTTCGATGAACTGAAGTTTATGGAAGGTAGGAGACCAGCCAGTACAGCATTGGAATAGTCAAGTCTAGAGGTAACAAAGACACGAACTATTGTTTCAGCAGCAGTTGAATGTCAAGGGAGATGGTTGGATTCTCTCTTGTGTGCGATGGTCATTGCCTGACAGATGTGTGGTGCGAATGTTACTTGCCACTTATCAGCCCAAGCCTGGATGTTATCCAGGTCTTGCTGCATCTGAACATGGGTTGCTTCAGTATCTGAGGAATCGCGAATGGTGCTGAACATTGCGCAATCATCAGCGAACATCCCCATTTCTGACCTTATGATGGAGGGACGGTCTTGATGAAGCAGCTGAAGATGGTTGGGCCTAGGACACTACCCTGAGGAATTCCTGCAGTGAGGTCCTGGCACTGAGATGATTACCCTCCAACAACCACAACCATCTTCCTTTGCCCTAGGTATGACTCCAACCGCGGAGTGTTTTCCCCCTGATTCCCATTGACTCCAGTTTTGTTAGGGCTCCTTGATGCCATACTCGGTCAACTGCTGTCTTGATGTCAAGGGCAGTCACTCTCGCCTCACCTCGAGTCAGCTCTTTTGTCCATGTTCGGACCAAGGCTGTAAACAGGCCAGGAACCGAGTGGCCCTGGCGAAACCCAGACTGGGTGTCAGTGAGCACGTTATTGCTGAGTAAGTACCATTTGATAGCAGTGTCGACAACACCTTCCATCACTCTGCTGATGATCGAGAGTAGACTGATGGTGCAGTAATTGGTTGGGTTGTATTTATCCTGCTTTTTGTGTACAGGATACACCTGTACATGGAGGGGACTGAAGACAATAGCTTCAGGTCTTCCCAATGTTTAGCTGGAGGAAACATCTGCTCATTCAGTACTGGATAGTGGAGAAGCAGTCTGACCAATTCGAGACAGAATGAGGGGTTGAAAGAGGTGGTGAGGTAGAGCTGGGTGTTAACACTGTACATGTGAAAGCTGATGCTGTGCTTTTCGATGATGTCACTAAGAAACAGCATGTAGATGAGAAATAGGAGGGGGCCAAGGATTGATCCTTGTGGCACTGCAGTGGTAATGCTGTGGGGAGAGGAAGAGAAGCCATTGTAGGCAATTCTCTGGCAATGACTGGATAGATAAGAATGGAACCAGGCAAGAGCACTCCCACCCATCTGAATGACAGAGGAGAGGTGTTATAGGAGGATGCTATAATCAGAGGGGTCAAGGGTGGGCTTTTTTGCAGAGGGGGCGATGATGTTAGAATTGAAGGGGAGAAGACAGTACCTGAGGAGAGGGAACCGTTAACCATATCAGCTAACGTGGGTGGTCAGCGGTCTAGTGGGAATAGGGTCAAGGGAGCAAGAGGACAAGATGAACTTGGAGAGGGCATGAGGGGAGACACCATTGAAAGATGCAAGTTCAGGGCTGGGGCAGCGGGGAACTTTAGAGGAAGTTTGGTCCGGTGGGCTAGGGGAAGGGAGGGAAGTGGCAGTGGATGGTCTCAAACTTAATGATAAAGAAGTCCATGAGCTCGTCGCACTTATTGTTGGAGGTGAGGATGCAGCAAACAGAGTAGAGAAGTTTAAGAAGACTGTTTTACGTGAAGAGAAACTGGGCGGGGGTCGGGGTGGTGTGGGAATTTGGGGGGAGGTTTATCTCTGCATTCCGGGATGATGCTGATATAAATGAGCAATTTTGGCAGAGGAGCAGGTGTTTTATTCAAAGTGTAACTCCTGGCGGTAATGCTGATAGGTTGAAGAGATTGCGTACCTGGACCTCCCTCGCATGGTAGGCGATGATAAGTCCCAACAGGATCAACGTGGACAGGCTGATAAGGCATTTCAGGGCGAGCGAATACATGGAGTCCTGAAAGACAGGTGAAACGCAAAGATGGAACCAGCATTTTCAGACCAACCAAATCAGATCGCAGCATAGCACAGAACAAGCAAAAAGCTACATGTCCCCTCAGCACCCTCCTCCCACAGCCCATCTACACTCTGCCCTCTCATGGACTCTACCAATCATTTAACCTCCTAAAAACGCTGCCGGGATCGTGGAATCCCCGTGCACGGGGCGGCTGCTGGGATTTCAAGGGGGAGAAAAGGCAACGAAATTTCATTAAATAACAGGAGTTATTTTTCCCTCCTGATAAAGGACCTTACTACTAGAATTAACAAGAATAACTAGAAAAGAAATGGAAGTCAAGGCAATGGGTCCCAGGAGTACTGGGATGTGACAGGCATGATGGTGAGTTAATGGCAGTCGAATGTCTTTCGTTTGTAAAGGGATTTTCCTGTTAAGATTCAGGCCAATTAGGAATCAAGCCTTTGAAGTTATTGATCATCAAGCCTTTGATGTTATTGATCCATAATCATCCCCACCCAGAAACAGCCACTTGGGATAAACACAAGCTGCATTCAATTAACAACCCTCTCCATCTCTGCTGTCCTGTGGAGGGATGGAACTTCAGTCAGCCTTGCTAGATGCCATTTCTTTCTACCTCCTTGATTTGTGTCTCAGTCTGGCTCTCTGTCATATATGTTGCTGATTCCAGTTCTCCCGATGGCCTGCTGGGTGAAAGCTCTGGCTGGTGAGATATTGAAACCTTTGTCGCAGATGGCTACAGGTGTGTGCACTTGGTCAACAGGGCCGTCGGACTATGGAGAGGAAATAACAGCCACTTTTGATTGCAATCTAGTAACACGAACCATGAACATGTGTATGTATCTATGTACGCCCGTCTCTCCGTCCTCTGGTGTGGGTGGGGGGGTGGAGGGGGGGGTGGTGGGTAGGTCCAGAACTGGTAGAATAACCTTAAATTAGAGATCAGCCATTCAGGGATGATGTAAGGAAGCACTTCTTCACACAAAGGGTATGAAATCTGGAACTCACTTCCCCCACGAAAAGCTGTTGAGGCTGGAGGCCAATGGGATGTTTCAAAACACAGATGAATAGATTTTCATTGGGCGAGGGTATTAAGAGTTACGGAACAAAGGCGGTAAGACAGAATTGAGTTAGATCAGCCCTGATCCAACAGAATGGTGGAAAGGCCAAGGGGCTGAATGGCCTCCTCCTGATCCCAATGGTCTGAACTGTTTGTTCTTCCATCAACAGTACTGCATCAGTCATTCCTGCGCACCATTATCCTGCTCCTTTGAAGACAGCCGCTAACGCTGGCCTGAGGGGTCTCCAGGGTCTCTATACCTTATCCTGGGCACCACCTCCCCGCAGCCAGGACCAACAGATATATCTGTAACCAAAGCCAGACTCCCGAACTGAACTGATTGAGAGTATCTGGTGTTGAAACCTCAGCGAAATCCCAATGCACAATGGGTGGCGTCGTGTAGCGTGCTTTACAAGACAGGCCTGCAATTTGCAGCTATTTGCGAGATACAAAGTTCCCACCCACTTGCGATAAAGATGGTCAAATTTCCATGTTTGCAGGCAGGAACAATTTTTTGGTTAGGAACTTCCATTAAAGATGAAGCCTCCCATGTAGGCCAGGGGGCCATTATGGAGTTCTTTTCAGAACATTCCCAGACTTGTTCTTTAACCCTCATGTCCATAGATTTATAAAATGGCTGACAACCCCCATGATCGA
Organism: Heterodontus francisci; assembly: GCF_036365525.1. Lineage (NCBI taxonomy): Eukaryota > Metazoa > Chordata > Chondrichthyes > Heterodontiformes > Heterodontidae > Heterodontus > Heterodontus francisci. The sequence goes on from NC_090416.1 coordinate 18,068,057, forward strand.
GGGCACGCAGCTCAAATGGAAACTCAATATTGTGAGGCTCTGACAGTTTTGAGCGCGGCCCGTTTTCCCCCTTTGAGTGACCTTTCTAGAATGCACCAATAGTTTGTTTTAGAAGTCATCCCATTTCCTCCCCCCACTAACTCTGCTGATTCAGGGAGATGGAGTCAATTACTAAAGGGTTTCAATAAATGTACATCAGCTGATGTAAAAGGAACCAGCTTAGCGCGGCCCTGATCCCAACCCGATCCTTAATCCGCTTCCCCCCACCCTCCCCCCACATCGACCTTAGACCCTCCCCCCTTGCCTGGCCCACCCCCACCTCGCCTCCCTGCATCATCCTGAACCCAGGAGGAGGTGGCAGACTGACAGACTGACTGATGTGCAGAAAGAGGAATGGCTCATCAGGAAGCTGAATCACACAACATTTCGCTGCGAGACCTTTCCTGTATAAACAATTTTTATTAAAACCTATTTCCTGGCCAACAGGTCCCAGCGGAAGGATAACATGATAACTCTATCCCTTCACAATCCAGTACTTACGTCTGAATAACGAAAGAGATAAGTACTTGCACTGAAATAAACCTTAATCACATCTCAAATTGATTCACATACATACCTTGACGTTCACTGGTACAGCAAGATATCACAAACAGTTAAGGGAATGACCAATTAATTTTGTTTTATTGATATCGGTTCAGGGATAAATACTGACCCAGGACACCGGGGGAGAATTCCCCTGCTCTTCTTACAATTGCGGCCCTGGAACCTTCTACATCCACACGAGGGGGCAGACAGTCCCCCCGGCAATGCCTCACGCCCTCTGGGCGGCCCTTTCGACAATGCTGCACGCCCTCAATGCTGCACGAGGAGTGCAAGATGAAGTCCTGGAATGGGGATTTAACCCACAACCACAACAGTAAAGTGCTTTGTGGGTCTTCCCGAGGTCATGAAAGGCACTGTATAAACATAATTAATTTCTTTCTCAGATGCATTTGGACCTTGTTTCTATTTATCAGAATTGACTGTGTCAGTGTTTCTCTCTGTTTTTGGAAATGCATACGAATTAGGAACAGGAGTAGGCCACTCGGCCCTTCGAACCTGCTCCGCCATTCAATAAGTTCATGGCTGAACTGATTACTCCACATTCTCACCTACCCCTGATAACCTTCCACCCCCTTGCTTATCAAGAATCTATCTTCCTCTGCCTTAAAAATATTCAAAGACTCTGCTTCCACTGCCTTTTGAGGAAGAGAATTCCAAAGACTCACAACTCTCAGAGAAAAAATTTCTCCTCATCTCTGTCTTAAATGGGCCTCCCCTTATTTTTAAACAGTGACCCCTAGTTCTAGATTCTCCCACAAGGGGAAAACATCCTTTCCATATCCACCCTGTCAAGACCCCTCAGGATCTTATATGTTTCAATCAGGTCGCCTCTTACTCTTCTAAATTCCAGTGGATACAAGCCCAGCCTGTCCAACCTTTCCCCATAAGACAGCCCGCCCATTCCAGATATTAGTCTAGTAAACCTTCTCTGTACTGTCTCTAACACATTTACATCCTTAAATAAGGAGACCAGTATTATACACAGTACTCCAGATGTGGTCTCACCAATGCCCTGTATAGCTGAAGCCTAACCTCCCTACTTTTGTATTCAATTCCCCTCGCGATAAACGATAACATTCTATTAGCTTTCCTAATTACATGCTGTACCTTCACACTAACCTTTTGCGATTCATGCACTAGGACACCCAGATCCCTCTGCATCTCAGAGCTCTGCAACCTCTCACCATTTAGATAATATGCTTCTTTATTCTTCCTGCCAAAGTGGACAATTCAACATTTTTCCACATTATACTCCAGTTGCCAGATCTTTGCCCACTCACTTATCCTATCTGTATCCCTTTGTAGCCTCCTTATGTCCTCTTCACAACTTACTTTTCTACCTATCTTTGTGTCATCAGCAAATTTAGCAACCATACCTTCAGTCCCTTCATCCAAGTCATTTATATAAATTGTAAAAAGTTGAGGCCCCAGCACAGATCCCTCTGGCACACCACTTGTTACATCTTTCCAACTAGAAAATGACGTATTTATGCCTACTCTCTGTTTCTTGTAAACTAGCCAATCTTCTATCCATGCCAATATGTTACCCACTACACCAGGGTGTCATGTTATGTTCTGCAATAACCTTTGATGTGGTACTTTATCAAATGCCTTCTGGAAATTTAAGTACAATACATCCATCGGTTCCCGTTCATCCACAGCACATGTAACTCCCTCAAAGAACTCCAATATATTGGTTAAACATGACTTCCCTTTCACAAAACCATGTTGACTCTGCCTGATTACCTTGAATTTCTCTAAGTGCCCTGCTCTAACATCTTTAATAATAGCTTCTAACATTTTCCGTCAGACAGATGTTAAGCTAACTGGCCTACAGTTTCCTGCAGGGAGATTAATTGTGGCTGGGGCAGGGGGGGATCACTTTGCCTCCAGTGACCCGTAGACTTATCCATGAGATTTCACAAATGAAAAGTGCAAGAAAACACGTGTGTCCCTAATATAATCCCAGACCACTGCTGGGCCATGTGCAGATAGTTCTTTATGTAATATGTTTTTCCCAGTGATCTACAGTACCCACACTGCTTGGCACTGCCCAGATGTACACAGCGCTCCTGGGAGTGCTGGGCAGCTGTGCTCAGTGAAGTCGGCTGCAACTGATCCCAGTCCATTGTGTGCACAGACTTAATCTCCAGATCAGGAGTTTCTTTGAAAATAAACATCTCTGTTCTGATCAAATTAATTCAGATGTTTTTTTGTGAAAAAAAAGCATCTTAAAGCAAGGCAGCAATGGGTGATGGCAGATCTCGGAGCTAGTCTGCATTACTCCGAAGGGAGATTTGTGCATTGGCAAAGAGAATATGCCCAATCGCTCTCCTCACCCACCCCGCCCCTCCTAATGATCTGGTGTACAATTCCAAGGATAAAGGAAGAAAGACTTGTATTTCAATCACATTTTTCACAACCTCAGGACGCCCCAAAGCACTTTACAAATTACTTTCTTTGTGAGTCGGAGCCACTGATATAAAATTGGGAATGACAACAGCCAATTTGCACATTCGGAAGATCATGGATTCAAGTTCCACTCCAGAGACTTGAGCAGAAAAAAAAAACGAGGCTGACATTCCCAGTGCATTACTGAGTGTGCACTGCACTGCCGGAGGAGCAGTACCGAGGGAGTGCTGCACTGTCGGGAGAGGCAGTCTTTCGAATGAAACACTAAACTAAGTCCCGTCTGCCCTCTTAGGTGGTCATAAAAGGTCCCACAGCTACTTTTTGAAGAGGAGGAGGGGGACTTCTCCCCAGTGTCCTATATTTATCACTCAACCAACATCACTAAAACAGATTATCTAGTTACTAACCGTTGCCGTTTGTGGGAGCTTCCTGTTAAAGCCTGGCTACCCGACCGGAACCCAACTAGACCCGACTATATGTGTCAGTTTCAGGTCAGGTCAGATCGAAATTCCGTGTCCAGCATTCAGGCTCGGGTTGGGTCGGGCTGGACACTGCTTCCAGGAAGTCACGGGGATCAGGCTTACCCATGATTCCCCACAACTCCAGCTGCAGGAATAGCCCGCTGCTGGAACAGATGAAAGAGATTCGAGTGGGGGTCGGGCGCAAAAAAAAATTAAAGGACTCGGGTTTGGGTCGGGTTTTAATTTTATACCCAAGCCAGGCTTTACTTGCTGTGCACAAATTAGCTGCTGCATTTCCTCGATTGCAAGACTGACTGCACTTCAAAAACACCCTTCATCAGCTGTAAAGCGCTTTGGGATACCCCTGAAGCCGTGAAAGCTGCTGTGTAAATGCAAGTCTATTTTTTGTCATGCCCACTGTGTGCCACCCTCCTCCTCCATGATCCCTCTGCCCTCCACCCCATCAGCTGATATTCAAGGACCTCCGCAGTTGTCCTCCTTACTGAATTCTTCACATTCCATTGCCAGATATTTAAGAGGCCACTCGCGCCCAGTCCAACTGTTCCTCAGCACACTCCTCACCTCCCAGACCGTCTGCTATCAGCCTTTATCTTTAGAAAGTTATCTGACCCTGCAGGCCTGGAATGCACAGTACAGAGTATTTGGCCCGGTTTACTCAATCCAATCCATTTCACCTCATGAGGGCTCAGTGATGACAGAGAAAACTGGCAAGGAAGGAAGGAGTCTGGGAATTTTCACCCTGAACTGGGCAGCTGGATCACAAAGCTCGAACAGGCCATTCACCCACTCAGTCCCACTCCATCCATAGTCCGTGACTGATTATTATATCATGAACTCTCAGTCCTTCTACCCTCCCTATCTTTGTAACCTACTCCAGCCTCACAACCCTCCGAGATCTCTATACACCAGCAATTCCGGCCTCTTGCGCATCCCCCGATTCCCATCGCTCCACCATTGGCGGACGTGCCTACAGCTGCCTGAGTCTTAAGCTCTGGAATTCCCTCCCTAAATTTTTTCATTCATCTGTCTCTCTCACTCTCTTCTCCTTAAAACCCTACCCCTTTGACCAAACTTTGAGTCACCCCATCTAATATCTCATGTGGCTTGGTGTCAATATTTAGTCTGTCTACATTCCTGTGAAGCACTTTGGGATGTTTTACTCTGCTAAAGGCACTATAGAAATGCGAGTTGCTGTTGTAAAAAAAAAAAATCACATTTCTCCAACGCCTTTCTCAACCTCAGGACATTCCAAAGCACTTTCCAGCCAATGACGTACTTTCTTTGGAAGTGTGGTCTCTATTGTCAGCTTGGAAGCGCGGCGGCTAATTTGCGCACAGCAAGCTCCCACAAACAGCAATGCAGTAATGACCAGATAACCTGATTTTAGGTGCTGTTCGAGGGACAAATATTGTACTACTGGAGAAGAAGCCCTTGGCAGATGACAGCTGGTCCAAGTCAAGCCCTCCTGTTTTTTTTCTTTAATCGGAGACATGCCTGCACATGAGGAGTGCATTACAGGGGAAAGGAAACTCAAGGACCTATGACACCCACCCAGGAGCGAGCGAGTTCAATGGATTTTTGTTGGGTAAGCTTATCAAAGGTTATGGAGCATGGGTGGGGAGATGGCATTAAGACATAAATCAGCCACGATCTAACTAAATGGCAGAACAGGCTCAAGGGGCTGAATGGCCTCCTCACTTTTCTGCTGCTTTGTGGAGAAGTAATTTCTGCTGCGAGGTAAAAAGGGGCATAACATACTTGGTGTTTGGTTGGATACAAATTGATGCAATCTCACTCAAAATAAGATTATTCATTTTATTTTTAAGTGTGTTGGCTATAGGTTAAACTCTCTCTCTCTCTCACTCACTCTTTGGATAAGCTGTGTCTCCCCTCTCTTGCTGGGTTTCTGTTTTTTTTCTCTACTTCTCTGTCTCTGCCTCTCGCTTTCTGTTTGTCTCTTTCCATTTGTCTCCCTCAAGTTAACCTGAACATATACAGTCTCAGTTTAAACTGTGACAGGGGGATAATGGAGAGAAGCAAACTTCCAATTCTAAATACTCCCAAAGAAGTGTCTTCAATACTGTATTTTATGACACATTTCAGATGACGGGGTGCAAAGAAGCTTTGAATGTTCTTATGCCCAGAGACCCAAGTGTTGCTTACCCAGCTCTGGCTTTGTGTGAGAGAACTGCTGCTGGAATCTCTTTCCAGGACATCAAGCCTTTTATGGTGTAGCAATCTATGCTAAACATTCCTGGTCTTTCAATAAAATTCTTCCAAATTCAAGCAATTTCTGTCCTAAAGGATAGATACCGCACAAGTGTGTTTCTGATTTTGCAACATTTCAAGCCATTGCTTCAGGGTGTTAATTCTGGTGTTTATGTGTCACTCACAACCTGAAGAGAAAAAGACAGCTGAGGGAAAGAGAGGGACAGAGAAACAGGGGGTGAGAGAAAAATATATATAATATATATTTGCATGGAGACAGAGTGCGAGAGAGAAAAAAAAAAGGGAGAGAGGGGAAGAGGAAAAAAAAGGGAGAGAGGGGAAGAGGAAAAGAGAGGAAACAGGGAGAAAAAATAGGGAGACAGAGAGAGCGAGAGAATCAAAGAGCAAGCAGAGAAAGAAAGGCAAAGAGAGAAACATGAGAGAAAAAGGAAAGAGAGGGACTGAAAAAATAGAATTGGAGCACAGAAATAGGGAAGCACAAGTGAGGGAGAGAAAACTAGTGCAAAAAAAAAAAGAGGGTGTGCAGTACCCAAAAAGAGAAAGAGTGAAGGAATCAGAGACAGAGTGAGTGAAAAGAGAGAGCCCGAGAGCGAGCGAGCGGTTATCTAATCTGTTATTAATCACTTGTTAATAAGGAAATGTAAAGTGTTTGGAGTGTGTGAGGCAGCTCCCTGCTTGTTCTGTGCACTGGGAGTCCTCAAAGATGAATCTCTTCACAACAGCTGGGGCTGTGTGAACCAGTGCCATTCTCAAATTAGCGTCACTCACATCACCGGTGTCTGGCAGTCATGAAGGAACTGGTCTACAAATCACATTAACAAATATATCCAACAAAGTACTGCCACCTCTTTACAGTTCAATCTGCATGTACTGGCACAGCTTTACAGTACACTGTATTTTCATTCTCTCTCCTGTTTAACACTGACATCTGACCCAGTTGACTGCAATCTGTAAATCTTCGCATTATTTAAAACACCCTCTGCCCAGTAAAGGGCAAATTCCGCCTCTGTTTTTGGGTGACGCAGCGTGAGAAAATATTGGGTCACTGCCCTCTAAATTTCCATTTTAAAACACAACTTATTTTAATGGCAAGCATTAAGCTGGGATCACATCACAAAATGTGTTGGTATCATTTAACTCGACTTCTTTCATCCATTAATTAGATGGAAGGGGTTGGGCGGTGAAAGAGAGAGAGAAAAAAAAGAAATGGGGGGGGGGGGGGGTTATCGTTTAACTGGGGCAATTTTTCCAAGCACCCTTTCACTGTATCTCTCTTTATAAAGGTGGGTGAGATTTGCCACTTCAGTGACATTCTGTGTAACTCTCAGCAAGGGTCTGGGCTACCTGTATCCAGAGGGAAACCTTCATTTCCACAGTCCCCAACTCCACAAATAAGGAAAAGGCAGCTCTGAGCACATGAACACTCAGTGGTGTGCACGTTATTCCACATCCTCGGCATTGATAAAACAAAAAAAAAAAGGAGGCAAGGAAGGGAGGGGATGAGCAGATCAATAGAAACAGTTTGGAATGGACGGAAAGCTAGAGAAAGCTTCACCAAACAGAAATGCAACATGTTGCTGCACAGTGTTATGGACGATTGTGATTGCTGAGGAATATCATCTGTTTTTTTTTAAAAAAAAAGCATCACCTCCCAGCGCCAATTAAAGATTAAATTGCAGCGTAAACCCGTCTGCCCTCTCAGGTGGGCATTAAAGATTCTCCGGCCACTATTTCTCAAAGAGGAGCAGGGCAATTCTCTCCGGTGTCCTGGAGCTAATAATTCATTCCTCATTCTGGAAAGAACCAGAGGCAACACGTTTTTACCCAACGAGTTATGGTGATCTGGAACACGCTGCCTGAAAGGGTGGTGGAAGCAGATTCAGTAGTAACTTTCAAAAGGGAATTAGATAAATACTTGACCCGGGGGTGGGGGTGGGGAGAATTTTTCAGGGCTGGGGTGGGCGGGCAGGGTAGTGGGGACTAATTGGATAGCTCTTTCAAAGAGGCTAGCACACACACGATGGGCTGAATGGCCTCATTCCGAGTAACTCAAGATTGTGAATCATTCCGTTTCCCCAAACACTGAAATGCAACACGTTAAAAGCTGATGACGCCAGTTTTTAATGCTTCCCCGCCCCACCCCCCCCCCCCCACCACCACCACACTCCCAAGAACACTCGAACCCACCTTGTTGTAGATTCCCCAAGACAGCTCAGTCTCAATCACCATGACAACAATGCCAAACATGCCGAAGATCAATGCATAGTCACTGAGCCTCTTCCTTTTCTCGAACAGAGCTCTGCGATGCCCCAGCTTGTAGCCAATGTTTTGGTTCTTCCTCTTGTTGCCCTTGCGGGAGTTACTGCTGGAGGTGCCGGCGTGCTGTTGGTGGTTCTGCAGGAGGTGGTGCTGGTGCTGCTGCTGGTCCTCCTTGCAGGAGATGACAATCTCTGGTGTGTTGCCCAAGATGTGGTTGCAGCTGAAGAGCTGCATTGGCTGCGAGTCGGGGTCCGAGTCGATCAGGTTCCTCTTGGAGGTGCTCAGGCTGCTGAGGGGCTTCACCACCCCGCCGTTGTACTTGCAGCTGCTCATGGCGATCTCGGTGAAGGGGTTGCTGTCTCTCCGGTGCACCAGCGGGCTTGCCTGCCGGTGCTTGCCGCCTGCCCCGGCGCCGGGCGGCGGACCCACCAGGTAGTCGTCCAGGTGGAGCTGGCTGCCCTGCCGGGACGGAGCCGGCTGGTGGACGTTGCTGAGGCTGGAGGTGGCCGAGCTCGCCTTGAAGACTGGGGACGAGGTGTTGAGTAGGTTGGGGAGCAGCTGAGACTGACTCTGCTGGTGCTGCTGCTGGTGGTGGTGGTGATCCCCTCCACCTGCTGCTGAAGGACACTGACATTTGAGAATGTCCTCCTCCAGGTCCCCCACCCCAGAGTCATGGCAGTGGCCAGAGTGAGAGTTCTCCATGGTCCTTTCCCCCTCTCTCCCCCCTGCAACAGTCCAAAATGCAATCACCCTTCCCTGCTGGAGATCTCCAGGTCTGGGCTGCTCCCAAGCCAGTAGCCTCCCACCAGGAAGCCCCTCCCCTGCTCTCAGGTAGACCTCCCCGAGTCCAGCCTCACTCAGATAGCCCCCTCCCCTAACCCCAATGCCAACTCCCTTTCCCAACTCACTGCCTCTCTCCTACTGGCATCTGTGGCTGAGCATTCCCCATGTCTGCTGCCAATGAGCCCAACAGCTGCAGCAGCTGCTGCTGCTGCTCCTCCCTCCTCCTCTCACCAGCCCCGCTCCCCTTGGCACTGGAGTTTACCCCTGCCTCCATGCATCCAGCCATTCCACCCGGACTCCAGCCTCCTCTGCCTCTCGCTCCCGGCGCGTCTCCTCCTTTTGTCCCAGGCCCCGCCCCCTTCCCCTCCATTGGGTGCCAGCGCGCCTGCGCCCCCCACTCGCGGAGCTCCCTGGGAGTTGTAGTCTCTGCCGCTTGAGCCGCACCGGGCATGCGCCGAGTGTGCAATTCTTTGGGAGTTCTGCTATCTGAGCCACCTGCAGAAACTTTTGGGGAATTTTGGCTGCAATTCTGAAAGGGAGCTTTCTAGTTAAATTGCTCCCAGGCACTGTTGCAACTGCAGTTGAAATTTTAAATCAATCAAAGTTTTCCCAGCCAGCAAGAACCATTGATTGGTTTTGCCCAATAATTCTTCATAATTTACTGCATTTCATTAATTGCTAACTTGCAGACTCAGGCAGAAAATCATCCAACAAAAATCAGGTTTCCCATATATAATAAATGGAATTCCTGTGTAACAGCCCGATATACTAAATAACAAGGAAGACTTGCATGTGTAGAGCACCTTTCAAGTGCACCAGACAAAGCTCTTGAGAAAAAACCAAGTACTTTTCTTGAAGTGTGGTCATTGTAATGTCAGAAACGCAACAGGCAATTTGTGCACAGCAAGCTCCCACACAGCAATGTGATAATGACCGTCTGTTTTTTTATGTTGGTTGAGAGATAACTATTGACCAGAACTCCCCTGCTCTTCTTCAAAATAGTGCCGCAGGATCTTTTAGATCCACGTGAGAGGACAGACAGGGCCTCGATTCAACATCTCTTCTGAAAGCACCGCATTCCCGTTGTGCTGCACTGGAGTGTCAGCCAAGGTTGTTATACTCAAGTAAATAAAAGCAAAATACTGCGGATGCTGGAAATCTGAAATAAAAACAGAAAGTGCTGGAAATACTCAGATACACAGGTCTGGCAGCATCCGTGGCGAGAGAAACAGAGTTAACGTTTCAGTCTGTGACCTTTCCTCAGATGATTATTTTCAGCACATTTTGTTATACTAAAGTCCTGGAGTGGTAACCTACAAGTCAGGAGTGTTACCAACTAAGCCACAACTGACACTTACAATTTTTCTGAATATATTAAACACCCTGTCCTAGGTAACTGAGCATAACATTTCTGAATACATTAAATTAAATAACAGTTTCCAGTGTGACTGGGCATAACATTTCTATGTATATTTAATAACACTTCCTGTGTAACTGGGCACAACATTTCTCTGTATATTAAATAATGCTTTCCTGTGTAAATAGGCAGAACATTTCTGTATATATTAAATAACACTTTCCTCTGTAATTAGATATACTATTTCCATGTATATTGAATAACACTTTACTGTGTAACTGGGTGTAATACCCTGTGTATATTAAATAACACTGTCGAAGGGTCAGTACAGAGGGAGCGCTGCACTGTTGGAGGGTCAGTTCCGAGGGAGTGCCGCACTGTCGGAGGGTCAGTTCCGAGGGAGTGCCGCACTGTCGGAGGGTCAGTACAGAGGCAGCGCTGCACTGTCGGAGGGTCAATACTGAGGGAGTGCTGCACTGTCGGAGGGGCAGTACTGAGGGAGTGCCGCACTGTCGGAGGGTCAATACTGAGGGAGTGCTGCACTGTTGGAGGGTCAGTTCCGAGGGAGTGCCGCACTGTCAGAGGGTCAGTGCAGAGGGAGCGCTGCACTGTCGGAGGGTCAATACTGAGGGAGTGCTGCATTGTCGAAAGGTCAGTACTGAGGGAGTGCCGCACTGTCGGAGGGTCAGTTCCAAAGGAGTACCGCACTGTCAGAGTGTCAGTACTGAGGGAGCGCTGCACTGTCGGAGGGTCAGTACTGAGGGAGTGCTGCACTGTTGGAGGGTCAGTTCCGAGGGAGTGCCACACTGTCGGAGGGTCAGTACAGAGGGAGTGCTGCACTGTCGGAGGGTCAATACTAAGGGAGTGCTGCACTGTTGGAGGGTCAATACAGAGGGAGTGCTGCACTGTCGGAGGGTCAATACTGAGGGAGTACTGTCATGTCAGAGTTGTCGTCTTTTGGTTGAGATGTTAAACTGAGGCCCTGTTTTCCCTGTCAGCTGGAGAGGATAGAGGGGGCATAAAGGATGTATTTGAAGAGGTGGTGTTGGGGGAGAGTCTTCCCAATGGGCATGGCCAAGATTTTCCCTCAAATAACATCCCTAAAAACAGGCACTGTCCGTGGCACCTTGCTGTGCGCAAGTTGGCAGCCACACTTCCATACAACAACAACTTGCCTTTAACAGAGTAAAACATTTCAAGGCACTCTCAGGAGAGCTGACAATAAAAAAAAAGTTACACGGAGCTGCATTCGGAGACTTCAGTCCATTTCAGTGGCTGAAAGCTTGGCAAAGGCAGTTTAAGGAGCATCTGAACGAAGGAAAGAGAGGCAGAAAGGTTTAGGGAGGAATTCCAGAGCTTAGGGCCCGGGCAGCTGGCCCATGAACTCATGATTTCCTGAATCAGAGGCCAGAATTCTACCAATGGAACCAAACCCAAGGCAGCAGCTCCTGCTCGGCACAATATTCAGATAAGCAACAATTGATAAGCAAATGCTATAAATCTGCTGCAAACGATACGGAACCTTTCCTCTCTGCTGCAGCTATAAATCACAAAGGGAAATAGAAAACAAAAAAATAACAAGCTCCCATTAATCAGCACACAAGCTCTAGCGATTGTTAACAACTAGATTTCAGGATAGGTTCAGCTAGTGGGTACTGCTCAATTTAACACGCTACTTGGAGTTAACTGTGCACAATACTGCCCACATATTATAAAAAAAGGATATAGAGGCACGGGAGAAGGTGCAAAATAGATTTTACAAGGAGTGAGCGATTATAGCGATCAGGAAGACTCAACAGGCTATGGCTCCTTTTTCTAGCAAAGAGGGGGCTGAGGGGCGACCTGATTGAAGTCTTTAAAATTATGAAAGGGTTCGGTAGGGAGATGTTTCCACTCGTGGGGGAGACCAGGGCTAGGGGCCATCAAAATAATATTCTTCTTCTTTGGCCTCCTTATCTCAAGAGACAATGGGGAAGCGCCTGGAGGTGGTCAGTGGTTTGTGAAGCAGCGCCTGGAGTGGCTATAAAGGCCAATTCTAGAGTGACGGAATCTTCCACAGGTGCTGCAGATAAAATTGTTTGTCAGGGCTGTTACACAGTTGGCTCTCCCCTTGCGCTTCTGTCTTTTTTCCTGCCAACTGCTAAGTCTCTTCGACTCGCCGCACTTTAGCCCCGCCTTTATGGCTGCCCACCAGCTCTGGCGAACGCTGGCAACTGACTCCCACAACTTGTGATCAATGTCACACGATTTCATGTCACGTTTGCAGACGTCTTTATAGCGGAGACATGGACGGCCGGTGGGTCTGATACCAGTGGCAAGCTCGCTGTACAATGTGTCTTTGGAGATCCTGCCATCTTCCATGCTGCTCACACGGCCAAGCCATCTCAGGCGCCGCTGACTCAGTAGTGTGTATAAGCTGGGGATGTTGGCCGCCTCGAGGACTTCTGTGTTGGAGATACGGTCCTGCCACCTGATGCCAAGGATTCTCCGGAGGCAGCGAAGATGGAATGAATTGAGACGTCGCTCTTGGCTGACATACGTTGTCCAGGCCTCGCTGCCATAGAGCAAGGTACTGAGGACACAGGCTTGATACACTCGGACTTTTGTGTTCCGTGTCAGTGCGCCATTTTCCCACACTCTCTTGGCCAGTCTGGACATAGCAGTGGAAGCCTTTCCCAAGCGCTTGTTGATTTCTGCATCTAGAGACAGGTTACTGGTGATAGTTGAGCCTAGGTAGGTGAACTCTTGAACCACTTCCAGAGCGTGGTCGCCAATATTGATGGATGGAGCATTTCTGACGTCCTGTCCCATGATGTTTGTTTTCTTGAGGCTGATGGTTAGGCCAAATTCATTGCAGGCAGCCGCAAACCTGTCGATGAGATTCTGCAGACGCTCTTCAGTGTGAGATGTTCGCTCTTGGACGGGCAAGGTTGAACAACCTGCCCCCTGATCTTGTGTGGAGGAAGATTCCTTGTTCAGAAGACTTGAACGCATGTGAAAGCAGCAGGGAGAAGAAAATCCCAAAAAGTGTCAAAAATATAGGCACTAATAAATCCAATAGGGTATTCGGGAGGAACTAAGAGAGTGGTGAGAACATGGAGCTACTCCCACACGACCTGGTTGAGGATGTATTTAAGGAGAAGCTGGATATAGGAATGAGGGAGAAAGGAAATAGAAGGATCTGCTGATAGGGTGAGATGAAGAGGGGGTGGGAGGAGACTCTTGTGGAGCATAAAGACCCACACGGAATAGATGGGCCGAACGGCCTGTTTCTGTACTGTAAATTCGATGTAACTGTTGCCTGCAGCTAAACGCCAGGCCACAGTTAAAATCCCCCTCAACATGTTAAGGGTTATTTGAAAGAAAGTTTGTTAAGTTCAACTGATTAAGTCGAGGCAGCAGGTGAAAGTGTCCTGATGTTAGCTGGACATGAGCCGAAAGGTCACTTCAGCAAGTCATGGGATCTCAGTGCTGCCATCTTTCCACTTCCTGCAGCCCCTACCAGCACCAAGCAGTCCCCAGCAACCACTGTTCCCACCGCCCCTCACTCCCCACAGCTGCCTGTGGTCCTGTGGCCATAGAATCATACAGCAGGGGGCCATTTGGCCCAGCAAGCTGGTCCTAGTCCTTCAAATGGAGGCATCTACTCTAATCCCAGTTCCTTGTATCCTTTTGTCTCCTTTCTGTCTCAAATACAATCTTATAGCACAAGAGGAGGCCATTCGGCCCATCGTGCCTGTGCCAGCTCTTTGAAAGACCTATCCAATTAGTCCCACTACCCCCCCCCTGCTTTCTCCGCAGCACTGAAAGTGTTTCAATTTTCATGCTTTTATCCAATTTCCTTTTGAAAGTTACTGCTGAACCTGCTTCCACCGCCCTTTCTGGCAGCGCATTCCAGATCACAACCACTCCCTGTAGTAGCGAGTTCCACATTCTCACCACTCTCTGGGTGAAAGATGTTTCTCCTGAATTCCCCATTGGATTTATTAGTGACTGTCTTATATTGATGGCCCCTGGTTTTGGTCTCCCTTCACAAGTGGAAACATCTTCTCTACGTCTACCCTGTCTATTTAACGTTAGTACAATGCTCCAAGGCAGCCGATGAATTACTTTCCAAAGTGTAGTCTCTGGTGTTGGGTGGACAAACACAGGAGCCAATTTCTGCAGAGAAAGATCCCACAAACAGCTGTGAGGTACCGACAGGAGTGCGGAATGTTGGCTGAGACACCAGTGAGAATCCCCGCCCCCCCCCACCCCCCACTGTTCTTTGAATTATTGTTATTTATGTCCACCTGAACAGGTAGTTGGAGCTTTGGTTTAATGTTTCGTAGAATCATAGAATGGTTACATAGTGCTAGCTCACTACAACAACAACTCAGCTAGTCCCAGTCCCCCACCTTTTCCCCGTAGCCCTGCAAAATTTTCTCTTCTGATAATTATCCCGTTCTTTTTTGAGTGACTCAATTGAACCTGCCTCCACCACACTCTCAGACAGTGCATTCCAGATCCTAAACACTCACTGAACCTGCCTCCACCACACTCTCAGACAGTGCATTCCAGATCCTAAACACACACTGAAACTGCCTCCACCGCACTCTCAGGCAGTGCATTCCAGATCCTAAACACTCACTGAACCTGCCTCCACCACACTCTCAGACAGTGCATTCCAGATCCCAAACACTCACTGAACCTGCCTCCACCACACTCTCAGACAGTGCATTCCAGATCCTAAACACTCACTGAACCTGCCTCCACCACACTCTCAGACAGTGCATTCCAGATCCTAAACACTCACTGAACCTGCCTCCACCGCACTCTCAGGCAGTGCATTCCAGATCCTAAACACTCACTGAACCTGCCTCCACCACACTCTCAGACAGTGCATTCCAGATCCTAAACACTCACTGAACCTGCCTCCCCCACACTCTCAGACAGTGCATTCCAGATCCTAAACACTCACTGAACCTGCCTCCACCGCACTCTCAGACAGTGCATTCCAGATCCTAAACACTCACTGAACCTGCCTCCACCACACTGTCAGACAGTGCAGTCCAGATCCTAAACACTCACTGAACCTGCCTCCACCACACTCTCAGACAGTGCATTCCAGATCCTAAACACTCACTGAACCTGCCTCCACCGCACTCTCGGGCAGTGCATTCCAGATCCTAAACACTCACTGAACCTGCCTCCACCACACTCTCGGGCAGTGCATTCCAGATCCTAAACACTCACCGAACCTGCCTCCACCACACTCTCAGACAGTGCATTCCAGATCCTAAACACTCACTGAACCTGCCTCCACCGCACTCTCGGGCAGTGCATTCCAGATCCTAAACACTCACTGAACCTGCCTCCACCGCACTCTCGGGCAGTGCATTCCAGATCCTAAACACACACAGAACCTGCCTCCACCGCACTCTCAGAGAGTGCATTCCAGATCCAAAACACTCACTGAACCTGCCTCCACCACACTCTCGGACAGTGCATTCCAGATCCAAAACACTCACTGAACCTGCCTCCACCTCACTCTCAGACAGTGCATTCCAGATCCTAAACACTCACTGAACCTGCCTCCACCACACTCTCGGGCAGTGCATTCCAGATCCTAAACACTCACCGAACCTGCCTCCACCGCACTCTCAGACAGTGCATTCCAGATCCTAAACACTCACTGAACCTGCCTCCACCACACTCTCAGACAGTGTATTCCAGATCCTAAACACACACTGAACCTGCCTCCACCACACTCTCAGACAGTGCATTCCAGATCCTAAACGCTCACTGACCCTGCCTCCACCACACTCTCAGAGAGTGCATTCCAGATCCGAAACACTCACTGAACCTGCCTCCACCACACTCTCAGACAGTGCATTCCAGATCCTAAACACTCACTGAACCTGCCTCCACCGCACTCTCAGACAGTGCATTCCAGATCCTAAACACTCACTGAACCTGCCTCCACCACACTGTCAGACAGTGCAGTCCAGATCCTAAACACTCACTGAACCTGCCTCCACCACACTCTCAGACAGTGCATTCCAGATCCTAAACACTCACTGAACCTGCCTCCACCGCACTCTCGGGCAGTGCATTCCAGATCCTAAACACTCACTGAACCTGCCTCCACCACACTCTCGGGCAGTGCATTCCAGATCCTAAACACTCACCGAACCTGCCTCCACCACACTCTCAGACAGTGCATTCCAGATCCTAAACACACACTGAACCTGCCTCCACCACACTCTCAGACAGTGCATTCCAGATCCTAAACACTCACTGAACCTGCCTCCACCGCACTCTCGGGCAGTGCATTCCAGATCCTAAACACTCACTGAACCTGCCTCCACCGCACTCTCGGGCAGTGCATTCCAGATCCTAAACACACACAGAACCTGCCTCCACCGCACTCTCAGAGAGTGCATTCCAGATCCAAAACACTCACTGAACCTGCCTCCACCACACTCTCGGACAGTGCATTCCAGATCCTAAGCATTCACCGAACCTGCCTCCACCACACTCTCAGACAGTGCATTCCAGATCCTAAACACTCACTGAACCTGCCTCCACCACACTCTCGGGCAGTGCATTCCAGATCCTAAACACTCACCGAACCTGCCTCCACCGCACTCTCAGTCAGTGCATTCCAGATCCTAAACACTCACTGAACCTGCCTCCACCACACTCTCAGACAGTGCATTCCAGATCCTAAACACTCACTGAACCTGCCTCCACCACACTCTCAGAGAGTGCATTCCAGATCCAAAACACTCACTGAACCTGCCTCCACCACACTCTCAGAGAGTGCATTCCAGATCCGAAACACTCACTGAACCTGCCTCCACCACACTCTCAGACAGTGCATTCCAGATCCTAAACACTCACTGAACCTGCCTCCACCACACTCTCAGACAGTGCATTCCAGATCCTAAACACTCACTGAACCCGCCTCCACCACACTCTCAGACAGTGCATTCCAGATCCTAAACACTCACTGAACCTGCCTCCACCACACTCTCAGACAGTGCATTCCAGATCCTAAACACTCACTGAACCTGCCTCCACCACACTCTCAGACAGTGCATTCCAGATCCTAAACACTCACTGAACCTGCCTCCACCACACTCTCAGACAGTGCATTCCAGATCCTAAACACTCACTGAACCTGCCTCCACCACACTCTCAGACAGTGCATTCCAGATCCTAAACACACACTGAACCTGCCTCCACCACACTCTCAGACAGTGCATTCCAGATCCTAAACGCTCACTGAACCTGCCTCCACCACACTCTTAGAGAGTGCATTCCAGATCCGAAACACTCACTGAACCTGCCTCCACCGCACTCTCAGACAGTGCATTCCAGATCCTAAACACTCACTGAACCTACCTCCACCGCACTCTCAGAGAGTGCATTCCAGATCCTAAAAACTCACTGAACCTGCCTCCACCACACTCTCAGACAGTGGATTCCAGATCGTAAACACTCACTGAACCTGCCTCCACCACACTCTCAGACAGTGCATTCCAGATCCTAAACACTCACTGAACCTGCCTCCACCACACTCTCAGACAGTGCATTCCAGATCCTAAACACTCACTGAACCTGCCTCCACCACACTCTCAGACAGTGCATTCCAGATCCTAAACACACACTGAACCTGCCTCCACCACACTCTCAGACAGTGCATTCCAGATCCTAAACGCTCACTGAACCTGCCTCCACCACACTCTTAGAGAGTGCATTCCAGATCCGAAACACTCACTGAACCTGCCTCCACCGCACTCTCAGACAGTGCATTCCAGATCCTAAACACTCACTGAACCTACCTCCACCGCACTCTCAGAGAGTGCATTCCAGATCCTAAAAACTCACTGAACCTGCCTCCACCACACTCTCAGACAGTGGATTCCAGATCGTAAACACTCACTGAACCTGCCTCCACCACACTCTCAGACAGTGCATTCCAGATCCTAAACACTCACTGAACCTGCCTCCACCACACTCTCAGACAGTGCATTCCAGATCCTAAACACTCACTGAACCTGCCTCCACCACACTCTCAGACAGTGCATTCCAGATCCTAAACACACACTGAACCTGCCTCCACCACACTCTCAGACAGTGCATTCCAGATCCTAAACGCTCACTGAACCTGCCTCCACCACACTCTTAGAGAGTGCATTCCAGATCCTAAACACTCACTGAACCTGCCTCCACCACACTCTCAGACAGTGCATTCCAGATCCTAAACACACACTGAACCTGCCTCCACCACACTCTCAGACAGTGCATTCCAGATCCTAAACGCTCACTGAACCTGCCTCCACCACACTCTTAGAGAGTGCATTCCAGATCCGAAACACTCACTGAACCTGCCTCCACCGCACTCTCAGACAGTGCATTCCAGATCCTAAACACTCACTGAACCTACCTCCACCGCACTCTCAGAGAGTGCATTCCAGATCCTAAAAACTCACTGAACCTGCCTCCACCACACTCTCAGACAGTGGATTCCAGATCCTAAACACTCACTGAACCTGCCTCCACCACACTCTCAGACAGTGCGTTCCAGATCCTAAACACTCACCGAACCTGCCTCCACCACACTCTCAGACAGTGCGTTCCAGATCCTAAACACTCACCGAACCTGCCTCCACCACACTCTCAGACAGTGCATTCCAGATCCTAAACACTCACCGAACCTGCCTCCACCACACTCTCAGACAGTGCGTTCCAGATCCTAAACACTCACCGAACCTGCCTCCACCACACTCTCAGACAGTGCATTCCAGATCCTAAACACTCACCGAACCTGCCTCCACCACACTCTCAGACAGTGCATTCCAGATCCTAAACACTCACTGAACCCGCCTCCACCACACTCTCAGACAGTGCATTCCAGATCCTAAACACTCACTGAACCTGCCTCCACCACACTCTCAGACAGTGCATTCCAGATCCTAAACACTCACTGAACCTGCCTCCACCACACTCTCAGACAGTGCATTCCAGATCCTAAACACTCACTGAACCTGCCTCCACCACACTCTCAGACAGTGCATTCCAGATCCTAAACACTCACTGAACCTGCCTCCACCACACTCTCAGACAGTGCATTCCAGATCCTAAACACACACTGAACCTGCCTCCACCACACTCTCAGACAGTGCATTCCAGATCCTAAACGCTCACTGAACCTGCCTCCACCACACTCTTAGAGAGTGCATTCCAGATCCGAAACACTCACTGAACCTGCCTCCACCGCACTCTCAGACAGTGCATTCCAGATCCTAAACACTCACTGAACCTACCTCCACCGCACTCTCAGAGAGTGCATTCCAGATCCTAAAAACTCACTGAACCTGCCTCCACCACACTCTCAGACAGTGGATTCCAGATCGTAAACACTCACTGAACCTGCCTCCACCACACTCTCAGACAGTGCATTCCAGATCCTAAACACTCACTGAACCTGCCTCCACCACACTCTCAGACAGTGCATTCCAGATCCTAAACACTCACTGAACCTGCCTCCACCACACTCTCAGACAGTGCATTCCAGATCCTAAACACACACTGAACCTGCCTCCACCACACTCTCAGACAGTGCATTCCAGATCCTAAACGCTCACTGAACCTGCCTCCACCACACTCTTAGAGAGTGCATTCCAGATCCGAAACACTCACTGAACCTGCCTCCACCGCACTCTCAGACAGTGCATTCCAGATCCTAAACACTCACTGAACCTACCTCCACCGCACTCTCAGAGAGTGCATTCCAGATCCTAAAAACTCACTGAACCTGCCTCCACCACACTCTCAGACAGTGGATTCCAGATCGTAAACACTCACTGAACCTGCCTCCACCACACTCTCAGACAGTGCATTCCAGATCCTAAACACTCACTGAACCTGCCTCCACCACACTCTCAGACAGTGCATTCCAGATCCTAAACACTCACTGAACCTGCCTCCACCACACTCTCAGACAGTGCATTCCAGATCCTAAACACACACTGAACCTGCCTCCACCACACTCTCAGACAGTGCATTCCAGATCCTAAACGCTCACTGAACCTGCCTCCACCACACTCTTAGAGAGTGCATTCCAGATCCTAAACACTCACTGAACCTGCCTCCACCACACTCTCAGACAGTGCATTCCAGATCCTAAACACTCACTGAACCTGCCTCCACCACACTCTCAGACAGTGCATTCCAGATCCTAAACGCTCACTGAACCTGCCTCCACCACACTCTCAGACAGTGCATTCCAGATCCTAAACACTCACTGAACCTACCTCCACCGCACTCTCAGAGAGTGCATTCCAGATCCTAAAAACTCACTGAACCTGCCTCCACCACACTCTCAGACAGTGGATTCCAGATCGTAAACACTCACTGAACCTGCCTCCACCACACTCTCAGACAGTGCATTCCAGATCCTAAACACTCACTGAACCTGCCTCCACCACACTCTCAGACAGTGCATTCCAGATCCTAAACACTCACTGAACCTGCCTCCACCACACTCTCAGACAGTGCATTCCAGATCCTAAACACACACTGAACCTGCCTCCACCACACTCTCAGACAGTGCATTCCAGATCCTAAACGCTCACTGAACCTGCCTCCACCACACTCTTAGAGAGTGCATTCCAGATCCTAAACACTCACTGAACCTGCCTCCACCACACTCTCAGACAGTGCATTCCAGATCCTAAACACACACTGAACCTGCCTCCACCACACTCTCAGACAGTGCATTCCAGATCCTAAACGCTCACTGAACCTGCCTCCACCACACTCTTAGAGAGTGCATTCCAGATCCGAAACACTCACTGAACCTGCCTCCACCACACTCTCAGACAGTGCGTTCCAGATCCTAAACACTCACTGAACCTGCCTCCACCACACTCTCAGACAGTGCATTCCAGATCCTAAACACTCACTGAACCTGCCTCCACCACACTCTTAGAGAGTGCATTCCAGATCCTAAACACTCACTGAACCTGCCTCCACCACACTCTCAGACAGTGCGTTCCAGATCCTAAACACTCACTGAACCTGCCTCCACCACACTCTCAGACAGTGCATTCCAGATCCTAAACACTCACTGAACCTGCCTCCACCACACTCTTAGAGAGTGCATTCCAGATCCTAAACACTCACCGAACCTGCCTCCACCACACTCTCAGACAGTGCGTTCCAGATCCTAAACACTCACCGAACCTGCCTCCACCACACTCTCAGACAGTGCATTCCAGATCCTAAACACTCACCGAACCTGCCTCCACCACACTCTCAGACAGTGCATTCCAGATCCTAAACACTCACTGAACCTGCCTCCACCACACTCTCAGACAGTGCATTCCAGATCCTAAACACTCACCGAACCTGCCTCCACCACACTCTCAGACAGTGCATTCCAGATCCTAAACACTCACCGAACCTGCCTCCACCACACTCTCAGACAGTGCGTTCCAGATCCTAAACACTCACCGAACCTGCCTCCACCGCACTCTCAGACAGTGCATTCCAGATCCTAAACACTCACTGAACCTGCCTCCACCACACTCTCAGACAGTGCGTTCCAGATCCTAAACACTCACCGAACCTGCCTCCACCACACTCTCAGACAGTGCATTCCAGATCCTAAACACTCACCGAACCTGCCTCCACCACACTCTCAGACAGTGCATTCCAGATCCTAAACACTCACTGAACCTGCCTCCACCACACTCTCGGACAGTGCATTCCAGATCCTAAGCATTCACCGAACCTGCCTCCACCACACTCTCAGACAGTGCATTCCAGATCCTAAACGCTCACTGAACCTGCCTCCACCACACTCTCAGACAGTGCATTCCAGATCCTAAACACTCACCGAACCTGCCTCCACCACACTCTCAGACAGTGCATTCCAGATCCTAAACACTCACTGAACCTGCCTCCACCACACTCTCGGACAGTGCATTCCAGATCCTAAGCATTCACCGAACCTGCCTCCACCACACTCTCAGACAGTGCATTCCAGATCCTAAACGCTCACTGAACCTGCCTCCACCACACTCTCAGACAGTACATTCCAGATCCTAAACACTCACTGAACCTGCCTCCACCACACTCTCAGACAGTGCGTTCCAGATCCTAAACACTCACCGAACCTGCCTCCACCACACTCTCAGACAGTGCATTCCAGATCCTAAACACTCACCGAACCTGCCTCCACCACACTCTCAGACAGTGCATTCCAGATCCTAAACACTCACTGAACCTGCCTCCACCACACTCTCGGACAGTGCATTCCAGATCCTAAGCATTCACCGAACCTGCCTCCACCACACTCTCAGACAGTGCATTCCAGATCCTAAACACTCACTGAACCTGCCTCCACCACACTCTCAGACAGTGCATTCCAGATCCTAAACGCTCACTGAACCTGCCTCCACCACACTCTTAGAGAGTGCATTCCAGATCCTAAACACTCACTGAACCTGCCTCCACCACACTCTCAGACAGTGCATTCCAGATCCTAAACACTCGCTGAACCTGCCTCCACCGCACTCTCAGACAGTGCATTCCAGATCCTAAACACTCACTGAACCTGCCACCACCACACTCTCAGACAGTGCATTCCAGATCCTAAACACTCGCTGAACCTGCCTCCACCGCACTCTCAGACAGTGCATTCCAGATCCTAAACACTCGCTGTGTAAAAAAGATTTCCCCCATGTCACTGTTACTTGTTTTGCCAATCACCTCAAATCGATGCCCTCTGATTCTGGATCCTTCCACCAATGGGAACAATTTGTCTCCATCTACTCTGTCCAGACCCCTCATGATTTTGAACACCCCCATCAAATCTCCTCAATCTTTTCGTCTCCAAGGACAACCTGCTTCTCCAACCTCTCCACGTAACTGAAGTTCCTCTTCCCTGGAACCATTCTCCTGAATCTTTTCTGCATCCTCTCTAATGCCTTTGCATCCTTCCTGAAGTCTGGTGCACAGAACTGGACACAATACTCCAGTTCAAGTCGAACCGATGTTGTTTACAGTTTTATCATAACTTCCTCGCTTTTGTACTCTATGTCTCTATTTATAAAGCCCAGGATCCTGTATGCTTTATTAATCGCTTTCTCAACCTGCCCTGCAACCTTCAATGATTTGTGTACACATACCAGGTTCCTCTGCTCCTGCACCCCCGTTCGAATTGTACTCCTTGATTTATATTGCCTCTCCTCATTCTTTCAACCAAAATGAATCACTTTACACTTTACTGCATTAAATTTCATCTGCCACTTGTCCGCCCATTCCACCAACCTGTCAATGTCCTCTTTAAATTTATCACTCCCTCAGTACTACCCCTCTGACAGTGTAGCACACTCTCTGCAGTGACCCTCTGAGAGTGCAGCGTCCCTCAGTACTGACCCTCCGGCAGTGCGGCGCTCCCTCGGTACTCCACTGTACATGTCGGAAGGTTTATGGGCTCAGATGTTGGTGTGAGTAGCAGGTGATGAGAAGTTCTGTCTGACATGAAGTGTTGACAAAGGTACATCAAGTAACAAGTCTCCAGAAAGGGAAATTTCTCAAGATTGTTATGATCTGGAATGCGCTCTTTGAAAGGGCGGCGGAAGCAGATTCAATCGTAACTTTCAAAAAGGGAAGGGTACAAATTTGCACAGCTGTGGGGAAGGATCAGGAGAATGGGACTTTGAAAGAGCCAGCACAGGCACGATGGGCTGAGTGGCCTCTTTCTACCTGTATTATTCTATTAAACCCTTTCATGATTTTAAAGACCTCTATCAGGTCATCACTCAGCCATCTCTTTTCTCAAGAATGGGCCCAGTCTGTTCAGTCCTTCTGGGTAGTTAGAAGCTCTCAGTTCTGGTATCATTCTTGTAAATCTGTCTTGCACCTTCTCCGCTGCTTGTGAATCTGCTGCAATTCCATAGACTAAGGAGGTGCTCTGCACAGAAGTGGCAGTGGAAACGGAACTGTGGAGGAATTGAAATCTGCATCAGTCGACAGTTTTGCCCCTGTTTTTATACGCCCAGTGAATACTGTGACATTTGTTAATCACTCCCATCCTCTGGGTTTCGGTTAGCTGGGGGGTGGAAGTTAAATGAAAGAAAGGACTCGCACGTGCCACATCTTCAGGACGTCCCAAAGGGCTTTACAGCCAATGAAGTACTTTTGAAGTGTTGCCACAGTTGTATCGTTGGAAACGTGGCAGCCAATTTGCGCACAGCAAGATCCCACAAACAGGAATGTGATAATGAGCAGATCATCCGGTTTTTTTTTTAGTGATGTTGGTCGAGGGATAAATATTGGCCGCAGGGCAAAAAAGAATCGCTCGCTGACTAATTTCACCTTAAAGGAATGCACAGCTGCACTCTTTCGTTGCAGAGTGAATACATTGTGTATTCCACAGAACAACACTGTCCTCAGAAACAACATTGGGTGACTTACTGTGAACAAACGTCACACAACAAAGTGTCAGCGATATATTAAAAGAAAGCCAGTCATTTCCTGTTGAGCGCGATTGGAGGTGGGACAAATGTGCCAGTTCAACACACCTCTTTAGTAATATATATTGTGCATTTTATGCTAAATCACTCCTCTCTGCCTCTGTCCCTGTCTCTCTTTTATTTCTGTCACCCTCTCTTCTCTTTCTGTCCCTCTCCTTTTTCTCTCTCCTGCCTCTGCTCCCCACTATGGGAATGGTATTGAACTATTAATCCCACTGCCTAAACTAATGCTCCATCAGTTCAACCCCCACTATGGTGGCTGAATTCAAATTCAGTTACAAATAAGTCTGGAATAAAAAGTTAGTGGGAGTAATGGTGACCATGTAACTAATGGGTTGTTGTTAAAACCTAGTGAATTCACTAATGTCCTTTTGCGAAGGAAATCTTCTGTCCTTACAATGTTAATTGACTCTTAACTGCCCTCTGGAATGGCCGAGCAAGCTGCTTAGTTGTTAAAAAGGCAAACTTATCACCACTTTCAATTAGGAATGAGCAATAAATACTGGCCTCGCCAGCGAGGCCCACATTCTGTGAGTGGATAAAGATAAAACTTCTCTCATCCCTCCCTCCCTCAATTCTGTTGTGCTCCCTCTTTCAATCTCTCTCGCTCCCCCTGCCCTTCTTGATCAACGCAGTGGCTCTTCTGATCTCAAGGAGCCACTGGACTGCGATGTGCTGCAATCACTTCCCGCCCCTCTTTTCATGTTAAAATCCAGCACCACATATCTTCCGCAGGTGACACGATCCATCTCTCGATGTGTGTTGCACTGAACAACACAGTCCTTAGAAACAACATTGGGTGACTTACTGTGAGCAAATGTCACACAACAAAGTGTCAGAGATATATTAAAAGAAAGCCAGTCATTTCCTGTTGAGCGCAATTGTAAGTGGGACAAATGTGCTTGGCTGCTGGTAAGAAGGGCCCTCCCTGTCGGATCCTTCATGCGCACCCGAAGGCTCAGCGCCACTGCACGCTGCCCTTGAGGCGGCTGCAGTGGGGGAGAGACCATCTCCCACCTCCTTCTGGAATAGACCTTTGCAAAGAATGTCTGAAAAGAAATGCAGTGGTTTTGTCGAGGTTCACCCCAAACAACTCCGTAACACAGGACTCTGTTCTCCACGGGCTTTTCCAAGGGACGCAAATCGACACAAACACCAACTGTTGCTGGAGGACTGTCAACTCAGTGAAAGACGCTCTTTGGTCTCCCGAAGCTTGTTCCAGTGCAGAGAGCTGTTGACAAATGAGTGTTGCAGACTGGCATGTTCCAAGGTCCAGCACTATGTGCTGACAGATGCACTCAAGCTTGGGGTAGCTACCACAAAGTCTCAATGTGGATAGGCCACAGTGTAAGGCTCTCCCACCACAGTACACTCAGGCTGTATGCACCAGAGAATGTTTGACACAAAATGTGTGTTGGAAATATAAGCTGTAATTGTAAGTGTAGTGAGGCACCTCAGAGTACAACATACTGTATTAACATTGAACTGCAGTGCACTTTATGTAATGTCACATTTGAACTGTTAGGAAAAGCACTTTTACAAATTTTATGAACAAAGTATAGCCTTTGGAAAAAAAGGTGTGACATTCCAGCTCGATCAGAATAGCCTATTTGAGGGATCAAATTGAAAAGCAGGGAAAAAATGTTAAACTTGCAGAGAACCTTGATTAGACCAGATCTGGAACACTGTGCACAGTTCTGGTCTCCATATCACACTTGGAGCACTATGCACAGTTCTGATCTCCATATCACACTTGGAGCACTGTGCACAGTTCTGGTCTCCATATCACACTTGGAGCACTGTGCACAGTTCTGGTCTCCATATCACACTTGGAGCACTATGCACAGTTCTGGTCTCCATATCACACTTGGAGCACTGTGCACAGTTCTGGTCTCCATATCACACTTGGAACACTGTGCACAGTTCTGGTCTCCATATCACACCTGGAACACTGTGCACAGTTCTGGTCTCCATATCACACCTGGAACACGGTGCACAGTTCTGGTCTCCATATCACACCTGGAGCACTGTGCACAGTTCTGGTCTCCATATCACACTTGGAGCACTGTGCACAGTTCTGGTCTCCATATCACACTTGGAACACTGTGCACAGTTCTGGTCTCCATATCACACTTGGAGCACTGTGCACAGTTCTGGTCTCCATATCACACTTGGAGCACTGTGCACAGTTCTGGTCTCCATATCACACTTGGAGCACTATGCACAGTTCTGGTCTCCATATCACACTTGGAGCACTGTGCACAGTTCTGGTCTCCATATCACACTTGGAGCACTGTGCACACTTCTGGTCTCCATATGACACTTGGAACACTATGCACAGTTCTGGTCTCCATATCACACTTGGAGCACTGTGCACAGTTCTGGTCTCCATATCACACTTGAAGCACTGTGCACAGTTCTGGTCTCCATATCACACTTGGAGCACTGTGCACAGTTCTGGTCTCCATATCACACTTGGAACACTATGCACAGTTCTGGTCTCCATATCACACTTGGAGCACTGTGCACAGTTCTGGTTTCCATATCACACCTGGAACACTGTGCACAGTTCTGGTCTCCATATCACACTTGGAGCACTGTGCACAGTTCTGGTCTCCATATCACACTTGGAGCACTATGCATAGTTCTGGTCTCCATATCACACTTGGAACACTGTGCACAGTTCTGGTCTCCATATCACACTTGGAGCACTATGCACAGTTCTGGTCTCCATATCACACTTGGAGC
This sequence comes from Heterodontus francisci, assembly GCF_036365525.1. NCBI lineage: Eukaryota > Metazoa > Chordata > Chondrichthyes > Heterodontiformes > Heterodontidae > Heterodontus > Heterodontus francisci. The sequence goes on from NC_090416.1 coordinate 18,095,464, forward strand.
ACTGTGCACAGTTCTGGTCTCCATATCACACTTGGAGCACTATGCACAGTTCTGGTCTCCATATCACACTTGGAGCACTGTGCACAGTTCTGGTCTCCATATCACACTTGGAGCACTGTGCACAGTTCTGGTCTCCATATCACACTTGGAACACTATGCACAGTTCTGGTCTCCATATCACACTTGGAGCACTGTGCACAGTTCTGGTCTCCATATCACACTTGGAGCACTGTGCACAGTTCTGGTCTCCATATCACACTTGGAGCACTGTGCACAGTTCTGGTCTCCATATCACACTTGGAGCACTATGCACAGTTCTGGTCTCCATATCACACTTGGAGCACTGTGCACAGTTCTGGTCTCCATATCACACTTGGAACACTGTGCACAGTTCTGGTCTCCATATCACACCTGGAACACTGTGCTCAGTTCTGGTCTCCATATCACACCTGGAACACTGTGCACAGTTCTGGTCTCCATATCACACCTGGAGCACTGTGCACAGTTCAGGTCTCCATATCACACTTGGAGCACTGTGCACAGTTCTGGTCTCCATATCACACTTGGAGCACTGTGCACAGTTCTGGTCTCCATATCACACTTGGAGCACTATGCACAGTTCTGGTCTCCATATCACACTTGGAACACTGTGCACAGTTCTGGTCTCCATATCACACTTGGAGCACTATGCACAGTTCTGGTCTCCATATCACACTTGGAGCACTGTGCACAGTTCTGGTCTCCATATCACACTTGGAGCACTATGCACAGTTCTGGTCTCCATATCACACTTGGAGCACTGTGCACAGTTCTGGTCTCCATATCACACTTGGAGCACTGTGCACAGTTCTGGTCTCCATATCACACTTGGAACACTGTGCACAGTTCTGGTCTCCATATCACACTTGGAGCACTGTGCACAGTTCTGGTCTCCATATCACACTTGGAGCACTGTGCACAGTTCTGGTCTCCATATCACAGTTGGAGCACTGTGCACAGTTCTGGTCTCCATATCACACTTGGAGCACTATGCACAGTTCTGGTCTCCATATCACACTTGGAGCACTGTGCACAGTTCTGGTCTCCATATCACACTTGGAACACTGTGCACAGTTCTGGTCTCCATATCACACCTGGAACACTGTGCACAGTTCTGGTCTCCATATCACACCTGGAACACTGTGCACAGTTCTGGTCTCCATATCACACCTGGAGCACTGTGCACAGTTCTGGTCTCCATATCACACTTGGAGCACTGTGCACAGTTCTGGTCTCCATATCACACTTGGAGCACTGTGCACAGTTCTGGTCTCCATATCACACTTGGAGCACTGTGCTCAGTTCTGGTCTCCATATCACACTTGGAACACTATGCACAGTTCTGGTCTCCATATCACACTTGGAGCACTGTGCACAGTTCTGGTTTCCATATCACACCTGGAACACTGTGCACAGTTCTGGTCTCCATATCACACTTGGAGCACTGTGCACAGTTCTGGTCTCCATATCACACTTGGAGCACTATGCACAGTTCTGGTCTCCATATCACACTTGGAACACTGTGCACAGTTCTGGTCTCCATATCACACTTGGAGCACTATGCACAGTTCTGGTCTCCATATCACACTTGGAGCACTGTGCACAGTTCTGGTCTCCATATCACACTTGGAGCACTGTGCACAGTTCTGGTCTCCATATCACACTTGGAGCACTGTGCACAGTTCTGGTCTCCATATCACACTTGGAGCACTGTGCACAGTTCTGGTCTCCATATCACACTTGGAACACTATGCACAGTTCTGGTCTCCATATCACACTTGGAGCACTGTGCACAGTTCTGGTCTCCATATCACACTTGGAGCACTGTGCACAGTTCTGGTCTCCATATCACACTTGGAGCACTGTGCACAGTTCTGGTCTCCATATCACACTTGGAGCACTATGCACAGTTCTGGTCTCCATATCACACTTGGAGCACTGTGCACAGTTCTGGTCTCCATATCACACTTGGAACACTGTGCACAGTTCTGGTCTCCATATCACACCTGGAACACTGTGCACAGTTCTGGTCTCCATATCACACCTGGAACACTGTGCACAGTTCTGGTCTCCATATCACACCTGGAGCACTGTGCACAGTTCTGGTCTCCATATCACACTTGGAGCACTGTGCACAGTTCTGGTCTCCATATCACACTTGGAGCACTGTGCACAGTTCTGGTCTCCATATCACACTTGGAGCACTGTGCACAGTTCTGGTCTCCATATCACACTTGGAGCACTGTGCACAGTTCTGGTCTCCATATCACACTTGGAGCACTGTGCACAGTTCTGGTCTCCATATCACACTTGGAGCACTGTGCACAGTTCTGGTCTCCATATCACACTTGGAACACTGTGCACAGTTCTGGTCTCCATGTCACACCTGGAACACTGTGCACAGTTCTGGTCTCCATATCACACCTGGAACACTGTGCACAGTTCTGGTCTTCATATCACACCTGGAACACTATGCACAGTTCTGGTCTCCATATCACACCTGGAACACTGTGCACACTTCTGGTCTCAATATCACACTTGGAACACTGTGCACAGTTCTGGTTTCCATATCACACTTGGAGCACTGTGCACAGTTCTGGTTTCCATTTCACACTTGGAGCACTGTGCACAGTTCTGGTTTCCATATCACACTTGGAGCACTGTGCACAGTTCTGGTTTCCATTTCACACTTGGAGCACTGTGCACAGTTCTGGTCTCCATATCACACTTGGAACACTGTGCACAGTTCTGGTTTCCATATCACACTTGGAACACTATGCACAGTTCTGGTTTCCATATCACACTTGGAACACTGTGCACAGTTCTGGTCTCCATATCACACTTGGAACACTATGCACAGTTCTGGTTTCCATATCACACTTGGAGCACTGTGCACAGTTCTGGTTTCCATTTCACACTTGGAGCACTGTGCACAGTTCTCGTTTCCATATCACACGTGGAACACTGTGCACAGTTCTGGTTTCCATATCACACCTGGAACACTGTACACAGTTCTGGTCTCCATATCACACTTGGAGCACTGTGCACAGTTCTGGTCTCCATATCACACTTGGAACACTATGCACAGTTCTGGTTTCCATATCACACTTGGAGCACTGTGCACAGTTCTGGTTTCCATTTCACACTTGGAGCACTGTGCACAGTTCTGGTCTCCATATCACACTTGGAACACTGTGCACAGTTCTGGTCTCCATATCACACTTGGAGCACTGTGCACAGTTCTGGTCTCCATATCACACTGGAGCACTGTGCACAGTTCTGGTCTCCATATCACACTTGGAGCACTATGCACAGTTCTGGTCTCCATATCACACTTGGAGCACTGTGCACAGTTCTGGTCTCCATATCACACTTGGAGCACTGTGCACACTTCTGGTCTCCATATCACACTTGGAACACTATGCACAGTTCTGGTCTCCATATCACACTTGGAGCACTGTGCACAGTTCTGGTCTCCATATCACACTTGAAGCACTGTGCACAGTTCTGGTCTCCATATCACACTTGGAGCACTGTGCACAGTTCTGGTCTCCATATCACACTTGGAACACTATGCACAGTTCTGGTCTCCATATCACACTTGGAGCACTGTGCACAGTTCTGGTTTCCATATCACACCTGGAACACTGTGCACAGTTCTGGTCTCCATATCACACTTGGAGCACTATGCACAGTTCTGGTCTCCATATCACACTTGGAACACTATGCACAGTTCTGGTTTCCATATCACACTTGGAGCACTGTGCACAGTTCTGGTTTCCATTTCACACTTGGAACACTGTGCACAGTTCTGGTTTCCATTTCACACTTGGAGCACTGTGCACAGTTCTGGTCTCCATATCACACTTGGAACACTATGCACAGTTCTGGTCTCCATATCACACTTGGAGCACTGTGCACAGTTCTGGTTTCCATATCACACCTGGAACACTGTGCACAGTTCTGGTCTCCATATCACACTTGGAGCACTGTGCACAGTTCTGGTCTCCATATCACACTTGGAGCACTATGCATAGTTCTGGTCTCCATATCACACTTGGAACACTGTGCACAGTTCTGGTCTCCATATCACACTTGGAGCACTATGCACAGTTCTGGTCTCCATATCACACTTGGAGCACTGTGCACAGTTCTGGTCTCCATATCACACTTGGAGCACTATGCACAGTTCTGGTCTCCATATCACACTTGGAGCACTGTGCACAGTTCTGGTCTCCATATCACACTTGGAGCACTATGCACAGTTCTGGTCTCCATATCACACTTGGAGCACTGTGCACAGTTCTGGTCTCCATATCACACTTGGAGCACTGTGCACACTTCTGGTCTCCATATCACACTTGGAACACTATGCACAGTTCTGGTCTCCATATCACACTTGGAGCACTGTGCACAGTTCTGGTCTCCATATCACACTTGAAGCACTGTGCACAGTTCTGGTCTCCATATCACACCTGGAACACTGTGCACAGTTCTGGTCTCCATATCACACCTGGAACACTGTGCACAGTTCTGGTCTCCATATCACACCTGGAGCACTGTGCACAGTTCTGGTCTCCATATCACACTTGGAGCACTGTGCACAGTTCTGGTCTCCATATCACACTTGGAGCACTGTGCACAGTTCTGGTCTCCATATCACACTTGGAGCACTGTGCACAGTTCTGGTCTCCATATCACACTTGGAGCACTGTGCACAGTTCTGGTCTCCATATCACACTTGGAACACTATGCACAGTTCTGGTCTCCATATCACACCTGGAACACTGTGCACACTTCTGGTCTCCATATCACACTTGGAACACTGTGCACAGTTCTGGTTTCCATATCACACTTGGAGCACTGTGCACAGTTCTGGTTTCCATTTCACACTTGGAGCACTGTGCACAGTTCTGGTTTCCATATCACACTTGGAGCACTGTGCACAGTTCTGGTTTCCATTTCACACTTGGAGCACTGTGCACAGTTCTGGTCTCCATATCACACTTGGAACACTGTGCACAGTTCTGGTTTCCATATCACACTTGGAACACTATGCACAGTTCTGGTTTCCATATCACACTTGGAACACTGTGCACAGTTCTGGTCTCCATATCACACTTGGAACACTATGCACAGTTCTGGTTTCCATATCACACTTGGAGCACTGTGCACAGTTCTGGTTTCCATTTCACACTTGGAGCACTGTGCACAGTTCTCGTTTCCATATCACACGTGGAACACTGTGCACAGTTCTGGTTTCCATATCACACCTGGAACACTGTACACAGTTCTGGTCTCCATATCACACTTGGAGCACTGTGCACAGTTCTGGTCTCCATATCACACTTGGAACACCTTGCACAGTTCTGGTTTCCATATCACACTTGGAGCACTGTGCACAGTTCTGGTTTCCATTTCACACTTGGAACACTGTGCACAGTTCTGGTTTCCATTTCACACTTGGAGCACTGTGCACAGTTCTGGTCTCCATATCACACTTGGAACACTGTGCACAGTTCTGGTTTCCATATCACACTTGGAACACTATGCACAGTTCTGGTTTCCATATCACACTTGGAACACTGTGCACAGTTCTGGTCTCCATATCACACTTGGAACACTGTGCACAGTTCTGGTCTCCATATCACACTTGGAGCACTATGCACAGTTCTGGTCTCCATATCACACTTGGAGCACTGTGCACAGTTCTGGTCTCCATATCACACTTGGAGCACTATGCACAGTTCTGGTCTCCATATCACACTTGGAGCACTGTGCACAGTTCTGGTCTCCATATCACACTTGGAGCACTGTGCACAGTTCTGGTCTCCATATCACACTTGGAACACTATGCACAGTTCTGGTCTCCATATCACACTTGGAGCACTGTGCACAGTTCTGGTCTCCATATCACACTTGGAGCACTGTGCACAGTTCTGGTCTCCATATCACACTTGGAGCACTGTGCACAGTTCTGGTCTCCATATCACACTTGGAGCACTATGCACAGTTCTGGTCTCCATATCACACTTGGAGCACTGTGCACAGTTCTGGTCTCCATATCACACTTGGAACACTGTGCACAGTTCTGGTCTCCATATCACACCTGGAACACTGTGCTCAGTTCTGGTCTCCATATCACACCTGGAACACTGTGCACAGTTCTGGTCTCCATATCACACCTGGAGCACTGTGCACTGTTCTGGTCTCCATATCACACTTGGAGCACTGTGCACAGTTCTGGTCTCCATATCACACTTGGAGCACTGTGCACAGTTCTGGTCTCCATATCACACTTGGAGCACTATGCACAGTTCTGGTCTCCATATCACACTTGGAACACTGTGCACAGTTCTGGTCTCCATATCAGACTTGGAGCACTATGCACAGTTCTGGTCTCCATATCACACTTGGAGCACTGTGCACAGTTCTGGTCTCCATATCACACTTGGAGCACTATGCACAGTTCTGGTCTCCATATCACACTTGGAGCACTGTGCACAGTTCTGGTCTCCATATCACACTTGGAGCACTGTGCACAGTTCTGGTCTCCATATCACAGTTGGAGCACTGTGCACAGTTCTGGTCTCCATATCACACTTGGAGCACTATGCACAGTTCTGGTCTCCATATCACACTTGGAGCACTGTGCACAGTTCTGGTCTCCATATCACACTTGGAACACTGTGCACAGTTCTGGTCTCCATATCACACCTGGAACACTGTGCACAGTTCTGGTCTCCATATCACACCTGGAACACTGTGCACAGTTCTGGTCTCCATATCACACCTGGAGCACTGTGCACAGTTCTGGTCTCCATATCACACTTGGAGCACTGTGCACAGTTCTGGTCTCCATATCACACTTGGAGCACTGTGCACAGTTCTGGTCTCCATATCACACTTGGAGCACTGTGCTCAGTTCTGGTCTCCATATCACACTTGGAACACTATGCACAGTTCTGGTCTCCATATCACACTTGGAGCACTGTGCACAGTTCTGGTTTCCATATCACACCTGGAACACTGTGCACAGTTCTGGTCTCCATATCACACTTGGAGCACTGTGCACAGTTCTGGTCTCCATATCACACTTGGAGCACTATGCACAGTTCTGGTCTCCATATCACACTTGGAACACTGTGCACAGTTCTGGTCTCCATATCACACTTGGAGCACTATGCACAGTTCTGGTCTCCATATCACACTTGGAGCACTGTGCACAGTTCTGGTCTCCATATCACACTTGGAGCACTATGCACAGTTCTGGTCTCCATATCACACTTGGAGCACTGTGCACAGTTCTGGTCTCCATATCACACTTGGAGCACTGTGCACAGTTCTGGTCTCCATATCACACTTGGAACACTATGCACAGTTCTGGTCTCCATATCACACTTGGAGCACTGTGCACAGTTCTGGTCTCCATATCACACTTGGAGCACTGTGCACAGTTCTGGTCTCCATATCACACTTGGAGCACTGTGCACAGTTCTGGTCTCCATATCACACTTGGAACACTGTGCACAGTTCTGGTTTCCATATCACACTTGGAGCACTGTGCACAGTTCTGGTTTCCATATCACACTTGGAACACTGTGCACAGTTCTGGTCTCCATATCACACTTGGAACACTATGCACAGTTCTGGTTTCCATATCACACTTGGAGCACTGTGCACAGTTCTGGTTTCCATTTCACACTTGGAGCACTGTGCACAGTTCTCGTTTCCATATCACACGTGGAACACTGTGCACAGTTCTGGTTTCCATATCACACCTGGAACACTGTACACAGTTCTGGTCTCCATATCACACTTGGAGCACTGTGCACAGTTCTGGTCTCCATATCACACTTGGAACACCTTGCACAGTTCTGGTTTCCATATCACACTTGGAGCACTGTGCACAGTTCTGGTTTCCATTTCACACTTGGAACACTGTGCACAGTTCTGGTTTCCATTTCACACTTGGAGCACTGTGCACAGTTCTGGTCTCCATATCACACTTGGAACACTGTGCACAGTTCTGGTTTCCATATCACACTTGGAACACTATGCACAGTTCTGGTTTCCATATCACACTTGGAACACTGTGCACAGTTCTGGTCTCCATATCACACTTGGAACACTGTGCACAGTTCTGGTCTCCATATCACACTTGGAGCACTATGCACAGTTCTGGTCTCCATATCACACTTGGAGCACTGTGCACAGTTCTGGTCTCCATATCACACTTGGAGCACTATGCACAGTTCTGGTCTCCATATCACACTTGGAGCACTGTGCACAGTTCTGGTCTCCATATCACACTTGGAGCACTGTGCACAGTTCTGGTCTCCATATCACACTTGGAACACTATGCACAGTTCTGGTCTCCATATCACACTTGGAGCACTGTGCACAGTTCTGGTCTCCATATCACACTTGGAGCACTGTGCACAGTTCTGGTCTCCATATCACACTTGGAGCACTGTGCACAGTTCTGGTCTCCATATCACACTTGGAGCACTATGCACAGTTCTGGTCTCCATATCACACTTGGAGCACTGTGCACAGTTCTGGTCTCCATATCACACTTGGAACACTGTGCACAGTTCTGGTCTCCATATCACACCTGGAACACTGTGCTCAGTTCTGGTCTCCATATCACACCTGGAACACTGTGCACAGTTCTGGTCTCCATATCACACCTGGAGCACTGTGCACAGTTCTGGTCTCCATATCACACTTGGAGCACTGTGCACAGTTCTGGTCTCCATATCACACTTGGAGCACTGTGCACAGTTCTGGTCTCCATATCACACTTGGAGCACTATGCACAGTTCTGGTCTCCATATCACACTTGGAACACTGTGCACAGTTCTGGTCTCCATATCAGACTTGGAGCACTATGCACAGTTCTGGTCTCCATATCACACTTGGAGCACTGTGCACAGTTCTGGTCTCCATATCACACTTGGAGCACTATGCACAGTTCTGGTCTCCATATCACACTTGGAGCACTGTGCACAGTTCTGGTCTCCATATCACACTTGGAGCACTGTGCACAGTTCTGGTCTCCATATCACAGTTGGAGCACTGTGCACAGTTCTGGTCTCCATATCACACTTGGAGCACTATGCACAGTTCTGGTCTCCATATCACACTTGGAGCACTGTGCACAGTTCTGGTCTCCATATCACACTTGGAACACTGTGCACAGTTCTGGTCTCCATATCACACCTGGAACACTGTGCACAGTTCTGGTCTCCATATCACACCTGGAACACTGTGCACAGTTCTGGTCTCCATATCACACCTGGAGCACTGTGCACAGTTCTGGTCTCCATATCACACTTGGAGCACTGTGCACAGTTCTGGTCTCCATATCACACTTGGAGCACTGTGCACAGTTCTGGTCTCCATATCACACTTGGAGCACTGTGCTCAGTTCTGGTCTCCATATCACACTTGGAACACTATGCACAGTTCTGGTCTCCATATCACACTTGGAGCACTGTGCACAGTTCTGGTTTCCATATCACACCTGGAACACTGTGCACAGTTCTGGTCTCCATATCACACTTGGAGCACTGTGCACAGTTCTGGTCTCCATATCACACTTGGAGCACTATGCACAGTTCTGGTCTCCATATCACACTTGGAACACTGTGCACAGTTCTGGTCTCCATATCACACTTGGAGCACTATGCACAGTTCTGGTCTCCATATCACACTTGGAGCACTGTGCACAGTTCTGGTCTCCATATCACACTTGGAGCACTATGCACAGTTCTGGTCTCCATATCACACTTGGAGCACTGTGCACAGTTCTGGTCTCCATATCACACTTGGAGCACTGTGCACAGTTCTGGTCTCCATATCACACTTGGAACACTATGCACAGTTCTGGTCTCCATATCACACTTGGAGCACTGTGCACAGTTCTGGTCTCCATATCACACTTGGAGCACTGTGCACAGTTCTGGTCTCCATATCACACTTGGAGCACTGTGCACAGTTCTGGTCTCCATATCACACTTGGAACACTGTGCACAGTTCTGGTTTCCATATCACACTTGGAGCACTGTGCACAGTTCTGGTTTCCATTTCACACTTGGAGCACTGTGCACAGTTCTGGTTTCCATATCACACTTGGAGCACTGTGCACAGTTCTGGTCTCCATATCACACCTGGAACACTGTGCACAGTTCTGGTCTCCATATCACACCTGGAACACTGTGCACAGTTCTGGTCTTCATATCACACCTGGAACACTATGCACAGTTCTGGTCTCCATATCACACCTGGAACACTGTGCACACTTCTGGTCTCCATATCACACTTGGAACACTGTGCACAGTTCTGGTTTCCATATCACACTTGGAGCACTGTGCACAGTTCTGGTTTCCATTTCACACTTGGAGCACTGTGCACAGTTCTGGTTTCCATATCACACTTGGAGCACTGTGCACAGTTCTGGTTTCCATTTCACACTTGGAGCACTGTGCACAGTTCTGGTCTCCATATCACACTTGGAACACTGTGCACAGTTCTGGTTTCCATATCACACTTGGAACACTATGCACAGTTCTGGTTTCCATATCACACTTGGAACACTGTGCACAGTTCTGGTCTCCATATCACACTTGGAACACTATGCACAGTTCTGGTTTCCATATCACACTTGGAGCACTGTGCACAGTTCTGGTTTCCATTTCACACTTGGAGCACTGTGCACAGTTCTCGTTTCCATATCACACGTGGAACACTGTGCACAGTTCTGGTTTCCATATCACACCTGGAACACTGTACACAGTTCTGGTCTCCATATCACACTTGGAGCACTGTGCACAGTTCTGGTCTCCATATCACACTTGGAACACTATGCACAGTTCTGGTTTCCATATCACACTTGGAGCACTGTGCACAGTTCTGGTTTCCATTTCACACTTGGAACACTGTGCACAGTTCTGGTTTCCATTTCACACTTGGAGCACTGTGCACAGTTCTGGTCTCCATATCACACTTGGAACACTGTGCACAGTTCTGGTTTCCATATCACACTTGGAACACTATGCACAGTTCTGGTTTCCATATCACACTTGGAACACTGTGCACAGTTCTGGTCTCCATATCACACTTGGAGCACTGTGCACAGTTCTGGTTTCCATATCACACTTGGAGCACTGTGCACAGTTCTGGTTTCCATTTCACACTTGGAGCACTGTGCACAGTTCTGGTCTCCATATCACACTTGGAGCACTGTGCACAGTTCTGGTTTCCATATCACACTTGGAGCACTGTGCACAGTTCTGGTCTCCATATCACACTTGGAACACTGTGCACAGTTCTGGTCTCCATATCACACTTGGAACACTGTGCACAGTTCTGGTTTCCATATCACACTTGGAGCACTGTGCACAGTTCTGGTCTCCATATCACACTTGGAGCACTGTGCACAGTTCTGGTTTCCATATCACACTTGGAACACTGTGCACAGTTCTGGTTTCCATATCACACCTGGAGCACTGTGCACAGTTCTGGTCTCCATATCACACTTGGAGCACTGTGCACACTTCTGGTTTCCATTTTAGAAAGAGGTATAGAGGCACTGGAGAGTGTACAAAAAAGATTCACAGGGATGACTACTGGAACTGAGAGGTTATAACTATCAGGAAAGATTGAACAGGATGGGGTTCATTTCTCTGGAAAACAGAAGGCTGAAGGGTGACTTGATAGAGGTCTTTAAACTTGGATGAAGGGGTTTGATCGGGTAGATGTGGAGAAGCTGTTTTCATTTGTGGGGAGACCAGAAGCAGGGGGCCATCAATATAAAACAGTCATTAATAAATCCAACAGGGAATTCCGGAGAAATTGCTTTCCCCAGAGAGTGGTGAGAATGTGTAACTCGCTACCACAGGGAGTGGTTGAGGTGTGGTTGCTTACTCTTCAGGAAATATCCTGGATTCTCCAGGAATTGAAGATGTATCTTTGGAATGCTGCTGTGAGGAACTCCGGTTGGGTGGTGGGGGTGGGGGGGTGGTGGGGGGATGGAAATAACAGGAGCATTTCTTTGAACATTTTAGTTTATTATATTTAAAAGCAGGAGGTCACGTGATGAATCCTCCAGGATTACGTCCAACCAGAGTTAACAACATTTAAGAGAGAGAGGGAGACAGAAAGAAGGGAATAAGCAGCACAGGGATAGAGAGAACTCCGCAGACAGTGTTCTTTTGGGTGAGTTCCCTCGATTCCTGTCTGCGGAGTACAGGAGAATAATCTCTCGGAAGGAATTCACATTCATAAAGTGTCTTAGATATTCCCTGGGATGTTCCACATCTCCCCAAAGCCACTGAACAGCTTTCAAGTGCAGTTGTTGTTGTAATACAGGGAAGTGCAACAGCCAATCTGTGCATAGCAAGCTTCCTCAAAGAGCAATGAGGTTATCCGTTCCTTGGTAATGATGGTTGAGGAATAAATATTGGCCCCCGGACACTGCAGCATCTTTTGTATCCACCTGAGAGGGCAGCAGGGGCCTCAGTTAATGTCTCGTCAGGACAGCACCTCAGGCAGTGCAGCACTCCCTCAGGACTGCCGTAGAGAACTAAAACTCCCAGGTTCAATCCTGAGCACCTCCAGCTGATCTCAGCTAGGGCCCGCAGTTGGGGGTCACGACAACGCATGGTTCCTGGGCTGAGGAGGGAAACTCAAGCAGAGATCCTGATCCCATTCATTATCCAGTGCTGCTGATGCAAAGACAGTGTTAGAATACGATCAGCCTTTCTGGCTCTGGGGTCCAAGTGTAAATCCAGCCCAAAATGCTGGGATAAATGTCTCTCACTTTGTCTCTCCTGGATGTCATGATCCTGCACAAATTGTGTTTCGAGCAGTTTCAACCCACCGATAAAACGCAGAGCCCGTAACACACAATTCAGCATTAATTAACATGGAATTGTCAATCTCACTCAGAAAGGTTATGAGGACAGCTGGTGTGGGAAGTGGATTTGTCACCTTTGTGCAATAGTGGCTGCCTTTGAAGATGGGGACAGTGTAGAGGGAGCTTTACTGTGTATCTAATCCCGTTTTTTTTTCAAAATTCAGCATATAATTTAATTTTCACAATGATTCCATTGTAACAAAAAAAAACCAAATTTTTTACTCATACATTGCCGAGGTATCAAAGATGAAGCGACTGACTTGTTGCAAGTATTTTGGTTTGAGATAGTCCTTCAGTTCGCTCTTTGTTACCCACACATAGTCTCCCTTCCTTCTTGTCTTGAGGTCTCCATTGCTGTACCTGTCCTGGGAGTGTTTGATGGGGACAGTGTAGAGGGAGCTTTACTCTGTATCTAACCCCGTTTTTTTTTTTTTTTTTTTTTTTTTTTTTTTTTTTTTTTTTTTTTTTTATCGAGGGGGCCTTTATTCCTCAGGCCCCCTTTATACATTTTTTATGTCGAGGGGGCCTTTATTCCTCAGGCCCCCTTTATATACACACTTATATTTTTAAAATAACTTTATTAAAACAGATAAATAAACAAAAAACTCAAATTAAAATGCCATTCTCGGCGTCGACGATGCACTCCAGTCCCTGCGGTGCCCACCGGTCGCGGAAGGCCTCAAGCGTACCGGCGGACACCGCATGCTCCTTTTCCAGGGACACCCGGGCGCGAACGTAACCGCGGAAGAGGGGCAGGCAAACGGGGAGGACGGACCCCCCGACGGCCCGCAACCTGGACCTGTGAATTGCCACCTTGGCCAGGCCCAGGAGCAGACCGACGAGGAGATCCTCCTCCCGGCCCGAGCCCCTCCGCACCGGGTGCCCAAAGATCAGGAGCGTGGGACTGAAGTGCAGCCAGAATTTGAGGAGCAGCCCCTTCAGATACTCAAATAGGGGCTGCAACCTCGCACACTCCGTATAAATGTGGAACACGGACTCGTCCAGGCCGCAGAAAGTACAGGTGGCCTGGGAGTCCGTGAACCTACTTAAAAGCCTATTGCACGGGACTGCTCTGTGCAGCACCCTCCACCCCAGGTCCCCGATGTAAAGGGGGAAGACTCCCGCGTAGAGAGACCTCCATCGGGGTTTCCCCTCGCCGCCAGATGGCAACGCGGACCGCCAGGGCGTGTCCGGCCGGCTGACGAGGGCGAGGAAGTGGAGAGTGTGCAGGAGCAGCCCGTACAGGAAACCCCTCCGCGCCGATTGGAATGGCACGGAGGGCATTTCCGAGAGGCGGCTCGGGTTGTGCGGGACCGGCTCCCGAGGAGGGTTTCGGGGCCTGGGTCCGATGAGCAGTTCCGGCCGAGCGGGGGTCAGCTCGGCCGGGATCGCTCCGCACTCCCGAGCCCCCTCGCCACCCGCAGTGAGGGGCGTCCCGGGGGTTTCGGCTACTCCTCCGCCCGCCGGACCGTCCCCGGAGTCGGCCGCCCGGACAGCCGAGGCGCTCTCCTCCGCCGGCGGGGGAGCGCCCTGACTGGAGGCGACCATGTTCCAGACTCGGAAAAGATCCCGGTAAAAGACAGGCAACTCCCTCAGAGAGGCGCGGCTAACGGACTCCACCGGGAGCTGCGTGTCGTCTTGAAGGCAGTGACACTGGCGGAAAAAATACGTCGCCAGCGCACACCATCTGGGAGGACGCTCGACGTACAGGTATCTCTGCAGGGTCCGAAGGCGGAGAGTCGCAGCCTGGGTGCGGACGCACACCAGCGACTGACCGCCCTCCTCGATCGGGAGACTCAGGACCGCGGCAGAGACCCAGTGTTTCCTCTTGCCCCAGAAGAAATCGACGAGTTTCTTCTGGATCTTGGTGGCAAATACAGGGGGCGGGGCCAAAGTGACCAACCGGTACCACAGCATGGAGGCCACCAGTTGGTTTATGACCAACGCTCGGCCCCTGTAGGAAAGCACTCGGAGCAGTCCTGTCCAGCGCCCCAGCCGAGCGGTGACTTTCGCCTCCAACTCCTGCCAGTTTGCCGGCCAGGCTTCCTCAGCGGGGCTAAGGTGGACTCCCAGATAGAGGAGGTGCGTGGTGCTCCACGCAAAAGGTGTCATCTCCTCCGGCAGGGAGTCCACCCGCCACTGACCAACCAGGAGTCCGGAACATTTCTCCCAATTGATCCTCGCGGAGGACGCGGCAGAAAAGGTCTGCTGGCAGTCGCGCATCCTCCGCAAGTCAACGGGATCTGTGATTGCGAGGAGCACGTCATCGGCGTAAGCCGAGAGGACGACCCGCATGGCCGGCTCGCGCAGAGCCAATCCCGTCAACCTCCTGCGAAGCAGGCACAGGAAGGGCTCCACGCAGATGGTATACAATTGGCCGGACATGGGGCACCCCTGACGCACTCCTCTCCCAAAGCGAAGGGGCGCCGTCAAGGACCCGTTAACTTTGACTAGACACTCTGCGGCAGCGTATAAAAGTCGGACCCGGGCCACGAAATGCGGCCCGAGTCCGAAAGCGCGCAGAGTCCCGAAAAGGTAATCGTGATCCACCCTGTCGAACGCCTTCTCCTGATCGAGGGAGAGAAAGGCGACCGACTGACCAGTCCTCTGGGAAAGATGGATCAGGTCCCGGACCAGGTGGATGTTGTCCTGGATGGACCGGCCCGGGACCGTGTAGGACTGGTCGGGGTGGATCATGTGGGCCAGCACGGAGCCCAGGCGGGTAGACATAGCCCGGGCAAAGATCTTATAATCCGTGCTGAGGAGGGAGACCGGACGCCAGTTTTTAAGCAGGCGGAGATCGCCCCTCTTCGGCAGCAGGACGATGACCGCCCTGCGCCACGAGAGGGGCATTTCCCCGGTCGCCAGGCTTTCCCCCAGGACCCGCGCGTAATCGTCCCCCAGGACGTCCCAGAACGCCCTGAGGAACTCCACGGTCAACCCATCCAGCCCTGGGGATTTGCCCCTCGAGAGCTGGTGGAGGGCGCCAGTCAGCTCCGCCAACGTGAGCGGAGCCTCCAATCCTTCGGCGCCCTCCGGGCTGACCTGCGGCAGGTCCTCCCACAAAACTCTGCGCGCATCCTCGCTGGACGGATCCGGAGAGAACAACGCACTGTAATACGTCCGGACCAGGAGGCCCATTCCCTCCGGATCCGTGATGGAGGATCCGTCGTCGGCCAGCAGCTCGACGAGCTGCTTACGGACCCCCCGCCATTTTTCCAGCGAGTAGAAGAAGGGTGAGGCGCGGTCCAAATCTTCCAGGATCTGGATCCGCGACCTCACGTACGCGCCTCGGGACCCTATGAGCTGCAGGTTCCTCAGCGCGCCCTTCTTCTCTTTGTACGCCTGCCACAGGGCCGGGTCCGCGACGGCATGACCGAGGCGGGATTCCAAGTCGAGCACCTCCCTCTCAAGGCGCCCGACCTCGGCTTCCCGCCTCTTGGTCGACCCCTTCGCGTACTCCTGACAGAAGACGCGGATGTGAGTCTTGCCCACATCCCACCATAGCCTCAAGGAGGGGAAGCCCCCCTGCTTCCTTCTCCAGTCGGCCCAGAATCGACAGAACGAGTCCCGAAATCGCACGTCCTCCAGCAGCCGGTTGTTAAAGTGCCAGTACGCGGACCCCGCCCGCGTGCGGAGCGGAGTGAACTCCGCCCACACCAGGCGGTGGTCCGAGCACGGCACCAGCCGCATGGAGGCCGCCGAAACGCGGGAGACGTACGCCTGCGAAATGTAGAGGCGGTCGATTCGCGACCCCCCTCCTCCAGACCTCCACGTGAAGGCGCTGGAGTCGGGATGGAGATTCCGCCAGACGTCCACCAAGTTAAGGGAGCTGATCAGTCCCCTCAACTTCTCCACCGACGCTTGGCCGCGCTGGGGACCGGAGCGATCCCCCACCTCGAGGGTGCAGTTAAAATCCCCCCCGAGGATGATGCACTCGCCGCTATCGATGGAGCTCAAGAGAGCGGACACTTCTTCAAAGAAGCGCGCTTGCAAAGCGCCGGGCCTGGGCGCGTACACGTTCACAAAGTGGAGCGGCACGCTACCCAGGCGAACGGCGAGGTGGAGCAAGCGGCCCGGCACTAGCTCCTTGACCCCCAAGATCTCCGGCTGAAAAGTCGGGGCCAACAAGATCGCCACCCCACTAGAAATAGGGGTGAGGTGACTCATGTAGACCCCACCCTGCCACTCCAGGAGCCAGGTGGCTTCGTCTCCCGGAACGGTGTGGGTTTCCTGCAGAAAGCTCACCGCGTATCTCCCTTCCCTAAGGACTGAGAGATTGTGAAATCTGCGGTGAGCCCCTCTGCTGCCGTTGATGTTGAGGCTGGCTATGGTTATCTTCATGTCAAAGGTACTTAAAACCCGTCACCAACAGCTCACTGTGAGGAGGGAGTGGAAGTGCACCTGGCCCTCCACTCCCCCAGCAACCCATTGAGGAACACATTAAAACGGCGCCTCTCAACCAGTTTCACGTCCGCGCGCTTGCCCGCTATCTTAAGGGCGGCACGGACGGACTGGATGATCAGCGCCAGATTCGACCAACGGTCGAGGGCCAGCTGAACTTTATTGCGGCAACCTCTGCAAGCCGCGAGGAAATCCCGGAGTTCCGCCGTGGGGATGAGAGGAGATTCGGTGGGAGGCACGAGGGACTCCACCACCTCACTGGCGATGGAATCAAGATCATCCTCCGTGCCCCGCACCGAATCCCCATCCTCCTCCGGGTCGTCACCGCCAGCGGCCAACACATCCACCACACACTGTGGGGCGGACGTCCCGGCCGCGCCAGCTGGTCCCGCCTCCGTCACGATCCCACCCCCAGGATCGATGGCGGAGGAGTCCTCTCTGGGTTCTATTGTGAAACTGGAGCCTGTAGGCACCAGCGGTTCAGGACCCCCCTCCACCTCCATCCCCAGGCCAATGACTGGTCCAGGGGAGACAGAAGATCCGGACTCCGGGAAACCAGCCGGAGCCGAGACCGGAGGCGGCGAGAGGAGGCCATCTCCCGCTCCGCCAGCACCCACAGGCCCAGCAGATGGGGCAGCATTCTCAGTTATAACTGGGTCGGGTGTCTCCTGGTTGGTGGTGGACTCCGGCTGGGAGGCCCGACCCTCTGGGGCCTCGCCCTCCCCTTCATTCAGGACACCCGACCCAGTAGCAGTGGCGGAATGGGCGGTTTCCCCAGGCTCCCCCACCACAAGCAGGGCCCCACTTACTCCTTCAGGAGGGGCCTCACGTACCGGGGCCATCCCCTCCCCTCCATCCTGAGGAATAGGGAGCACCTGCCCGGACTTTGCAGCCTTGGTGGTGGCGGTAGGGGGCACCTGAGGACCAGAAACAGGAGGCAGCTCCCCTCCAACAGATGGGCCCTGCACCTCAGGGCCCTGTGTTATTTCTGTGGAGGGGTGCCTTCTCCTCTTTTTCGCACTTGGGCGCGGAGACTCAGAGACCTCCATGTCATCAGAGGCCTCCGCCTCCGCACCCTTTTTTCCTTTTTTAGTCACCCTGGGCCTGAGCCCAGCCCTGGGACAGGTGGATTCCATGGGAATGGGCTTTGGGCTGAGCTCAGGCTCGGGTTGAGTCAAAGTGTCCAGGGGACGCGCCTCACGATGTTTCTTTTTTCCCCGCGTCTTCCTTCCGCTCGGACGGACGCTCCCCTCCCCGCCAGAGGCTGTGAAAACCACAGCCTCCGGAACCGACTGAGCGGTGTCTGTTGGATGTGCGGGGGGAGTGGGAGGAGGTGCTGTGGAACCACTCTGGGCCGCCGAGGTGGAGCTGGCGGCCGGGAGGTTGGGGCAGTTCTTACGAACATGCCCCACCCCCTTGCAGACGTGGCACCGCGCCCCATCCGAGGTCCAAAAGACGCGGTAGGCCGTCCCCTGGAACTCCACATTAAATTGGCCCTCCGTGTCCTCCTCCCGCGCCAGCTGCATAAATAACTGGCGGCGGAAGGAGTAGACATGTTGGAGGCTGTGCTCCCGAAGACCAAGCCGGACTGGGGTGATCCCCGACCTCACCTCCCCCAGATGGTGCAGGTGGGGGAGGAGGAGCTCACTGGGAATGAAGGGTGGGACGTTGGACAACATTATCCGATGCGCAGTGGCCCCCAGAGGGTCCACTGGCAGGAAGGTCCCCCCCACAGTGAGCCCTTTACTCAGGGCCAGGGACACCGCCCGCTCGGTCTTCAAAAAGAACACAGCCTTCCCATACATCTTTGAGGCCGCAACAATGGCCGAGGGGCCGACAACCACGGCCATTGCCTTAACGCAGGCCTCAATAGACATGTTGGGGTGGGGATAGCTCTTCACCCCATGGCTGCATGTCAATAATTGAAAGGGTGACGGGGCCACGTGGGCAGCCACAGAAGCTGCAGCTGCGTAGGTATGAGAAGGCCCCGCCACCGGTGATGATGGGCTTGCCATGGCTCAAGAGCCAAACCCACCCCCAAATTGCAGGTAAGCAAACAAACAAACAAAGAAACTAACTAGGAGGTTTGGGGAGAGGCTGAGGGTACACAGGAAATGGGAAAGACAGGCTGCAAGCGATGACTTTGCTTTTTTTTTTCCCTTAAAGGGTGGTACTCAGAGCACTGTAAACACTTCTGGTCTTCCGGTCTTCTGGTTGTGGGAGGGGTCTTCACCTGGGTCAGCCGAAAGCTGCCCAGGCTCTCGTTTGATCCTGATGTCTCTATTAGCCAGGCAGCTTCAGCTGACTCAGGCTGGGCAAATGGGGTGGGGAGGGAGCTTCCCTGCAACTTTAATGCAACTGCACAGCTCCCTACAGAATTGTATAGCCCCCACCCCTTGTTCTTCTGGCCTCTTTCACCTCCCACAACAGTCCAAATGAAATGAAAGCTTGGTACTCGACACCCACCTCGAAATACAGCCTTTTTCAAAGTCTTTCCTCCTCTGCAGCAAAAGTTGTTGAAAAGTTTTTGCAGTTCTTGCAGTTCCCTCCTCAGCACTCCTTCTCCAGCAGCACCTCCAGCAACTGACTGCAGCACTGTCAGCTGCACCTCGTTGATGCACTCAGCACTCAGTATTCCCAATCACAAAGGAGCCAATCCCAGTGCTGTACCTGTCCTGGGAGTGTTTGATGGGGACAGTGTAGAGGGAGCTTTACTCTGTATCTAATCCCGTGCTGTACCTGTCCTGGGAGTGTTTGATGGGGTCAGTGTAGAGGGAGCTTTACTCTGTATCTAACCCCGTGCTGTACCTGTCCTGGGAGTGTTTGATGGGGACAGTGTAGAGGGAGCTTTACTCTGTATCTAACCCCATGCTGTACCTGTCCTGGGAGTGTTTGATGGGGACAGTGTAGAGGGAGCTTTGCTGTGTATCTAACCCCCGTACTGGCCCTGTCCTGGGAGTGTTTGATGGAGGCAGTGTAGCGGGATACTCTGCATCTAACCCCGTTTTTACTTTTCTTTTTTTTTATCTTCTTTTTTTTTTCTTTTTGTGTTTGATGGGACAGTGTAGAGGGAGCTTTCCTTCTTCTTCTTTGGCCTCCTTATCTCGAGAGACAATGGATACGTGCCTGGAGGTGGTCAGTGGTTTGTGAAGCAGCGCCTGGAGTGGCTATAAAGGCCAATTCTAGAGTGACAGGCTCTTCCACAGGTGCTGCAGATAAAATTGGTTGTCAGGGCTGTTACACTGTTGGCTCTCCCCTTGCGCCTCTGTCTTTTTTCCTGCCAACTACTAAGTCTCTTCGACTCGCCACATTTTAGCCCCGTCTTTATGTCTGCCTGCCAGCTCTGGCAAACGCTGGCAACTGACTCCCACGACTTGTGATCAATGTCACACGATTTCATGTCGCGTTTGCAGACATCTTTAAAGCGGAGACATGGACGGCCGGTGGGTCTGATACCAGTGGCGAGCTCGCTGGACAATGTGTCTTTGGGGATCCTGCCATCTTCCATGCGGCTCACATGGCCAAACCATCTCAAGCACCGCTGACTCAGTAGTGTGTACAAGCTGGGGATGTTGGCCGCCTCGAGGACGTCTGTGTTGGAGATACGGTCCTGCCACCTGATGCCAAGTATTCTCCGGAGGCAGCGAAGATGGAATGAATTGAGACGTCGCTCTTGGCTGACATACGTTGTCCAGGCCTCGCTGCTATAGAGCAAGTTACTGAGGACACAGGTTTGATACACTCGGACTTTTGTGTTCCGTGTCAGTGCGCCATTTTCCCACACTCTCTTGGCCAGTCTGGACATAGCAGTGGAAGCCTTTCCCATGCACTTGTTTGATTGTTGATTAGAGGGAGCTTTACTCTGTATCTAACCCCGTGCTGTACCTGTCCCGGGAGTGTTTGATAATGAAGCTGGATACTGATTTTGAAATCTGTTCCAGGACAGGCCTGTAACACTAAAATGAAGCCCCAGAAAAAACAGCAGCTTAAAGTTGGAATGTGTCGCTGAGGTATCTGCATCTGCAGCCTGCAGTTTGTGCAGCGCCGAGGATATTCTAACTACGGAACCCAGTACAGGAGCCTTATCATTCAAACTGACAGCAGTTCCCCAACACAGCTGAAGCGTGGGCAGGCAGCATTAATACATTAGCAGCAGAGATTTTTAATAAAAAATTATATTTCTTTTTTGTCAGGTTTTAAAAATTTACAGTCTATAATTTATGGGACTCACAATATAGTCTGAATACACAAGGGTTGTGTGTTTAACCAGCCATCTGCACCGTCAGAGTGCGTGTCTCATTATTTTGTCAGGGATTCTCCCCACCAGTCCCACTCTATCCAGATCCCGTGTCCGATTTTCTATCATGGACTCCTCTCCTTCCCAACTCAGTCCGGATCAACAAGATCTACCTCCTGTTTGAAGTTGGAGAGAGGAGAATTCTTTTTTTACACAGCGTGTTGTTGTGATCTGGAACGCACGCGGTGGAAGCAGATTCAATAGTCACTTTCAAAAGGGCAATTGGATAAATACTTGAAGGGGAGAAATGTGCAAGGAAAGAGCGAGCGGAGTGGGATTAATTGGATAGCTCTGTCACAGAGCTAGCACAGACATGATGGGACAAATGGCCTCCTCTTGTGCTCTGTCATTGTATGATTTGCTCTGAGCCACGCACGATGCCTGTGCCATTGACCTTTGCCCGTTATCATGACTCATTGACTTTGCCTTAGTGTTCAGTTAAATTCATTATCCATTTCAAACAATGTCATTGATTGGGATAGATTTTTAAATCACTGCCCAGGGGTTAGACCTGTGTTTCAGATCAAATGTCCATTATATAAATAACCTGGCCCTCATTCCCACTGAAATCAATGGTGCTGAAAACCAGACTGTTTCTCTCATCTGATCTATGTCTGCAGGTTTAAGATTAAAATCCAACCATCGCGGAATCCACAACTTTGTTGTGAAGGGACCAATGGGCTGAACGGCCGACATTCGTGCATTCTCAGGTTTAGTAGATTTCTGATGGGTTGAATGGACAGGTCCCATGCTCACAGGTGTCCTAAGAGAGTCCTTCCCCATTGTGCCAATGGAAGCTCACACTGTTTCTCCATTTCTCTCACTTCAGTCCATGTTGCTGTAACAGTTTGATTTACACTCTGTCAGCCTTGTTGTTCCAGGAGTGATATTTGTCTCACCTTTCCCTGCCGCCAATTATTACCATGTCAGGTACTTGCATGGTTCTGTTGTTCAACAGAAAAAAAGAGGTTAAGACTTGCATTTATATGCCGCCTTCCACAACCTCAGGGCATACAATGAAAGTTTCTGTAGCCAAGGGGACTGCGCCCCTCACCATCTGAAAATTGGCTCAGTTGAGAGCACATAACTACCCTCCAGGTCAGAAGGTCAGAAGGGAATGGGCTCGGTAATCGAGCCCAACACTCCTAATACCAGTGCTGAGGGAGTGCCGCACTGTCGGAGGGTCAGTACTGAGGGAGTGCCTCACTGTTGGAGGGTCAGTACTGAGGGAGTGCAGCACTGTCGGAGGGTCAGTACTGAGGGAGTGCTGCACTGTCGGAAGGTCAGTACTGAGGGAGTGCCGCAGTGTCGGAGGGTCAGTACTGAGGGAGTGCTGCACTGTTGGAGGGTCAGTACTGAGGGAGTGTTGCACTGTCAGAGGGTCAGTACTGAGGGAGTGCTGCACTGTCGGAGGGTCAGTACTGAGGGAGTGCCGCAGTGTCGGAGGGTCAGTACTGAGGGAGTGCTGCACTGTCGGAGGGTCAGTACTGAGGGAGTGCTGCACTGTTGGAGGGTCAGTACTGAGGGAGTGCCGCACTGTTGGAGGGTCAATTCTGAGGGAGTGCTGAACTGTCGGAGGGTCAGTTGTGAGGGAGTGCTGCACTGTCGGAGGGTCAGTACCATGGGAGTGCCTCACTGTTGGAGGGTCAGTACTGAGGGAGCGCAGCACTGTCGGAGGGTCAGTACTGAGGGAGTGCCGCACTGTCAGAGGGTCAGTACTGAGGGAGCGCTGCACTGTCGGAGGGTCAGTACTGAGGGAGCGCCGCACTGTCGGAGGGTCAGTACTGAGGGAATGCCGCACTGTCGGAGGGTCAGTACTGAGGGAGCGCCGCATTGTCGGAGGGTCAGTACTGAGGGAGTGCCGCACTGTCAGAGGATCAGTACTGAGGGAGCGCTGCACTGTCGGAGGGTCAGTACTCAGGGAGTGCCTCACTGTCGGAGGGTCAGTACTGAGGGAGTGCCGCACTGTCGGAGGGTCAGTAATGAGGGAGCGCTGCACTGTCGGAGAGTCAGTACTGAGGGAGCGCTGCATTGTCGGAGGGTCAGTACTGAGGGAGTGCCTCACTGTCGGAGGGTCAGTACTGAGGGAGCGCCGCACTGTCGGAGGGTCAGTAATGAGGGAGCGCCGCACTGTCGGAGGGTCAGTACTGTGGGAGCGCCCCACTGTCGGTGGGTCAGTACTGAGGGAGTGCCTCACTGTCGGAGAGTCAGTACTGAGGGAGTGCCGCACTGTCGGTGGGTCAGTACTGAGGGAGTGCCGCACTGTCGGAGGGTCAGTAATGAGGGAGCGCCGCACTGTCGGAGGGTCAGTACTGTGGGAGCGCCGCACTGTCGGTGGGTCAGTACTGAGGGAGTGCCTCACTGTCGGAGAGTCAGTACTGAGGGAGTGCCGCACTGTCGGTGGGTCAGTACTGAGGGAGTGCCGCACTGTCGGTGGGTCAGTACTGAGGGAGTGCCGCACTGTCGGTGGGTCAGCATGAGTGAATAATTCCACAGACATTTTTAAGTTGTAAATGTATGTTTCTGTTAACATTTTCTAAAATAAATATAAATTACTGTGCAATATTCTATATCTAAATATAAGTTTCAGTATTCACTTTTAATATTAAAATCTAAGTCTTTCTGTTCTTCTTCCAATCTGCTCAGGCACTGAGCCTGGATCCAGGGATTAATAATAATTCCAAGTGCAGCACCGTTGCTGGGTTATGTGTTATTTTATTCCTTGTGTGACACATTCCCAGACACACAGTCCACAATTATATTACAGGCAGACCAGGGAACCAGCAGCTTCAATCAATTTTCTATTTATTAGTTAGAAAATCTGTTCGAAAAGAGAATTAAACTATTAATAGAGCATAAGGCAATTGGGATTTACAACATCGAGCCTGTCTGTGATCTCACTAGCTCTTCCCAGCAGTTCGGACAATCTCTTGGACCAAAGCAAAGCCGAGAGGACAGGGTTTATTGAATGTGAACAGTCTGGCCTTGTGCTTGGTAACAGAGGGCTGTTTCAAGCCAAACCATGGAAACAAGTGTCGGCCATTCAGCCCCTTGAGCTCATGCTGTTTTATGCTGACACTGGGTGCCTGAAATGAAAAGTGTCCCTATAATATCCCTGTTGTGAAATTGTTGCACAGTTTGTCCTGAGCCAGCTTGTTTCTATAATTTTGTTTTCATCACCAAGTGGACCTTTACAAACTCCAATTGACAAATGGCTCCCTGGAGTTTTAATACTTGCAGACAAAGTACTTCAGGAGCGTAAGGACCTGCAAATCCAGCCTTTGCCTTTAGAAAAATAAAGCCGAGTGAGACTTACCATTTGTTCGGAGATTGTACACAATGTCTCACATGTGGAGTAGTCGATAAGAGTTTAGGTTTCTCCTTGTATAATAGGAGGTGGGGCATCATAAGTGGCTACTTCACCTCCGAGACCTTTGTGTTGCCAGCTCTTGCAGGCTCGTCCTGGAATCACCGGGAATTAAAAGATTGATTACATTGCCTGGGCCCTGCCACAAGCAATCGTGGGAGTAAATTCAACTGGAACATTATAAATAATGATGGTGTTTTTGTCATTAAACAATTTCATGTATTAGTTATAAAGATATTAGCGGTGCTGGGGGGTGGAATAAAAGCCTGTTTGACTGGCTGGGGTGGTGTTGTGGTTGGGAGGTGAGGAAATCTCCAGGAATGTGTCCAACACCAGAGTTGGCAACCTCACTGTGCACCTGAGCCTGAAGCCAGTGAGAGACTGTTGGGATGGCCGTCTCCTCTGAATCAGAAGGTTGTTGGCTCATCGACCCGCTCTGCAGACTTGAGTACAAAAGTCCAGGCTGATACTCCCAGTGCTGGAGGAGTGCAGTGTCGTCGCAGGTGCCGTCTCTCAGTACTGGACGTTGAACTGACACCCTGTCTGCCCTATCAGGTGGATGTAATAAAAAAAGAGCGGAGCGGGGACGAGGGGGTGGGGGAGGTCTCCGCAGTGTCCTGAGGCCGATATTTATCCCTCAAACGACAACGCTAAAACGCAACGACAGATGATCTGGGTCATTATCGCATTGCAGTTTGTGGGAGCTTGCTGTGCGCAGATTTGTCGACTTTGTTTTCCATATTATAACAGTGATGACACTTCAGAAAAGTACTCCACTGTTTTCTCTGGGCAACGAGGCTTGGCGCATGATTATGGCCTCTGCAGATCAGATGACGGCGTCTCGGCTATGCCGTCCGCCCTCACAATTAAACTCCTCTTGGCTCTGGTATCATTCTGGTGCAGGGTAGGAGTTACTGCATTACTGCTTCAGCCTCCGGGCAAGGTGTGAGCGTGGTGCAGGGGTCTGAACTGTCGACTCACCGCCAGAAGAGGCAGTGAGAGGGCGTGCCATCCTGAGGTAAACTCAGTTCCCAGGGAAAGCTGTGACCTTTAAAGCTTTCAGTCCCCGGGGGGTGCGGTTGAGGGGAGGCTGGTCTTTCTTTCCAATGAGCCTGCTTCTCGCTTCCTGTCCTACCAGAAAGGAAAAAGCCTTTCAGTATTCAGAATAGGTACTTTCCGAGCTGCTGCAACAATGAGCAACTGAGAAAAGTCTAGTTGCAGCCAAGAGAGAAGAGAAAGCAGCTTCTGTTGGTAAATGGTGTTTTTAATCCATTGTGCCCCCAGTTCTGTCTTGATCAATCCAAACGTTGAAATGCTGTCATCACCACTTTGCTTCCACGATAATATTCAGTGGTGCTTTGTGTGGCAAACAATGTTTTGGGCCTTAAGATGGAGTCACCACCAACAACTTGCACCTGTACGAAAACTTTAACTTGCAGTTAAAGGTCCCAGGAGCATCAATCAGACAAAAAAAAAACTGGCACCGAACCGCAGAAAACAGACTGACACAAACATCAGGATGTTCCAAAACGCCTTCTGAACAATGAAGTACGTCTGAAGTCCAGACACTCTTGTAATGTGGCAAACGCAACAGTCAACTTGCACACAGTAAACTCCCACATACAGCAAATCTGGCTTACTGTTAGTGACGTTGATTGAGGGGTAAATATTGGATTTGGACACTGGGGAGAACTCCCGACCGTCCTTCTTTGTAATAGTGGCAGGAATGTGAGAGAGGGATTACAGAGTCCACCCCAGATATAGGAGAGTGAGAGAGGGGTTACAGAGTCTACCCAAGATATAGGAGAGTGAGAGAGGGATTAGGGGGAACTCCCCAGAAATAGGTGAGTGAGAAATGGGTTAGAGGGACCTCCCCAGATATAGGAGAGTGTGGGAAGGGTTAGAGGGACCTCACAAGATACAGAAGGGTAAGAGAGAGGGGTTAGAGGGGAATCCTCAGATACAGGAGTGTCAGAGAGAGGGTTTAGAGGGGAATCCTCAGATACAGGAGTGTAAGAGAGAGGGTTTAGAAGGGAATCCTCAGATACAGGAGTGTGAGAGAGAGGGATTAGAGGGGAATCCTCAGATACAGGAGTGTAAGAGAGAGGGTTTATAAGGGAATCCTCAGATACAGGAGTGTGAGAGAGAGGGATTAGAGGGGAATCCTCAGATACAGGAGTGTAAGAGAGAGGGTTTATAAGGGAATCCTCAGATACAGGAGTGTGAGAGAGAGGGATTAGAGGGGAATCCTCAGATACAGGAGTGTGAGAGAGAGGGATTAGAGGGGAATCCTCAGATACAGGAGTGTGAGAGAGAGGGATTAGAGGGGCCTTCTCTGATTTGATAGCCTATCTTACTGAACCTGTTACTGTAACAGAAAAATGGCTGGGTAATGGGAATGTTTGAGGCTGGGGTCAGTGATTTTCAGCATCAAATCTGAGCTGTGCTGGAACTGATCCAGGCCTGGGTCAGCACATGGAAGCATTTTGAGTGAATTAAAAGGCTGATTGCCTGGCTGGATTTTCCATAGCTTGCTGATTTTAAATTGTGATAGCGCAGGTCTTGAAGGAACGTGGAGACTGAGCCACACGCTCTCTCATTACCAGGTACAGCTCTGGGAGCATTCATTTCCACCACCACGGGGAATAAGTTGGGGCAGGTAAGGTTTTAAGAAGGGTCTTTAAGGAGGAGAGAGAAAGACGGAGAGGTTTAGGGAGGGAATTCCAGAGCTAAGGGCCCCCCGGGCAGCTGAAGGCACGGCCGCCAATGGTGGAGCGATGGGAATCGGGGGATACTCGAGAGGCCGGAATTGGAGGGGCGCAGAGATCTCGGAGGGTGATCCAAGCAGCCTCAAGGTCAGCACTGGATGTCAGCACCACTGTTCTTAGCTGAGTGGGAGCAATGACAGCCTCCATCAGTGGCCAGAGAAGCAGCTTCCTCAGAGCATTCAGAACTTAACTGGGATCATCCGAGCAGCTCTCACACCAACCGCTAGACCAGCACCAGTGAACAAAAAGAAAGACTTGCATTTCTATTGCGCCTTGCACAATCTCAGGACATCCAAAACGCTTTGCAACCAATGAAGCACTTTTTGGAAGTGTAGTCACTGTTGTAACGTAGGAAATACAGCAGCTAGTTTGCGCACAGCAAGATCCCACAAACAGCAATGTGACAATGACTCAGATAATTTGTTCTTTTAGTGACGCTGGTTGAAGAATAAATACTGGCTCCAGGACTCCCTAGAGAACTTCCCGTGGTCTTCTTCAATCCTTTATGTCGACCTGACAGGACAGATGTGGCCTCAATTTAATGTCTCACCTGAAAGATGGCAGCTCCGACAGTGCAGCACTCCCTCAGTACTGACCCTCCAACAGTGCAGCACTCCCTCAGTACTGACCCTCCGACAGTGCTGCACTCCCTCAGTACTGACCCTCCGACAGTGCAGCACTCCCTCAGTACTGACCCTCTGACAGTGCTGCACTCCCTCAGTACTGACCCTCTGACAGTGCAGCACTCCCTCAGTACTGACCCTCCGACAGTGCTGCACTCCCTCAGTACTGACCCTCCGACAGTGCAGTACTCCCTCAGTACTGACCCTCCGACAGTGCTGCACTCCCTCAGTACTGACCCTCCGACAGTGCAGCACTCCCTCAGTACTGACCCTCCGACAGTGCTGCACTCCCTCAGTACTGACCCTCCGACAGTGCAGCACTCCCTCAGTACTGACCCTCCGACAGTGCAGCACTCCCTCAGTACTGACCCTCCGACAGTGCAACACTCCCTCAGTACTGACCCTCCGACAGTGCAGCACTCCCTCAGTACTGACCCTCCGACAGTGCTGCACTCCCTCAGTACTGACCTTCCGACAGTGCAGCACTCCCTCAGTACTGACCCTCCGACAGTGCGGCACTCCCTCAGTACTGATCCTCTGACAGTGCGGCACTCCCTCAGTACTGACCCTCCGACAGTGCAGCACTCCCTCAGTACTGACCCTCTGACAGTGCAGCACTCCCTCAGTACTGACCCTCCGACAGTGCAGCGCTCCCTCAGTACCGGCTCACCGACAGTGCTGCGCTACCTCAGTACTGACCCTCTGACAGTGCAGCACTCCCTCAGTACTGACCCTCTGACAGTGCGGCACTCCCTCAGTACTGACCATCTGACAGTGCAGCACTCCCTCAGTACTGACCCTCCCACAGTGCAGCGCTCCCTCAGTATTGACCCTCCCACAGTGCGGCACTCCCTCAGTACTGACCCTCCGAAAGTGCAGCGCTCCCTCAGTACTGACCCTCCGACAGTGCAGCGCTCCCTCAGTATCGACTCTCCAACAGTGCAGCACTCCTTCAGTATTGACCCTCTGACAGTGCAGCACTCCCTCAGTACTGACCCTCTGACAGTGTGGCACTCCCTCAGTACTGACCCTCTGACAGTGCGGCGCTCCCTCAGTACTTACCCTCCGACAGTGCGGCGCTCCCTCAGTACTGACCCTCCGACAGTGTGGCGCTCCCTCAGTATTTACCCTCCGACAGTGCGGCGCTCCCTCAGTACTGACCCTCTGACAGTGTGGCTCTCCCTCAGTACTGACCATCTGACAGTGCAGCACTCCCTCAGTACTGACCCTCTGACAGTGTGGCTCTCCCTCAGTACTGACCCTCTGACAGTGCGGCACTCCCTCAGTACTGACCCTCTGACAGTGCGGCACTCCCTCAGTACTGACCATCTGACAGTGCAGCACTCCCTCAGTACTGACCCTCTGACAGTGTGGCTCTCCCTCAGTACTGACCCTCTGACAGTGCGGCACTCCCTCAGTACTGACCCTCTGACAGTGCGGCACTCCCTCAGTACTGACCCTCTGACAGTGCTGCACTCCCTCAGTACTGACCCTCTGACAGTGCGGCACTCCCTCAGTACTGACTCTCCGACGGTGTGGCACTCCCTCATACACAGTGATGGCCTACATTCAGTGCTGTGGAGTGCTGGCTTGAACCCAAGACCTATTGATTCCAAGGTAAGAGTGCTGCCCACTGAGTTATGGCGAGGAGGAAAAGGCGTGCCCAATTCAGCACGCACCTCTACTAAAGCATTTCCTTATTTCTGTGACATAGTTCCCAGTTACAGCTGTAAATATGGGATGATTGACAACAACAGACGAGGATCTGTTCGCCAATGGAAACAAATGTGAAATGCTTTTGGCCAAGAGGCTCGATTTATTTTCAGTCCTAGAAAAAAAGTTTCATTATTTCCATCAATTCTGTGTGAAGGGCAAAACAAAAAAATTGTTTATTTTCCCTACTATCAGGAGCTGTTGTTCAAAGGTTGGAGTCTGCAAGTGTTCCAGTAGCCAAGCTCTTTTGTATTTTTCCCAGCTTTGGAGTCTTTGCGTGCTCACAGAGGGTCAGGAGTTCAGCAATGGATGAGAGGACTTGGAGGGCACTGAACGGAGGCCTGGGAACTTGGCACAGGGAGGGTGAGAGAATAAGGGACTATGTCCTCAATCGTTGGCTTATTCAGCTGGACAAAGCGTTGGTTAAGTGTGCAGTATCCCATCAAGCACTCCTTCAATGGATGCGGGCAGCTTTGTCAAAACGAGTCCGTCTGACTATGATCTCGGCTACCTGTGGTCTTAAAAAGGAGAGGAGACATAAATACTGTGGCTACAAGAGCAGGTCAGAGGCTGGGAATCCTGTGGTGAGTAACTCACCTCCTGACTCCCCCAAAGCCTGTCCACCATCTACAAGGCACAAGTCAGGAGTGTGATGGAATACTCTCCACTTGCCTGGATGGGTGCAGTTCCAACAAGCTCCACACCATCCAGGACAAAGCAGCCCGCTTGATTGGCACCCCATTCACAAATATTCACTCCCTCCAACACCGACGCACAGTGGCAGCAGTGTGTACCATCTACAAGATGCACTGCAGCAACTCACCAAGGCTCCTTCGACAGCAGCTTCCAAACCCGCGACCTCTACCAGCTAGAAGGACAAGGGCAGCAGCTGCAATGGAATGGGTAGGAATGGAACCAGGATAGGGGCAGACCCATCCAGCTGGACAATACAGGAGAAGCGATGGAAGAGGTTGGTCTGGTGAGCTGTGCCAAAAGCTGAGTAACTAGGATAGACCGGACACTAGCTGGGGAACTTTTTGAGCTACAGACCTGGCAGGGGGGTGGGGGGGCGGGTGGAGTGGGGTGGGATACTTCACTGGGCACTGCACTTACGTCCCAATGCCATCAGGTGAAGTGACGATTTTAAAAACCAGAACTAAGAGGTTGGAACCATCAGGAAAGGCGAAACAGGCTGGGCTCTTTTCTCGAGAAAAGCAAAATTCAAGGGGTGACCTGAGAAAAGTCTTTAAAATTATGGAACGTTCTGATGGGATTGAAATAGAGAAGGTGTTCCCATTTCCATGGAAGAGCAGAATTAAATATAAGACAGTCACTAACAAATCCAATGGGGAATTCAGTGGTGAGAACGTGGAACTCGCTACCACAGGGAGTGGTTGAGGGGAATAGCAGAGATACATTTAAGGGGAAACTGGATAAACACAGGAGGGAGAAAGGAATAGAAGGATATGGGGATGGGGTGAGATGAAGTGGAGTTGGAGCAGAAACACGAGCACGGACCAGTAGGGCCGAATGGTCTGTTTCTGTGCTGGAAATACGAAGTAACTCGATGGCAGGTAATTTAGCCAACCAAAGTAATTTCAGAAAAATCTAATTTAAACTTCGAACCAATTCTTACTTTTGTAGTGAGAAGTTCAATAATGAGCTGAATGAATTATTACAAGTAACGAGAAACAGAATGTGAAATCGATGTGATTTGGGAATAGCTACTCGAGAGATCAGCTCATTCAAAGCAGAATGGAACTGGGAGGGGATATGGAGAAAGTTGTGGGTGGGGGGAAATGAGGCAGCATGTTAATTATTTAGGTGTCGCGCTGTGACAGAAGTTACACAGCAACGAGTTGCCAAGGTGACTGACTTTATATGTAGATTTAATTTCAGTTCTCTCACCTCTTCTTGCCTGCTGAAGGTGCTGTCTCTCAGCGTGATCCGGGTTCCCACTGGACCACAGTCCAGGAGCTTAGCTCAGTGGCCGAGTGTGTGTGTGTGTGTGTGAGTGGAAGATTCAACCAAGGGATGCATCACACCCTATCTGCTCCTGCCCTCTCCCCCTCCCTATCTCTGTCACCTCCACCAGCCCCTACAATCCTCTGAGATCTCTGCGCTCCTCCAATTCCAGCCTCTTGAACATCCCCCGATTCCCATCGCTCCACCATTGGCGGCCGTGCCTTCAGCTGCCTGGGGGCCCTAAGCTCTGGAATTCCCTCCCGAAACCTCTCCGCCTCTTTCTCTCCTCCTTTAAGATCCTTCTTAAAACCTCACCTTTTGACCGAGCTTTTGGTCACCTGTCCTAATATGTCCTGATGTGGCTCAGTATCAAATGTTGTCTCATCATGCTCTGAAGTGCCTCAAGTTGGTTTTACCACATTAAAAGCGCGATATAAATGGAAGTTCTTGTTGGTGGAGGTGGGGAGGGACTCACTCACTCGCAATCAGGACTAAAAACCACAGCTGATTTGGTTTTATCCTCCTCTTGCCTGGGGGCACTGAGGTTGAATGTGTCTCCTCCAATTCTGCCCTCGTTGGCATTGGACAATGCAGCCCAGAGCAGCAGAGGAAACTGCAAATTTCCGAGTATGTGACTCAGTCGCACCCCAGGAACTGCATTTATTCAGAACCATCGTGAGCTTTAGTTTCTGAGGGACAGCGAGTATGAAGGTCATGCCATGTTGCTGTGTTACAGTGTAACATGACCAGCTGGTGGAGAAATGGAACTGGTGTCAGTGCGAAACACTCAAGTGAGACCAGGGCATACAGAGCTTTACTCTGTATCTCACCCCCGTGCTGTACCTGTCCTGGGAGTGTTTGATGGGGGACAGTGTAGAGGGAGCTTTACTCTGTATCTAACCCCCGTGCTGTACCTGTCCTGGGAGTGTTTGATGGGGGACAGTGTAGAGGGAGCTTTACTCTGTATCTAACCCCGTGCTGTACCTGTCCTGGGAGTGTTTGATGGGGGACAGTGTAGAGGGAGCTTTACTCTGTATCTAACCCCCGTGCTGTACCTGTCCTGGGAGTGTTTGATGGGGACAGTGTAGAGGGAGCTTTACTCTGTATCTAACCCCCGTGCGATACCTGTCCTGGGAGTGTTTGATGGGGACAGTGTAGAGGGAGCTTTACTCTGTATCTAACCCCCGTGCTGTACCTGTCCTGGGAGTGTTTGATGGGGACAGTGTAGAGGGAGCTTTACTCTGTATCTAACCCCCGTGCGATACCTGTCCTGGGAGTGTTTGATGGGGACCAAGTACTAACATTGCTCACCTCGGCCAGCCAGAAACAGTTCTCAGCAGTGCCAGCAAGACAGTCTGATGTCTGATGTGTCTCTCAGAATGTTCACTGATGGCTTTTTAATCTTCTAAAGTGAACCGGATCTCCTGTCTGTAAAGTAGACCATCAGTTCCCAGAACTGAGGAGAAATTCATCACTGAGGGAGCACTGTTATCTCTCTAATCATCCACTAACTACCACTTCCTGAACCACAATCCACAGTTAGTGAAGAAAACTGCATTAAAAACACTCAGGCTCCATCAAACATCTAAAGCCCCTTTTAATATCCATGTACTCCTTGTTAATTCACCAACATTAGGTCTTTGTTTATGTAATGTTGCTCATTACTTTACTTTCTGTCTATCCTACCACTTTGAAAAGTGCTGACACTCCCTGGGGTACGGGTCCCCTCCTCTCCTGATGGTATTGACTCTCACTGCGGTACGGGTCCCCTCCTCTCCTGAAGGTGCTGACTCTAACTGGGGTACGGGTCCCCTCCTCTCCTGAAGGTACTGACTCTCACTGGGGTACGGGTCCCCTCCTCTCCTGAAGGTGCTGACACTCCCTGGGGTACGGGTCCCCTCCTCTCCTGAAGGTGCTGACTCTCACTGGGGTACGGGTCCCCTCCTCTCCTGATGGTATTGACTCTCACTGGGGTACGGGTCCCCTCCTCTCCTGAAGGTACTGACTCTCACTGGGGTACGGGTCCCCTCCTCTCCTGATGGTATTGACTCTCACTGCGGTACGGGTCCCCTCCTCTCCTGAAGGTACTGACTCTCACTGGGGTACGGGTCCCCTCCTCTCCTGAAGGTGCTGACTCTCACTGGGGTACGGGTCCCCTCCTCTCCTGATGGTATTGACTCTCACTGCGGTACGGGTCCCCTCCTCTCCTGATGGTATTGACTCTCACTGGGGTACGGGTCCCCTCCTCTCCTGAAGGTACTGACTCTCACTGGGGTACGGGTCCCCTCCTCTCCTGATGGTATTGACTCTCACTGCGGTACGGGTCCCCTCCTCTCCTGAAGGTACTGACTCTCACTGGGGTACGGGTCCCCTCCTCTCCTGAAGGTGCTGACTCTCACTGGGGTACGGGTCCCCTCCTCTCCTGATGGTATTGACTCTCACTGGGGTACGGGTCCCCTCCTCTCCTGAAGGTACTGACTCTCACTGGGGTACGGGTCCCCTCCTCTCCTGATGGTATTGACTCTCACTGGGGTACGGGTCCCCTCCTCTCCTGAAGGTACTGACTCTCACTGGGGTACGGGTCCCCTCCTCTCCTGATGGTATTGACTCTCACTGCGGTACGGGTCCCCTCCTCTCCTGAAGGTACTGACTCTCACTGGGGTACGGGTCCCCTCCTCTCCTGAAGGTGCTGACTCTCACTGGGGTACGGGTCCCCTCCTCTCCTGATGGTATTGACTCTCACTGCGGTACGGGTCCCCTCCTCTCCTGAAGGTGCTGACTCTCACTGGGGTACGGGTCCCCTCCTCTCCTGAAGGTGCTGACTCTCACTGGGGTACGGGTCCCCTCCTCTCCTGAAGGTGCTGACTCTCACTGGGGTACGGGTCCCCTCCTCTCCTGATGGTATTGACTCTCACTGCGGTACGGGTCCCCTCCTCTCCTGAAGGTGCTGACTCTCACTGCGGTACGGGTCCCCTCCTCTCCTGAAGGTGCTGACTCTCACTGGGGTACGGGTCCCCTCCTCTCCTGAAGGTACTGACTCTCACTGGGGTACGGGTCCCCTCCTCTCCTGAAGGTGCTGACTCTCACTGGGGTACGAGTCCCCCTCCTGTCCTGAAGGTGCTGACTCTCACTGGGGTACGGGTCCCCTCCTCTCCTGAAGGTGCTGACTCTCACTGGGGTACGGGTCCCCTCCTCTCCTGAAGGTACTGACTCTCACTGGGGTACGGGTCCCCTCCTCTCCTGAAGGTGCTGACTCTCACTGGGGTACGGGTCCCCTCCTCTCCTGAAGGTGCTGACTCTCACTGGGGTACGGGTCCCCTCCTCTCCTTAAGGTACTGACTCTCACTGGGGTATCAGTCCCCCTCCTCTCCTGAAGGTACTGACTCTCACTGGGGTACGGGTCCCCTCCTCTCCTGAAGGTACTGACTCTCACTGGGGTATCAGTCCCCCTCCTCTCCTGAAGGTGCTGACTCTCACTGGGGTACGGGTCCCCTCCTCTCCTGAAGGTGCTGACTCTCACTGGGGTACAGGTCCCCTCCTCTCCTGAAGGTGCTGACTCTCACTGGGGTACAGGTCCCCTCCTCTCCTGAAGGTGCTGACTCTCACTGGGGTACGGGTCCCCTCCTCTCCTGATGGTATTGACTCTCACTGCGGTACGGGTCCCCTCCTCTCCTGAAGGTGCTGACTCTCACTGCGGTACGGGTCCCCTCCTCTCCTGAAGGTGCTGACTCTCACTGGGGTACGGGTCCCCTCCTCTCCTGAAGGTACTGACTCTCACTGGGGTACGGGTCCCCTCCTCTCCTGAAGGTGCTGACTCTCACTGGGGTACGAGTCCCCCTCCTGTCCTGAAGGTGCTGACTCTCACTGGGGTACGGGTCCCCTCCTCTCCTGAAGGTGCTGACTCTCACTGGGGTACGGGTCCCCTCCTCTCCTGAAGGTACTGACTCTCACTGGGGTACGGGTCCCCTCCTCTCCTGAAGGTGCTGACTCTCACTGGGGTACGGGTCCCCTCCTCTCCTGAAGGTGCTGACTCTCACTGGGGTACGGGTCCCCTCCTCTCCTTAAGGTACTGACTCTCACTGGGGTATCAGTCCCCCTCCTCTCCTGAAGGTACTGACTCTCACTGGGGTACGGGTCCCCTCCTCTCCTGAAGGTACTGACTCTCACTGGGGTATCAGTCCCCCTCCTCTCCTGAAGGTGCTGACTCTCACTGGGGTACGGGTCCCCTCCTCTCCTGAAGGTGCTGACTCTCACTGGGGTACGGGTCCCTTCCTGTCCTGAAGGTACTGACTCTCACTGGGGTACGGGTCCCCTCCTCTCCTGATGGTATTGACTCTCACTGCGGTACGGGTCCCCTCCTCTCCTGAAGGTGCTGACTCTCACTGGGGTACGGGTCCCCTCCTCTCCTGAAGGTGCTGACTCTCACTGGGGTACAGGTCCCCTCCTCTCCTGAAGGTACTGACTCTCACTGGGGTACGGGTCCCCTCCTCTCCTGAAGGTACTGACTCTCACTGGGGTACGGGTCCCCTCCTCTCCTGAAGGTGCTGACTCTCACTGGGGTACGAGTCCCCCTCCTGTCCTGAAGGTGCTGACTCTCACTGGGGTACGGGTCCCCTCCTCTCCTGAAGGTACTGACTCTCACTGGGGTACGGGTCCCCTCCTCTCCTGAAGGTGCTGACTCTCACTGGGGTACGGGTCCCCTCCTCTCCTGAAGGTGCTGACTCTCACTGGGGTACGGGTCCCCTCCTCTCCTTAAGGTACTGACTCTCACTGGGGTACGGGTCCCCTCCTCTCCTGAAGGTACTGACTCTCACTGGGGTACGGGTCCCCTCCTCTCCTGAAGGTGCTGACTCTCACTGGGGTACGGGTCCCCTCCTCTCCTGAAGGTACTGACTCTCACTGGGGTACGGGTCCCCTCCTCTCCTGAAGGTGCTGACTCTCACTGGGGTACGGGTCCCCTCCTGTCCTGAAGGTACTGACTCTCACTGGGGTACGGGTCCCCTCCTCTCCTGAAGGTGCTGACTCTCACTGGGGTACGGGTCCCCTCCTCTCCTGAAGGTACTGACTCTCACTGGGGTACGGGTCCCCTCCTCTCCTGAAGGTACTGACTCTCACTGGGGTATCAGTCCCCCTCCTCTCCTGAAGGTGCTGACTCTCACTGGGGTACGGGTCCCCTCCTCTCCTGAAGGTGCTGACTCTCACTGGGGTATGGGTCCCCTCCTCTCCTGAAGGTACTGACTCTCACTGGGGTACGGGTCCCCTCCTCTCCTGAAGGTACTGACTCTCACTGGGGTACGGGTCCCTTCCTGTCCTGAAGGTACTGACTCTCACTGGGGTACGGGTCCCCTCCTCTCCTGAAGGTGCTGACTCTCACTGGGGTACGAGTCCCCTCCTCTCCTGAAGGTACTGACTCTCACTGGGGTACGGGTCCCCTCCTCTCCTGAAGGTGCTGACTCTCACTGGGGTACGAGTCCCCTCCTCTCCTGAAGGTACTGACTCTCACTGGGGTACGGGTCCCCTCCTGTCCTGAAGGTGCTGACACTCCCTGGGGTACGGGTCCCCTCCTCTCCTGAAGGTGCTGACTCTCACTGGGGTACGGGTCCCCTCCTCTCCTGAAGGTATTGACTCTCACTGCGGTACGAGTCCCCTCCTCTCCTGAAGGTACTGACTCTCACTGGGGTACGGGTCCCCTCCTCTCCTGAAGGTATTGACTCTCACTGCGGTACGGGTCCCCTCCTCTCCTGAAGGTGCTGACTCTCACTGGGGTACGGGTCCCCTCCTCTCCTGAAGGTACTGACTCTCACTGGGGTACGGGTCCCCTCCTCTCCTGAAGGTGCTGACTCTCACTGGGGTACAGGTCCCCTCCTCTCCTGAAGGTACTGACTCTCACTGGGGTACGGGTCCCCTCCTGTCCTGAAGGTGCTGACTCTCACTGGGGTACGGGTCCCCTCCTCTCCTGAAGGTGCTGACTCTCACTGGGGTACGAGTCCCCCTCCTGTCCTGAAGGTGCTGACTCTCACTGGGGTACTTGTCCCCTCCTCTCCTGAAGGTACTGACTCTCACTGGGGTACGAGTCCCCCTCCTGTCCTGAAGGTACTGACTCTCACTGGGGTACTTGTCCCCTCCTCTCCTGAAGGTGCTGACTCTCACTGGGGTACGGGTCCCCTCCTCTCCTGAAGGTGCTGACTCTCACTGGGGTACTTGTCCCCTCCTCTCCTGAAGGTACTGACTCTCACTGGGGTACGAGTCCCCTCCTCTCCTGAAGGTACTGACTCTCACTGGGGTACGGGTCCCCTCCTCTCCTGAAGGTGCTGACTCTCACTGGGGTACTTGTCCCCTCCTCTCCTGAAGGTACTGACTCTCACTGGGGTACAGGTCCCTTCCTGTCCTGAAGGTACTGACTCTCACTGGGGTACTTGTCCCCTCCTCTCCTGAAGGTACTGACTCTCACTGGGGTACGGGTCCCCTCCTCTCCTGAAGGTACTGACTCTCACTGGGGTACGTGTCCCCCTCCTCTTCTGAAGGTACTGACTCTCACTGGGGTACGGGTCCCCTCCTCTCCTGAAGGTACTGACTGTCACTTGTGTACGGGTCCCCTCCTCTCCTGAAGGTACTGACTCTCACTGGGGTACGGGTCCCCTCCTCTCCTGAAGGTACTGACTCTCACTGGGGTACGTGTCCCCTCCTCTCCTGAAGGTACTGACTCTCACTGGGGTACGTGTCCCCCTCCTCTCCTGAAGGTACTGACTCTCACTGGGGTACGGGTCCCCTCCTCTCCTGAAGGTACTGACTCTCACTGGAGTACGGGTCCCCTCCTCTCCTGAAGGTGCTGACTCTCACTTGGGTACGTGTCCCCCTCCTCTCCTGAAGGTACTGACTCTCACTGGGGTATGGGTCCCCTCCTGTCCTGAAGGTACTGACTCTCACTGGGGTACGGTTCCCCTCCTCTCCTGAAGGTACTGACCCTCACTGGGGTACGGGTCCCCTCCTCTCCTGAAGGTACTGACTCTCACTGGGGTACGGGTCCCCTCCTCTCCTGAAGGTACTGACTCTCACTGGGGTACGGGTCCCCTCCTCTCCTGAAGGTACTGACTCTCACTGGGGTACGGGTCCCCTCCTTTCCTGAAGGTACTGACCCTCACTGGGGTACGGGTCCCCTCCTCTCCTGAAGGTACTGACCCTCACTGGGGTACGGGTCCCCTCCTCTCCTGAAGGTGCTGACTCTCACTGGGGTACGGGTCCCCTCCTCTCCTGAAGGTACTGACTCTCACTGGGGTACGGGTCCCCTCCTCTCCTGAAGGTACTGACCCTCACTGGGGTACGGGTCCCCTACTCTCCTGAAGGTGCTGACTCTCACTGGGGTGCGGGTCCCCTCCTCTCCTGAAGGTACTGACTCTCACTGGGGTACGGGTCCCCTCCTCTCCTGAAGGTACTGACTCTCACTGGGGTACGGGTCCCCTCCTCTCCTGAAGTTGCTGACCCTCACTGGGGTACGGGTCCCCTCCTCTCCTGAAGGTACTGACTCTCACTGGGGTACGGGTCCCCTCCTCTCCTGAAGGTACTGACTCTCACTGGGGTACGGGTCCCCTCCTCTCCTGAAGGTACTGACTCTCACTGGGGTACGGGTCCCCTCCTCTCCTGAAGGTACTGACCCTCACTGGGGTACGGGTCCCCTCCTCTCCTGAAGGTACTGACCCTCACTGGGGTACGGGTCCCCTCCTCTCCTGAAGGTGCTGACTCTCACTGGGGTACGGGTCCCCTCCTCTCCTGAAGGTGCTGACTCTCACTGGGGTACGGGTCCCCTCCTCTCCTGAAGGTACTGACTCTCACTGGGGTATGGGTCCCCTCCGCTCCTGAAGATGTCTCACTGAACGGGATAGGTCCCACCGCCACTACAAACAATCAGCTAATTCAGAACAGCCTGTTGAAGGAAGATAGGCCAGCTCTGTGCAGCCCAGTGCCACACTGAGAGAGTTCAGCTCTCCCCATCGCCCTGTATCAATCCCAAACTAATCCCACTGCCTTGGGGACACTGCACTGTCAGAGGGTCAGTACTGAGGGCCCACTGGAGTGGTCAATGGCTTTGGGGAATGCCAGTTGGAACCTATTCCCTCTCCTGTTACCCCATTCTG
Source organism: Heterodontus francisci (assembly GCF_036365525.1). NCBI lineage: Eukaryota > Metazoa > Chordata > Chondrichthyes > Heterodontiformes > Heterodontidae > Heterodontus > Heterodontus francisci. Next base: position 18,135,694 of record NC_090416.1, read on the forward strand.
TTTCTTCCACCAAACTCCGATCATCTGGCAGATGGAGCCTGTTACATAGGGACAGGGGGAAGCTATTCAACATCTTAAGCCTGTCCATCTATAAGACACAAGTCAGGAGTGTGATGGAATACTCTCCACTTGCCTGGATGGGTGCAGCTCCAACAACACTCAGGAAGCTCGACACCATCCAGGACAAAGCAGCCCACTTGATTGGCACCCCATCCACAAACATTCACTCCCTGCACCACCGCCACACAGTGGCAGCAGTGTGTATCATCTACAAGATGCACTGCAGCAATACACCAAGGCTCCTTCAACAGCATCTTCCAAACCCGCGACCTCTACCAACTAGAAGGACAAGGGCAGCAAATGCATGGGAACACCACCACCTGCAAGTTCCCCTCCACGTCACACACCATCCTGACTTGGAACTATATCAGCCATTCCTTCACTGTTGCTGGGTACAAAATCCTGGAACTCCCTTCCTAACAGCACTGTGGGTGTACCTACCCCAAATGGAGTGCAATAGTTCAAGAAGGCAGCTCACCACAGGGTAACTATGAGTGGACAATATATGCTGACCTTGGCAACAGCACCCACATCCCTGAATGAATAATTTAAAAAAAAAATCACATCCTGTATCTGAACACCATTCACCTGCCTTGCTTTCAGAACCTTTAAAACCCTCGCCTGCCAAAAAAGCTTAACCATCTCAGTTTTTAATTGACCCCAGTCACAACAGCTTTTTGGGGGAGAGGACTGAGTTCCACTTTTCCACTGCACTACAGGTGAAGAGCTTCCTGACATTACCCCTGAATATCCTGGCTCTAATTTTAAGGTTGTGCCCCCTTTACTGTATATAAAGGGGAGGACCCACCATCCGCGGTTAACTAAAGACGTTAAGGAAAGCATCAAACTGAAGGAAAAAGCATACAATTGCACAAAGATGAGTGGCAGGTCAGATGATTGGTCAGAATATAAAGAATGGCAGAGAATGACTGTAAGGTTAATCAGGAGAAAGAAATTAGTGTATGAGAGGAAGGTAGTTAGAAATGTAAAAACGGATAGCAAGAGTTTCTACAGGTATTTAAAAAGGAAAAGAGTAAGTAAAGTGAGAGTTGGTCCTCTAGAGAGTGAGAATGGGGTGTTAATAGTAGATAATAAGAAAATGGCGGATGCAATGAACAAATATTTTGCTTCTGTCTTCACTAAAGAGGATACAAAAAACATTCCGGCAATCACTGTAAATCAGGAGCTGGAAGGAAGAGAGGAATTTGGTGAAATTACAGGGTATCACCAGGGAAGTGATACTGCCCAAACTAATGGAGCTGCGGACTGACAAGTCCCCAGGTCCTGATGGGCTTTAGCCCAGGGTCTTAAAAGAGGTGGCTAATGAGGTAGTAGATGCATTGGTGTTAATTTTTCAAAATTTGCTAGATTCTGGTAAGGTTTCCATCAGACTGGAAAGTAGCAAATATAACCCCTCAATTCCATAAGCTGGGGTGGGGGGAGGCAGAAAACAGCTAACTATAGGCCAGTTAGCTTGACATCTGTCGTGGGCAAGGTGTTCGAATCTATCATTAAGGAGGTTGTAGCTGGGCACTTAGAAGAACGCAAGGTAATTGGGAATAGTCAGCATGGTTTTGTGAAAGGGAAGTCATCTTTAACCAATTTATTGGAGTTCTTTGAAGGAGTGACACGTGCTGTGGATAAAGGGGAGCCCGTTGACGTACTGTTTTTGGATTTCCAGAAGGCATTTGACAAGATGCCACATAAAAGGTTATTGCACAAAGTAGGAGCTCATGGTGTAGGGGGTAATATATTAGCATGGATAGAAGATGAACTGGCTGGCAGAAAAAAGAGAGTATGCGTAAATGGGTCCTTTTCTGATTGGCAGGATGTGACGAGTGGAGTCCCACTGCTGGGGCCTCAACTTTTTACAGTTTATATCAACGACTTAGATGAGGGGAGCGATGGCATGGGAGCTAAATTTGCCTATGACACAAAGATAGGTAGGAATGTATGTTGTGAAGAGGACATGAGGTTGCAGACCAATGTAGAAAGGTTCAGTGAGTGGGCAAAAATCTGGCAGATGTCGGATAGTGTGGGAAAATGTGAAGTTGCTCACTTTGGCAGGAAGAATAAAAAAGCAGAGTATTACTTAAACGGTGAACGACTGCAGAATTCCGAGGTGCAGAGGGATCAAGGTGTTCTAGTGCATGAGTCACAAAAGGTTAGTATACAGGTACAGCAAGTTATAAAGAAAGCTTATGGAATGCTATCCTTTATTACAAGAGGAATTGAAAATAAAAGTAAGGATGTTATGCTTCAGTAATACAGGACATTGGTGAGACCACATCTCTAATAGTGTGTGCAGTTTTGGTCTCCTTATTTAAGGAAGGATGTCAATGCGTTGGAGGCAGTTCAGAGGAGGTTTACCAGATTGATACCTGGAATGAGTGGGTTGTCTTATGAGGAAAGGTTGGACAAACTGGGCTTGTTTTCACTTGAGTTAAGAGTGAGGGGAGACTTGATTGAAGTATATATCGGGAACGTTCTTGACAGGGTGAATATGGAGAGGATGTTTCCTCCTGTGGGTGAGTCCAGTACTCGGGTGCACTGTTTGAAAATTAGGGGTCGCCCTTTTAGGACACAGACAAGGATAATTTATTTCTTTCAGAGGGTTGTGTGACTTTGGAACACTCTGCCCCAGAGGGTGGTGGAGGCGGGGTCATTGATATTTTTAAGGCGGAGGTAGATAGATTCTTGTTAGGCCAAGGAATCAAAGATTATCGAGTGCAGATGGGAGTGTGGAATTCAAGACAGAAATAGATCAGCCATGATCTTATTAAATGACGGAGCAGGCACGATGGGCTGAATGGCCTCCTTCTGCTCCTAATTCGTATGGTCGTACATCTAACACTTTTTTTTTCTTTTTCTTTACTCTGCATCTAACCCCGTTTTTTATTTTTGGTACATTTTTGAGGCTGCCACAATGGCCGAGGGGCCGACAACCTCGGCCATTGCCTTTACACAGGCCTCTATAGACATATTGGGGTGGGGATAGCTCTTTACCCCATGGCTTGAAGTAATGAATTTAAAAGGTGACGGGGTCACACGGGTGGCCACAGAGGCTACAGCCGCATAGGTATGAGAAGGCCCCGCCACCGGTGATGATGGGCTTGCCATGGCTCAAGAGCCAAACCCACCCCCAAATTGCCCATTTTTTTTTTGTCAAGGGGGTCTTTATTCCTCAGGCTCCCTTTATATATTTTTTATGTCAAGGGGGTCTTTATTCCTCAGGCTCCCTTTATATATTTTTTATGTCGAGGGGGCCTTTATTCCTCAGGCCCCCTTTATATACACACTTATATTTTTAAAATAACTTTATTAAAACCAGATAAATAAACAAAAAACTCAAATTAAAATGCCATTCTCGGCGTCGACGATGCACTCCAGTCCCTGCGGTGCCCAACGGTCGCGGAAGGCCTCAAGCGTACCGGCGGACACCGCATGCTCCTTCTCCAGGGACACCCGGGCGCGAACGTAACCGCGGAAGAGGGGCAGGCAATCGGGGAGGATGGAACCCCCGACGGCCCGCAACCTGGACCTGTGAATTGCCACCTTGGCCAGGCCCAGGAGCAGACCGACGTGGAGATCCTCCTCCCGGCCCAAGCCCCTCCGCACCGGGTGCCCAAAGATCAGGAGCGTGGGACTGAAGTGCAGCCAGAATTTGAGGAGCAGCCCCTTCAGATACTCAAATAGGGGCTGCAACCTCGCACACTCCGTATAAATGTGGAACACAGACACGTCCAGGCCGCAGAAAGTACAAGTGGCCTGGGAGTCCGTGAACCTACTTAAAAGCCTATTGCACGGGACTGCTCTGTGCAGCACCCTCCACCCCAGGTCCCCGATGTAAAGGGGGAAGACTCCCGCGTAGAGAGACCTCCATCGGGGTTTCCCCTCGCCGCCAGATGGCAACGCGGACCGCCAGGGCGTGTCCGGCCGGCTGACGAGGACGAGGAAGTGGAGAGTGTGCAGGAGCAGCCCGTACAGGAAACCCCTCCGCGCCGATTGGAATGGCACGGAGGGCATTTCCGAGAGGCGGCTCGGGTTGTGTGGGACTGGCTGCCGAGGAGGGTTTCGGGGCCTGGGTCCGATGAGCAGTGCCGGCCGAGCGGGAGTCAGCTCGGCCGGGATCGCTCCGCACTCCCGAGCCCCCTCGCCACCCGCAGTGAGGGGCATCCCGGGGGTTTCGGCTACTCCTCCGCCCGCCGGACCGTCCCCGGAGTCAGTCGCCCGGACAGCCGAGGCGCTCACCTCCGCCGGCGGGGGAGTGCCCTGACTGGAGGCGACCATGTTCCAGACTCGGAAAAGATCCCGGTAAAAGACAGGCAACTCCCTCAGAGAGGCGCGGCTAACGGACTCCACCGGGAGCTGCGTGTCGTTTTGAAGGCAGTGACACTGGCGGAAAAAATACGTCGCCAGCGCACACCATCTGGGAGGACGCTCGACGTACAGGTATCTCTGCAGGGTCCGAAGGCGGAGAGTCGCAGCCTGGGTGCGGACGCACACCAGCGACTGACCGCCCTCCTCGATCGGGAGACTCAGGACCACGGCAGAGACCCAGTGCTTCCTCTTGCCCCAGAAGAAATCGACGAGTTTCTTCTGGATCTTGGTGGCAAATACAGGGGGCGGGGCCAAAGTGACCAACCGGTACCACAGCATGGAGGCCACCAGTTGGTTTATGACCAACGCTCGGCCCCTGTAGGAAAGCACTCGGAGCAGTCCTGTCCAGCGCCCCAGCCGAGCGGTGACTTTCGCCTCCAACTCCTGCCAGTTTGCCGGCCAGGCTTCCTCAGCGGGGCTAAGGTGGACTCCCAGATAGAGGAGGTGCGTGGTGCTCCACGCAAAAGGTGTCATCTCCTCCGGCAGGGAGTCCACCCGCCACTGACCAACCAGGAGTCCGGAACATTTCTCCCAATTGATCCTCGCGGAGGACGCGGCAGAAAAGGTCTGCTGGCAGTCGCGCATCCTCCGCAAGTCAACGGGATCTGTGATTGCGAGGAGCACGTCGTCGGCGTAAGCCGAGAGGATGACCCGCATGGCCGGCTCGCGCAGAGCCAATCCCGTCAACCTCCTGCGAAGCAGGCACAGGAAGGGCTCCACGCAGATGGTATACAATTGGCCGGACATGGGGCACCCCTGACGCACTCCTCTCCCAAATCGAAGGGGCGCCGTCAAGGACCCGTTAACTTTGACTAGACACTCTGCAGCGGCGTATAAAAGTCGGACCCGGGCCACAAAACGCGGGCCGAGTCCGAAAGCGCGCAGAGTCTCGAAAAGGTAATCGTGATCCACCCTGTCGAACGCCTTCTCCTGATCGAGGGAGAGAAAGGCGACCGACTGACCAGTCCTCTGGGAAAGATGGATCAGGTCCCAGACCAGGTGGATGTTGTCCTGGATGGACCGGCCCGGGACCGTGTAGGACTGGTCGGGGTGGATCATGTGGGCCAGCACGGAGCCCAGGCGGGTAGACATAGCCCGGGCAAAGATCTTATAATCCGTGCTGAGGAGGGAGACCGGACGCCAGTTTTTAAGCAGGCGGAGATCGCCCCTCTTCGGCAGCAGGATGATGACCGCCCTGCGCCACAAGAGGGGCATCTCCCCGGTCGCCAGGCTTTCCCCCAGGACCCGCGCGTAATCGTCCCCCAGGACGTCCCAGAATGCCCTGAGGAACTCCACGGTCAACCCATCCAGCCCTGGGGATTTGCCCCTCGAGACCTGGTGGAGGGCGCCAGTCAGCTCCGCCAACGTGAGCGGAGCCTCCAATCCTTCGGCGCCCTCTGGGCTGACCTGCGGCAGGTCCTCCCACAAAACTCTGCGCGCATCCTCGCTGGACGGATCCGGAGAGAACAACGCACTGTAATACGTCCGGACCAGGAGGCCCATTCCCTCCGGATCCGTGATGGAGGATCCGTCGTCGGCCAGCAGCTCGACGAGCTGCTTACGGACCCCCCGCCATTTTTCCAGCGAGTAGAAGAAGGGAGAGGCGCGGTCCAAATCTTCCAGGATCTGGATCCGCGACCTCACGTACGCGCCTCGGGACCCTAGGAGCTGCAGGTCCCTCAGCGCGCCTTCTTCGCTTTGTACGCCTGCCACAGGGCCGGGTCCGCGACGGCATGACCGAGGCGGGACTCCAAGTCGAGCACCTCCCTCTCAAGGCGCCCGATCTCGGCTTCCCGCCTCTTGGTCGACCCCTTCGCGTACTCCTGACAGAAGACGCGGATGTGAGTCTTGCCCACATCCCACCATAGCCTCAAGGAGGGGAAGCCCCCCTGCTTCCTTCTCCAGTCGGCCCAGAATCGACAGAACGAGTCCCGAAATCGCACGTCCTCCAGCAGCCGGTTGTTAAAGTGCCAGTACGCGGACCCCGCCCGCGTGCGGAGCGGAGTGAACTCCGCCCACACCAGGCGGTGGTCCGAGCACGGCACCAGCCGCATGGAGGCCGCCGAAACGCGGGAGACGTACGCCTGCGAAATGTAGAGGCGGTCGATTCGCGACCCCCCTCCTCCAGACCTCCACGTGAAGGCGCTGGAGTCGGGATGGAGATTCCGCCAGACGTCCACCAAATTAAGGGAGCTGATCAGTCCCCTCAACTTCTCCACCGACGCTTGGCCGCGCTGGGGACCGGAGCGATCCCCCACCTCGAGGGTGCAGTTAAAATCACCCCCGAGGATGATGCACTCGCCGCTATCGATGGAGCTCAAGAGAGCGGACACTTCTTCAAAGAAGCGCGCTTGCAACACGCCGGGCCTGGGCGCGTACACGTTCACAAAGTGGAGCGGCACGCTACCCAGGCGAACGGCGAGGTGGAGCAAGCGGCCCGGCACTAGCTCCTTGACCCCCAAGATCTCCGGCTGAAAAGTCGGGGCCAACAAGATAGCCACCCCACTAGAAATAGGGGTGTGGTGACTCATGTAGACCCCACCCTGCCACTCCAGGAGCCAGGTGGCTTCGTCTCCCGGAACGGTGTGGGTTTCCTGCAGAAAGCTCACCGCGTATCTCCCTTCCCTGAGGACTGAGAGATTGTGAAATCTGCGGTGAGCCCCTCTGCTGCCGTTGATGTTGAGGCTGGCTATGGTTATCTTCATGTCAAAGGTACTTAAAACCCGTCACCAACAGCTCACTGTGAGGAGGGAGTGGAAGTGCACCTGGCCCTCCACTCCCCCAGCAACCCATTGAGGAACACATTAAAACGGCGCCTCTCAACCAGTTTCACGTCCGCGCGCTTGCCCGCTATCTTAAGGGCGGCACGGACGGACTGTATGATCAGCGCCAGATTCAACCAACAGTCGAGGGCCAGCTGAACTTTATTGCGGCAACCTCTGCAAGCCGCGAGGAAATCCCGGAGTTCCGCCGTGGGGATGAGAGGAGATTCGGTGGGAGGCACGAGGGACTCCACCACCGCACTGGCGATGGAATCAAGATCATCCTCCGTGCCCCGCACCGAATCCCCATCCTCCTCCGGGTTGTCACCGCCAGCGGCCGACACATCCACCACACACTGTGGGGCGGACGTCCCGGCCGCGCCAGCTGGTCCCGCCTCCGTCACGATCCCACCCCCAGGATCGATGGCGGAGGAGTCCTCTCTGGGTTCTATTGTGAAACTGGAGCCTGTCGGCACCAGCGGTTCAGGACCCCCCTCCACCTCCATCCCCAGGCCAATGACTGGTCCAGGGGAGACAGAAGTTCCGGACTCCGGGAAACCAGCCGGAGCCGAGACTGGAGGCGGCGAGAGGAGGCCATCTCCCGCTCCGCCAGCACCCACAGGCCCAGCAGATGGGGCAGCATTCTCAGTTATAACTGGGTCGGGTGTCTCCTGGTTGGTGGTGGACTCCGGCTGGGAGGCCCGACCCTCTGGGGCCTCGCCCTCCCCTTCATTCAGGGCACCCGACCCAGTAGCAGTGGCGGAATGGACGGTTTCCCCAGGCTCCCCCACCACAAGCAGGGCCCCACTTACTCCTTCAGGAGGGGCCTCACGTACCGGGGCCATCCCCTCCCCTCCATCCTGAGGAATAGGGAGCACCTGCCCGGACTTTGCAGCCTTGGTGGTGGCGGTAGGGGGCACCTGAGGACCAGAAACAGGAGGCAGCTCCCCTCCAACAGATGGGCCCTGCACCTCAGGGCCCTGTGTTATTTCTGTGGAGGGGTGCCTTCTCCTCTTTTTCGCACTTGGGCGCGGAGACTCAGAGACCTCCATGTCATCAGAGGCCTCCGCCTCCGCACCCTTTTTTCCTTTTTTAGTCACCCTGGGCCTGAGCCCAGCCCTGGGACAGGTGGATTCCATGGGAATGGGCTTTGGGCTGAGCTCAGGCTCGGGTTGAGTCAAAGTGTCCAGGGGACGCGCCTCACGATGTTTCTTTTTTCCCCGCGTCTTCCTTCCGCTCGGACGGACGCTCCCCTCCCCGCCAGAGGCTGTGAAAACCACAGCCTCCGTAACCGACTGAGCGGTGTCTGTTGGATGTGCGGGGGGAGTGGGAGGAGGTGCTGTGGAACCACTCTGGGCCGCCGAGGTGGAGCTGGCGGCCGGGAGGTTGGGGCAGTTCTTCCGAACATGCCCCACCCCCTTGCAGACGTGGCACCGCGCCCCGTCCGAGGTCCAAAAGACGCGGTAGGCCGTCCCCTGGAACTCCACATTAAATTGGCCCTCTGTGTCCTCCTCCCGCGCCAGCTGCATAAATAACTGGCGGCGGAAGGAGTAGACATGTTGGAGGCTGTGCTCCCGAAGACCAAGCCGGACTGGGGTGATCCCCGACCTCACCTCCCCCAGATGGTGCAGGTGGGGGAGGAGGAGCTCACTGGGAATGAAGGGTGGGACGTTGGACAACATTATCCGATGCGCAGTGGCCCCCAGAGGGTCCACTGGCAGGAAGGTCCCCCCCACAGTGAGCCCTTTACTCAGGGCCAGGGACACCGCCCGCTCGGTCTTCAAAAAGAACACAGCCTTCCCATACATCTTTGAGGCCGCAACAATGGCCGAGGGGCCGACAACCACGGCCATTGCCTTAACGCAGGCCTCAATAGACATGTTGGGGTGGGGATAGCTCTTCACCCCATGGCTGCATGTCAATAATTTAAAGGGTGACGGGGCCACGTGGGCAGCCACAGAAGCTGCAGCTGCGTAGGTAGTAGAGGGCCCCGCCACCGGTGATGAAGGGCTTGCCATGGGTCCAAGAGCTAATCCCACCCCAAATTGTGGACTTGCACACTAAATAACAGATTCACAGAAAAATTTGAAAAGACAAACAAACAAACAACAGGTTAGTGGAGAGGCTGAGGTAAGAGAGGAGAGGCAAAGGCAGGCTGGAAGGGATGACTTGCTTTCTGGAGGTGGTGCTCACAGTACACTTAAAACAAACAGTCTTTGAAGTTGGTCTTCCGGTCTTCTGGTTGGGGGAGTCGTCTTCACCTGGGTCAGCTGAAGCTGCCCAGGCACTATCTATCCCCTTCCGTCTGTTTAGCTGGGCAGCTTCAGCTGACCCAGGCTTGGCAATTGGGGTGGGGAGGGAGCTTCCCTGTGTGCTTTTGCAGCAGCACAGACTCCTGTTGAATTGGCAGCCCCACCCCTTGTTGTTCCAGCCACTTGTTCCTCCCCCAACAGTCCAAAGTAAATTACTGGTGTTCAGCACCCACCTCCAGACAAAGCCTTGTTTCCACAAAATGTCCCTTTCTTCTCTTTAATGGAGACTGTTGTTGGAGTTTTCCTCTGCTTGTTGGTAGCTGCTCTCCCTTGCTCAGTGCAGCTCCTCTCTCCACCTCTGCAACCTCCAACTGCCACCAGCACTCTCAGCTGCACCTCGTTGAGGCTCTCAACACTCAGGCTCCCAAATCAGAGAGCAGCCAATCCCAGTGCTGTATCTGTTCTGGGAGCGTTTGATGGGGACAGTGTCGAGGGAACTTTACTCTGTATCTAACCCCTTTTTTTTTTTCACAAGGTGACCTTGTTACCCCAGGCCCTTTTTATATTTCCACATCGAGGGGGCCTTTATTCCTCAGGCCCCCTTTATGTACATATTTACAGTTTTAAAATAACTTTATTAAAACAGATAAATAAACAAAAAACTCAAATTAAAATGCCATTCTCGGCGTCGACGATGCACTCCAGTCCCTGCGGTGCCCACCGGTCGCGGAAGGCCTCAAGCGTACCGGCGGACACCGCATGCTCCTTTTCCAGGGACACCCGGGCGCGAACGTAACCGCGGAAGAGGGGCAGGCAATCGGGGAGGACGGACCCCCCGACGGCCCGCAACCTGGACCTGTGAATTGCCACCTTGGCCAGGCCCAGGAGCAGACCAACGAGGAGATCCTCCTCCCGGCCCAAGTGCTGTATTGTCCTGGGAGTGTTTGATGGGGACAGTGTAGAGGGAGCTTTACTCTGTATCTAACCCTGTGCTGTACCTGTCCTGGGAGTGTTTGATGGGGACAGTGTAGAGGGAGCTTTACTCTGTATCTAACCCCGTTTTTTTTTCATGTCGAGGGGGCCTTTATTCCTCAGGCCCCCTTTATATACATACTTATATTTTTAAAATAACTTTATTAAAAACAGAAATAAACAAAAACTCAAATTAAAATGCCATTCTCGGCCTCGAGAATGCACTCCAGTCCCTGCAGTGCCCACCGGTCGCGGAAGGCCTTAAGCGTACCGGCGGACACCGCATGCTCCTTCTCCAGGGACACCCGGGCGCGAACGTAACCGCGGAAGAGGGGTATCTAACCCCTTTTTTTTTTCTTTTTTTTTTCTTTTATCTAACCCCTTGCTGTACCTGTCCTGGGAGTGATTGATGCTGAGATTGAGTGCCTAAAATAGAAAGTGCACTATTCATACAGCCAACACCTCTCAGTTTCCTGGGGACAAAAATAACCTCCCAAAATACATAGTCAGTAAAAAAATCTCTTCAATGTTGAGTCTGTGGCTGGCGTCCCACCAGACACAGTATTTTAAAGAGCAAACATTCGGCATTGTGTTACAAGAAAGAGAATTAAGTTCGTCCCTGAACAGGGAGGATTGGAGAGGCAAGACAGACCATCAATCGTCAGACCTGTCTCCGGTGTTTGAAGGGATTGTTAATGCAGAGCGTTAATGGCTGGAGATGGGCTTCAAGATTAAGTGCCATTAATAATAGATCACCTTCCATTACTTCATGCTGAATAATACTCATCATGGGAATATCACAGTGGGTACAGACACTGTAGTGATTTTAATCTTGGCTTTCTAACAGAGGAATTTAGATATCAGATGGGAATCAAAGAGTTTAAAGATCAGGATGTTAGTTTGCAGCAAGTGTGCACTAAAAAGGTCAATGGTTTTACAAAATGATTTTGTAATTTTTAACAGAGGTTTTATTCTCTTCCACTCCCTGGAAGGTGCTGATTTAACAGGGATTGGTGTTCCACATCCCCCCCTCAACCCCCACCCCTGTACCAACTGGCCATACGTGTGGGCCTGAGTGCCAGCTGGCTGTTGGACTGCAGGAGACCTCATCCAGACCGCACATTATGCTCTCTTAGTGGGTGGGTGCGCGGTGGGGTAGGGGGGAACGCTGGATAGTGATCAGAAACGGGAGACCCTGGCTGATTTTCCCCTCCCCTGCAACCAGTGGAATCTTACAGCACACAGGAGGCCATTCAGCCCATTGTGCTGCTGCTAGCTCTCTCAGCGAACTGTCCAATTCATCCCTCTCCCCCACTGCAGGGTCCCCTGAGATAGCACAAGCAGCAACTCCCAACATCACAGGACAATTTTGGTCTCTGGACACAGTTTACGAGTCTGGCCCTACCTGGCGCGCGGTAGGCCACGACAGCCCGCTCGGGAGAGGGTGAGAAGCTGGCGAGTTGATATCTAGCTGGGCTGGCACCCTTTGCACCCTGAAGGGGTCTTGCTGGCACAAATCGCTGTGCTTCCTTTCAAATCTCTGCATTTTCAAGCCCTTGCATTTTCAATTTGCAGTTACTTAGAGAAACTGGAGAACCAGGGGTGTTCTCCTTAGAGTAGAGAAGGCAACGGGGAGACTTAACAGAGGCGTTCAAAATTATGAAATACTTTGATAGGGGTTAATGAGGAGACACTGTTTCCAGTGGCAGGAGGGTCGGTAACCAGAGGGACACTGATTTCAGACAACTGGCAAAAGAACCAGAGGGGGGAGAGGAGAGTTTTTTTCTACACAGTGAGTTGTTGTGATCTGGAACGCGCTGCCTGAAAGGGCGGTGGAAGCAGATTCAATAATAACTTTCAAAAGGGGAATTGGATAAATACTTGAAAATTTAAAAATTGCAAGACTACAGGGAAAGAGTGGAGTGGGGAAGGAGTGTGGACTAATTGGATAGCTCTTTCAAAGAGTCAGCACAGACACGATGGGCTGAATGGCCTCTTGCGGCACAGTATGATCCTATATTTCATCTCAGTGTGTTCCTTTCGGAATGCACTGACTAGCCTTAAGTAGACTAAGTTTCTACATCCCCAGATGCTAAGGAAGTTAAGTCCCAGGGAACGGTTTGTGATCGTTGCAAAAAGAGACTTTGGGATGGTGTTGAAGTTTTCGAGGTGACTGAGGGAATTTAACAAGATTACTCTAGCCAGTCTGTTCCTTTAAACTAAATAGTGGGGGTAAGGGGAAATAATTGGGGAAGATGTGGTAAATCAAGGAGTTGAAACAAGGCAAGAGAGGAAGGTATTAATATGGGAAAAGATAAACAGACCGTGACAGGAAGGGACAGTGTGTACAAATCTAAGAGTAAATCAGCAGTCCAGGCAAGATGTTACAAAAGTAATAAAAGGACAAAACTAAAGGCACATAGCATTCAAAACAAAACAGATGAACTGATAGCGCAAATAGAAATAAATAAGTACACTCTGATAACCATTACAGAGACGTGGCTGCAGGACCACATAGACTGGGACATGAATATTGAAGGGTACATGGCATTTAGGAAGGACAGGAAGCTAGGAAAAGGTGGAGGGGTAGCTCTGTTAATTAATGATGGTATTAGCACAATAGAGAGGGATGATCTAAGTTCAGGAGACCAGGATGTAGAAGCGGTTTGGGAAGAGATGAGAAATCATAAAGGCAAGAAGTCACTTTGTGGGAGTGGTGTACAGGCCACCTAACATTAACCACACAGTAGGACGGGGTATAATGTCAGCTTGTCAGAAAGGTACAGCGATAATCATGTGGGATTTTCACCTACATATAGACTGGAAAAATCAGATGAGCAGAGGTAGCCTCGATGAGGAGTTCATAGAATGTTTTCAGGATAGTTTCTTACAACAGCATGTTCTGGAGCCAACCAGAGAGCAGGCTATACTAGACCTGCTATTGTGCAATGAGATAGGATTCATTGATGACCTCATAGTGAAGGCGCCCCTAGGTAGCAGCGATCATAATATAATTGAATTTTACATTCAGTTTGAGGGAGAGAAGAGTGGGTCCAAGACCAGTATTTTAAACTTAAATAAGGGCCATTATGGGAGCATGAAAGCAGAGTAAGCTGAAGTGAACTGGCAAGTTAAGTTAAGGAATAGATCAATAGAGATGCAGTGGCAGACATTTAAGGGGATATTTCAGAATACACAGGACAGATACATTCCAACGAGAATGAAAGAAAAAGCATATAATTGCATAAAGATGAGTCAGAAGATTGGACAGAATATAAAAAACAGCAAAGAATGACTTAAAGGGTTGATAAGGAGGTAAAAATTAGAATACAACAGAAAGCTAGCTCGAAATATAAAAACAGATAGTAAGAGTTTTTATAGATATTGAAAAAAGAAATGAGTTAACAAAGTGAGCATTGGTCCTATAGAAAATGAGTCTGGGGAATTAATTAGGGAAAATAAGGAGATGGAAGATGAATTGAATGGGTATTTTGCATCAGCCTTCATTAGTAACATCCCAGTATTAGCTGTAAGTCAGGAAATAGAAGGGAGGGAGGAACTCAAGAAAATTACAATCACCAGGGAAGTGGTACTGAACAAATTGTTGGAGCTGTGAGCCGACAAGTCCCCAGGTCCTGATGGACTTCATCCTAGGGTGTTAAAAGAAGTGGCGAGTGAGATAGTTGGTGAGTTGGTTTTAATTTTCCAAAATTCCCTAGATTCAGGGAAGGCTCCATTAGATTGGAAAATAGCGAATGTAACTCCTTTATTCAAAAAGGGAGGGAGACAGAAAGCAGGAAACTACAGGCCAGTTAGCTTAACATCTATCTTGGGGAAAATGTGAGAACCTATTATCAAAGACGGGACAGCAGAGCACTTAGAAAAATTCAAGGTAATCAGGCAGAGTCAACATGGTTTTGTGAAAGGGAAATCATGTTTAACCAATTTATTGGAGTGAGTTCTTTGAAGAAATAACATGTGCTGTGGATAAAGGGGAACCGGTGCATGTACTGTACTTAGGTTTCCAGAAGGCATTTGATAAGGTGGCACATCAAAGATTATTACAGAAAATAAGAACTAAGGGGTAACATATTGGCATGGATAGAAGATTGGCCAGCTAACAGGAAACAGAGAGTTGGCATAAAGACGTCATTTTCTGGTTGGCAAGATGTAATGAGTGGTGTACCACAGGGATCTGTGCTGGGGCCTCAACTTTTTACAATTTATATCAATGACTTGGATGAAGGGACCGAAGGTATGGTTGCTAAATTTGCTGATGACACAAAGATAGGTAGAAAAGTATTTTGTGAAGCGGACATAAGGGGGCTACAAAGACCTGGCAAATGGAGTATAATGTGGGAAAATGTGAAATTGTCCACTTTGGCAGGAAGAATAAAAAAGAAGCATATTATCTAAATGGTGAGAGATTGCAGAGCTCTGAGATGCAGAGGCATCTGGGTGTCCTAGTGAATGAATCGCAAAAGGTTAGTGTGCAGGTACAGCACGTAATTAGGAATGCTAATAGAATGTTATCGTTTATCGCGAGGGGAATTGAATACAAAAGTAGGAAGGTTATGCTTCAGCTATACAGGGCATTGGTGAGACCACATCTGGAGTACTGTGTAGAGTACTGGTCTCCTTATTTAAGGATGTAAATGTGTTGGAAGCAGTTCAGAGAAGGTTTACTAGACTAATACCTGGAATGGACGGGCTGTCTTATGAGGAAAGATTGGACAGGCTCGGCTTGTATCCACTGGAATTTAGAAGAGTAAGAGGCAACTTGATTGAAACATACAAGATCCTGAGGAGTCTTGACAGGGTGGATGTGGAAAGGATGTTTCCCCTTCTGGGAGAATCTAGAACTAGGGGTCACTGTTTAAAAATAAGGTGTCGCCCATTTAAGACAGAGATGAGGAGAAATTCTTTTCTCAGAGGGTGGTGAGTCTTTGGAACTCTCTTCCTCAAAAGACGGTGGAAGCAGAGTCTTTGAACATTTTAAGGCAGTGATAGATAGATTCTTGATAAGCAAGGGGGTGAAAGGTTATCAGGGGAAGGTGGAAATGTGGAGTAATCAGTTCAGCCATGAACGTATTGAATGGCGGAGCAGGCTCGAAGGGCCGAGTGGCCTACTCCTGCTCCTAATTTATGTTTGTATGTAACTCGAGTGAATAAAGAGGAAGTGAGGGATAAGAAGGGAAGTCGGCAGTGGGGACAGGGGGAGACCTTTTCAGACAATGGGTGGAATGAGTTACCAGGGAAGGACATTGGAGTGGGCAGCATAACTGGGACTGAGACAATGCAGCATGTTTCTGGAGAGAAAAGGGGTTGAGGGATACGGTGGAATTGAGGGATACGGGGGGGAAGGTGGGATGAAGAGGTGTGGGAAGGTGGGATTTAGGGATATGGGGAGAAAGTGGGATTGAGGGATATGTGGGGAAGGTGGGATTGATGGATATGGGGAGAAGGTGGGATTGAGGGATATGAGGAGAAGGTGGGGTTAATGGATATGGGGAGAAGGTGGGATTGAGGGATATGGGGAGAAGGTGGGATTGAGGGATATGAGGAGAAGGTGGGATTGAGGGATATGAGGAGAAGGTGGGATTGAGGGATATGAGGAGAAGGTGGGATTGAGGGATATGAGGAGAAAGTGGGATTGAGGGATATGAGGAGAAGGTGGGGTTAATGGATATGGGGAGAAGGTGGGATTGAGGGATATGGGGAGAAGGTGGGGTTAATGGATATGGGGAGAAGGTGGGATTGAGGGATATGGGGAGAAGGTGGGATTGAGGGATATGAGGAGAAGGTGGGATTGAGGGATATGAGGAGAAGGTGGGATTGAGGGATATGAGGAGAAGGTGGGATTGAGGGATATGAGGAGAAAGTGGGATTGAGGGATATGGGGAGAAGGTGGGATTGAGGGATATGAGGAGAAGGTGGGATTGAGGGATATGGGGAGAAGGTGGGATTGAGGGATATGAGGAGAAGGTGGGATTGAGGGATATGGGGAGAAGGTGGGATTAATGGATATGAGGAGAAGGTGGGATTGAGGGATATGAGGAGAAGGTGGGATTGAGGGATATGGGGAGAAGGTGGGATTGAGGGATATGGGGAGAAGGTGGGATTAATGGATATGAGGAGAAGGTGGGATTGAGGGATATGAGGAGAAGGTGGGATTGAGGGATATGGGGAGAAGGTGGGATTAATGGATATGGGGAGAAGGTGGGATTGAGGGATATGGGGAGAAAGTGGGATTGAGGGATATGAGGAGAAGGTGGGATTTAGGGATATGGGGAGAAAGTGGGATTGAGGGATATGGGGAGAAAGTGGGATTGAGGGATATGTGGGGAAGGTGGGATTGAGGGATATGGGGAGAAGGTGGGATTGAGGGATATGAGGAGAAGGTGGGATTGAGGGATATGAGGAGAAGGTGGGATTTAGGGATATGGGGAGAAAGTGGGATTGAGGGATATGGGGAGAAAGTGGGATTGAGGGATATGTGGGGAAGGTGGGATTGAGGGATATGAGGAGAAGGTGGGATTGAGGGATATGAGGAGAAGGTGGGATTGAGGGATATGAGGAGAAGGTGGGATTGAGGGATATGAGGAGAAGGTGGGATTGAGGGATATGAGGAGCAGGTGGGATTGAGGGATATGAGGAGAAGGTGGGATTAATGGATATGAGGAGAAGGTGGGATTGAGGGATATGAGGAGAAGGTGGGATTGAGGGATATGAGGAGAAGGTGGGATTGAGGGATATGGGGAGAAGGTGGGATTAATGGATATGAGGAGAAGGTGGGATTGAGGGATATGAGGAGAAGGTGGGATTGAGGGATATGAGGAGAAGGTGGGATTGAGGGATATGGGGAGAAGGTGGGATTAATGGATATGGGGAGAAGGTGGGATTGAGGGATATGGGGAGAAAGTGGGATTGAGGGATATGAGGAGAAGGTGGGATTTAGGGATATGGGGAGAAAGTGGGATTGAGGGATATGAGGAGAAAGTGGGATTGAGGGATATGTGGGGAAGGTGGGATTGAGGGATATGGGGAGAAAGTGGGATTGAGGGATATGAGGAGAAGGTGGGATTGAGGGATATGAGGAGAAGGTGGGATTGAGGGATATGAGGAGAAGGTGGGATTAATGGATATGAGGAGAAGGTGGGATTGAGGGATATGAGGAGAAGGTGGGATTGAGGGATATGGGGAGAAAGTGGGATTGAGGGATATGAGGAGAAGGTGGGATTGAGGGATATGAGGAGAAGGTGGGATTGAGGGATATGAGGAGAAGGTGGGATTGAGGGATATGGGGAGAAGGTGGGATTGAGGGATATGAGGAGAAGGTGGGATTGAGGGATATGGGGAGAAGGTGGGATTTAGGGATATGAGGAGAAAGTGGGATTGAGGGATATGAGGAGAAGGTGGGATTTAGGGATATGAGGAGAAAGTGGGATTGAGGGATATGAGGAGAAGGTGGGATTTAGGGATATGGGGAGAAAGTGGGATTGAGGGATATGAGGAGAAAGTGGGATTGAGGGATATGAGGAGAAGGTGGGATTGAGGGATATGAGGAGAAGGTGGGATTGAGGGATATGGGGAGAAGGTGGGATTGAGGGATATGAGGAGAAGGTGGGATTGAGGGATATGGGGAGAAGGTGGGATTTAGGGATATGAGGAGAAAGTGGGATTGAGTGATATGAGGAGAAGGTGGGATTTAGGGATATGAGGAGAAAGTGGGATTGAGGGATATGAGGAGAAGGTGGGATTTAGGGATATGGGGAGAAAGTGGGATTGAGGGATATGAGGAGAAAGTGGGATTGAGGGATATGAGGAGAAGGTGGGATTGAGGGATATGAGGAGAAGGTGGGATTGAGGGATATGGGGAGAAGGTGGGATTGAGGGATATGAGGAGAAGGTGGGATTGAGGGATATGGGGAGAAGGTGGGATTTAGGGATATGAGGAGAAAGTGGGATTGAGGGATATGAGGAGAAGGTGGGATTTAGGGATATGAGGAGAAAGTGGGATTGAGGGATATGAGGAGAAGGTGGGATTGAGGGATATGGGGAGAAGGTGGGATTAATGGATATGAGGAGAAGGTGGGATTGAGGGATATGAGGAGAAGGTGGGATTTAGGGATATGGGGAGAAAGTGGGATTAATGGATATGGGGAGAAGGTGGGATTGAGGGATATGAGGAGAAGGTGGGATTGAGGGATATGAGGAGAAAGTGGGATTGAGGGATATGAGGAGAAGGTGGGATTGAGGGATATGAGGAGAAGGTGGGATTGAGGGATATGAGGAGAAGGTGGGATTGAGGGATATGAGGAGAAAGTGGGATTGAGGGATATGAGGAGAAAGTGGGATTGAGGGATATGGGGAGAAAGTGGGATTGAGGGATATGAGGAGAAGGTGGGATTGAGGGATATGAGGAGAAAGTGGGATTGAGGGATATGAGGAGAAGGTGGGATTGAGGGATATGGGGAGAAAGTGGGATTGAGGGATATGAGGAGAAGGTGGGATTGAGGGATATGGGGAGAAGGTGGGATTGAGGGATATGAGGAGAAAGTGGGATTGAGGGATATGAGGAGAAGGTGGGATTGAGGGATATGAGGAGAAAGTGGGATTGAGGGATATGAGGAGAAAGTGGGATTGAGGGATATGAGGAGAAGGTGGGATTGAGGGATATGAGGAGAAAGTGGGATTGAGGGATATGAGGAGAAGGTGGGATTGAGGGATATGAGGAGAAAGTGGGATTGAGGGATATGAGGAGAAGGTGGGATTGAGGGATATGGGGAGAAAGTGGGATTGAGGGATATGAGGAGAAAGTGGGATTGAGGGATATGAGGAGAAAGTGGGATTGAGGGATATGAGGAGAAGGTGGGATTGAGGGATATGGGGAGAAGGTGGGATTGAGGGATATGAGGAGAAGGTGGGATTGAGGGATATGAGGAGAAGGTGGGATTTATGGATATGAGGAGAAGCTGGGATTGAGGGATATGAGGAGAAGGTGGGATTGAGGGATATGAGGAGAAGGTGGGATTTATGGATATGAGGAGAAGGTGGGATTGAGGGATATGAGGAGAAAGTGGGATTGAGGGATATGAGGAGAAGGTGGGATTGAGGGATATGAGGAGAAGGTGGGATTTAGGGATATGAGGAGAAGGTGGGATTGAGGGATATGGGGAGAAGGTGGGATTAATGGATATGAGGAGAAGGTGGGATTAATGGATATGAGGAGAAGGTGGGATTTAGGGATATGGGGAGAAGGTGGGATTGAGGGATATGGGGAGAAGGTGGGATTAATGGATATGAGGAGAAGGTGGGATTGAGGGATATGAGGAGAAGGTGGGATTAATGGATATGAGGAGAAAGTGGGATTGAGGGATATGAGGAGAAGGTGGGATTTAGGGATATGGGGAGAAAGTGGGATTAATGGATATGGGGAGAAGGTGGGATTGAGGGATATGAGGAGAAGGTGGGATTGAGGGATATGGGGAGAAGGTGGGATTGAGGGATATGTGGGGAAGGTGGGATTGAGGGATATGAGGAGAAGGTGGGATTGAGGGATATGAGGAGAAGGTGGGATTGAGGGATATGAGGAGAAAGTGGGATTGAGGGATATGAGGAGAAGGTGGGATTGAGGGATATGGGGAGAAGGTGGGATTGAGGGATATGAGGAGAAAGTGGGATTGAGGGATATGAGGAGAAGGTGGGATTGAGGGATATGGGGAAGGTGGGATTGAGGGATATGAGGAGAAAGTGGGATTGAGGGATATGAGGAGAAAGTGGGATTGAGGGATATGAGGAGAAGGTGGGATTGAGGGATATGAGGAGAAAGTGGGATTGAGGGATATGAGGAGAAGGTGGGATTGAGGGATATGAGGAGAAGGTGGGATTGAGGGATATGGGGAGAAAGTGGGATTGAGGGATATGTGGGGAAGGTGGGATTGAGGGATATGAGGAGAAGGTGGGATTGAGGGATATGAGGAGAAAGTGGGATTGAGGGATATGAGGAGAAGGTGGGATTGAGGGATATGAGGAGAAAGTGGGATTGAGGGATAGGAGGAGAAGGTGGGATTGAGGGATATGAGGAGAAGGTGGGATTGAGGGATATGAGGAGAAAGTGGGATTGAGGGATATGAGGAGAAGGTGGGATTGAGGGATATGGGGAGAAAGTGGGATTGAGGGATATGTGGGGAAGGTGGGATTGAGGGATATGAGGAGAAGGTGGGATTGAGGGATATGAGGAGAAAGTGGGATTGAGGGATATGAGGAGAAGGTGGGATTGAGGGATATGAGGAGAAAGTGGGATTGAGGGATATGAGGAGAAGGTGGGATTGAGGGATATGAGGAGAAGGTGGGATTGAGGGATATGAGGAGAAGGTGGGATTGAGGGATATGAGGAGAAAGTGGGATTGAGGGATATGAGGAGAAGGTGGGATTGAGGGATATGAGGAGAAAGTGGGATTGAGGGATATGAGGAGAAGGTGGGATTGAGGGATATGAGGAGAAAGTGGGATTGAGGGATATGAGGAGAAGGTGGGATTGAGGGATATGAGGAGAAGGTGGGATTGAGGGATATGAGGAGAAGGTGGGATTGAGGGATATGAGGAGAAGGTGGGATTGAGGGATATGGGGAGAAGGTGGGATTGAGGGATATGAGGAGAAAGTGGGATTGAGGGATATGAGGAGAAGGTGGGATTGAGGGATATGAGGAGAAGGTGGGATTGAGGGATATGAGGAGAAAGTGGGATTGAGGGATATGAGGAGAAGGTGGGATTGAGTGATATGGGGAGAAGGTGGGATTGAGGGATATGGAGGGGAAGGTGGAATTTATGGATATGAGGAGAAGGTGGGATTGAGGGATATGAGGAGAAAGTGGGATTGAGGGATATGAGGAGAAGGTGGGATTGAGTGATATGGGGAGAAGGTGGGATTGAGGGATATGGAGGGGAAGGTGGAATTTATGGATATGAGGAGAAGGTGGGATTGAGGGATATGAGGAGAAAGTGGGATTGAGTGATATGGGGAGAAGGTGGGATTGAGGGATATGGAGGGGAAGGTGGAATTTATGGATATGAGGAGAAGGTGGGATTGAGGGATATGTGGAGAGGTGGGATTAATGGATATGGGGGGAGGTGGGATTAATGGATATGGGGAGAAGGTGGGATTAATGGATATGGGGAGAAGATGGGATTAATGGATATGGGGAGAAGATGGGATTAATGGATATGGGGAGAAGATGGGATTAATGGATATGGGGAGAAGGTGTGTTTGATGGAGATGGGGAGAAGGTGGGATTGAGGGATATGGGGAGAAGGTGGGATTAATGGATATGGGGAGAAGATGGGATTAATGGATATGGGGAGAAGGTGGGATTAATGGATATGGGGAGAAGCTGGGATTAATGGATATGGGGAGAAGGTGTGTTTGATGGAGATGGGGAGAAGGTGGGATTGAGGGATATGGGGAGAAGGTGGGATTAATGGATATGGGGAGAAGATGGGATTAATGGATATGGGGAGAAGGTGTGTTTGATGGAGATGGGGAGAGGTGCGATTAAGGGATATGAAGTCATGATGTTATGAGAAGGCAGGGTTGATCTGTAAACATGGGATGGGCTTGTTCTTTGATTGATTACATTTCTCCAAAGTATTTCAGTGAGCTCGAGGCTGCATTCCTAGGGAGCTGAATTCTTGAGAAATGTGTGAATGACTCAGAGAAAGCTAATTTTGTCGGTATTTCAAAAACTTTATTTTAACATAGTAACATTGCCTCCCCTGGGCCTGTAACGCACAGAGAGAGAGGGAGAGAGCACGTAGCAAGTGTATCCTGGAACAGGAAACATCAAAGGCCCATTCTCCGCTCAATTTTCCACTCTCAAATCATCTCCTGACTGGTTGATGACTCAGTGCCCAGCCCTGCTTTCTGTTCACAGGAAGCTCCACACTGCACTCGCATGCCACACCCGTTCCCCTCTCCTGGAGGTGCAGCCAGTGACTGTCAACCTTGGGGGGCATCACAGCCGAAGTAACCTCTGATAGTGAGGTCATGAAATGTGGTTTAAAGGACTTATCTTCCAACTGGCCCCATAAAGGACTTTCCATAAGATATTAACACAGGCCACGTGACAGAAGTACCTGCATTAATAGATGGACCAGTGACCTGCTCCGGCTCAACAGACTGACAGGAAGCCCAAACCCAGAATTATCAAATCCTGCACTATTCAGCCGAAACACTGATCCCTCTGGAGAAAACTGCGCTGCTCGACCTTGCATCATCTCAGGTTAAAGATTAAGCATTAAAACCCTTTTGATTCCATCGTCATCTAATCCTGTTTTTCCTCCTGACCCAAGCAGATTACCCTCACAAGCTCAGCAGCACAGGATGAACGCAGTGAATGTACAGCAGGCAGTGTGACAGGTTATGGATTAGCCTCAGTTACTTGTCACACAGCAATTTAATCTAAGTCTGCAGTCCGAGAATAGTGGCTCAGGAATGTTATGTGATGTATCGATCAGGCTTTTGTCCTTGATATCTGTTATTAATTATAATTTCATATATACCAGCCTCTCAATTTCATTCCAGGCCCTGCATTCAATTCACTGAAATCTTCAGTGAGTAATGGAGGTGTTCATTACTTTTTAAATTCTCATTTCATACCTTTCTTCAACTGAAGGTACTGACTCTCACTGGGGGACGGGTCCCTTCCTGTCCTGAAGGTACTGACTCTCACTGGGGTATCAGTCCCCCTCCTCTCCTGAAGGTACTGACTCTCACTGGGGTACGGGTCCCCTCCTCTCCTGAAGGTGCTGACTCTCACTGGGGTACGGGTCCCCTCCTCTCCTGAAGGTACTGACTCTCACTGGGGTACGGGTCCCCTCCTCTCCTGAAGGTACTGACTCTCACTGGGGTACGGGTCCCCTCCTCTCCTGAAGGTACTGACTCTCACTGGGGTACGAGTCCCCTCCTCTCCTGAAGGTACTGACTCTCACTGGGGTACGGGTCCCCTCCTCTCCTGAAGGTACTGACTCTCACTGGGGTACGGGTCACCTCCTCTCCTGAAGGTACTGACTCTCACTGGGGTACGGGTCCCCTCCTCTCCTGAAGGTGCTGACTCTCACTGGGGTACGGGTCCCCTCCTCTCCTGAAGGTGCTGACTCTCACTGGGGTACGGGTCCCCTCCTCTCCTGAAGGTACTGACTCTCAATGGGGTACGGGTCCCCTCCTCTCCTGAAGGTACTGACTCTCACTGGGGTACGGGTCCCCTCCTCTCCTGAAGGTACTGACTCTCACTGGGGTACGGGTCCCCTCCTCTCCTGACGGTGCTGACTCTAACTGGGGTACGGGTCCCCTCCTCTCCTGAAGGTGCTGACTCTCACTGGGGTACGGGTCCCCTCCTGTCCTGAAGGTACTGACTCTCACTGGGGTATCAGTCCCCCTCCTCTCCTGAAGGTACTGACTCTCACTGGGGTACGGGTCCCCTCCTCTCCTGAAGGTGCTGACTCTCACTGGGGTACGGGTCCCCTCCTCTCCTGAAGGTACTGACTCTCACTGGGGTACGGGTCCCCTCCTCTCCTGAAGGTACTGACTCTCACTGGGGTACGGGTCCCCTCCTCTCCTGAAGGTACTGACTCTCACTGGGGTACGAGTCCCCTCCTCTCCTGAAGGTACTGACTCTCACTGGGGTACGGGTCCCCTCCTCTCCTGAAGGTACTGACTCTCACTGGGGTACGGGTCACCTCCTCTCCTGAAGGTACTGACTCTCACTGGGGTACGGGTCCCCTCCTCTCCTGAAGGTGCTGACTCTCACTGGGGTACGGGTCCCCTCCTCTCCTAAAGGTGCTGACTCTCACTGGGGTACGGGTCCCCTCCTCTCCTGAAGGTACTGACTCTCAATGGGGTACGGGTCCCCTCCTCTCCTGAAGGTACTGACTCTCACTGGGGTACGGGTCCCCTCCTCTCCTGAAGGTACTGACTCTCACTGGGGTACGGGTCCCCTCCTCTCCTGACGGTGCTGACTCTAACTGGGGTACGGGTCCCCTCCTCTCCTGAAGGTGCTGACTCTCACTGGGGTACGGGTCCCCTCCTCTCCTGAAGGTACTGACTCTCACTGGGGTACGAGTCCCCTCCTCTCCTGACGGTGCTGACTCTAACTGGGGTACGGGTCCCCTCCTCTCCTGACGGTGCTGACTCTCACTGGGGTACGGGTCCCCTCCTCTCCTGACGGTGCTGACTCTCACTGGGGTACGGGTCCCCTCCTCTCCTGAAGGTGCTGACTCTCACTGGGGTACGGGTCCCCTCCTACTCTGACGGTGCTGACTCTAACTGGGGGAGGGGTCCCCTCCTCTCCTGAAGGTACTGACTCTCACTGGGGTACGGGTCCCCTCCTCTCCTGAAGGTACTGACTCTCACTGGGGTACGGGTCCCCTCCTCTCCTGAAGGTACTGACTCTCACTGGGGTACGGGTCCCCTCCTCTCCTGAAGGTACTGACTCTCACTGGGGTACGGGTCCCCTCCTCTCCTGAAGGTACTGACTCTCACTGGGGTACGAGTCCCCTCCTCTCCTGACGGTGCTGACTCTAACTGGGGTACGGGTCCCCTCCTCTCCTGACGGTGCTGACTCTCACTGGGGTACGGGTCCCCTCCTCTCCTGACGGTGCTGACTCTAACTGGGGTACGGGTCCCCTCCTACTCTGACGGTGCTGACTCTAACTGGGGGAGGGGTCCCCTCCTCTCCTGAAGGTACTGACTCTCACTGGGGTACGGGTCCCCTCCTCTCCTGAAGGTACTGACTCTCACTGGGGTACGGGTCCCCTCCTCTCCTGAAGGTACTGACTCTCACTGGGGTACGAGTCCCCTCCTCTCCTGACGGTGCTGACTCTAACTGGGGTACGGGTCCCCTCCTCTCCTGACGGTGCTGACTCTCACTGGGGTACGGGTCCCCTCCTCTCCTGAAGGTACTGACTCTCACTGGGGTACGGGTCCCCTCCTCTCCTGAAGGTACTGACTCTCACTGGGGTACGGGTCCCCTCCTCTCCTGAAGGTACTGACTCTCACTGGGGTACGGGTCCCCTCCTCTCCTGAAGGTGCTGACTCTCACTGGGGTATGAGTCCCCTCCTCTCCTGAAGGTGCTGACTCTCACTGGGAGACGGGTCCCCTCCTACTCTGAAGGTACTGACTCTCACTGGGGTACGGGTCCCCTCCTCTCCTGAAGGTGCTGACTCTCACTGGGGTTCGGGTCCCCTCCTACTCTGACGGTGCTGACTCTAACTGGGGGAGGGGTCCCCTCCTCTCCTGAAGGTGCTGACTCTCACTGGGGGACGGGTCCCCTCCTCTCCTGAAGGTGCTGACTCTAACTGGGGGAGGGGTCCCCTCCTCTCCTGAAGGTGCTGACTCTCACTGGGGTACGGGTCCCCTCCTCTCCTGAAGGTGCTGACTCTAACTGGGGGAGGGGTCCCCTCCTCTCCTGAAGGTGCTGACTCTCACTGGGATACGGGTCCTCTCCTCTCCTGAAGGTGCTGACTCTCACTGGGAGACGGGTCCCCTCCTACTCTGACGGTGCTGACTCTAACTGGGGTAGGGGTCCCCTCCTCTCCTGAAGGTGCTGACTCTCACTGGGGTACGGGTCCCCTCCTCTCCTGAAGGTGCTGACTCTCACTGGGAGACGGGTCCCCTCCTACTCTGACGGTGCTGACTCTAACTGGGGTAGGGGTCCCCTCCTCTCCTGAAGGTGCTGACTCTCACTGGGGGACGGGTCCCCATCTACTCTGACGGTGCTGACTCTAACTGGGGTAGGGGTCCCCTCCTCTCCTGAAGGTGCTGACTCTCACTGGGGTACGGGTCCTCTCCTCTCCTGAAGGTACTGACTCTCACTGGGGTACGGGTCCTCTCCTCTCCTGAAGGTACTGACTCTCACTGGGGTACGGGACCCTCCTACCCTGAAGGTGCTGACTCTCACTGGGGTACGGGTCCCCTCCTCTCCTGAAGGTGCTGACTCTCACTGGGGTACGGGTCCCCTCCTCTCCTGAAGGTACTGACTCTCACTGGGATACGGGTCCCCTCCTCTCCTGAAGGTGCTGACTCTCACTGGGGTACGGGTCCCCTCCTCTCCTGAAGGTACTGACTCTCACTGGGGTCCTCTCCCCTCCTCTCCTGAAGGTGCTGACTCTCACTGGGGTACGGGTCCCCTC
This sequence comes from Heterodontus francisci, assembly GCF_036365525.1. Classification (NCBI taxonomy): domain Eukaryota; kingdom Metazoa; phylum Chordata; class Chondrichthyes; order Heterodontiformes; family Heterodontidae; genus Heterodontus; species Heterodontus francisci. The sequence continues at coordinate 18,162,308 of NC_090416.1, forward strand.
CTCTCCTGAAGGTACTGACTCTCACTGGGGTACGGGTCCCCTCCTCTCCTGAAGGAACGGACTCTCACTGGGGTATGGGTCCTCTCCTCTCCTGAAGGTGCTGACTCTCACTGGGGTACGAGTCCTCTCCTCTCCTGAAGGTACTGACTCTCACTGGGGTACGGGGCCTCTCCTCTCCTGAAGGTACTGACTCTCACTGGGGTACGGGGCCTCTCCTCTCCTGAAGGTACTGACTCTCACTGGGGTACGGGTCCCCTCCTGTCCTGAAGGTGCTGACTCTCACTGGGGTACGGGTCCCCTCCTCTCCTGAAGGTACTGACTCTCACTGGGGTACGGGTCCCCTCCTGTCCTGAAGGTGCTGACTCTCACTGGGGTACGGGTCACCTCCTCTCCTGAAGGTGCTGACTCTCACTGGGGTACGGGTCACCTCCTCTCCTGAAGGTGCTGACTCTCACTGGGGTACGGGTCCCCTCCTCTCCTGAAGGTGCTGACTCTCACTGGGGTACGGGTCCCCTCCTCTCCTGAAGGTACTGACTCTCACTGGGGTACGGGTCCCCTCCTCTCCTGAAGGTACTGACTCTCACTGGGGTACGAGTCCCCTCCTCTCCTGAAGCTGCTGACTCTCACTGGGGTACGGGTCCCCTCCTCTCCTGAAGGTGCTCACTCTCACTGGGGTACGGGTCCCCTCCTCTCCTGAAGGTACTGACTCTCACTGAGGTACGGGTCCCGTCCTCTCCTGAAGCTGCTGACTCTCACTGGGGTACGGGTCCCCTCCTGTCCTGAAGGTGCTGACTCTCACTGGGGTACGGGTCCCCTCCTCTCCTGAAGGTACTGACTCTCACTGGGGTACAGGTCCCCTCCTCTCCTGAAGCTGCTGATTCTCACTGGGGTACGGGTCCCCTCCTACCCTGAAGGTGCTGACTCTCACTGGGGTCCGGGTCCCCTCCTCTCCTGAAGGTACTGACTCTCACTGGGGTACGGGTCCCCTCCTCTCCTGAAGGTGCTGACTCTCACTGGGGTACGGGTCCCCTCCTCTCCTGAAGGTACTGACTCTCACTGGGGTCCGGGTCCCCTCCTCTCCTGAAGGTGCTGACTCTCACTAGGGTACGGGTCCCCTCCTCTCCTGAAGGTACTGACTCTCACTGGGGTAGGGGTCCCCTCCTCTCCTGAAGGTATTGACTCTCACTGGGGTAGGGGTCCCCTCCTCTCCTGAAGGTACTGTCTCTCACTGGGGTACGGGTCCCCTCCTGTCCTGAAGGTATTGACTCTCACTGGGGTAGGGGTCCCCTTCTCTCCTGAAGGTACTGACTCTCACTGGAATACGGGTCCCCTCCTCTCCTGAAGGTACTGACTCTCACTGGGGTACGGGTCCCCTCCTCTCCTGAAGGTGCTGACTTTCACTGGGGGAGCGCCGCACTGTCGGAGGGTCAGTACTGAGGGAGTGCTGCACTGTCGGAGGATCAGTACTGAGGGAGTGCCGCACTGTCGGAGGATCAGTACTGACGGAGCACTGCATTGTTGGAGGGTCAGTACTGAGGGAGGGCCGCACTGTCGGAGGGTCAGTACTGAGGCAGTGTCGCACTGTCGGACGGTCAGTGCTGAGGGAGCGCCGCACTGTTGGAGGGTCTGTACTGAGGGAGCGCCGCAGTGTCGGAGGGTCAGTACTGAGGGAGTGCTGCACCGTCAGAGGGTCAGTACTGAGGGAGCGCCGCACTGTCAGATGGTCAGTACTGAGGGAGCGCCGCACTGTCAGATGGTCAGTACTGAGGGAGCGCCGCACTGTCGGAGAGTCAGTACTGATGGAGTGCCGCCCTGTCGGAGGGTCAGTACTGAGGGAGTGCCGCACTGTCGGAGGGTCAGTACTGCGGGAGTGCTGCACTGTAGGAGGGTCAGTACTGAGGGTGTGCAGCACTGTCAGAGGGTCAGTACTGAGGGAGTGCTGCACTGTCAGAGGGTCAGTACTGAGGGATTGCTGCACTGTCGGAGGGTCAGTACTGAGGGAGTGCTGCACTGTCAGAGGGTCAGTACTGAGGGAGTGCTGCACTGTCGGAGGGTCAGTACTGAGGGAGGGCTGCACTGTCGGAGGGTCAGTACTGAGGGAGTGCTGCATTGTCGGAGGGTCAGTACTGAGGGAGTGCTGCACTGTCGGAGGGTCAGTACTGAGGGAGTGCTGCACTGTCAGAGGGTCAGTACTGAGGGAGTGCTGCACTGTCGGAGGGTCAGTACTGAGGGAGTGCTGCACTGTTGGAGATATCATCTTCCAGATGTGATGTTAAACTGAAGCCCTGGTTGCTCTCAATGTGGATGTGAAAGATCCCAGGGCCAGCATGTTACAGAAGAGCAGGGAAGTTCTTTCTGGCTCAATATTTATCCCTGAACCCACATCACTAAAACAGATTATCCAGTCGTTACTACATTGCTGTTTGTGGGATCTTGCTCTTTTGCCAAATTGGCAGCTGTGTTTCCTACATTTACAACAGTGACTGCACTTCCAAAAGTACTTCAATGGCTGTGGTGCATTTTGCGACATTCCGAGGTTGTGAAAGGTGCTATATAAATGCAAGTTCTTCTTCATTCCGTGGTTGGGGATTGCTCCATGTCTCCTTGTTGCTGGGAACGAGCTGGGCAAGGCTGGGGCCGTAACCAAGCTCCCCTGATCCGGTGCTCCCATCCCACGCTGAAACATGTTCCATTCCCAGCACTTTCACCCCCTCCCCCTGTTGAGCAAAACGAAATAGCTGAGCACAGTCCAGTAACTCTCCCTGTCTGACATGTGTCCACCTGTCAATGGCAAAGACAATGAGTGCATTTAGCAAATGGACACGTGTGGTTTTTTTTGATGCAAACGTTGAGGAATAGCCTTGACAACACCAGTTTCAGACTGGCGAGTGAAGGCTCATTCCTTCATCTACGGCCGTCAGAACATTAAGTCCAGTGAGTGATCACGGACATTGCACTCACGGAAGTGTTAAAGGCTGAGGTTTGTCCTCTGCCAAACTTTTAAAAATTAATCCTCAGGATGTGAGCGTCACTGGCCAGGCCAGCATTTATTGTCCATCCCTAATTGCCCTTGAGAAGGTGGTGGTGAGCTGCCTTCTTGAACCTACCAGGCTTTGCCCCATCCCAGAGGGAACTGAGGTCAACTACCCAAAAAAAAAAGGGGGAAAGAACAGGAGGGAGTGGGACCAATTGGATAACTTTCGAAAAGGGCTGGTACAGGCACCAAGGGCCGAATGGCCTCCTCCTGTGCTGCACGACTCTCCAGTTTCCGCTCCCCGACCCTGGCGGAAAATGGGTGCGGAATGGGGAATTCCGGCCTGAATGCAGTGTTCCACACTGCCGAGCAGGCAGGCAATCCTCACCGCTTGTGTTTGCACACACAGAGTGACGGGTGAGGTACTGGCGGGGTGACGGGGGGAAAGAAGGAAGGTCGGGCCCTCCACACCAACCCCCACCCCCAGAAAGACCCATCGCCTTCAGGGAGAGTGTCTGCCACAGAGGGGGCACGAGAGAGAGAGAGAGAGAGAGGCCCCAAAATTAACTGGGCGACCGGTGCCAGGTGCTTTCACAACGTTTGAGTGCAGCCAAATGCCCATTTACTTACTCTGTGCGCCCGGGGACCTGCCTGACTGGCACAGATGTCGGTGCATTACACAACCCAACCAATGAGAAGGGATAAATGCGTAGCAGCTGTTCGCACCATTTGGGAAGCGCTGTCATTAGCATTTTATATTCGTGAGTGCGGATCTCTCCCAGCTGCTACCTCCCCTCCCGAGCCTGACCCTGCTCTCTTGGAATACGCCGTGATTAAAACATTAATTTGCAGCGTGAAGATGAGGAGAGGACTAAAATTATCACATCGCGCAGTGGCTGCCAGAGATTTGCTGTTCGGGGGTGGGGAGGGAGGGAGGAGAGGGGGAAATCGGAGAACCTCGTCTCTCTCAATATGCCAGGTTCAAAGGAAATAAACTGCCTGCGGTTTTTTTTTGAAACGATGCAAGAAATATATGTCTGGTGTCAAAAGGAAATGGATAGAGCAGAGTTTCGGGTAGAACACACACAAATACACAGGTCTGCCTGCACAGAATAGGCTCTCAGAGCGAGCTGACATGTCCCAAATTAATTCCATTTGAATCAGAGTGGAAGAGACTTTCCCAACATCCTGGGCTAATATTCTCTCTTCCACCAACACTCATGAGAAAGACTGACGAGCTGTTCGCCCCGCTGTCGCTAATGGGATCGTGCTGTGTGCTAAATATTGGCTGTGTTTGCCCGACATAACAACAGTAAGTGCACTCAAAGTGATTTTTGAGACGCTGAAGGAGTGCAGAAATAAATGGAAACTCCTTGCTTCTTTCGGCTGCAGTTCCATATCTCAAAATTGAGCCCCTCGATGAGGGGTTTGGTTTAATTGCAGGGTGAATTTTGAAGAAGGACCAATTAATGTTTAATTATGAACTGAATGCAGCGTTTGAACACCCCGAGGGAAGCAGGTTCAAAGCTTGATGCCAACTGTTCTCTCTCCTTTGATTGCTGCTGGGAGTCACTGGCAGTCGAATCACTTGTCCGTCTCTCGGCCTGCCCGACCAGTTTGTGTTGGAGTTACACAGTCCGGGGCTGGCCCGCCAAGGCAGAGCTGGACACAGTCCGGAGAGTGGCCAGAAAAGAAAAGCAATTATAATCAGGGCACCACATTTCTGGATGGAAGCTCCAGCCAATATTTACCCCTCAATCAACATTACTTTAAAAAAAAATTATTGGGTCATTTATCTGTTTGTGGGAGCTTGCTGTGCACAAATTGGCTGCCGTATTTCCGACGTTACAACAGCTTCTACACGTCAAAAAATACTTCATTGGCTGCAAAGCGCTTTGGGATGTCATGAGGTCTGTCAAAGGCACTATAGAAATGAAAGTCTTTGTTATCTTTCTCAGAGAAGGTGTAGAGGAGATGTATCAGAATGTTTCCAGGGATGAAGGACTCCAGTTAATGAGCAGCTGGGATTGTTCTCCTTAGAGCAGGCAAGGTTAAGGGCAGATTTATTAAAGTGTTCAAAATCATGAGGGGTTTTGACAGACTGAATGAGAAACTGTTTCCAGTGGCAGGAGGGTCAGTAACCAGAGGGATATGGATTGAAGATAATTGGTAAAAGAACCGGGGAGTGGGGGGAGTGGGGGGTGGGGGGTGGGGGGGAGAATGTATTTTTTTTACACAGTGAGTTGTTGTGATCTGGATTTTTTATTTTATTTTCATTCATATGATGTGGGCGTTGATGACAAGGCCAGTGAAATGCACTGCCTGAAACGGTGGTGGAAGCAGATTCAATAATAACAAAGTGTAAATGTGAGAAAATCAGAGCCGTGAGAGGTGATGGTGAGAGAGAGCTGAGTTATTATTGATCACTATCCTGTGGATAGGAGCAAGGGCTCATACAAAGCAGACCAGAAAATCCAGACTTTATAGACAAGGGAGAAGGAAATGGAGGGATCCAGGGAGAGTCCAGTGGAGGGATCCAGGGAGAGTCCAATGGAGGGATCCAGGGAGAGTCCAGTGGAGGGATCCAGGGAGAGTCCAGTGGAGGGATCCAGGGAGAGTCCAGTGGAGGGATCCAGGGAGAGACCAATGGAGGGATCCAGGGAGAGTCCAATGGAAGGATCCAGGGAGAGTCCAATGGAGGGATCCAGGGAGAGTCCAATGGAAGGATCCAGGGAGAGACCAATGGAGGGATCCAGGGAGAGTCCAATGGAGGGATCCAGGGAGAGTCCAATGGAAGGATCCAGGGAGAGACCAATGGAGGGATCCAGGGAGAGACCAATGGAGGGATCCAGGGAGAGTCCAACGGAAGGATCCAGGGAGAGTCCAGTGGAGGGATCCAGGGAGAGACCAATGGAGGGATCCAGGGAGAGTCCAACGGAAGGATCCAGGGAGAGTCCAGTGGAGGGATCCAGGGAGAGACCAATGGAGGGATCCAGGGAGAGTCCAGTGGAGGGATCCAGGGAGAGTCCAACGGAGGGATCCAGGGAGAGACCAATGGAGGGATCGAGGGAGAGATCAATGGCGGGATCCAGGGAGAGACCAACGGAGGGATCCAGGGAGAGTCCAACGGAGGGATCCAGGGAGAGTCCAACTGAGGGATCCAGGGAGAGTCCAACTGAGGGATCCAGGGAGAGACCAATGGAGGGATCGAGGGAGAGATCAATGGCGGGATTCAGGGAAAGACCAATGGAGGGATTCAGGGAAAGACCAATGGAGGGATCCAGGGAGACTCCAGGGGGGTGGGGGAGTGAGAGATCATTAGAACATAAGGTGTCTCATGTGCAGAAGTGCCAGGATCTTAAGAAAGGATTTTCAGTTCTACAGCACTGTTCACCACGACAGGACATCCCAAGGGCACTGCACAGCCGATGAAGCATTTTGGGAGCCTAGTCACTGTTGTAATGTGGCGATTGCAGCAGTCAATTCACGCACAGTAAGATCCCACAAACAGAAATGTGGCAGCACCCAGATAATCTGTTTTAGTGATATTGGTTGAGGGGGTAAGTATTGGACCCTCAACACTGGGGAGAACTCCTCTACTCTTCTTTGAAATAGTGGCCATGTGATCTTTTGCATCCACCTGAGAACACAGTCGGGGGCTTCAGTTTAATATCTCATCCAAAACATGGACCCCCCAACAGGGCAGCGCTCCCTCAGTACTGACCCTCCGACAGTGCAGTGCTCCCTCAGTATTGACCCTCCGACAGTGCAGTGCTCCCTCAGTACTGACCCTCCGACAGTGCTGCACTCCATCAGTATTGACCCTCCGACAGTGCTGCACTCCCTCAGTATTGACCCTCCGACAGTGCTGCACTCCCTCACTACTGACCCTCCGACAGTGCAGTACTCCCTCAGTACTGACCCTCCGACAGTGCTGCACTCCCTCAGTATTGACCCTCTGACAGTGCAGCACTCCCTCAGTACTGATCCTCTGACAGTGCTGCACTCCCTCAGTACTGACCCTCCGACAGTGCTGCACTCCCTCAGTATTGACCCTCCGACAGTGCAGTGCTCCCTCAGTACTGACCCTCCGACAGTGCTGCACTCCCTCAGTACTGACCCTCCGACAGTGCTGCACTCCCTCAGTATTGACCCTCCGACAGTGCAGCACTCCCTCACTACTGACCCTCCGATGGTGCAGCACTCCCTCAGTACTGACCCTCAGACAGTGCCGCGCTCCCTCAGTACTGACCCTCCGAAGGTGCGGCGCTCCCTCAGTACCGACCCTCCGACAGTGCGGAACTCCCTCAGTACTGACCCTCCAACAGTGCTCTGCTCCCTCAGTACTGACCCTCCAACAGTGCGGAACTCCCTCAGTACTGACTCTCCGACAGTGCGGAACTCCCTCTGTGCTGACCCTCCGACAGTGCTCCGCTCCCTCAGTACTGACCCTCCGACAGTGCGGAACTCCCTCAGTAGTGCGTTGGCGTGTCAGCCTGGATTACGGACTCGAGCCTCAGGGCTGGAACTTAGACCCACAACCTTCTGATTCAGAAGCAAGACTGCTACCCACTGCAGCATGGCTGACCCACAGACTAGTTGGGCTAAATGGCCTGTTTCTTTGCTGTTTTGTGTAATGTTGCTCCAAAACAGTCAGCACTTGGGTGGGAGAGAAAAGGGAAAAATAGGAGAACGACATGACCAACTGAACCGTTTTAACATTGGGGACAACTCCTGATAAACAGACTGGCATTTTAAACAAGTGTCAGTGATACTCGCTCCTTACGATAATCCCCGTTCCACCCCCTCCCCCCTTTTGCCACCTCTGTGAATCACCTCCTGCCGGAAGGAGAGAGAGTTTCACACAGCCTGGTTACGTCTCTTCCAATTATCACCTAGGGACAGCTTTCACACGATTCTCACGGAGCTGTCGAGGCACTTTCATTCCAGTTTGTGACGGAAAAGCCCTGCTTGTGTGTGTGCGCGTGCGTGCACGTGTTTGTGCTGATGCACATTTGAGTCTTTGTGTACATTTCTGACTCCCAGACCGTGTACTTGTGTGTGTGTGTGTATTCGCGACTGTGTGTTTGTGTATCTGTCTGCGTGTCTCCGTGGGTGCTTCTTTGTGTGTGTCTAGCTGTACGTGTGTGGCTGACTGCGTGTCATCTGTATGTGCCTACTTGTGTATCTACCCGTGTGCATCTTCCAAAAACAACTTGTATTTATATAGCACCTTTAACATACTAAAACATCCTAAGCCGCTTCACAGGGGCAATTATCAAACCAGATTTGATACCGAATCACACAAAGAGATCTTAGGTGTAAGATAGAGGGGTCATGGCTTTGATATCTGCGTTCCGTTTGAAAGCAAAGGCTGGAAAGAGTTAATAATGTCAAGCTCAGCTCGGGCAGGACAATGGCAGATTGTATGGAGCATCTTAAAGGAGGAAAGTGATGTAGCCAGTGTGGAGAGGTTTCTGGGAGGGAATTTCAGAGTTTAGGGCACTTACACCAATGGTGGAGTGATTAAAATTAGGAACACATAAGGGCGGCACAGTGGTTAGCACCGCAGCCTCACAGCTCCAGCGACCCGGGTTCAATTCTGGGGACTGCCTGTGTGGAGTTTGCAAGTTCTCCCTGTGTCTGCGTGGGTTTTCTCCGGGTGCTCCGGTTTCCTCCCACAAGCCAAAGACTTGCAGGTTGATAGATTAGAACATTACAGCGCAGTACAGGCCCTTCGGCCCTCGATGTTGCGCCGACCTGTGAAACCATCTGACCTACACTATTCCATTTTCATCCATATGTCTATCCAATGACCACTTAAATGCCCTGAAAGTTGGCGAGTCTACTACTGTTGCAGGCAGGGCGTTCCACGCCCCTACTACTCTCTGAGTAAAGAAACTACCTCTGACATCTGTCCTATATCTATCACCCCTCAACTTAAAGCTATGTCCCCTCGTGTTTGCCATCACCATCCGAGTAAAAAGACTCTCACTATCCACCCTATCTAACCCTCTGATTATCTTATATGTCTCTATTAAGTCACCTCTCCTCCTCCTTCTCTCCAACGAAAACAACCTCAAGTCCCTCAGCCTTTCCTCGTAAGACCTTCCCTCCATACCAGGCAACATCCTAGTAAATCTCCTCTGCACCCTTTCCAAAGCTTCCACATCCTTCCTATAATGCGGTGACCAGAACTGCACGCAATACTCCAGGTGCGGCCTCACCAGAGTTTTGTACAGCTGCAGCATGACCTTGTGGCTCTGAAACTCGATCCCCCTACTAATAAAAGCTAACACACCATATGCCTTCTTAACAGCCCTATTAACCTGGGTGGCAACTTTCAGGGATTTATGTACCTGGACACCAAGATCTCTCTGTTCATCTACACTACCAAGAATCTTCCCATTAGCCCAGTACTCTGCGTTCCTGTTACTCCTTCCAAAGTGAATCACCTCACACTTTTCCACATTAAACGCCATTTGCCATCTCTCAGCCCAGCTCTGCAGCCTATCTATGTCCCTCTGTACCCTACAACATCCTTCGGCACTATCCACAACTCCACCGACCTTCGTGTCATCCGCAAATTTACTAACCCACCCTTCTACACCCTCTTCCAGGTCATTTATAAAAATGACACACAGCAGTGGCCCCAAAACAGATCCTTGCGGTACACCACTAGTAACTAAACTCCAGGATGAACATTTACCATCAACCAACACCCTCTTCTTTCAGCTAGCCAATTTCTGATCCAAAGCTCTAAATCACCTTCAACCCCATACTTCCATATTTTCTGCAATAGCCTACCGTGGGGAACCTTATCAAACGCCTTACTGAAATCCATATACACCACATCCACTGCTTTACCCTCATCCACCTGTTTGGTCACCTTCTCGAAAAACTCAATAAGGTTTGTGAGGCACGACCTACCCTTCACAAAACCATGCTGACTATCGCTAATGAACTTATTCTTTTCAAGATGATTATAAATCCTGTCTCTTATAACCTTTTCCAACATTTTACCCACAACCAAAGTAAGGCTCACAGGTCTATAATTACCAGGGCTGTCTCTACTCCCCTTCTTGAACAAGGGGACAACATTTGCTATCCTCCAGTCTTCCGGCACTATTCCTGTCGACAATGACGACATAAAGATCAAGGACAAAGGCTCTGCAATCTCCTCCCTAGCTTCCCAGAGAATCCTAGGATAAATCCCATCTGGCCCAGGGGACTTATCTATTTTCACACTTTCCAAAATTGCTAACACCTCCTCCTTGTGAACCTCAATCCCATCTAGCCTAGTAGTCTGAATCTCAGTATTCTCCTCGACAACATTTTCTTTCTCTACTGTAAATACTGACGAAAAATATTCATTTAACGCTTCCCCTATCTCCTCCGATTCCACACACAACTTCCCACTACTATCCTTGATTGGCCCTAATCTAACTCTAGTCATTCTTTTATTCCTGATATACCGATAGAAAGCCTGAGGGTTTTCCTTGATCCTATCCGCCAATGACTTCTCGTGTCCTCTCCTTGCTCTTCTTAGCTCTCCCTTTAGATCCTTCCTGGCTAGCTTGTAACTCTCAAGCGCCCTAACTGAGCCTTCACGTCTCATGTTAACATAAGCCTTCTTCTTCCTCTTGACAAGCGCTTCAACTTCTTTAGTAAACCACGGCTCCCTCACTCGACAACTTCCTCCCTGCCTGACAGGTACATACTTATCAAGGACACGCAGTAGCTGCTCCTTGAATAAGCTCCACATTTCGATTGTGCCCATCCCCTGCAGTTTCCTTCCCCATCTTACGCATCGCAAATCTTGCCTAATCGCATCATAATTTCCTTTCCCCCAGCTATAATTCTTGCCCTGCGGTATATACCTGTCCCTGCCCATCGCTAAGGTAAACCTAACCGAATTGTGATCACTATCACCAAAGTGCTCACCTACATCTAAATCTAACACCTGGCCGGGTTCATTACCCAGTACCAAATCCAATGTGGCATCGCCCCTGGTTGGCCTGTCCACATACTGTGTCAGAAAACCCTCCTGCACACACTGGATAAAAACTGACCCATCTAAAGTACTCGAACTATAGTATTTCCAGTCAATATTTGGAAAGTTAAAGTCCCCCATAACAACTACCCTGTTACTCTCGCTCCTGTCGAGAATCATCTTCGCTATCCTTTCCTCTACATCTCTGGAACTATTCGGAGGTCGATAGAAAACTCCCAACAGGGTGACCTCTCCTCTCCTGTTTCTAACCTCGGCCCAAACTACCTCAGTAGACGAGTCCTCAAACGTCCTTTCTGCCGCTGTAATACTCTCCTTGATTAACAATGCCACACCCCGCCCTCTTTTACCATCTTCTCTGTTCTTACTGAAACATCTAAATCCCGGAACCTGCAACATCCATTCCTGCCCCTGCTCTACCCATGTCTCCGAAATGGCCACAACATCGAGATCCCAGGTACCAACCCATGCTGCAAGCTCACCCACCTTATTCCGGATGCTCCTGGCGTTGAAGTAGACACACTTTAAACCAAGTTCTTGCTTGCCAGTGCCCTCTTGCGTCCTTGTAACCTTATCCCTGACCTCACTACTCTCAACATCCTGTACACTGGCACTACAATTTAGGTTCCCATTCCCCTGCTGAATTAGTTTAAACCCCCCCCCCCCCCCCCCTGAAGAGCACTAGCAAATCTCCCCCCCAGGATATTGGTACCCCTCTGGTTCAGGTGAAGACCATCCTGTTTGTAGAGGTCCCACCTACCCCAGAAAGAGCCCCAATTATCCAGGAAACCAAAACTCTCCCTGCTACACCATCCCTGCAGCCACGTGTTCAACTCCTCTCTCTCCCTATTCCTCGCTTCGCTAGCACGTGGCACGGGCAACAACCCAGAGATAACAATTCTGTTTGTTCTCGCTCTAAGCTTCCACCCTAGCTCCCTGAATTTCTGCCTTAAATCCCCATCTCTCTTCCTACCTATGTCATTGGTGCCTATGTGGACCACGACTTGGGGCTGCTCCCCCTCCCCCTTAAGGATCCCAAAAACACGATCCGAGACATCACGAACCCTGGCACCTGGGAGGCAACAGACCAACCGTGAGTCTCTCTCGTTCCCACAGAACCTCCTATCTGTTCCCCTAACTATGGAGCCCCCAATGAGTTTAAGTTTAGTAATACAGCACTGAAACAGGCCCTTCGGCCCACCGAGTCTGTGCCGACCATCAACCACCCATTTATACTAATCCTACACTAATCCCATATTCCTACCACATCCCCACCTGTCCCTACATTTCCCTACCACCTACCTATACTAGTGACAATTTATAATGGCCAATTTACCTACCAACCTGCAAGTCTTTTGGCTTGTGGGAGGAAACCGGAGCACCCGGAGAAAACCCACGCAGACACAGGGAGAACTTGCAAACTCCACACAGGCAGTACCCAGAATTGAACCCGGGTCGCTGGAGCTGTGAGGCTGCGGTGCTAACCACTGCGCCACTGTGCCGCCCTAATGCTCTGCTCCTCTTCCCCCTTCCCTTCTGAGCAATAGGTTAATTGGCCATTATAAAATTGCCCCTAGTATAGGTAGGTGGTAGGGAAATATAGGGACAGGTGAGGATGTGGTAGGAATATGGGATTCATGTAGGATTAGTATAAATGGGTGGTTGATGGTCAGCACAGACCCGGTGGGCCGAAGGGCCTGTTTCATTGCTGTATCTCTAAACTAAAACAAGAACTGGAGGAACACAGAGATCTCGAAGGATTGTCGGGCTGGAGGTTACAGAGATAGGGAGGGGCGAAACCGTGGAAGGATTTCAAAACAAGGGTGAGAATTTTAGCTTTGAGGCGTTGCTTGACCGGGAGCCAATGTCGTTCAGTGAGCACGGGGAGTGATGGGTAAATGGGCCTTGGGGCAAGTTAGGACACGTGGAGCAGAGTCCTGCATGACCTTATTTATAGAGGGTGGAATGTGACATGGGCTCGCGAGCCTGCTCCACAACTGTACTAAATCAGGGCTGACCTTCGATCTCAACTCCATCTCCCCACCCTCTCCCCATATCCCTCGATTCACTTCGAGTCATGGAGTCATTTACAGTGCAGGGTGTCACCAGCAAGGTTTGTTGCCCATTCCTAACTGCCCTTGACAACTGATGTGTCTTACTAGGCCATTTCAGAGGGCAGTTAAGAGTCACCCACACTGCTGTGGGTCTGGAGTCACATGTCGGCCAGACCGGGTAAGGATGGCAGATTTCCTTCCCGAAAGGACATTCGTGTGTTTTTACGACAATCGATGACAGTAATGGTGCCATGAAACAGAATGTAGCTTTCAACTGCAGATTTTTATTTACTAATTGAATTCAAATTCCACCAGCGGCCAGGGGACTTGAACCCATGGCCCTCAGGAGTTAGAATGGGCCTCTAGATTACTAGCAGAGTGACATAACCATACTACTACCACCACCTCCCCATCTCAGTTCTAAATTGGTGACCACTGATCCTGAGACTATGGCCCCCAGTTCTAGACTCCCAACCCGGAGCGGTGGGGGACGGGGACGGGGGGGAACGGGCAGAAAACAGCCTCTCGGCATCTACCCTGTCAAGCCCTCTCAGGACGTTGCAAGTCTCAACGAGATTCCAGGTTCTCTTCCAGACCTGTGTCAAGTTTGCTGATGAGAGTCAGGGCCACAATGAACCACAGGTGATCCTGGGTCAGGGAGAGGAAAGAGTCAGCCAGGGGTCCTACTCACGATGTGATGATGCGCGCTGGGAGGCGCGTGTGTGTGCAGGCACATATATGGATGGAGTGAAAGGTCAAGTTCTTGGCTAAGCTCTGACACCTGCCACACACAGTCTCTGGGTTCCCTGTCACTGGCCCTGGAACTCAGTCTTTAAAATGAGAGAAATCTGTCCTGGGAGTGTTTGATGGGGACAGTGCAGAGTGAGCTTTACTCTGGATCTAACCCCCGTTTTTTTTTTTGTATATTCTATGTCGAGGGGGCCTTTATTCCTCAGGCCCCCTTTATAAACATAAAGTTATTTTTAAAAATATAAGCATTAAAACCAGAAATAAACAAAACTCAAATTAAAATGCCATTCTCGGCGTCGACGATGCACTCCAGTCCCTGCGGTGCCCACCGGTCGCGGAAGGCCTCAAGCGTACCGGCGGACACCGCATGCTCCTTCTCCAGGGACACCCGGGCGCGAACGTAACCGCGGAAGAGGGGCAGGCAATCAGGGAGGACGGACCCCCCGACAGCCCGCAACCTGGACCTGTGAATTGCCACCTTGGCCAGGCCCAGGAGCAGACCGACGAGGAGATCCTCCTCCTGGCCCATGCCCCTCCGCACCGGGTGCCCAAAGATCAGGAGCGTGGGACTGAAGTGCAGCCAGAATTTGAGGAGCAGCCCCTTCAGATACTCAAAGAGGGGCTGCAACCTCGCACACTCCGTATAAACATGGAACACGGACTCGTCCAGGCCGCAGAAAGTACAGGCGGCCTGGGAGTCCGTGAACCTACTTAAAAGTCTATTGCACGGGACTGCCCTGTGCAACACCCTCCACCCCAGGTCCCCGATGTAAAGGGGGAAGACTCCCGCGTAGAGAGACCTCCATCGGGGTTTCCCCTCGCCGCCAGACGGCAACGCGGACCGCCAGGGCGTGTCCGGCCAGCTGACGAGGGCGAGGAAGTGGAGAGTGTGCAGGAGCAGCCCTTACAGGAAACCCCTCCGCGCCGATTGGAATGGCACGGAGGGCATTTCCGAGAGGCGGCTCGGGTTGTCCGGGACCGGCTCCCGAGGAGGGTTTCGGGGCCTGGGTCCGATGAGCAGTTCCGGCCGAGCGGGAGTCAGCTCAGCCGGGATCGCTCCGCACTCCCGGGCCCCCTCGCCACCCGCAGTGAGGGGTGTCCTAGGGGTTTTGGCTACTCCTCCGCCCGCCGGACCGTCACGAATCGGCCGCCCGGGCAGCCGAGGCGCTCTCCTCCGCCGTCGCGGACCACTCGGAGCAGTCCTGTCCAGCGCCCCAGCCGAGCGGTGACTTTCGCCTCCAACTCCTGCCAGTTTGCCGGCCAGGCTTCCTCAGCGGGGCTAAGATGGACTCCCAGATAGAGGAGGTGCGTGGTGCTCCACGCAAAAGGTGTCATCTCCTCCGGCAGGGAGTCCACCCGCCACTGACCCACCAGGAGTCCGGAACATTTCTCCCAATTGATCCTCGCGGAGGACGCGGCAGAAAAGGTCTGCTGGCAGTCGCGCATCCTCCGCAAGTCAACGGGATCTGTGACCGCGAGGAGCACGTCGTTGGCGTAAGCCGAGAGGATGACCCGCATGGCCGGCTCGCGCAGAGCGAATCCCGTCAACCTCCTGCGAAGCAGGCACAGGAAGGGCTCCACGCAGATGGTATACAATTGGCCGGACATGGGGCATCCCTGACGCACTCCTCTCCCAAAGTGAAGGGGCGTCGTCAAGGACCCGTTAACTTTGACTAGACACTCTGCGGCGGCGTATAAAAGTCGGACCCGGGCCACGAAATGCGGCCCGAGTCCGAAAGCGCGCAGAGTCCCAAAAAGGTATTCGTGATCCACCCTGTCGAACGCCTTCTCCTGATCGAGGGAGAGAAAGGCGACCGACTGACCAGTCCTCTGGGAAAGATGGATCAGGTCCCGGACCAGGTGGATGTTGTCTTGGATGGACCGGCCCAGGACCGTGTAGGACTGGTCGGGGTGGATCATGTGGGCCAGCACGGAGCCCAGGCGGGTAGACATAACCCGGGCAAAGATCTTATAATCCGTGCTGAGGAGGGAGACCGGACGCCAGTTTTTAAGCAGGCGCAGATCGCCCCTCTTCGGCAGCAGGACGATGACCGCCCTGCGCCACGAGAGGGGCATCTCCCCGGTCGCCAGGCTTTCCCCCAGGACCCGCGCGTAATCGTCCCCCAGGACGTCCCAGAACGCCCTGAGGAACTCCACGGTCAACCCATCCAGCCCTGGGGATTTGCCCCTCGAGAGCTGGTGGAGGGCGCCAGTCAGCTCCGCCAACGTGAGCGGAGCCTCCAATCCTTCGGCGCCCTCCGGGCTGACCTGCGGCAGGTCCTCCCACAAAACTCTGCGCGCATCCTCGCTGGACGGATCCGGAGAGAACAAAGCACTGTAATAAGTACGGACAAGGAGGCCCATTCCCTCCGGATCCGTCGTCGGCCAGCAGCTCAACGAGCTGCTTACGGAACCCCCGCCATTTTTCCAGCGAGTAGAAGAAGGGTGAGGCGCGGTCCAAATATTCCAGGATCTGGATCTGCGACCTCACGTACGCGCCTCGGGACCCTATGAGCTGCAGGTCCCTCAGCGCGCCCTTCTTCTTTTTGTACGCCTGCCACGGGGCCGGGTCCGCGACAGCATGACCGAGGCGGGACTCCAAGTCGAGCACCTCCCTCTCAAGGCGCTCGATCTCGGCCTCCCGCCTCTTGGTCAACCCCTTCGCGTACTCCTGACAGAAGATGCGGATGTGAGTCTTGCCCACATCCCACCATAGCCTCAAGGAGGGGAAGCCCCCCTCCTTCCTTCTCCAGTCGGCCCAGAATCGACAGAACAAGTCCCGAAATCGCTCGTCCTCCAGAAGCCGGTTGTTAAAGTGCCAGTACGCGGACCCTGCCCGCGTGTGGAGCGGAGTGAACTCCGCCCACACCAAGCGGTGGTCCGAGCACGGCACCAGCCGCATGGAGGCCGCCGAGACGCGGGAGGCGTACGCCTGCGAAATGTAGAGGCGGTCGATTCGCGACCCTCCTTCTCCAGACCTCCACGTGAAGGCGCTGGAGTCGGGATGGAGATTCCGCCAGACGTCCACCAAGTTAAGGGAGCTGATCAGTCCCCACAACTTCTCCACCGACACTTGGCCGCGCTGGGGACCGGAGCGATCCCCCACCTCGAGGGTGCAGTTAAAATCCCCCCCGAGGATGATGCACTCGCCGCTATCGATGGAGCTCAAGAGAGCGGACACTTCTTCAAAGAAGCGCGCTTGCAACGCGCCGGGCCTGGGCGCGTACACGTTCACAAAGTGGAGCGGCACGCTACCCAGGCGAACGGCGAGGTGGAGCAAGCGGCCCGGCACTAGCTCCTTGACCCCCAAGATCTCCGGCTGAAAAGTCGGGGCCAGCAAGATAGCCACCCCACTAGAAATAGGGGTGAGGTGACTCATGTAGACCCCACCCTGCCACTCCAGGAGCCAGGTGGCTTCGTCTCCCGGAACGGTGTGGGTTTCCTGCAGAAAGCTCACCGCGTATCTCCCTTCCCTGAGGACTGAGAGATTGTGAAATCTGCGGTGAGACCCCCTGCTGCCGTTGATGTTGAGGCTGGCTATGGTTATCTTCATGTCAAAGGTACTTAAAACCCGTCACCAACGGCTCACTGTGAGGAGGGAGTGGAAGTGCACCTGGCCTTCCACTCCCCCAGCAACCCATTGAGGAACACATTAAAACGGCGCCTCTCAACCAGTTTCACGCCCGTGCACTTGCCCGCTTTCTTCAGGGCGGCACGGACGGACTGTATGATCAGCGCCAGATTCGACCAACGGCCGAGGGCCAGCTAAACTTTATCGCGGCAACCCCTGCAAGCCGCGAGGAAATCCCGGAGTTCCGCCGTGGGGATGAGAGGAGATTCGGTGGGAGGCACGAGGGACTCCACCACCTCACTGGCGATGGAATCAAGATCATCCTCCGTGCCCCACACCGAATCCCCATCCTCCTCCGGGTCGTCACCGCCAGCGGCCGACACATCCACCACACACTGTGAGGCGGACGTCCCGGCCGTGCCAGCTGGTCCCGCCTCCGTCACGATCCCACCCCCAGGATCGATGGCGGAGGAGTCCTCTCTGGGTTCTATTGTAAAACTGGAGCGTGTGGGCGCCAGCAGCCCAGGACCCCCCTCCACCTCCGTCCCCAGGCCAATGAGTGGTCCAGGGGAGACATAAGATCCCATCTCCGGAAATCCAGCCGGAGCCGAGACCGGAGGCGGAGAGAGGAGGCCATCTCCCGCTCCGCCAGCACCCACAGGTCCAGCAGATAGGGCAGCATTCTCAGTTTTCACCGGGTCGGGTGTCTCCTGGTTGGTGGTGGACTCCGGCTGGGAGGGCTGACCCTCTGGGGCGTCGCCCTCCCCTTCAATCAGGGCACCCAACCCAGTAGCAGTGGCGGAATTGGCAGCGTCCCCAGGCTCCCCCACCACAAGCAGAGCCCCACTTACTCCTTCAGGAGGGGCCTCATGTACCGGGGCCTTCCCCTCCCCTCCATTCTGAGGAATAGGGAGCTCCTGCCCGGACTTTGTAGCCTTGGTGGTGGCGGTAGGGGGAACCTGAGGACCCGAAACAGGAGGCAGCTCCCCCCCCAACAGATGGGCCCTGCACCTCAGGGCCCTGTGTTATTTCTGTGGAGGGGTGCCTTCTCCTCTTTTTCCCACTAGGGTGCGGAGGCTCAGAGACCTCCATGCCATCAGAGGCCTCCGCCTCCGCACCCTTTTTTTCCTTTTTAGTCACCCTGGGCCTGAGCCCAGCCCTGGGACAGGTGGATTCCATGGGAATGGGCTTTGGGCTGAGCTCAGGCTCGGGTTGAGTCAAAGTGTCCAGGGGACGCGCCTCATGATGTTTCTTTTTTGCCCGCGTCTTCCTTCTGCTCGGACGGACGCTCCCCTCCCCGCCGGAGGCTGTGAAAACCACAGCCTCCGGAACCGACTGAGCGGCATCTATTGGATGTGTGGCGGGAGTGGGAGGAGGTGCTGTGGAACCACTCTGGGCCGCTGAGGTGGAGCTGGCGGCCGGGAGGTTGGGGCAGTTCTTACGAACATGCCCCACCCCCTTGCAGACATGGCACCGCGCCCCATCCGAGGTCCAGAAGACGCGGTAGGCCGTCCCCTGAAACTCTATACTGAAGTGGCCCTCCAAGACCTCCTCCCGCGCCAGCTGCATGAATAGCTGGCGGCGGGCGGAAGGAGTACATGTCGGAGGCTGTGCTCCCGAAGACCGAGCGGGACTGGGGTGATCCCTGACCTCACCTCCCCCAGATGGTGTAGGTGGGGGAGGAGGAGCTCATCAGGAATGAAGGGTGGGACATTCGACAAGGTTACCCGATGTGCAGTGGCCCCCAGAGGGTCCACTGGCAGGAAAATCCCACCCACTGTGAGCCCCGTACTTAGGGCGAGGGACACAGCCCGCTCGGTCTTCAGGAAGAACACAGCCTTCCCATACATCTTTGAGGCTGCAACAATGGCCGAGGGGCCGACAACCACGGCCATTGCCTTAACACAAGCCTCAATAGTCATATTAGGATGAGTGTAACTCTTCACCCCATGCTTTGATGTTAAGATTTTAAATGGTGACGGGGCCACAGGAGCAGCTGTCGCAGCTGCTGCAGCATAGGAGGGCCCCGCCACCGGAGAGGACTGAGAAGTCATGGGGTAGAAGAGTTACAGGCACTTTGCTGAGAAAAAAAAAAGAGCAAATACAATAAATCTAAAAAGCAACATTTAAAGGATGTAGCACAGGGGAAGAGGCTGAGGGAGAGGAAGGCCAGGAGGAATCAGTCTTTGTTGGTATTTTAAAGAAGTCTTGTAGCTGGTCTTCCAGTTGGGAGGGTGAGGTGATGTCTTCACCTGGGTCAGCTGTAAGCTGCCAAGGCACACGCCTCCTTCGATGTTCAGATAAGAGAAAAGAGAAGAGAAGTCTCTTCACCTGGGCAGCTCCAGCTGTCCCAGGCTTGGTAGTTGGGGTGGGGAGGGAGCTCCCTATCCAAAGATGTTAAACACAGGAGCTCCCTATTGAACAATGCAGCCCCACCCAAGGTCTTCAGGTCTCTTCTTTCCCCACCCCCAACAATCAATGAAAAAGACTTCAGGATAAAACAAACTCACAAAAAAGCTTCCAGTTCTCTGCCTTCCTTCCTTTGTTGAAATTTGGAACAAACTTTTGTTTCAGTTTGAATCTCCCTCTTGCAGCAGTCACACAGCCTGCAGCCTCCAACCTGTGCACACAGCCACAGTCAGCTGCACCTCGTTGATGCATTCAGGCTCCCAAATCACAGAGGAGCCAACCCCATTTTTTTTTCCTTTTTTTTGATGGGGACAGTGTCGAGGGAGCTTTACTCTGTATCTAACCCCGTGCTGTACCTGTCCTGGGAGTGTTTGAATCAGGAGGGTTTCTTTTAAATAATGATTTGGAATAAAGTGAAAGGAGCAGCACAAAAGAATTGGAACAACGAGGATGAGACAGGAGCCAACATTCCTGATTAAAATCCCACAGGATTGACTAATAGGCCAATACAGTTGCTGTCAGATGGATTTTTGGTTGGGAATGTAAGTTCTGCCCTCAAGTGTTTGCAGATGTGTAAGTCACAAAGTGCAGAGTTTGGAGCCGCTCCAGCCAGGATAGCTTCCAGGATCCCTTGGGCTGAAGGAGGCTGTAATTTGCTGCGGAAATGAGCTGCAATTAGGACTCGGGCGTTACACTTGGAATCAGGAATTCTGCAAGGCCCAGAGTGGGAACAACAGCTGTGGCGGTCTGGAACTCAAGGACGGCTGACTATTTAGCTCACTCACATACTCGTGTGCATTCATCTACGGGGCACCTGTGGGAGAATTCATGGGGGCTGGGTCCTGAGGGTTGGGGCAAGGTCATGGGGGGGTGCTGGGACTGGAATTGGGCAGGGGGTTGGATTGGAGAAGGCTGAGATCTGGGAGCACTATGTGCGGAGGATGGTAGAAGGGAAAGGAGGGGGAATTCCGTTGCTAAGCGAGTAGATTATAGACAATGAGGTGCTGCCTCCTCGCAATCTAACCTAACGACACTCGACATCTCCCTGTACACTGGGTCAATGGTGCGGGTACTTGGGTGGGCAGGCTGAAACTGTGTAAGCGGAGCCATGCACCTACAGGGAGAGAGGGAGGGCGGTATCGATGGAGAGGGGGGGGGGAAAACACACAGCACAACAGTCACTGCTGGGGGCGGGGGTTTGTGTTCCTTCCACAATGCCCTCCTCCTTTGCTGCTCTGCTTCTTCCACCTCTCTGTCGGTTCTGTGCCTCGCTCTCTCCCCAGCCCTCTGCAGATTCCAGTGGAGCTGGCTGAGGGACATCTCCCACTCAGCACATCCCCCACCATGCACCACTGCTGCCCCCTGCTGGAGTTACACAGTAAAGGGCAGCAGAACTACAGCTTCGATTTTATCGCCATTTACAGCACTGGAGGCGGCCACTCGGCCCATCGAGTCGATGCCGGCTCTCCGCTGAGCGATCCGGTCAGTCCCACTCCCCTGCTTGATCCCTCTGGCCCTTTAAGTGCCCATCCAATTTTCTTTTGAAGTCACTGGTTGTCTCCACTTCCACCACCTGCATGGGCAGCAAATTCCAGGTCATTATCACTGGCTGCATTGAAGTTCTTCCTCACACACGTTACCCCCCCAGCATATCTTGCCCAAAACCTTCAACCTGTGTCCCCTAGTCCTTGTACAATCAGCGAATGGGAAGTTTGTTTCCTTGTCTACCCTATCCGAACCTGTCATAATCTTGTACACCTCTATTAAATCTCCCCTCAACCTCCTTTGCTCCGGGGAACAAGCCCAGCTTCTCCAAACTAACCTTGTAACTAAAGTCCCCCATCCCTGGAACCATTCTGGTAAATCTCCTCTGCACCCTCTCAAGGACCCTCACATCCTTCCTGAAGCATGGTGACCAGAACTGGATGCAATACTCTCGGTGTGGCCTAACCAGAGCTTTATAAATGTTCAGCATAACCTCCCCGCTTTTGTCCTCTATGCCTCTATTTATGAAGCCCAAGATCCCCTATGCTTTGCAAATTACTCTCTTAGTCTGTCCTGTAACCCTCAAAGATCGAATCACATGCACCCCCAGGTCCTGCTATCGCCTGCAGCACCTTTAATGTAATAAAACATCCCAAAATGTTTCACAGGGGCATGATATAAAAAAAAAATGACAGAGCCACAGAAGGAGATATTAGGACAGATGACCAAACACTTGGTCAAAGAGGACAACAGCTTTAAAAGTGTCTTAAAGGGGGAAAGCAAGGTCGAGAGGTTTAGGGAGGCAATTCCAGAGCTTAGTGCCCAGGCAGAAGGCACAGCCACCAATGGTAACAGTAACAGTGAAATCTCATCCAACACTGCCAGGGCAGATAGAGCACAGGAGAGGCTGGTGTGGGAGCAGAGCCATGTCCTACTGCTGGCAGCAAGACAATGACAAGGTCATTTTCATCACCAACATAAGGCTGTGTTTCGAAGTGGGTGTCAATCACCAGACTTGAATTTGATTTGGAGTGTTGGGAGAGGCTGGAAGAACAAGGGGTGGGGGCTGTACATTTGTCTGTATGAAGTTGTCGGCCCCTCGGCCATTGTGGCAGCCTCGAAAATGGACAGGAGGGCTGTGTTCTCCCTGAAGACCGAGCGGGCGGTGTCTCTGGCCCTGAGTAAGGGTCTCACTGTGGGGTGGGGTGGGGAGCATTCATGCCGGTGGACCCTCAAGGGGCCAGTGCACGGCGGATAATGTTGTCCAACGTCCCACCCTTCATTTCTGGTGAGCTCCTCCTCCCCCACCTGCACCACTTGGGGGAAGTGAGGTCGGGGATCACCCCAGTCCCGCTCGGTCTTCAGGACAACAGCCTCCGATATGTGAACTCCTTCCGCCGCCAGCTATTTATGCAGCTGGCGCATGAGGTGGTCTCGGAGGGCCTACCGCATCTTCGGGACCTCAGACAGGGCGCAGTGCCATGCCTGCAAGGGGGTGCGGTACGTTCATAAGAACTGCCCCAACCCCCGACCACCAGCTCCACCTCGGTGGCCCAGGGTGGCGCCACTACACCTCCTCCCACTCCCCCTATGCTTCCAACAGACACCGCTCAGGCGGTTCCGGAGGCTGTAGTTTTCACAGCCTTCGGCGGGGAAGTGGGGGGGGGAGTCCGTCCGGGTGAAAGGAAGATGCGGATTAAGAATAAACACGGAAAGGCTCGTCCCCTGGACACTGCAGCACAACCCGAGCCTGAGCTCAGCCCAAGGCCTGATCCTAAGGAACCCAGCTGCCCCAGGGCTGGGCTCAGGCCTAGGGGAACTAAGCAAAAGGAGGGTGCGGAGGCGGAGGCCTCTGCTGACATGGAGGTCTCTGAGCCTCCGCGCCCTCGTGGGAAAAAAAGAGAAGGTACCCCTCCACAGAAATAACACAGGGCCCTGCGGTGCAGGGTCCATCTGTTGGAGGGGAGCTGTCTCCTGGCTCGGGTCCCCAGGCTCCCCCTGCCACCATCACCAAGGCTGCAAATTCCGGGCAGGAGCTCCCTATTCCTCAGGAGGGCAGGGGGAGACCACTGGTACATGTGGCCCCTCCTGGGGGAGCATGTGGAGCCCAGCTTGTGGTGGGGGAGCCTCCCATTCTGCACTGGGTCGGGTGCCCTGAATGGAGGGGTGGGTGAGGCACCACAGGGTCGGCTCTCCCGGCCACAATCCACTCCTGACCAGGATGTACCCGACCCGGTTATCGTTGAAAATGCTGCCCCATCTGCTGGGCCTGTGGGTGCTGGCGGAGCGGGAGATGGCCTCCTCTCTCTGCCTCCGGTCTCAGTTCCAGCTGGATTTCCGGAGTCAGGAACTTCTGTCTCCCCTGGCCCGCTCGTTGGCCTGGGGACGAAGGTGGAGGGGGGTCCTGAACTGCTGGCGCCCACGGGCTCCAGTTTCACAGGAGAACCCAGAGAGGACTCCTCCGCCATCAATCCTGGGGGTGGGATCGTGACGGAGGCGGGACCAGCTGGCGCAGCCGGGATATCTGCCCCACAGTGTGTGGTGGGTGTGTCGACCGCTGGCGGTGACAACCCGGAGGAGGATGGGGACTCGATGAGGGGCACAGAGGACAACCTTGAATCCATCACCAGTGAGGCAGTGGACTCCCTCGTGCTTCCCACCGAATCTCCTCTCATCCCCACGGCGGAACTCCGGGATTTCCTCGTGGCTTGCAGGGGTTGCTGTAATAAAGTTCAGCTGGCCCTCGGCCATTGGTCGAGCCTGGCACTGATCATACAGTCCGTCCGTGCCGCCCTAAGCGGGCAAGGGCACGGGCGTGAAACTGGTTGAGACGCGCCGTTTTAATGTGTTCCTCAATGGGTTGCTGGGGGAGTGGAGGGCCAGGTGTACTTCCACTCCCTCCTCACAGTGAGCTGTTGGTGACGGATTTTAAGTACCTTTGACATGAAGATAACCATCGCCAGCCTCAACATCAACGGCAGCAGAGGGGCTCACCGCAGATTTCACAATCTCTCAGTCCTCAGGGAAGGGAGATACGTGGTGAGCTTTCTGCAGGAAACCCACACCGTTCCGGGAGACGAAGCCACCTGGCTCCTGGAGTGGCAGGGTGGGGTCTACATGAGTCACCTCACCCCTATTTCTAGTTGGGTGGCTATCTTGTTGGCCCCGACTTTTCAGCCGGAGATCTTGGGGGTCAAGGAGCTAGTGCCGGGCCGCTTGCTCCACCTCGCCGTTCGCCTGGGTAGCGTGCCGCTCCACTTTGTGAACGTGTACGCGCCCAGGCCCGGCACATTGCAAGCGCGCTTCTTTGAAGAAGTGTCCGCTCTCTTGAGCTCCATCGATAGCGGCGAGTGCATCATCCTCGGGGGGGATTTTAACTGCACCCTCGAGGTGGGGGATCATTCCGGTCCCCAGCGCGGCCAAGCATCGGAGGAGAAGTTGAGGGGACTGATCAGCTCCCTTAACTTGGTGGACGTCTGGCGGAATCTCCATCCCGACTCCAGTGCCTTCACGTGAAGGTCTGGAGGAGGAGGGTCCCGAATCGACTGCCTGTACTTTTCGCAGGGGTACGTCTCCCGCGTCTCAGCGGCCTCCATGCGGCTGGTGCCGTGCTCGGACCACCGCCTGGTGTGGGCGGAGTTCATTACTTATTAGTGCGTTGTTCTCTCCAGATCCGTCCAGCGAGGATGCGCGCAGAGTTTTGTGGGAGGACCTGCTGCAGGTCAGCCCGGAGGGCGCCGAAGGGTTGGAGGCTCCGCTCACGTTGGCGGAGCTGACTGGCGCCCTCCACCAGCTCTCGAGGGGCAAATCCCCAGGGCTGGATGGGTTGACCGTGGAGTTTCTCAGGGCGTTCTCGGACGTCCTGGGGGACGGTTACACTCGGGTCCTGGGGGAAAGCCTGGCAACCGGGGAGATGCCCCTCTCGTGGCGCAGGGCGGTCATCGTCCTGCTGCCGAAGAGGGGCGATCTCCGCCTGCTTAAAAACTGGCATCCGGTCTCCCTCCTCAGCACGGATTACAAGATCTTTGCCCGGGCTATGTCTACCCGCCTGGGCTCCGTGCTGGCCCACATGATCCACCCCGATCAGTCCTGCACAGTCCCGGGCCGGTCCATCCAAGACAACATCCATTTGGTCCGGGACCTGATCCATCTTTCCCAGAGGACTAGTCAGTCGGTCGCCTTTCTCTCCCTCGATCAGGAGAAGGCGTTCGACAGGGTGGATCACGAATACCTTTTTGGGACTCTGCGCGCTTTCGGACTCGGGCCGAGTTTCGTGGCCTGGGTCCGACTTTTATACGCCGCCGCAGAGTGTCCAGTCAAAGTTAACGGGTCCTTGACGACGCCCCTTCGCTTTGGGAGAGGAGTGCGTCAGGGATGCCCCATGTCCGGCCAATTGTATACCATCTGCGTGGAGTCCTTCCTGTGCCTGCTTCGCAGGAAGTTGACGGGATTGGCTCTGCGTGAACCGGCCATGCGGGTCGTCCTCTCGGCTTACGCCGACGACGTGCTCCTCGCGGTCACAGATCCCGTTGACTTGCGGAGGATGCGCGACTGCCAGCAGACCTTTTCTGCCGCGTCCTCCGCGAGGATCAATTGGGAGAAATGTTCCGGACTCCTGGTGTGTCAGTGGCGGGTGGACTCCCTGCCAGAGGAGATGACACCTTTTGCGTGGAGCACCACGCACCTCCTCTATCTGGGAGTCCACTTTAGCCCTGCTGAGAAAGCCTGGCCGGCAAACTGGCAGGAGTTGGAGGCGAAAGTCACCACTCGACTGGGGCGCTGGACAGGACTGCTACGAGTGCTTTCCTACAGGGGCCGAGCATTGGTCACAAACCAACTGGTGGCCTCCATGTTGTGGTACCGGTTGGTCACTTTGGCCCCGCCCCCTGTATTTGCCACCAAGATCCAAGGCACAGTGGTTAGCACTGCAGCCTCACAGCTCCAGGGACCCGGGTTCGATTCCGGGTACTGCCTGTGTGGAGTTTGCAAGTTCTCCCTGTGTCTGCGTGGGTTTTCTCCGGGTGCTCCGGTTTCCTCCCACAAGCCAAAAGACTTGCAGGTTGATAGGTAAATTGGCCATTATAAATTGTCACTAGTATAGGTAGGTGGTAGGGAAATATAGGGACAGGTGGGGATGTTTGGTAGGAATATGGGATTAGTGTAGGATTAGTATAAATGGGTGGTTGATGTTCGGCACAGACTCGGTGGGCCGAAGGGCCTGTTTCAGTGCTGTATCTCTAATCTAATCTAAAAAAAAACTCGTCGATTTCTTCTGGGGCAAGAGGAAACACTGGGTCTCTGCTGCGGTCCCGAGTCTCCCGATCGAGGAGGGCGGCCAGTCGCTGGTGTGTGTCCGCACCCAGGCTGCGACTCTCCGCCTTCGGACCCTGCAGAGATACCTGTACGTCGAGCGTCCTCCCAGATGGTGTGCGCTGGCAACGTATTTTTTCTGCCAGTGTCACTGCCTTCAAGACGACACGCAGCTCCCGGTGGAGTCCGTTAGCCGCGCCTCTCTGAGGGAGTTGCCTGTCTTTTACCGGGATCTTTTCCGAGTCTGGAACATGGTCGCCTCCAGTCAGGGCGCTCCCCCGCCGGCGGAGAGCGCCTCGGCTGTCCGGGTGGCCGATTCTGGGGACGGTCCGGCGGGCGGAGGAGTAGTCGAAACGCCCGGGACGCCCCTCACTGCGGGTGGTGAGGGGGCTCGGGAGTGCGGAGCGATCCCGGCCGAGCTGACCCCCGCTCGGCCGGAACTGCTCATCGGACCCAGGCCCCGAAACTCTCCTCGGGAACCGGTCCCACACAACCCGAGCCGCCTCTCGGAAATGCCCTCCGTGCCATTCCAATCGGCACGGAGAGATTTCCTGTACGGGCTGCTCCTGCACACTCTCCACTTCCTCACCCTCGTCAGCCGGCCCGCGTTACCATCTGGTGGCGAGGGGAAACCCCGACGGAGGTCTCTCTACGCGGGAGTCTTCCCCCTTTACATCGGGGACCTGGGGTGGAGGGTGCTGCACAGAGCTGTCCCGTGCAATAGACTTTTAAGTAGGTTCACGGACTCCCAGGCCACCTGTACTTTCTGCGGCCTGGACGAGTCCGTGTTCCACATTTATATGGAGTGTGCGAGGTTGCAGCCCCTATTTGAGTATCTGAGGGGGCTGCTCCTCAAATTCTGGCTGCACTTCAGTCCCACGCTCCTGATCTTTGGGCACTCGGTGCGGAGGGGCTTGGGCCGGGAGGAGGATCTCCTCGTCGGTCTGCTCCTGGGCCTGGCCAAGGTGGCAATTCACAGGTCCAGGTTGCGGGCCGTCGGGGGGTCCGTCCTCCCTGATTGCCTGCCCCTCTTCCGCGGTTATGTTCGCGCCCGGGTGTCCCTGGAAAAGGAGCATGCGGTGTCCGCCGGTACGCTTGAGGCCTTCTGCGACCGGTGGGCACCGCAGGGACTGGAGTGCATCGTCGACGCCGAGAATGGCATTTTAATTTGAGTTTTTTGTTTATTTATCTGTTTTGAATAGAGTTATTTTAAAATTTATATGAAGGGGGCCTGAGGAATCAAGGCTCCCTCGACATAAAATATATAAAAAGGGGCCCGGGGTATAAAAGGCCACCTTTATAAATAAACGGCGTTAGCTACAGAGTAAAGCTCCCTCTAAGATGAAAAATAAAGGGGGTTAGATACAGAGGAGGCAGTACTGAGCCCCACCCTCATCCTGACAATACTGTGCTGTTAGTGACAGAATGACAGATAAGAAAATGCAGCCGTGCACTTCTATCGTGCCTTTTATGTCCGAAAGCACATTACAGCCAATGAACACTTTCAACAGCGCGACGCTCCCTCAGTACTGACCCTCCGACAGTGCGACGCTCCCTCAGTACTGACCCTCCGACAGTGCGACGCTCCCTCAGTACTGACCCTCCGACAGTGCGGAGCTCCCTCAGTACTGACCCTCCGACAGTGCGGCGCTCCCTCAGTACTGACCCTCCGACAGTGCGACGCTCCCTCAGTACTGACCCTCCGACAGTGCGACGCTCCCTCAGTACTGACCCTCCGACAGTGCGACGCTCCCTCAGTACTGACCCTCCGACAGCGCGACGCTCCCTCAGTACTGACCCTCCGACAGCGCGACGCTCCCTCAGTACTGACCCTCCGACAGTGCGACGCTCCCTCAGTACTGACCCTCCGACAGTGCGACGCTCCCTCAGTACTGACCCTCCGACACTCCCTCAGTACTGACCCTCCGACAGTGCGACGCTCCCTCAGTACTGACCCTCCGACAGTGCGACGCTCCCTCAGTACTGACCCTCCGACAGTGCGACGCTCCCTCAGTACTGACCCTCCGACAGTGCGACGCTCCCTCAGTACTGACCCTCCGACAGTGCGACGCTCCCTCAGTACTGACCCTCCGACAGTGCGACGCTCCCTCAGTACTGACCCTCCGACAGTGCGACGCTCCCTCAGTACTGACCCTCCGACAGCGCGACGCTCCCTCAGTACTGACCCTCCGACAGCGCGACGCTCCCTCAGTACTGACCCTCCGACAGCGCGACGCTCCCTCAGTACTGACCCTCCGACAGCGCGACGCTCCCTCAGTACTGACCCTCCGACAGCGCGACGCTCCCTCAGTACTGACCCTCCGACAGCGCGACGCTCCCTCAGTACTGACCCTCCGACAGTGCGACGCTCCCTCAGTACTGACCCTCCGACAGTGCGACGCTCCCTCAGTAATGACCCTCCGACAGTACAAGCCTGGATGTTGTGTCCCTCTGGAAATGGCTTGAACCCTAAACCTGTGACTTGGAGGCAGGGAGAGGGCGAGGGTGGGTGAGGTATACCCACTGAACCAAACAAACATTGAGAGCATGAAAATGAACCACAGAGGTTTTAGAAAGAGGGAGAAGAGAGCACAGCTTCCTGATGTAGAGCTTTTATTGGTGAGCTTTGAGTGCTGGATGTTGATTAACGTCTGCAGTTCTGTCAGTGTTGGTGTCACTCAGTCAGAGCTGGTGTTTAACATCATTGCTTTCACGGTGCCACAGAGATGGTTAACAGCCGGGGAATCTTTGGTTTCCGGATCGGAGTTTCTGTCTGCCCGATCTTGCTACAATATCTCCTTTTCCGTCTTCAAGCTAGTTCAGCAGTGTCAGTGAAGGTGTGGATTATATGAGCGTGTCCAATTCCAGGTAACTGACCCATGCATCCCCTCCTGAAGGCACTGAGGCTCATTGCCACCGCTGCACCAGGCCATCCCTCGGGAGGCAGCCAAACACCACGCTTGGATATTCAACTGTGGAGTGCAGCACAGGCAGCCAGTCAGCTGGAATCAGTAACTGTCAGTCGCGTGCAGGTGCCCCCGCCCCCAGCTGCATTTCCTCTCTCCCTGCCTTGATGGTAATTTCAGCTCCTCTTACTGCCTGCCTGAGATTGGGGACACAGCCTGGGACTATTCCGGTCTCAGTGGGTCACGCCCACTCTGTCTGGGAGCTACTGTGGGAGCTTGTGATTCGAGGGGCAATCAGCTCCCTGCGATGTTACACATTACCAGTGTGTTTTCCTAGTGATCCCTGCCACTGTCTGGCATTCCCTGTTATCCCTACTGTTCTCCCAACTGCTATACAGGGCTGGTGCATGAGCACACAATGGGTGAAGCTAGCAGGGAGTCCTCACCACTCTAGGTTAGACAGGATCAATGGTCACTTGGAGGGCTACTGGACGGTGACTAAGCTATGGAATTGAATTCCAGGTCCTGGGAGAGTCAGCACCAACAGGAGAGGTGGAAAACTGTCATTTAGCCCTGGAGTTGGGAAGGTTAGTTAAAACATGAATGACCTGGGCCCTCCACACGGGACAGTGTGTATAGTTAGGAACAAATTCACACCGATTTTCCCGTTAAATCATCAGGGCCCCTGATCCCGTTCCCCGGCAACCCCTCCCCCCCACCCCACCCCCCCCACACCTTGTCTGCGGCCAAGCCTACCACAGTGACCTCTGAACCCGCTGTCCCATCCCATCACTACGGTAACTGGCCCTGGATGAACTCCATCAGCGGTCGCAGCTGTTGCTCCAGCCCCTCGGGCCCTCCCTCGTTTGCCAGGGTCCAATCCCAACAGACACCCTCGTCCAGACCGCACTCCGATTCCGTATCGTCCACACCTGCCCGGGATGGGGGAAGCAACGGGATATTGGTTACCACCTGCTTCAGCACAGAATAGCCCTTTCCCAGCACAGCCAGACCGACTCCAGTAAACACTGCATCAGTGCAAGACTCCAACAGCAACAACAACTTCCATTTATATAGCATCTTTAACGTAGTAAAAGATCCCAAGGTGCCTCACAGGAGCGATTATCAAATAGAATTCGACCCCGAGCCACATAAGGAGATATTAGGACAGGTGACAAAAAAAACTGTGTCAGAAAGCGGCACAGTGGCGCAGTGGTTAGCACCGCAGCCTCACAGCTCCAGGGACCCGGGTTCAATTCTGGGTACTGCCTGTGCGGAGTTTGCAAGTTCTCCCTGTGACTGTGTGGGTTTCCTCCGGGTGCTCCGGTTTCCTCCCACAGCCAAAGACTTGCAGGTTGATAGGTAAATTGGCCATTATAAATTGCTCCTAGTGTAGGTAGGTGGTAGGAGGAAGGTGGGGATGTGAGAGGGTAATGGGATTAATGTCTTCTTTGGGCCTCCTTATCTCGAGAGACAATGGATATGCGCCTGGAGGTGGTCAGTGGTTTGTGAAGCAGCGCCTGGAGTGGCTATAAAGGCCAATTCTGGAGTGACAGGCTCTTCCACAGGTGCTGCAGAGAAATTTGTTTGTCGGGGCTGTTGCACAGTTGGCTCTCCCCTTGCGCCTCTGTCTTTTTTCCTGCCAACTACTAAGTCTCTTCGACTCGCCACAATTTAGCCCTGTCTTTATGACTGCCCGCCAGCTCTGGCGAACGCTGGAAGGTGGGGATGTGAGAGGGTAATGGGATTAATGTAGGATTAATATAAATGTGTGGTTAATGGTCAGCACAGACTCGCCGGGCCGAAGGGCCTGTTTCAGTGCCGTATATCTCTATGACTCTAAAGGTCAGTTTCGAAGAGCGTCTTAAATGAGGAGAGAGGTTTCGGGAGGGAATTCCAGAGCTTAGGCCCCAGACAGCTGAAGGCACGGTCGCCAATGGTGGAGCGATGGGAATCGGAGGGTGGTCAAGAGGCCGGAATTGGAGGAGTGCGGAGATAGGGAGGGGTGTAGGGGCTGGAGGAGGTTAGAGATAGGGAGGGGTGTAGGGGCTGGAGGAGGTTAGAGATAGGGAGGGGTGTAGGGGCTGGAGGAGGTTAGAGATAGGGAGGGGTGTAGGGGCTGGAGGAGGTTAGAGATAGGGAGGGGTGTAGGGGCTGGAGGAGGTTAGAGATAGGGAGGGGTGTAGGGGCTGGAGGAGGTTAGAGATAGGGAGGGGTGTAGGGGCTGGAGGAGGTTAGAGATAGGGAGGGGTGTAGGGGCTGGAGGAGGTTAGAGATAGGGAGGGGTGTAGGGGCTGGAGGAGGTTAGAGATAGGGAGGGGTGTAGGGGCTGGAGGAGGTTAGAGATAGGGAGGGGTGTAGGGGCTGGAGGAGGTTAGAGATAGGGAGGGGTGTAGGGGCTGGAGGAGGTTAGAGATAGGGAGGGGTGTAGGGGCTGGAGGAGGTTAGAGATAGGGAGGGGTGTAGGGGCTGGAGGAGGTTAGAGATAGGGAGGGGTGTAGGGGCTGGAGGAGGTTAGAGATAGGGAGGGGTGTAGGGGCTGGAGGAGGTTAGAGATAGGGAGGGGTGTAGGGGCTGGAGGAGGTTAGAGATAGGGAGGGGTGTAGGGGCTGGAGGAGGTTAGAGATAGGGAGGGGTGTAGGGGCTGGAGGAGGTTAGAGATAGGGAGGGGTGTAGGGGCTGGAGGAGGTTAGAGATAGGGAGGGGTGTAGGGGCTGGAGGAGGTTAGAGATAGGGAGGGGTGTAGGGGCTGGAGGAGGTTAGAGATAGGGAGGGGTGTAGGGGCTGGAGGAGGTTAGAGATAGGGAGGGGTGTAGGGGCTGGAGGAGGTTAGAGATAGGGAGGGGTGTAGGGGCTGGAGGAGGTTAGAGATAGGGAGGGGTGTAGGGGCTGGAGGAGGTTAGAGATAGGGAGGGGTGTAGGGGCTGGAGGAGGTTAGAGATAGGGAGGGGTGTAGGGGCTGGAGGAGGTTAGAGATAGGGAGGGGTGTAGGGGCTGGAGGAGGTTAGAGATAGGGAGGGGTGTAGGGGCTGGAGGAGGTTAGAGATAGGGAGGGGTGTAGGGGCTGGAGGAGGTTAGAGATAGGGAGGGGTGTAGGGGCTGGAGGAGGTTAGAGATAGGGAGGGGTGTAGGGGCTGGAGGAGGTTAGAGATAGGGAGGGGTGTAGGGGCTGGAGGAGGTTAGAGATAGGGAGGGGTGTAGGGGCTGGAGGAGGTTAGAGATAGGGAGGGGTGTAGGGGCTGGAGGAGGTTAGAGATAGGGAGGGGTGTAGGGGCTGGAGGAGGTTAGAGATAGGGAGGGGTGTAGGGGCTGGAGGAGGTTAGAGATAGGGAGGGGTGTAGGGGCTGGAGGAGGTTAGAGATAGGGAGGGGTGTAGGGGCTGGAGGAGGTTAGAGATAGGGAGGGGTGTAGGGGCTGGAGGAGGTTAGAGATAGGGAGGGGTGTAGGGGCTGGAGGAGGTTAGAGATAGGGAGGGGTGTAGGGGCTGGAGGAGGTTAGAGATAGGGAGGGGTGTAGGGGCTGGAGGAGGTTAGAGATAGGGAGGGGTGTAGGGGCTGGAGGAGGTTAGAGATAGGGAGGGGTGTAGGGGCTGGAGGAGGTTAGAGATAGGGAGGGGTGTAGGGGCTGGAGGAGGTTAGAGATAGGGAGGGGTGTAGGGGCTGGAGGAGGTTAGAGATAGGGAGGGGTGTAGGGGCTGGAGGAGGTTAGAGATAGGGAGGGGTGTAGGGGCTGGAGGAGGTTAGAGATAGGGAGGGGTGTAGGGGCTGGAGGAGGTTAGAGATAGGGAGGGGTGTAGGGGCTGGAGGAGGTTAGAGATAGGGAGGGGTGTAGGGGCTGGAGGAGGTTAGAGATAGGGAGGGGTGTAGGGGCTGGAGGAGGTTAGAGATAGGGAGGGGTGTAGGGGCTGGAGGAGGTTAGAGATAGGGAGGGGTGTAGGGGCTGGAGGAGGTTAGAGATAGGGAGGGGTGTAGGGGCTGGAGGAGGTTAGAGATAGGGAGGGGTGTAGGGGCTGGAGGAGGTTAGAGATAGGGAGGGGTGTAGGGGCTGGAGGAGGTTAGAGATAGGGAGGGGTGTAGGGGCTGGAGGAGGTTAGAGATAGGGAGGGGTGTAGGGGCTGGAGGAGGTTAGAGATAGGGAGGGGTGTAGGGGCTGGAGGAGGTTAGAGATAGGGAGGGGTGTAGGGGCTGGAGGAGGTTAGAGATAGGGAGGGGTGTAGGGGCTGGAGGAGGTTAGAGATAGGGAGGGGTGTAGGGGCTGGAGGAGGTTAGAGATAGGGAGGGGTGTAGGGGCTGGAGGAGGTTAGAGATAGGGAGGGGTGTAGGGGCTGGAGGAGGTTAGAGATAGGGAGGGGTGTAGGGGCTGGAGGAGGTTAGAGATAGGGAGGGGTGTAGGGGCTGGAGGAGGTTAGAGATAGGGAGGGGTGTAGGGGCTGGAGGAGGTTAGAGATAGGGAGGGGTGTAGGGGCTGGAGGAGGTTAGAGATAGGGAGGGGTGTAGGGGCTGGAGGAGGTTAGAGATAGGGAGGGGTGTAGGGGCTGGAGGAGGTTAGAGATAGGGAGGGGTGTAGGGGCTGGAGGAGGTTAGAGATAGGGAGGGGTGTAGGGGCTGGAGGAGGTTAGAGATAGGGAGGGGTGTAGGGGCTGGAGGAGGTTAGAGATAGGGAGGGGTGTAGGGGCTGGAGGAGGTTAGAGATAGGGAGGGGTGTAGGGGCTGGAGGAGGTTAGAGATAGGGAGGGGTGTAGGGGCTGGAGGAGGTTAGAGATAGGGAGGGGTGTAGGGGCTGGAGGAGGTTAGAGATAGGGAGGGGTGTAGGGGCTGGAGGAGGTTAGAGATAGGGAGGGGTGTAGGGGCTGGAGGAGGTTAGAGATAGGGAGGGGTGTCGGGGCTGGAGGAGGTTAGAGATAGGGAGGGGTGTCGGGGCTGGAGGAGGTTAGAGATAGGGAGGGGTGTCGGGGCTGGAGGAGGTTAGAGATAGGGAGGGGTGTCGGGGCTGGAGGAGGTTAGAGATAGGGAGGGGTGTAGGGGCTGGAGGAGGTTAGAGATAGGGAGGGGTGGAGGAGGTTACAGAAGGGGGTGGGGTGGGGTTGAGACCATGGAAGGATTTGAAAAAACGAGGATGAGAATTTTAAAAAGGAGGTGTTGGCGGACCAGGAGCCGATGTAGATCAGCGAGCGCAGTGGGTGCAGAGTGAATGAGACTTGGTGCGAGTTCAGATATGGGGGTGCAGAGTTTTGGATGAACTGAAGGTTACAGAGAGTGGGAGATGGGAGGCCGGTCAGGAGAGCGATGGACTGGTCAGAACCTGGAGGTAACCAAGACGTGGATGTGGATTGCAGCAGCTGAGGGATTGAGGCAGGTGGAATTGGGTGATGTGACGGAGGTGGAAATAGGCAGTCTTGGTGCTAACAAAGAGTCAGAAATAGACTCCTTCCACCCTCAGTGGAGAGAGGGGAAGCAATGCCTTTGACACAACTAATGTCAGACATCACACATCCAAACTCTCTCCATTATCATTGATCTTGGGGTCAGTAACCTTCTGTCCTCTTACATTTCCCCTGAACTCCCCAAAAGAAAACATTCATTCTCAGGATGTGGGCTTCATTGGCATTTCTTGTCCATCCCCTCTTTCACCTTCATTCGTGGGTGGTGAGCCCTCTTAAACCACTGCCTAGTTTGATAAAACCCACTGGGCCACTACAACAGGGGCAGTTAATAGTCAACCACATTGGTGCAGGACTGGAGTCACACCCAGGCCCAGACTCGGTAAGGACGTCAGGAATCCTTCCCGAAAGGGACATTTCTCAACCAGTTGGGGTTTTTTTTTTTTTAAAACGACTGTCTGACTGCTTCCTGGTCACTTTCACGGAGATCAGCTTCTCAAAACCTGAATTCAAATGTC
Source organism: Heterodontus francisci (assembly GCF_036365525.1). NCBI lineage: Eukaryota > Metazoa > Chordata > Chondrichthyes > Heterodontiformes > Heterodontidae > Heterodontus > Heterodontus francisci. The sequence continues at coordinate 18,197,676 of NC_090416.1, forward strand.
CCTGGGTTACTTGTCCAGCAACAGAACCACTACGCCACCGGACCCAACTTTACCTGGAGTGAAGGCCCAGCCTCTCTTTCTCCTGCTCTCCTCAGATGCAAACACTCGCACCGTCTGCACTGCCTGACCAAAGTGCGTCCGGAACCATTCCACGTCGGATTTACGCCTGGCGTCACTGACGAGCTGCAGGGAGAAAGGTTGGACCGTCAGGTAATTGTGCGACTCTCGTCAAGCTCGGCCCCCAAACGGTCAGGGCCTCGCTGGGGTTCAGGGTTGCTCGGTCAGCATGCAGCTCACCCAACTCTTTCTGGACAAATCTTATCCACGTTGGACTCACACTCAGGCACACGCACACACAATTAGGTCTTGCAAGAACAAAGATTCAGCATTGATATCAGGTCTGCCAATGTCTGCAGAGAGAAAGAGAGTTAATGTTTCAGGTCTGTAGCCGTTCACCATCATCCACCTGAAACATTAGCTCTGCTTCTCTCTCCACAGATGCTGCCAGACCTGCTGAGTATTTCCAGCACTTTCTGTTTGTATTTCAGGTTTCCAGCATCCGCAGTATTCCGCTTTTGGGATAAGGAGACAAGTCCAACTGCACGTGCATCAGTGGACATTCCAAAGGATCGCGACCAAATATGGTGAAGGAATTGCTAAGTCTGAGCCAAAGGATGAAGGGAGCCACGTGGGTGAGCGCAGCTACCGGAAAGACAAGGGAAGCAAACCTACAAGCTGAAGACAATATCACCCATGTCCCAGTAACACCAAAGACCAAGGGTTGCCTTTTGTTCAGTGTTGTTTTACTTACTTTAATAAATCGTGCTTGATTCACAAATTATACCAGTTGTCCTATGTTATTGAGTTGAGGTCTTGTCCAAAAACCTACACCAGGGCCGGTGGAAAGTCATTCGGAGCAGGAACTGAGGCTGATTTCCTATCTGGGACATTGAAGTTAATGACCATCTCCAACACTTCCCATTTGTCTGAAAAAACTCCACGTCCTCCTACCTACAATACAACATCCATTTGAGTTCCATATGCCACATTAATCTGATGTGGCTGCACTGTATCGATCAGCATTGTCGCCCCATTCTGCAAACCCATGGCTTTTCCTAGTTTACTGCCTTCAGCAACTCCAACATTGTATTTTAAATGAGTTCACGCCGCTGAAAATACAAAAGCAACCTCACCCTCACACAGATGATTTGATTGCGATTTCAGCACTGCGTAAATTATTCTCTCGCCTCCAGTACCATCGCCCTTCCATTCAAATCTGCCGCCACTCCCTACTACTCCAAAAACCCACCTCCGATCTGCTCTGCTCTTGAACAACTGCCCCATCGGCAACCTCCCTCTCCTTGCCAAGGGACCTCTGAACGTGTTTTCACCTCCCCAGTCTGTGCCCATCTTTCCTGTAACTGTATCCGTGAATCTCTCGTATCATTTTCTGCTCCGGCTCTCAAACAGCCCTAAATTCATACTACTAATGTGATCCTGCGACTGCGGGGGATCATCATCCGTGTCCTCACTGCAGACTTTTAACAGGATCGATCACATCACCATTCAAACACCTCTCCTCGGTTGTCCAGCTCCCATGTTTGGTTCCACTCTACCCTACCAGGTCAGAGAATAGGATCATAGGAAATTTATGTTCTTATATGGGCAGGAAAGTGGAGTTGAGGCCGAGATGAGATCAGCCATGATTGTATTGAATGGCGGAGCAGGGTTGAGGGGCTGAATGGCCTACTCCTGCTCCTAGTTCTTATGAAATAGGAGGAGGAGTGGGCCATTCAGCCCATCGAGCCTGCTCCACCATTCAATTACTATCCCCATATTCCTTGATATCATTAGTTTCCAGATATCTAATGATTTCTGTCTTGAACATGCTCAATGACTGAGCTTCCACAGCCTTCTGGGGTAGAGAATTCCAAAGATTCACCATCCTCTGAGTGAAGAAATGCCTCCTCACCTCAGTCTTAAATGGTCTCCCCCTTATTCTGAGACTATGTCCCCTGCTTCTAGACTCACCAGGCAGGGGAAACATCCTATCTACATCCATCCTGTCACGTCCTGTAAGAATTTTTTAAGTTAGAATAAGATCACCTCTCATTCTTTGAAACTATAGAGAATACAGGCCCAGTTTCCTCAATCTCTCATCAGACAATCCCACCATCCCAGGTATCAGTCTGGAAAACCGCCATCACACTCCCTCTATGACAAGCATATCCTTTCTTAGATGAGGAGACCAAAACTGTACAATCCTCCAGGTGCAATCTCACCAAGGCTCTATACAATTGCAGCATCCCCCACAGGGGCTTCTCTTCCCACCACCCCCCCCCACCATTACCTCCGAGAATCATTGCTTGGCTGCATTTCTATACATACCTGCTGTCTCCATGGTGCCATCATTCAAAGACATGGGGTCAGTTTCCATGTATACACTAATGACACCCAGTCCTACCTCACCACCACATCTCTGGACAGTTTGTGCATTCAGACAGCTTGTCAGGAACCCACTCCTTGTTGCCCAGCAGCTTTCCTCCAGTTAAATACTGGGAAGAGCGAAGCCACTGCCTTTGGTTCCTAACACTAACTTAGTTTTCTCCCCTCCAATTATTGTGGGCTGGAGACCCACTCCAAAGACTGGAGTGCAAACTCCAGGCTGACACACCCAGTACAGTATTGGGGGAGCACGACGCCAACTGCATGAAATCTCGAAAGTGAAGCTCAAACACACAAACTTCTGATTCCGAAGCAAACAGTCTGATCCACAAGTGAGTCTTTGGAGTACTGCAGAGGTCTCCTTACCCAGACAGGCTGCGTCACATCCTTTATGATTAAACGGCAGAAGCATCCGGGATCTCTGGCTCGTTGCTCTTCCCCCCAGCGGATCATCTCCCCTCGGTATTGCTCCTTGTACTCACTGGCCCCCATGAGCTGCTCCAGCTTCAGCCCATGCTCCTGGCCACAAAATACAGCCAGGGTCAGCTTACAGTACAGATGGGGGGGGGGGGGGGGGGAAGAAGAGGGTGGTGGGGGGGAAAGAGGGTGGGGGGAGTTAGAGTGCAAGAGAGAGCGAGAGAGAGAAAGAGCAACAGTGAGATAAGTCTTGTTTTTAACACAGTCTGGACGCAGGGCGAAGAGTGTGTAGAATAGAGGTATTAGGAACCTTTTGGATGGACCAGAGAAGCTGTGGTTGTCATCTTTCGAGCAGAGAAGACTCAGAGGAGATTTAAAATTGTGAAAAGTTTGGAAAAAGAGAAACTGTTTCCAATGGTTTAAAGGTCAGTAACCAGAGGGCACAGATTTAAGATAACTGGCAAAAGAACTGAAGGCGACATGAGAATAAACTGTTATACACAATGAGTGGTTAGGATATGGAATGTACTGCCTTGTGAATCTGCTTCCACTGACTCCAATAGAAAAGGGAATTAGATAAATGAAGGAGGAAATAAATTGCAGGGGAAAGAGCAGGGGTGTAGGACTAACTGGGATGCTCTTTGAAAGAGCCAGCACAGACTCAATGGGCCGAATAGTCTCCTTCTGTGCTGTACTATTCTATGATTCTGAGAGGGGAAAATTCAGAGCGGCCGAGCACAGTAGGTTTGATGGAATAGGGAGACATTAAATTTTCTTCCCTGTGTTTTGCTCCCTGTTGGTTTTAACGCGGTGGTAAGGTGAAGGGATATCTTACATAAACAGAGACTAATGAGGAAATGCCTGGAGAAAAGAAATTAATGCATAACATCAGAGAGAGAATACAATACCTCGGTCACATCATTAGAGCAGAAGGTAGACAGAGACAATTATTGGAAGGAAAAATCGATGGAAAATGTAGGGGAGGGAAGCAGAGAAGAAAATGGATGACAGATATAATGGACTGGACGCAGCTGACCGATGCAGAACGTGTAAGGACAGCACAGGACAGGCAGAGGTGGAGATCCACGACAGTCAACCTTCTGGGAAGAGGATGACACCAACGAACGAAGGAAGGTGAATTGAACAGAGCCAGAACACCGAATGGAAAGTGCAGAGTAGGAGATTGTGAAGTGCAACACAGCTGAAAGCGAGCAAGAGACAAGGCAGCCTAAATGAAGAAGCATGCATTGTGCGCGCTGTGGGCTCAACCCACCTGAGCATACCTTGGCATATTGCTCCTTAATGGGTGCCGACAGTCTCAGGATGGCACAGTTTTCAACTCCCAACCTCCAAAAAAACACACAGAAGGAAAGGTTTACTCCGATGCACATGTCGCCACTGCCAATTAAATGGGGGTGGGGTGGGGAAGTAAGTAGTGGAAATCATCAGGGGGTTCCCACTCCTGGTCACTATCCAGTGAGAGCAGGATCAGGGGTTTAATGTGATTCCCCCTACAGTTGAACAGCCACACCCCCTTCTCGAGTCCGCATGCGTCACCACCAGATGAAACCCCCATCGAAACAGTATCCCCAGCCCGAAAGGAGAGTAAAAAACCCGATTGTTTTAAATTTAACGCACATTTTAGAAATTTAAAATAAACTACTCGAGTCCGGTGCTTGGGCGACGACAGACAGACAACAACGTCTATGTATTTGGACACTGAGAAGAGGGAAAAAAAGAAAGTTATTCATGAAAACACATCGAATAGAAAGTTTAACCTTCACTTTCAGGCGGCTGACCTGCTCTGAATGGAGTCGGTGATAAAATCCTTTCCAGATTTTCTCTTCCCGCTGAAAAGTAGCAGCAACACGGGCGCCGCCATCTTTGTCAGGGAGACACCACCACAACCCCCACAGAGGGGTGTCCATGGGGAAAACAGAACCTGAATCACGGACCCCAGAAGAGCAAAACCATTTGCTACAAACGCTGAGTAAGATCTAATCTAAATATGGACAATAACTGCTCAGTTTCCCCCCCCCCCCCATCACCATAGACAGCAACGAGCTGACCGTGTTATTTTAGTAGGCTCCTCCCCTTTACCCATAATGGCACAGTCCGCCCTTTGGAGAGCACCGTTAAAACGCTCCGGGCGGCTTCCTCCATCACAATGCCCGCAGATTAATTCCGCCTGTGGGTTTAAACTGTGCAAAAGTACTTTTTCATGGAAATATTCTCGTGTTCATTTGAAAACCCATGTTTCATTTCTTCCTCGTTGGTTGCTTTCTTTGGTTTATAGTTGGGATTTTTGTTTATAGATGTGTTTTTATTCTTCTGTCTTTTCCCCTGAGTGACATTCCTGTATCTAGTAGTTCAGAGGATGACCATGAAAGCCTGCAGTCTGATCCCTCCCTTGGCTGACTAGTTTGCATTCAGCGAAACAAGAGCCTTTTCCTAGAAAAATAAAGGAAAGAACTTGCACTTGTATGATCAGCCATGGTCACATTGAATGGCAGAGCACAAAGGGCCAAAGAACCTACTGCTCCGATTTCTTATGTTCTTGTGGCACCTTTCATGTACAGAGAATGTCCCAATTGCTTCACAACCAATTAATTTCTTCTGAGGTGTAACCACTATAGTTGTGTAGGCAAATGTTGCAGCCAATTTGCACACAGCAAGAGAGTGAAAAAAGGCAAGACTATAGCCTGCAGATTTCAAATAACTGGTGTGGGTCCAATGGGCCATATTGCCTCCTTCTGTACAAACACAAAATACTACGGATGCTGGAAATACTCAGCGGGTCAGGCAGCATCTCTGGAGAGCAAAACAGCATTAAACGTTTCAGGTCAGTGACCTTTCTTTCATCAGAACTGGAGAGCAAAACAGCATTGACCTTTCAGACCTGAAGCGTTAACTCTGTTTCTCTCTCCACAGTCGCTGCCTGACCCGCTGAGTATTTCCAGAATTTTCTGTTTTTGCTTCCTTCTGGGCTGTAATGACAGTAGTCTTTTATCCAATCCAAAAAGACATCAGGGTGGATGCAAAAATTGGTGCATGGTCACAGCCTTCATTCCTAAATCCAAGAGTCAAACACGCACAGACTTTTGATGAGGCGTGTTCATTCTCACAAAACTATCACAGACTACTGAGAAAACTGGATTGCTTAAAAAAAGCAAACACTATCCAGTCACATTAACTATATGTTCTACATAAAGCAGGAGGTAGAGTGATAGTCAAACTCACAGCTACAAAAGGAGAGAAAAAGAAAAAAATGATTAAATAGATGGTAGAAAAATCTTATTCACTCCATGAAGCATGCACTATCAATGGGTGCAATTGATATACAAAACATACCACTTCCTTGTCTGTATCACTCAGTATGTTAAGTACCGGTGTGGCTTATTTGGTACCGTTCCCATTTCTAAGACTGTGAGTTCAAGCTTTGCCCGTTGGTTTGAGCCTAGAATTTAGGCTGGCAGTTCAGTGCAGTACTGATGAGATGTTAAACTGAGGCCTTCCCAGGTAAACATAAAAGATCCCATTGTGTTATTTCCAAGAAGGGCAGGGGAGTTATCCCTGGGGGTCAATATTTAATCCCTCAATCAACATCGCAAAAACAGGTTAACTACACATTATCACATTGCTGTTTGTGGGAGCTTGCTGTGCACAAATTGGCTACTGTGTTTCTGACGGTACAACCGTGACTGCACAACCGTGACTGCACTTTCGGATGTCGAGGGGTTGTGAAAGGCACTGTAGAAACAACAAGCTTTTCTTTTGGTGCCCACAGCCCAGCATGAATCACCGTCAAGAGGAGAGGGAGGGAAAGCAATGGACTGTCAAGAGAGAAGAATTTTTAAAAAAAAATTAAGCAAGGGAAAAAAAATCGTGAAAAATTGAACTCAATTGGGGTTGGGAATCTTCCCCTTTAAGAGTGAGGTCCCATTCATGGGCAAACTGCCCTCATTCATCACCTGAAGTGCTCTGTGACGTCACGAGACCACCACGAGAGGCCACGCCCCCCCCTTAACTGTGGGGCGGGCGATGGCTGAGTAAACCGTATCGTGATTGGTCGAGGCCGGGAGACACCGCGGCAGCCAACGGAACGGCGCGTTGGAGGCTCGTGGCGACGTTGGCGGTTGGAGTTCCGTCTTTGTTCTGGCAATTTCCATCTTGTGGAAAACAAAATCTGAGGAAAAAATGAGGTAAAAAAATAATAATTCAAAGAAAAAACAAAAAAAAAATGAATGTTTTTGTTTTTAGCTGAGGGGAAAGGCCCGAGGCTTCGGGCGGTTAAAGGCTGACGGTGGTTGTCGTGTTCCCTGGGCCCCGGCTCCCTCCCTCATGGCGCCTCCGGTATTTGCTGCTCCTTCACTTGGACAAAGTATTTTGTTCCTTCACTTCTTTGTGCAAAGAGTTTCGGGATTTCGCGGATTCATTTAGATTCTTCCTCTCTGTCCGCTCCCCCGGACACACACACGTGTGTGTGTGTGTGTGGATTCAATTGACTATTAAAGTTCTGTGTAGGAGTTTATTTCACATCATTCAGGGTTTTCCCTTCTGGAAACATCCCAGCTCTCACTTGGAAAGAAGTTTCTCTTCAAAACCCCTTCTCCCTGACTGCTTTTTAAAAAAAAAAACATCCTTGATGGAACAAATAAATCCCCTCCCTCACCCCACTCCCAGCCTCACCCCACTCCCAGCCTCACCCCACTCCCAGCCTCACCCCACTCCCCGCCTCACCCCACTCCCCGCCTCACCCCACTCCCCGCCTCACCCCACTCCCCGCCTCACCCCACTCCCCGCCTCACCCCACTCCCCGCCTCACCCCACTCCCCGCCTCACCCCACTCCCAGCCTCACCCCACTCCCAGCCTCACCCCACTCCCAGCCTCACCCCACTCCCCGCCTCACCCCACTCCCCGCCTCACCCCACTCCCCGCCTCACCCCACTCCCCGCCTCACCCTCACCCCATTCCCTCCCCGCCCTCGCCCTCACTTGTTGTCAAAACCTGTAACATTTCCAAATGGTTCCATTTTTAAATCAAATTTTTATTTCTTCCCCCCCCCCCCCCCCCCCCCCAGGTCTGGGGAATTTTGCACTCTGTGCAGTTTTCGCACATCCTGTGGTCCCAGCCCTCTGGCTTTAATGTCTTTTTCATAACTGGATTGTCCTGTGCAGGAGGCTCCTTTTAATGTAACTCATGTTTTACACACATTTGTCAATATTTCACTCCACGTTCCCATTTATAAAAGCCGATACACTGAACGAGGAATACAGCAGGAGGCTATTTGGCCGATCACGGCTGTGCTGGCTCTTTGAAAGAGGAATCTGATTAATCCCACTTACCCTGCTCTTTCCCCATAGCTTTGCAGTTTCTTTGAAGTGTTCATCCAAACCCCTTTTGAAAGTTACTATACCCTTTCAGGTAGCACATTCCAGATGATATCTCACTGCGTAAAAATACTTTTCAACTCCCTTCTGGTTCTTTTGCCTATTTTAAATCTGTATCCTCTGCTTACCGACTCTCCTGCCTGTGGAAACAGTTCCTCCTTATTTTCTGTATCAAAACCCTTCATGATTTTGAATGCCTCTATTAAATCTCCCCTTGACCTTCTCTGCTGCAAGAAGAACAAGCTCAGCTTACCCAGTCTCACCACAACTGAAGTCCTAATCCTTGGTGCCTAGGTGTTTTTTCAAGCTTTTATCCCTCTGGTTGTTCATTACTTGAAACTTAAGTTGAATGAATTAAAGTAAATTCTGAATGGAAAGAAAATCATTGACATTTTGAATAGTTCCCTAGTGTAATCAAGGCAAAATCATTGGAGTTATTCACAATACAATTATTTCAATTTGGGTGAGTTATCATACTGGAGCAATGAGCTTTCAGTTATCTCAGTGACCTGTATCCATCCTTGTGTTTTCTTGGAAATATTTGTTGCATTATTCCTGCCTTTCCTGATGATATTCCTACTTTTTTTTTGCTGCAGAGATTCCTGTGTTAAATGTTTGAAAGTTTGCATTTTTTAAGCACTGGGTAATACTGTGAACTTTCAACTCCGGCCTCAAAACCAGCCCAAACTTGCAGTATGATGGAAGAACTCATGTCCCAAAGCTCTTGAAACCACGTCATTAATTTGAAAGCGTAGAGACTGTTGTAAACACAGAAGCCAATTTGTACACAAGTATTCTGTTAGCAGTGGTTGAGAATATCTCACGTGCTATTGGAAGAAGAGCAGGGGAATGTTCCTGATGTCCAATATTTATCCCTCAATAACATTATTTTATTTTTATTTAGAGATACAGCACTGAAACAGGCCCTTCGGCCCACCGAGTCTGTGCCGACCAACAACCACCCATTTATACTAACCCTGCAGTAATCCCATGTTCCCTATCACCTACCTACACTAGGGGTAATTTACAATGGCCAATTTACCTATCAACCTGCAAGTCTTTGGCTGTGGGAGGAAACCGGAGCACCCGGAGAAAACCCACACGGTCACAGAGAGAACTTGCAAATTCCGCACAGGCAGTACCCAGAATCGAACCCGGGTCCCTGGAGCTGTGAGGCTGCAGTGCTAACCACTGTGCCGCCCTACTGAACAAATAGTTTTAGTTTAGAGATACAGCACTGAAACAGGCCCTTCGGCCCACCGAGTCTGTGCCAACCATCAACCACCCATTTATACTAATCCTACACTAATCCCATATTCCTACCACATCCACACCTGTTCCTATATTTCCCTACCACCTACCTATACTAGGGGCAATTTATAATGGCCAATTTACCTGCCAACCTGCAAGTCTTTTGGCTTGTGGGAGGAAACCGGAGCACCCGGAGAAAACCCACGCAGACACAGGGAGAACTTGCAAACTCCACACAGGCAGTACCCGGAATTGAACCCGGGTCGCTGGAGCTGTGAGGCTGCGGTGCTAACCACTGCGCCACCCTGGTCATTTGGATAGATCTGGTCATTTATCTTGTTGCTGTTTGTGGGAGATTGCAAAGTGCAAATTACCCCTTGTTTTTCTCTATATTACAACACCGATGTTTAAAAGCCTCTTGCTCTCCACCATTGGCGGCGGTGCCTTCAGCTACCTTTGCCCGAAGCTCTGGAATTCCCTCTCTAAACCTCTCCGCCACTCTCTCTCTTCCTTAAAGACACTCCTTAAAGCCTACCTCTGGTCACCTGTCCTAATATCTCCTTATGTTGCTCAGTTTTAAATTTTGTCTGATTGTGCTCTTGTGAAGTGCCATGGGGCATTTTCTTAAGTTAAAGATGCTATATCAATGTCAGTTATTGTTGTATGGTTGTAGATAGAGCTAATTATCTTCTCCAAAACACAAGCTTCATTCACCGTTTTGGATGCCACAAGCCTTAAGTAACATTAACTGCAATGGCAGTTGGTCTGCATGCACGCAGATGTAGTAAGGCTGTTACATTCATCACCAAGGATGGGGAATTTTTCACACAACAGGCCTGAGAACTTTGCGTGCCTGTTGCATGCTTTAACAGTTGGACTGCTCAAAGGCTTCATTGTGATTTGTTAGTGAAGATCTGATTCCAGGTTATGCAGAAGTGCTTATCGAAGGCAGAAAGCACCTTGGCTCCTATTTTAAAGCGAAAAGGACCAACCCTTGGAATAGGTCGACTTGGCCTTTGCTCCAGATTCGGTGTTTATCTTTAGTACAATCTAGGTTCTTCAGAGTTATCCAGTTGTTGTTATAGCTGATTGAGAGTGTCACTAAGGTCAGTCCTGGTGTAGAGAGAGCGTACAAACTATAAATAAAAACAAGAAATGCTGGAACCACTCAGCAGGTCTGGCAGCATCTGTGGAAAGAGAAGCAGAGTTAATGTTTCGGGTCAGTGACCCTTCGTTAACTCTGCTTCTCTTTCCACAGATGCTGTCAGACCTGCTGAGTGGTTCCAGCATTTCTTGTTTTTATTTCAGATTTCCAGCATCCGCAGTATTTTGCTTTTATTTTAGTACAAACTATAAAGATGGACGAGGTACTCGAAGATACAGGTGGTCAGCATTGGCTCTGAGGGCCAGGCGCTTTGAACATGAGCACCAGTTTTAAAATTTTGTAATCTGGAGACTTGGCTAAATTTTACAGCAGTTTTGATTAGGTAAATAGGAACAAAGCATTTCTACCAGTCAGTGAATGGTTAACTTGGGGGCATAGATTTTAAGATTGTGTTCAGAAGGAGATGCTAGAAATTTATTTTGTGCAGAGGGTTACTCTGATCTGGAATGCCCTACCAGAAACATTGATGCAAGCAGCTTTTAAAAGGGAAGTAGATAAAGAGTGAAATGGGAAAGGGGTATGAGCCTGAGTGGATAGCTCTTCCAGAGTGCTGGCACAGGCACGATGGGCCGAATGGTGTCTTCCTGTGTTGTTAAATTGAATAATTGTATCAAATTCCTCAAATCAAGATGATGATGCAGAAGACCTGGCACGTGAATGCATGGGAACTTGAGTGTTTCTATCTCAAACCTGCACTTAAATGCAGCTTTACTATCTCCCTCGGTAACTTTATTTAGTAAGGGCAGTTTATAACTGAACCGCTCCAACCAGAAAGGCTGTGGTGACAGCCAAGGTCAGTTGTAGCACCACTGGCGGGGGTGTGGGCATGGGGAACCAGATAGCAGTCCCAATCCTCAACTCTATCCGTTGATCTCCAGTGGAAAGTGCTTGTGGCCAGGATCATCCTTACCCTTTCAGAGTCAAATATTCCGTTGACACTTGCCATCTACATAATGGTGATGTGGGTGAATGCAGGAGGCTGCATTTGAAAATATATCTTCAGAAGATGAGTAGATTATCTTTAAGAAGAGATATTGGATATAAGCTGACCCGACAGGAGCTGTGAACTTGTGTAGTTATCAGGGATTCATGCAGTGACTTCGAATGTGTTTATAAACGAGGTGGATGGTGAAATTGGACTGGATGCTTTAAGCAGCATTGTCTTAGTTTTAATTCATGTTGTTTCTCAAAATGCTTGGGATTCAAAGGCTCTGTTATTCCTGTTATTGCTACCTTCTAGGTTGTGATGCTACCATAATTTGTTTTTTCATTTGTGACTGAAATAAAGATGCTTTTGAATCCAGGACTTGGCTTGTTTGATATTTTTGGCCATATCCAGGATTCAGGAACTTGGACCCACTACGCCACAGACCACCTTAATGCTGTTCCCTTGGGGTTGCATGTTTGCTCGCTTAAAGAGCTTGTATTTATTTTAACTGCGCATTCGTATGCTTTCTATTGCAGAGGCGACAGAGGACGTGGTCGTGGACGTTTTGGCGCAAGGGGTGGCCCAGTTGGGGGGTACGTGTCATTAGAGACTCGTTTGTTTAAGATTCTGTGCGTTACAGTCCAAATGTTATTAATTTGAAACTTTATTTCTTTTTCACATAAACAGGTTCAGACCATTTGTCCCTCATATCCCGTTCGACTTCTACGTGGTAAGTGACTGTACAGCTCTCTCTCTTTGTTTTGGGTATGATTTTACAGCAGCCCTTCTTTCTTCACCTCATCTGTTGGCCATTCTGTATGTTGGAGTCTTGGCAGGGTATCTAATATGGGGTTGGGGGGTGGGGTGGGTGGGTGGTCGTGAATTACAGGTGAGTTCCATCCTGCCCTCTCCTGTTGGCATGTTGCCAGCAGTTGTCATGGGGAGTGTGATCAGGAACAGGTTCCCTAGTTGATTTTTGTTTTATAACATCCTGTAGCCCACGGGACAGGCCTGTTTCTACACCTTCCCAACTGAAGTCAGAGCAGTCAGGAAATTGAATTAGAAATTTTTTGCCTTCATTTTCCCTTTCAATCAAGGAAAGATTTTGTTGATGTGATGTTACTTTTGTTACTGTTACATACAGATGGGTGAAGGAAAAAGAATTGCGTTTATACAACACATTCCAAGACCTCAGGACCTCCCAAAGTGCTTTACAGTCATTGTTATAAGAAACGTGTTAACCAATTTGCGCACAGCAGATCCCACAAACAGCAACGTGATAATGACGAGATGATACGTTTTAGTGATATATTGGGATGAATATTGACCAGAGCACTGGGGAGAGCTCCCCTGCTCTTCGAGTATACCATGGGATCCTTTATGTCCACCTGAGAGGGCAGGTGGGACCTCCTTTTAAAATCTTATCCGAAAGACAGCACCTCTGACACTGCAGCACTCCCTCAGTACTACTCTGAAATGCCAGCCTAGATTTTTGTCCTCAAGTCCCTGGGGCGTGAACCTGCAACCTGCTGACTCGGGCAAGAGTGCACTGCACTGGTCCACAGCTGGCACGCTAGTGGTTAAGCTCGGCACAGTGCATGAGTGCCACGGGGCATTTTAGGTTGTCCTGCTGCTCTGAACTGGCAGTCCACCTCTGGTAGTCACTAATGCAGTGCTCACAAAAAAAACTTGGTGTGGCCAGGAATATTGAGCTGTGTATGCAACTTTGCAATAATTGGGTGTTGTGATTATGTGCACAAAGTTCGGCATCTTGGATCTGCTCTGTAAACTCTATGAATTCAGTGTGCTTTGCAGCCTCAATGTGATATAAACATGTCCGAACACCACTTCGAGTGTCGTGTGAATTCCATTTGATGGTGGGGCTTGAGCACATCATTTAGACGTATGCCCCAATTCACTATTGAGGGAGTGCTGCTTTGATGGGCACGTCATCCTTTGGATGAGACATTAAACCAAGCTGCCTGTTTTATTTGTTCAAATTGCCATGAAAGAATCAGTGACAGTGTTAGAAAAAGAGCAAAGAGTTTCTTAGCCATCGTTCCTCTATCAATTAACATGTGCAAAAGCAGGTTTAACAATCGTTCATTTTGTTTTTTGGCGCAGGGTCTTGTTGGTCCATCAGTATCATTGAACTTCAAGAGTAATTAATTTAATGGGAAGCACTTTGAAATATTATGTTTTGTAAGGCATATGTCAATGCAGGCATTTCTTTTCGTTAATGGAAAATATCTTGACACTGGTGACTCTGCTTGTCGAGGTGCTTTAATACTGGTGGTAGTGGCTGCTTTTATATTGGCGTTGGTTTAATTCAGAATCAGGAAACCAGCATTCATCATGAGCTTGCTCCTGATCAAATTGCTAAGTCTGCCTCCCTTGATTTAGAGCAGCCCTGCATTCCCAGGTATAACTTTGTCTTTTGAATTTGTTGACATTAAAGAGCAAGATTTAGTGGCGCAGATTCTGGGGCATTGCTCTCCCGGAATCTCAACTAAAACGGTACAGATCTAAAATGGCTTAACGAGAGTCAACTTGGGTCCCTTTAGAGACCGAGACGGGCGAAATTCTGATGGGGAATAAGGAAATTCCAGGGATATTAATTGTACTTTGTATCTGCCTTCACAGTAGAAGACACAAAAAAAATTCCAGAAATAGTGGGCAACCAAGGGTCCAGTGAGAATGAACTTAAACATTGGTGAAGAAATTGTAGTGGAGAAATTAATAAGACTCAAAGCTAATAAATCCTCTGGACATGATAGCCTGCATTCTAGAGTTTTAAAAGAGGTGGCTACAGTGATAGAGGGTACTTTGGTTTTGATTTTAAATACCTATATTCTGGAACAGTCCTCATGGATTGGAAGATAAGAAACACAAAAAAGCAGGGAGTGAGAATACAAGCAACTACAAGCCAGTTAGCCTGATATCTTACAATAGAATCATAGAAATTTATGGCACAGAGGAGGCCAGTCAGCCATATGGAAAATGCTAACATCTATTGGGACATGATGACAGCACTTAGAAATTCATAATCTGGGCAGAATCAACACAGATTTATCAAAGGGAAATCAGGTTTGACTAATCTGTTAGAATTCTTTGAGGTTGTAACAAGCAGGTGGATATGGGGGAACCAGTAGATGTAGTGTATTTGAATTGTCAAAAGGCATTTAATAATGTACTACACAAGAGGTTATTCAAAGTTAGGGCTCATGGGATTGGCGATAATGTATTAGCATAAATTGAAGATTGGTTAAAGTACAGACAAGAGTAGGAATAAATGGGACATTATACAAATGGCTCGTATTGCAGTCACTGAAAGAATCGGTGCTTGTGGCTCAGCTATTTATAATCTGTATCAATGACTTAGATGAGACTGAGTGTAATGTATCCAAGTTTGCTAACGATACAAAGTTAGGTGGGAAAGTAAACTGAGGAGGACGCAACGAGGCTGCAAAGGAATTTAGACAGGTTAAATGAGAATGTCGCAGGTGGAACACAATGTGCAGAAGTGTGAAGTTATCCACTTTGGTGGGAAAAATAGAAAAGTAGCCTTTTTTTTATAAATAGTGAGAGACTGGAAAATGTTGGTGTTCAGGGAACAGGGAGGGTTGGTTATCTTGGTAGAGGAATCACAAAGTTAACCTGCAGGTCCAGCAAGCAATTGGGAAACCAAATGGTATGTTAGCCTTTATTAGAAAGGGATTGGAGTATAAGAGTAAAAAAGTCTTACTACAGTTGTATGGGACCTTGATGAGATCACACATGGAGTACTGAGTAGAGTTTTAGTCTAAGGAAGGATAAACTTGTCTTAGAGGGGGTACAGTGAAGGCTACTTGCCTTGATTCCTGGAGTGAGGAGAGATTGAGTAGACAAGGTCTATATTCTCTAAAAGAGTGAGAGAATATAGAATTCTGATTCATGATAGAAGCTGGGGGGGATGTTTTCCCCAGGCTGGAGAATCTACAACACAGCGTCACAGTCTCAGGAGAATGGGTCAGTCAATTAGGACAGAGGTGAGAAATTTCTTCGCTCAGAGGGTTGTGAATCTTTGGAATTCTCTTCCCCGGAAGGCTGTGGCTGCTCAGTCGATGAGTATATTCAAGACAGAGTGATTAGGATTCAAGGAATAGGAGGATTGTGTGGGAAGGGGTAGCTGAGGTAGCAGATTCACCACGATCTTAGTGAATGGTGGAGCAGGCTTGAAGGACAAAATGGCTGACTCCTCCAATTTCTGATGAGATGCCACTGATATGTGGGACCAAGGGGAAGGATAGACGAAGGGGAAGGCTAGAAAATGAACAAGGATATAAAGTCTGGGATGACAGATTTCATGGGATCCTTTCCTACCACCTTTTTGAAGGAACATTTAAATATAAGTCTACTCCTGTTTAAACATCCTTTCAGCTTCTCACACCTCTTCCACCTTTGCCATATATCCGTTAATGCCCTTCCCTAATCCGAATCAAAATACCAATCCCAGTCTTTAAAGTTTCAACTGACCCAGCATCCCTAGCCTTTTGGGGAGAGATTTCTACTGTCCTTTTGTCTGAATAAATACTTCTTGGTTTAACCCTTAAATGACCTAGTTGTAATTTTAAGATTGCACCTACTTGTTCTGGATTCTGCCCCCAGAGGAAATAGCTTCTACAGTGTCGAATCATTTCAGCCATCTCAATTCGATCACCCCTCAACTTTCAAAACTCAAGGCAATACAAGCCAAGAAACATAAATTCATGGCACCGAAAGAGGCCATTCAGTCCATTGTACCTATGCCAGCCGCCAAAGTGTTCTCCAGCCTAATCCAACTTTCTATGCTTTGGCCCATAGCCTTGTCGGTGAAAATGGAACTATTTTTTATATGTGGTGATTTCTCATAATTTAACCCTCGAAGTACTGGTATCATTGTGGAGAATCTGCATTGCACCCACTCTGTGGCTATTTTATCTTTCTGGAATTGCAGTGTCAAGAATTGAACTCAGTACTCCAGATGGGGTCTAACCAAAGCTCTGTATGAATGAATCACAACGTCCTCGCCTTTGTATTCCAGCTCCTTTGAAGTAAAGGCTTATATTCCATCAGCCTTGTGATTACATTTTGTATCTGTCTTCTAGGGATTTCTGTACCTGGTGACCCAACTCCCTTTGTTCCTTCACAGTGCCTTTTATAAAATATTTTGATATGTTCTTGGATCCAAAGCTTGGATGACTTTGCGCTTCCCCACACTGAACTCCATCAGCCAAAGTTTTGTGCACTCGCTTAATCTGTCCCTTTGTAACTTCCTGCTCTCAGTTACACAATTGCCTTTGCCTCCTAATTTAGTGTCCTCTGAAAATTTGTATTCACAACTCTCAGTTCCTTTATCCAAGTCATTGATACATAGTGAAAAACTTTTCCTCATTACCATTTTTTTTACGGTGTTACATCTGATATGTTTTTTCCTCGTACCACTGAATTTTGTCGACCTCCTCTACTGAAAAACAGACAGAAACTTTTATTTTAACAAGTCTGCTATTTCCCTGTTATCTGTTATAGTCTTATCTGCATCTGTCCTTAATTGGCCTGCATTCCACACCACCACTAAACTGTCTCACCCCCAATATCACCTGTGGGGAAAAAGATGAAGTACTTTCTTACTGCCTCAAACCCACAACCTCCTTTGCAGCAGAAACTCACCCAGTTCCTTTTTGAAGGCGCCAGTTGACCCTGAACCAGCCAGCTTCTTTGGGAGTCTGTGCCATGTCCACTGTCCTGTCGGTAGGTGTTCCCTTTAACATGTAATCGTGCTCGAGGCTTGTTTTATGTTGTGCAGTGGCAGTTTTTGGATTGATTAGGAGCTCATGCTAATTCCAAAGCAAATGAGAACAAAATGATTAATTGCTTTTATGCTCCTGAGTTTTGCTTTTCCAAATGGTTGTGTTGCATTCCCCCCACAGTGTGAGATGGCCTTTCCCCGGGTGAAGCCTGCTCCTGATGAAACTACTCTGAGCGAGGCCTTATTAAAGCGGAACCAGGATCTGTCTCCATGTCCAGCTGAACAGGTAAGAGAGGCAGTATATGGGCATGCTGATGGACTTTCTAAAATCACACGTAAACCTTTCAGATAGTTTGAATCAACTTTTCAAAGCTGAGCTTCCACCAGAAATTCAGCTGTGCAATTCTTTGGGGAAGTGGTTACTGCGAAAACATGAGGTGGTGTTTCCATTATAAAATTTGTAGAATTTCAATTTAGGGGCTCTCTGCTCGAAGCTTCTTGGTGCCGCACCCCTCCCACCACCACCACCACCCAAACCCAAATGATACTTTGTCTTGGAGGTACTGAGTCGGTACCTGGGTATAAGCCCACCTGCTGTATCTGTACTGCATCCATGTGCCTAAGCAGTGTGCTTGCAGACTATTCAGTCGTGGGCAGCATTACAGCTGATGTAATTCTGATTCCATCCTCACTGATTTGGGCATTTTGCAAGCAGAATCATAGGATAATGACGAGAAGTGGTAATTCTGGATAATTTCTTCTCTTTTCTCCTTCCACTCCCAAATTGTAATTCTCCTACCACGGACTGCATAACCTAGTTGATTCAGCAAGATTCAGGAATCCAACCTTTTGCTTCCTGGAAAAAGTCGCATGGACTGTCTTCTCCCTATATGAAGTTGCCCTTCTCAACCAAAATGGTCTAGTTTGGGAATTCTCACAAAGCTACAGAAATTGATCCCTGTTCTACCACATTGCCACAACACACTGGAGCAATGACTCCTAAAGCTGCTGTTTTAGTTGACTCCTTTCAGGGATGGGCAGTGTCTCTCTTCAGCATGCTTTTTAAGTTAGTCAGCCTGGCACAATGTGGACTTTGGTAGATCGCTGACAGAAAGCAAATGACACTTTATAGATGTTCAACGCCACCCAGTTGGTCATGTACTTTTGGAAGTCGGATTGCTGCAAATGGGCTTCCTGGTTGTTCTGAAGTTGTCATTCCCACTGCAATTAATATAGCAGCCTTGGACTCGAGGTCTTCCTTGCTGTCTGTGATGTTACTGGTGTGACCAGGAGGCAGGAAGTTTGGCTGCTCTTGAAGTCATAATTTATACAAACACTTGAAATAAACCTACATTGTAACTTTACTAATAGAGATGTTGCTGTTTACTAGGCCTCCATCCTGTCCTTAGTTACCAAGATCAACAATGTGATCGACAATCTGATTGTGGCTCCAGGCAACTTTGAAGTGGTAAGTTCAGCAATCCTGAGAGACTATGCAGCTGTTATTATAATAAAAGCAAAATACTGCGGATGCTGGAAATCCGAAATAAAAACAAGAAATGCTGGAACCACTCAGCAGGTCTGGCAGCATCTGTGGAATGAGAAGCAGAGTTAACTCCGAAGAAGGGTCACTGACCCGAAACGTTAACTCTGCTTCTCATTCCACAGATGCTGCCAGACCTGCTGAGTGGTTCCATGCAGCTGTTACTGTTGGGTTTAAGTTTTAACATGAAAAATAAAAACCATTGTTAGCACAAAGAGGAGTAATTACTTGACACCCTGTGACCTTTGGCAGACATCGACACTGATCCCTTGCTCCTATTGCCATTTCAATCTTTCTTTGACAGCTAAGGGCATGGAGAGTTGAGTGTGAATCCATTTTTCCTGGTCATTTTCCTCTTCCACACATGGCTAGTGATTTTTCTCCATGTTGTGTAGTTTATTAGTGTCATGCCATCCTGTGTCAGTAGCCCAGTTGCTTGCACCCTGTAAAAGCCCTCCACTCCCCAGAGTGATCTGCAGCCACCTGTCAGATTTCAACACTTTCTATGCAGACTGTACATCTGCATATGGTCAAGTGATGTCTTGTTCCTAAGCTTGGATGTTCTCCTGCAGTCTCACAAGGGCGAGGGAATGAAGGTAGGTAGGTTGTTGTTGATTACAGTCTATGTAATTATGTTTGCAAGTAGAGTGGCCTTTATCTCCTCTCTGCCCTATCTGTAGCTGGCAGGCTGGCATTCTTCTCCCAGGCTCCTTCTAGGACTGTTGTGAAGGAGTCCATAGCTGCGCACTTGGTATGACCGGATCATTTTTCTCTTTTGGGGTCTCTGCAGTACTACCTTTACACAGCTGCTGCATTAGTGATTTTTTTTTTTTAAAGGGGCCCCAGTAAGATTCCCTATCTTTTTTTTTGAAGACTGCAGCTCCCCTGATAAAGCTGCCTCTTGAGTCATACTGGGAGGCAGAGCCTGTGTTTGACTTGATACCAGCTGATCTTGTCCAGGGCACTACAACTTGCTGCAGCACTCCTGGGTTAGGCAACAGAAAATGCAAGTTTGTGGGCTTTGAATAACAGCAGATTTGGGTTTGTGAGGCCCTGCACAGTTATGGACTGCTGACTCTCACTTGTCAGGACTCTCAGTCAAGAATGACATTGTCCCCTTGGAATTCCAAGCCGCTATGGAATTTAATATCTGCGGTGGAGGGGGAGCTGCAGAGCCACTTTGTGTCCATATTTTGCCATGGCCAAATTTTAAATTTTATTTTGTTATCTTCTGTCCCTAAAGCAAATCGAGGAAGTGCGTCAGGTGGGCTCATACAAGAAAGGAACGATGATGACCGGCCATAATGTCGCTGACCTTGTTGTCATCCTAAAGATCTTACCGACCTGTGAGTACTGTAAACAAATTAAGGGAGTGGCTCAGTCAGTTATTGTGCAGTTTTATTAAATGTGTTAACACTTCAAACCTTCAGGCCGGTCACAGGGATGACTTTCTTGCCAGTGTGACTGTGCGTGGTATTTGAAGACTTGGTGTATGTGGAAATAAAGACTTTTGAAAAACAGCAAGGTCATAAAATATTTAGCATCAAATCCCTAATACATGCTTATCTAATTCGGCATGTCGGGATGTTATCGTAGCTAGTCAGGGATGAGAAAAAATAAACTCATTTAGCCTTTGAGCCATCTGTCTGTCACATGAACTCTCTTCTGTTATGGCATCTAATAGTTTTCAAAATAATCCTTATGTTTTAGTCACTGTGACCTTGCTTGCAGCTTATTGCAAAAGTTAATTGCTCTTTGGATAAACTTCCCCATGTGATCTGATGTAAATTCACTTTCTCTTCCTGTCCTCAGGTTCTATTCTTAATCCACTTTGAAGTAATCCACATTATCTATCTATGACAAGTAACATTTCATGTACCTAGCAAATCATCCAACCCATTTTTTCCTGTGGTGTAAACCATCAGCTTCTCAAACTTCCCTTGTGCCCCATTCATTTACATTTGGGGATTGGTCTTGTTGCTGTTCATTGTTCCCTCTGATGCAATTATATTTTTGAGCAAAACTAGACACTCAAGAAAAGTACAAGTACTAGAAATGCCCAACAAATTCATCATTATTTGAGAAAATGAAACAGGTTAACATTCTGGGCTTAGACCTAATGTCAAGCGCTCTTAGTCTATTCTGACGAAGGATCTGAAACTGAAATGTTAACCTGTATTTCACTTTTCAGATTCTGGTTTGTACGTACCATTGTTCAGCATGTAACAGACTCTCCGACCTCCACTCTGCTCTAAAGATCACCCTCGGGTAAAATGTAATTGTGTTTTCTCCTTGCCCTCAGTGGAAGCTGTTGCTGCTCTGGGTAACAAAGTGGTGGAAACCCTCCGGAGCCAGGAACCCTCTGAAAGTGAGTGCTTGCTTAATTGTCTGCAGTCTTTGTTTCACCATTTTTAAGTTCTTTCTGTATTTGATTTTCGAGTTGTGACTGGGGTTCCTGATCTGCTTTTTCTGGCACGAGGGGTATTAGGTCAGCGGTGAGCCCACCAATGCTGCAGTTAGAAGCACAGTGTGAATGATGGAAGCTGGTCGATCTCCTGTGGCTTTGTACTCAGTCAGGACAAAGAAAATTTTCTTTGAGTTTATAAGTCACGCTGTAGGTATTATTATCACACCTGCAGTTTCTGAGGCTCCTTGACTTGTGCAGTCGCAGACATGGCTGTGTCACACAGCGGCAATGCTGAAATGAAGTGTGCATTACATAAATAGCAAGTTAATGTATTATCGCTGAATTTTTAAAAATACCTTGAGCAGGGACCGAGCTTGCAAACTGTTTTATTGGTTGTTGAAGCTAAATGAGAAACAGTCCTCTGAACCCAGACACTTGAAAGTGCCGTCACTGCCACCAGTAAAGATCCTAGATGCTGTACAAACTGGATGGTTAGCACCTCAATAGGGCCAGGACCAATATCCTTGCCGGGAGGTTTGCTAGTACTGTTGGGCAGGGTTTAAACTAGTTTGGCAGGGGGATGGGAACTGGTAGACTCGGATGGGGCAAAATCAGAAATGGAAATCAGAAAAAAAATTAGTGAGCAAGTCTGGAAGGCAGAGGAAACAAAGGATAGAAAAATTTTTTTTGCTGTGCTCAAGGGTATAATAGCTCAATGCAAGGAGTATAGCAAAGTAAAAACAAGCTGAGGGGACAGATAGAAAGGTGGCAGTATGATAGCTATTACAGAAACATGGTTTAAAGAGGGACAGGAATGATGACAGTTCAACGTTCCTGGTTACAGGGTTTTCAGACGAGATTGAGAGGGGGATTAAAAAGGGAGAGGGTGGCAGTTTTAGTTAGAGAAGAAATTACAGGTGTTATGAGGGATATGTTGGCAGGATCATCAATTGAGGCCATATGGATTGAGCTTAGGAACAAAAAAGGGGCAATCACACTAGGAGTGTACTATAGACCCACGAACAGAGGGAGATAGAAGAGCAAAAAGGTTGGCAAATCTCAAGTGCAAAATCAATAGGGCAATAATTTTAACTATCCAGATATTAACTGGGATAGCTTTGGTAAAAAGAATGGAGGGAACCGAATTCTTAAGGTGCATTCAGGAGAACTTTTTTTAGTCAGTATGTAGCAAGCCCAACAAGAGAGGGCGCAGTTCTGGACTTTGTTTTTGGTGATTATCATTCAATTAGATTTAACATAGTTATGGAAAAGGACAGATGTAGAACAGGTGTTAAGGTTCTAAATTGGATAAGGCCAATTTTACTAAGCTGAGAGGTGATTTAGCAAAAGTGGACTGGAAACAGCTACTTGAAGATAAATCAGTGGAGGCATTCAAAGGAGAGATTCAGGGGGTTCAAAGTAAACAAGTTCCCACAAAGAAAAAGGGTGGGATGGCCAAATCTAGAGCCCGCAGATGTCAAAGAGTTTACAAGGTCTGATAAGGCAGGAAAGGAAAGCTTATGTCACACACAGAGAACTCAATACTACAGAAAGCCGAGAGGAGTGTAGAAAGTGGAGGTAGGAAATTAAGAAAGCAAAGAGTGGGTATGAAAGAATATTGACAAGTAAAATCCAGGAGAACCCAAAGATGTTTGATCAATACATTTAAGAGTAAGAGGATAAGGAAGAAAAGAGTCGGGCCCATAAAAGACCAAAAAGATAACGTGTGTGATCGTGGCAGATGTGGGTATGGTTCTTAATGAATATTTGGCTTCTGTCTCCACAAAAGAGGGGAAGATGCAGACATTGTAGTTAAGGAGGAGGAATGTGAAGTATTAGATGTAATAAACATAGGGAGAGAGGAAATATTAAAGGGGATTAGCATCTGTGAAAGTGGATAAATCACTAGGGCCAGATAAAATGTCCCCCATGCTGTTAAAAGAAGCTAGGGAGGAAATAGCGGAAGGTCTGACCATGATTTACCAATCCTCACCGGATACAGGTGTGATGCCAGAGGATTGGAGGTCTGCTAACATACCTTTGTTTAAACGGGGAGCAAGGGATAGACCGAATAATTACTGGCCAGTCAGTATAATCTCAGTCGTGGGCAAATTATTGGAATCAATTCTGAGGGATAGGATAAACTGTCACTTAAAAAGGCACTGATTAATCAAGGGTAGTCAGCGTGGATTTGTTAAGGGAAGGTCGTATCTGACCTGATTGAATTTCTTGAAGTAACAAGGCAAATTGACGAGGGTAGTGCAGTTGATGTTGTCTACGTGGATTTTAGCAAGGGTTTTGACAAGGTCCCAAGTGGCAGACTGGTTTTAAAAAAAAAAAAAGACCATGGGATCCAGGGGAATGTAGCAAGCTAGGTAGAAAATTAGCTCAGTGGCAGGAAACAAAAGGGTAATTGTTGACGGGTGTTTTTGTGACTGGAAGGCTGTTTTCACTGGGGTGCTGCAGGGCTCAATACTAGGTTCCCTGCTTTTTGTGGTATATATTAACGGTTTGGATGTAAATGTGGGGGAATGATCAAGAAGTTTGCAGACGACACAAAAATTGGCTGTGTGATTGATGCTGAGGAGGATCGCTGTCGACTGCAGGAAGATATCAATGGACTGGTCAGGTGGGCAGAAAAATGGCAAATGTAATTTAACCCAAAGAAGTGTGAGGTGATACATGTGGGGAAGTTAAGGCAAAGGAATACACAATAAATGGGACGATACTGAGAGGTGTAGAGGAAGTGAGGGACCTTGGAGTGTATGTCCACAGATCCCTGAAGATGACAAGACAACTCAGTAAGGTGGTTTAGAAGGCATATGGGTTCCATTCCTTTCTTAGCCAATGTATAGAATATAAGAGTAGGGAGGTTTTGTTGGAACTAGGTAAAACATTAGTTAGGACACAACTTGATTACTTTGTGCAGTTTTGATCACCTCATTACAGAAAGGATATAATTGCACTCGAGAGGGTACATAGGAGATTTATGAGGATGTTGCCAGGACTGGAAAATTGCAGCGATGAGGAGAGATTGGATAGGCTGGGATTGGTCTCCTTGGAACAGAGAAGGCTGAGGGGGAATTTGATTTGAGACGTACAAAAATTGTGAGGGACCTGGATAGAGTGGTTGGGAAGGGCCTATTTACCTTTTGCAGAGAGGTCAGTGACGAGGGAGCAGAGATTAAAAGTGATTGGTAGAAGGATTAGAGAGTTGATGAGGAAAGATTTTTTTCACCCAGAGGGTGATGGAGGTCTGGAACTCGCTGCCTGAAAGAGTGGAAGAGGCAGAAAACCTCATTTCATTTAAAAGCTGCATGGATGTACACCTGAAGTGCTGTAACCTGCAGGGTTACAGACCTAATACTGGAAAGTGGGATTAGGCTTGGGTGGCTTTATTTTTCAGCGGGCGCAGACATGTGCAGTAAATTTTGATTCTACGAATGAGTTTGGACTGGCCACTACTAAGTTTGTAAGTGAGCACAGTCTTCAGAGCAAACTGCCCTCCATCTGGGGGTAAATTGCCAAACTTGCTCCGAGAGGCAATAAGCATGGCTGCTGTGGGTAATGTTTCCTCGGTGCTGAAGGAAGTAATATGAGGTTGCAGTTATTTCTCCTTTGCCTTTTGTCTGACCTCTGTCACTCAGCATTGGTGACGTCAGGAGCTCAGTGGAGAGGTGCACAGAAACCTTTACTGCCATCCAGAGCACTATTAAGGACAGGTTTGTACCAATGACCGAATGGATAAAGGCGCTATTAGAAGCACAATTAATCTTGATACTGCTGGCTTGGAAGAGCAACATTCATCCAGGGGTCCAGCTCCTGATCACTGTCTAGTCACCCTTATTAGAATAGGCTGGGGTGTAGATTTTGGGTGAAGACCTCTGCACTTGAATGGCCTACCCAACAATTTGCGCCTGGCCTGGCACCTGAGGATAGTTTTTTTTTAAAAACTAGGTACGAGAGGAATCTCAGCACTTCTGTAGCTGTATCCCTGTGTTTTCAGGATCTGGTGGAGGAAATTGAGGGGTGGTGATGTTGGAATTGCTGCTTATATGGATATATGTAAGCTGTTACATCATAAAGTTCTCAAACCATGGAGGATGCATTTTCAGGGAGACCATGAGAAGTGAAGTGTTACAAAAGGCTTTGTGTGTTAGTGCAGCAAAAGAAACTGTCTTCTTTTGCTTCCAGTTCTCACCATGATAACCAATGAGACTGGCTTTGAGATCAGCTCACCTGACGCCACTGTCAAAATCCTCATCACCACTGTGCCGCCTAACCTACGCAAGCTTGACCCAGAGCTCCATTGTAAGTATTTTTGCTTTATCTGAACGTTTTTAAAATTTCAGTGTGTGGTTTAACTTGTACAATGCTGCATACTTCCCAAAATGTAGAGTTAACCCTAAAGTAACTTGGCTGCCAACTAGCGTGGACATGGCTTATAGTGACTTAATACTCCAGGGTAATCGCATCCAATCAATTAAGCTCTTGTGAAGAGTGTAGATCAGCTCACCAGAGAGAACTCCCGTGCTAAGGGATCTTTTACTGATCGGGCAGATGCAGCCTTGGTTAACGTCTCATCCACAAGCCGGCACCTTCGAAAGTGCAGCATTCCCTCAGTGCTGGGAATTTCAGCCTGGACTTTGTGCTTAAGTCTTTGGAGCGGGACCTAAACCCATGACTGTGAGAGGAGGGTGCTACCCACTGCTAACACTCAAAACTTGGCCTTCTGGAGTGGAGCTGATTGTATAGTATTGTAATTTTGATATTTCATTGGTGTTTTCTGCTATTCATGGTCACCTTTACAACATTTCAGTTTATAATGCGTATCTGTTTGTCATCTATGAAGATTGGGAAATGTTAATTGAATGGAATCAAATTGGGATGTGAATTTCTGATAACTCAACTCTAGGCAGTGAGTGCAGTTAGCTAAATAGCTGTGAAAGATTGCTTTTGATCCCCTTCTTGTCCATTGTTCACACGTGTACAGTCCAGCAGGGAGTCAATGGGTAACAACTGAGCAAGAGCCATTGCTGATTCTTGCCCTTACCAGCCCAAGGTTGTTGCTGTGGCTGCCCCCACTAAGACAGGAATCAAACCTGGGACCTACTGATCTGTATGGCTCAAAAGTGAAACACTGCAGGAGTTTGTCAAATTAAATATTCATGCTTAAATTCCATTTTGTTATATTAAAAAAAATTGTCAGGCCCATAAAATGGGGAGAATATGTTCTTTTTTCTTTTGGGCCTCCTTATCTCGAGAGACAATGGATACGCGCCTGGAGGTGGTCAGTGGTTTGTGAAGCAGCGCCTGGAGTGGCTATAAAGGCCAATTCTGGAGTGACAGGCTCTTCCACAGGTGCTGCAGAGAAATTTGTTTGTTGGGGCTGTTGCACAGTTGGCTCTCCCCTTGCGCCTCTGTCTTTTTTCCTGCCAACTACTAAGTCTCTTCGACTCGCCACAATTTAGCCCTGTGCTTATTGCTGATTCTTGCCCTTACCAGCCCAAGGTTGTTGCTGTGGCTGCCCCCACTAAGACAGGAATCAAACCTGGGACCTACTGATCTGTATGGCTCAAAAGTGAAACACTGCAGGAGTTTGTCAAATTAAATATTCATGCTTAAATTCCATTTTGTTATATTAAAAAAAATTGTCAGGCCCATAAAATGGGGAGAATATGTATTGCAGCAGAATATGGTCGAAATTAGAGGATGGAATGGGGCGGTTTGACCCATCAGGTCTGTGCTGGTGCAGGCTGTGCTACTCGTAGCTTCAATCCCATTTCCCTATGTTGTCAAATACTGACACAATTGACTTTTACATGACAAAGCTAATTAATTAGCATTCTTGCTGTCAACATGTTAATCCAGGATATCAAAAGACAGTGTGTAATGTATGAATATTGGGTTGGGGAGAATCTGATTCTCCACTGGCAAGCATGAGCTGGTTCTCTCTCTTGTCTGTGCTGCTGATAACATTCCTTTCCTTTCCAGTGGACATCAAAGTCCTGCAGAGTGCTTTGGCAGCAATCCGTCATGCTCGTTGGTTTGAGGAGAACTCCTCTCAGTCCACGTAAGTCAGCACCTGTTTCATCCCCTAGGGAAAACCTTTCCTACTGAAGGTTGTACCAGCTGAATGCACTATTCTACACTCCAGTCTTTATAACTGCATTGGTCATAGAATCATTGAGAGATACAGCACCGAAACAGGCCCTTCGGCCCACCAAGTCCGTGCCGACCATCATCCACCCATTTATACTAATCCTATATTAATCCCATTTTTCCCTCTCACATCCCCACCTTCCATCAATTCTCCTACCACCTACCTACACTAGGGGCAATTTTTTTACAATGGCCAATTTACCTATCAACCCATAAGTCTTTGGCATGTGGGAGGAAACTGGAGCACCCGGAGGAAACCCACGCAGTCACAGGGAGAACTTGCAAACTCCGCACAGGCAGTACCCAGAGCTGAACCCGGGTCACTGGAGCTGTGAGGCTGCGGTGCTAACTACTGCGCTGCTGGTGCTAATGATTTTGATTTTGTGTAACCCACTAAAATCTACATGTCTTTTCAAGCCTGCTACTATAATATTCATCTTGTGAATGTTCTCATTGTTGAGGAGGAAATGTTAGTGGCACACATAATGGAACCTATTCCATTTCATACTCTCAGTATTCACATCAAGTGTCCCCAAAACAGGTAAATATTGGCTAGATTAAAAGTGCCGTTGCTGCCCCATCAAACTCTGGCAAATCGCGTACAGAAGGGGTAGATGCAGATTTAAGTTCCTTGCGTTGCTTCTTCAGACACTCCCAAGGCAGGTGCAGCATGGCTTAGTACAGAGTAAAGCTGCTGCTACACTGTCCCATCAAACAGTCCCAGGGCAGGTACAACACAAGTTAGATAAGTTCTTGAACCTATTATGTGCCTGTGCACCCATTGCTGTATTGCGAACTTTTCCTGATCCCTCAATTGTAGCTCCCCAATTGCTGGTCTGCAAATAATTAGATAATGCAGCCTAGACGAGGAGTCTCAACCAAGTATGCAGGGCAGTGCATTTACTATTGCTGTTCTTGTAAGAATGGCTGAGGTGAATGCAGGAAACAGGGATTGAGTCACCAATCTTGTGACTCGCTGTTTCTTGTAACAGCCAACAAATTTGGCAGGCACCATCAGTAGCAGCTAAGCACATTCATTGTATCATGAGATGTCTTTACAGTCGGTTTTATTGGGAGCGCTAAACTGTTAAACTCAGTGGGTTTGTGTTTAAACCTAAAAGTCAGTGGAGACCAATATCACTTGAGAGGGAAGATATAATTCAGTTCTAGATTTAGGAAAGCATTCCTTTTACAAAGAATGTTTGTATTCAGTTGCAGTAAATTTTCTCTGCTCATGTACACACGGAATAAAGCAGGGATAGCCAAGCTCTGTGCTTGGGCCCACGAACCCTATGCAACACAGCTGTTACTTTGCTTATGCTGTTTGCAGGTTTATTCTGTTTGATTTTCATAGCCCTGGAGGTTTGGAATGGCCTCTTCCTGCCCTGGTCCCTCATTGATGAATAACACCTAAATCGGAGACCAAGATTGCTATTGTCAGCAGTTTGTGGTGTATACGAGTTAACTGGGATATTTGATTTTAAACTGTGGGGCCCTGAGCCTCCTTGCTGTACAGCTAAATAGTTCACCAAGACAAAGGGTTTGGACGCTGCTGGAATAACCACTTTCATATTTTGCTCTCAGAGTTAAAGTGCTGATACGGCTGATGAAGGATTTGAGGTGTCGCTTCCCTGGATTCGAGCCTCTGACGCCTTGGATCATTGATCTTCTGGTATGTGTACAGTGACAGCAGCTCCAGTCGCACATTTGTCTGGCTGTAAAAGCCTGTGACAGCTCAGTGAGCTAATCCAGTGCTGAGTTAGCTGGTGGAAGCCTGTAAAGGGCTACAGTTGGCCTCGACCCTCTTGGGTGAGGAAGGTGGAAATTGGCCAGCACTCCTCGTGATTGCCATACGGTAATCCCTGCTGGAGGCATTGCGTGTGTGCTGGACGAGGGTGGGGCCTGGCTTGAGAAATAGCCTGTCAGCACCTCACTGTTGAGGCCCACACATAAATCAGCAGTTGTCCATTGACTGGAACAAATATGAATTGAGCTCTCAGGGAGGAGGGGGTTGGTCAAGAAAGTGGGTGAAAAGAATATTGATTTGTTTTTTCTTTAAATGTATACATTATTTGTTTCTAAGATGGTTATGAAGTGATGTGAAATCTCTCCCTACTCATCTATTCTGTTGTACCTGCCTCCCTTAACACCATTTAACTCCACATCGTCTGTCAAAAGTAACCTGTCAACATGTTGCTGAAATAATGATTTTCTTCTGTGCCATTTCACAGTTAGGCCCAGATGTAAATGGTTTTGTTGAGGCTTTTGTTTCCCTGCAGGTTGTAGGAGTGGAGAGTCATGCAGTGTGTGGGGGTGATTGGTGAGCAGGAGGAGTCACAGAATTGTTTCATTTAAGATTATAGGTAGAAGAATGACATGTAAAGATAGCTTCTCTTTCTCCCCCCGCCCCACCCATCCCTTACAGGAGACACTGCATTGAGCGAGTACACTCCCACTGGTAGCTGTCAGCATCCAGTACCTCCCCCAAATAACCCCAAGAAATATCACAGCATCAGGTTTAGTCCATTCCTGACATCCATCTGCGCACATATTCAAGCGGATTCAGTTGGATAATGTTCAGCAGCAGGAATTCTGGCCGATTTTTATTTTATTAAAAAGAAATAAATAGAAGAAATCTTCTCTTCCCTAGCACTAGACCTTTCAGAGCATTTGTAAAATCCACAGAATTTAACACAGTGCTGTTCATTCAGTCCATTGGGCCTTGCCCTTTCCATTTGTATACTTCCTTTTCAAATAGCTATCCGTTTCCCATTTAGTTGATGCTGTAGTCTCTTTGCTTTAGCCATTTCTGCAAAATAACTTGCTTAAACTGATTATTTGCACCCTCAAAGGATTTCATCATTTTGTAAACTTTCATTAGATTTCCCCCTTCTCCATTCTATATTCCCAGTAGAAAAACTCCTCCAGTACCATAACCCCATTCCTGGTATCATTCTAATGAATCTATGCTGTGCGCCCTGCTGTGATGTGCCCAGCTGTTCATGCAGTACTCATACTTTGGCCTAATTAATGTTTGTACAAGTTCAATGTCACCTCCTTGCTTTTATATTCAACCTAGAAAATGCAGAATCCAATTTGCCTTTAAGACTTTCCCTTAACCTGCAGTCCATATTTAAAGCTTTCTGTATGTGCATCCCTACCACCTCCCTGACCACCTCTGTCAAACGTCTTAAAAGTTAGGCTGCATTAATTGGTGTACACACTTTTCCAAGGTGCATTATTTCATATTTTTCTCATTAAACAAAATTTTCCATCCATCAGTTCTTTGGCAAAGTTCCCATTTCCGAAGCAATTTTGAATGTTATTGTCAGTACTTCCACTATTTCTTCCCCAGCCTCCTTTTGGTATTCTGAACCTGATAAATGTTCTGTTTTTAATCCTGTTTATTTCTGTGACTAAGTTCCATGCTGAGGATTGCATTTACAAGCTGAGCAGTGAGGAGTAGCTGATCTAAACGCTGTAATAGAGGACTTGGCGTTTCGATCGCTAGTCATTTGCGTTCACAATTTTCCACGTGAGCATGTTTTATATTGAGTGCACAGCACAGAAACAGGCTATTTGGCCAGATCTATATCACTGTTTATGTTCCACATGAGCCTGCTCCCTATTTGCATATCTTTCTATTCCTTTCTTCTTGTGTTTATCTACCTTCCTTTTAAATGCATCCACGTTGTTTGCTTCAACTACTCCATGTGGTAGCAAGTGCTTCATTTTAACTACTCTCTGGATAAATTAGGTTTCTGTTGAGTTTCCTATTGGATTTATTAGTCAGTGTCTTGTATTTTTGACCTCTAGTTTTGGTCTCCCCCACATTATTTTCTACATCTATCCTATCAATCCCTTTTTTTGGTGAGCACTTCCCTGTAGGGCTGGAGAACAGAGTTGTGATGTCCTTGGGTTGAGTTGTGATAGGGAGCAGAGTCTGGCTGTGTCCACCCCTTGTCCTGAAAGCAGCACAGGTAGATCTGAAGAGGGGCAGAAAATAAGTTGTTTTTTTCTGAGAAATGTTTTGAGTGACATGAGAGTTTCACCTGCAGTTGACTCTTCCCTTGAATTCTCCTGCAGGGCCACTCTGCTGTAATGAACAACCCATCCAGACAGCCGCTGGGACTCAATGTCGGCTTCAGGTGTGTGCAGGGATTTTTGGGTGGGGGTGGGTGCAGTGGCCGGCAGGTGATAACCCGCGTGTATGGAGTTCCATGGGATGAATGCTGCTGGGATAAAATTCTTGGAAAAGAGCAAGATTGTGATGTGTTAGAATAATTGATGAAAGGTTGGATGCTGAAGGAGTGAAGTGAGGGTGGGGGAAGATTGTAGTGGAATAGGTTGAGGGGGAGTGAGAGTTCTCAGGGACTTGTTTGTTCATTTGGTACTGGCTAGAATTGGTCTGAATCTCTCCGGTCTGAGAGACCTCTCAGCTTGAGACATGGATTATTTTGGTGTGGGGAGAAATTGGGCTAAAGATTTGATGCTTGGTTTTGTTACAGGCGCTGCCTACAGCTCCTTGCAGCCGGTTTGTTCTTGCCTGGATCAGTCGGAATTACAGATCCTTGTGAAAGTGGAAACTTCAGAGTGCATACTGTGATGACACTTGAGCAACAGGTAAGGATCTTCCTTTGACCTTCTTCCTTCTCCAGAGAATACGGACTCTGGCTGTTTGCTTCCCAAGTTATGAGCCTGTTGAACCTTGAAATGTGCCATAGCCCCTGTTTGATTGGACTTGAGCCAATGTTCCCTGTGGTTAAATATCCTGCAGTTGCTTATTGTTCTGGTTCACCCATGAAAATTAGTCTTTGAACGATACATCATCTGTGGTGCCGTGTCCCAACAAGGTGAGAGAGGTGTAAAAAGCCACTCCATTATTAGAAGTCTTCATATTCGGAGAGGAATCAGTCTCTAGTATACAAGATCTTACATTCTTCAGTCATGAATTTTCAAAAAAGAGGCAAAGTCCATTAGTGTCATAGAGTCATTAGGCCCAGCACTTTTAAATATCATCCTTCTAACTGTTTCTGACTTAGCTACATCTAGTATGTGGAGGAATTTTCCTCTCCTACCACTCACCCCACCCCCATATTGAATCATAGAAGCTGACAGCACAGAAGGAGGCCATTTGGCCTGTTGTGTCTCTGCTGTCCCTTTGAAAGGACAGTCTTGCTTAGTTCCACATCCTTGATTTTTGTCTATAACCCTGTAAGTTATTCATCCTCAACTACCTGTCCAACTCCCTATTTATGGATTCAGTTTTCACTGCCTATTCAGGTAGTGTGCGCGGGATCCCAACAATCTGAGTGAAAATATTTTTTCTCGTCTCCGCTGTAGATCCTTGCCAATGGGTTTAAATCTGTGACCTCGGGTTATGGACCCACTTGCTGGAGAGAATAGTTTTTTTTCTTAACAAGCTGTTTCCAGTACAGCTGCAACACTGGCATCTAACCGCAAATGTTGAAAATTGTCCGGGTATGTCCTGTCCACAAAAAGCTGGACAAATCCAACCCGGTCAAGAACGGTCCTATAAGTCTACTGTCGATCATCAGCAAAGCGATGGAAGGGGCTGCTATCAAGCGGCACTTGCTCAGCAATAATGTGTTAACTGACGCTCAGTTTGGGTTCCACCAGAGCCACTCAGCTCCTGACCTCATTACAGTCTTGGTCCAAACATGGCCAAAGGAGCTGAACTCAAGAGGTGAGGTGAGAGTGACTGCCCTTGACATCAAGGCAGCATTTGACCGAGTATGGCATCAAAGGGCCTGAGCAAAACTGGATTCATTGGGAATCAGGGGAAAACTCTCCACTGGTTGGAGTCATACCTAGCACAAAGGAAGATGGTTGTAGTTGTTGGAGGTCAATCATCTCAGTCCCAGGACATCACTGCAGGAGTTCCTCAGGGTCATGTCCTGGGCCCAACCATCTTCGGCTGCTTCATCAATGACCTTCCCTCCATCGTAAGGTCAGAAGTAGGATGTTCACTGTTCACCAATCATGACTCACATGAATGAATAAAAACCTTAGGAACCTTTGTTAGGTCACCTCTGTTCCAAGGAAAACTGTCTTAACTATTCCATTCTCTCCATAAAATCTCTGGTAACATCCTATTCTGTATCCCTTCTAAGGCTTTTACATCTTTTCTGAAGTGTGGTGCTGAAAATTGTCCAAAATACTCTAGCTGAGGCTCAACCAATGATTTATAAAGTTCTAGCATGATCTCCTTGATTTTATATTCTATTCCTCTATTTATAAACCCAAGTAACCCATATGCCTTTTTAACTACCTTAACCTGCCCTGCCACCTTTAAGGATTTGTGTATATGGACACCAAGGTCTCTGCTCATCCACACTGACTGCAGAGAAGTATGCAGTGGGGTCCTCTCCAGCTCTCCAGAAATGCACCCAGTTATATTCTGAACCCATTTACTCTGTTTCGGGGGCTCTTCTAGGTAAACCTGTGGCTTCTCCTCTCAAGTCCTAACATCCTTGTTTTCTAGACATGTCTCCTCTGATGTTTGAATCCATTTCACTCTTGTAGTCAAGCTAACGCCCTTGGCTAAACGGTAGCACACTTGTCACTGAGCTTGAATGTCATGCATTCAAGCCCTACTCCAGAAACATGAGCACATGATCCAGGCTGATGCTTAGGTGCAGTACTGAGGGAGCACTGTACTCTCCGAAGTACCATTGTTCAGATAGATGTCAGACCGAGATCCTGTCTGCCCTCGGGTGGACGTAAAAGATTTATTTGCAGATCATTTGCAGTATTCCTGGTGTCCTGGTCAACATGTATCCTTCAAACCACATCTCTGAATAAAACAGATTTACTGTTTATCTCACTGCAGTTGCTATGTGTAAATTGGCTGTTATCCTTCCTACTTAACAACAGTGAGCAAATTTCAAAAAAGCCCTTCAGGACGTCCTGACGACCTGAAAGATGCCATATAAATGCATGTTCTTTTTCCGTTTTCCTCTTGACCAACTAAAATGCACTGAAAATCTTGTTTCTTGTCCTAGGACATGGTGTGTTTCACAGCGCAGACTCTGGTCCGCATCCTCTCGCATGGAGGGTACAGGAAAATCCTGGGACTAGAAGGAGACGCCAGCAGTAAGTCTGATCCACATTACTATTTTACATCATTTCCTCTTTTCCTACTCCCCACACCGTTTTCCAAGAATCTAATGCATTTATCTACAAAACCTCTGCTACTAGACATGCTGCGATAATTGACTGCTTAAGAAAAAGCAATTCCTGCTGATAGAAGATGTCAGCTTTGAATCCCAGGGTAACGTTATATCAGCAGGGGCGGTGATAACTGGCCTCCGTTAGGTTAAGGGGGGGAGGGGCGGGGAGGAAATACCAGCTGGGTTTCCTGCTCCTGGTCCTAGTGGCCTATGTTTAAAAGTATATGCCTGTGGGCATCAAGTGAAGAAGGAATCAGGCTGGTTTGTGACATCCTCATAGTCAGTTGAGCCTCCGCTCATGAAGGATGATCACTTGGCACCAGAGCGCGATGGAATAACTACAAACTGCAAGAATCTTTGGGGAGGAGGGGGAAACCTCTTGTGCGTCTTCTGGGTCACTTGGCATCTTCTCCCCCATCACAAACATCAGCAGTTGTAATTCCAAACATCAGCAAAGTGCAGTGGAAGGTTAGTTTCTCTTCTTTTAGTGTAACTTTTCTAAAACACTGACGTCACTGAGGAAAGCAGTAGTGCTGCTTTGATGAGCTGTTGTATTGTGCACATTGAACACACAGTGTTGTGCTTTGTCTGATGTGCTAATTTATAGCAGAAACATAAAAATATTTTGGATTTATGTAGTTCTAGAGCAAAGGCGATAAATTCCAATGAGTTTATACTTTCCTCCTTTTGGACAACAGTACAAGAGATAGAGTTATACAGCACAGAAACAGGCCCTTCAGCCCATCATGTCCGTGCCGGCCATCAAGCACCTAACTATCCTCATCCCATTTTCCAGCACTTGGCCCGTATCCTTGTATGCTATAGCGTTTCGAGTGCTCATCTAAATACATCTTAAACGTGAGGGTTCCTGCCTCTACCACCCCATCAGGCAGTGTGTTTCAGATTCCAACCACCCTCTGGGTAAAAAAAAGTTTTCCTCAAATCCCCTCTGAACCTCCTGCCCCTTACCCTAAATCTATGCCCCCTGGCTAAGGGAAAAAGTTTCTTCCTATCTATCCTATCAATGCCCCTCATAATTTTGTATCCTTCAATCAGATCCCCCCTCAACCTTCTCTGCTCTAAGGAAAACAACCCTAGCCTTTCCAGTCTCTCTTCATAGCTGAAATTCTCCAGTCCAAGCAACATCCTGGTGAATCTCCTCTGCACCCTCTCCAGTGCAATCACATCCGTCCTATAGTGTGGCGACCAGAACTGTACACAGTAGTCCAGCTGTGGTCTAACTAGCGTTTTATACAGCTCCATCATAAACCTCCCTGATCTTGTATTCTATGCCTCGGCTAATATAGGAAAGTATCCCATATGCCTTCCGAACCACCTGCGGTACACCACTGGTCACAGGTTTCCAACAGCAAAAACAACCCTCGACCATTACCCTCTGCCTCCTGTCACTAAGCCAATTTTGGATCCAATTTGCTAAATTGCCCTGGATCCCATGGGCTCTTACCTTGACCAGTCTCCCATGCGGGACTTCATTAAAAGCCTTACTGAAGTCCATATAGACTACATCAACTGTTTTACCCTCATCTACACAACTAGTCACCTCCTCGAAAAATTCAATCAAATTTGTTGGACATGATCTCCCCCTGACAAAGCCATGCTGACTATCCTCGATTAATCCCTCCCTCTCCAAGTGGAGATTAATCCTGTCTCTCAGAATTTTTTCCAGTAGTTTCCCTGCCACTGATGTTAGACTGACTGGCCTGTAATTACCTGGTTTATCTCTGCTACCCTTCTTGAATAATGGTACCACATTTGCCATCCTCCAGTCCTCTGGCACCTCTCCTGTGGCCAGACAGGATTTGAAAATTTGTGTCAGAGCCCCTGAAATCTCCTCCCTTGCCTCACATAACAGCCTGGGATACATCTCATCTGGGCCTGGGAATTTATCCACTGTTAAGCCCGCTAAAACCGCTAATACCTCCTCTCTTTCGGTGCTAATTTATTCAAGTATATCTCAATCCCCCTCCTGATTGCGACACCTACATCGTCCTTCTCCATAGTGAACACAGATAAAAAGTAATCATTTAAAACCTCATCCACGTCCTCCGGCTCCACAAACAGATTGCCACTTTGGTCCTTAATGGGCCCTATTCTTTCCCTGGTTACCCTCTTGCCTTTAATATACTTATAAAACACCTTGGGATTTTCCTTTATCTTGCCCGCCAGTGTTTTTTCATGCCTCCTTTTCGCTCTCCTAATTACTTTTTTAAGTACGCCCCTACGTTTTCTATACTCCTCTAGGGCCTCTGCTGTTTCCAGCCCTCTGAATCTGCCATAAGCCTTTTTTTTTTTTACCTTATCCAATCCTCTATAATCCCTTGACATCTAGGATTCCCTGGACTTGTTAGTCCCACCCTTCACCCTTACGGGAATATGCTGGCCCTGAACTCTCATGATTTCCTTTTTGAATGAGTCGCACTGGTCTGATGTAGACTTTCCGAAAAGTATCATATTGAAATCGATCTTCCCCCAATTCAGTACCTTTATTTCTGGTCCATCTTTGTCCTTTTCCATAACTACCTTAAATCTTAGAGTTATGGTCACTATCCCTGAAACGCTCCCCCACTGACACTTCTACCACTTGTCCAGATTCATTCCCTAAGATTAGGTCCAGTACTGCCCTTTCGCTTGTAGGACTTTTTGCGTGCTAGCTCAAAAAGCTCTCCTGGATTCACTTCAAGAATTCCACCCCTTTTAAGCCTTTTTTCGCTCAGACTATCCCAGTTAATTTTGGGGAAGCTGAAATCCCCTACTAATATTACCCTATTATTTTTACACCTCTCCGAGATTTACCTACGTATCTCTATCTCTCCCTGACTGTTTGGAGGCCTGGAGTGCACTCCCAGCAAAGTAATTGCCCCCTTTTTGTTTTTAAATTCTCCCCATACGGCCTCATTTGAGGAACCTTCTAAGATATCATCCCTCCTTACTGCAGTAATTGACTCTTTGATCAATAGTGCAATGCCACCTCCTCTTTTACACCCCTCCGCACCCTCCCCCCCCCCCCCCCACTCCTTTCCCCGTCACACCTGAAAATTCTCTACCCTGGAATATTGATTTGCCAGTCCTGCCCTTCCCTCAGCTATGTTGATGTGACAATAATGTCCTTACTTGTAAGACTCCTTGCGTTAAAATATATGCAATCCAGGCTTGCATTATTCGCTTGTGCCTTGACAGATTTATATTTGCTCTGCCTTCCAGACTGACAGTTTCTCTTCTGTATTTGGCTGTGCATTACCCCCGACTGTACCTCCACTCTGTATTCCGTCTCCTTGCAAAATTAATTTAAACACCCCCACCACCACCACAACAGCCCTAGCAAACCTCCCTGCAAGAATGTTGGTCCTGTTGCAGTTCAGTTGCAACACATCCAACTTGTACAGTTCCTGCCTTCGCCAAAAACAGACCCAGTGATCCAGGAAACTAAAGCCCTCCCTCCTGCACCATCTCTTCAGCCATGCATTCATCTGCTGTATCTTCCTATTCCTATACTCCCTAGCACATGGCACCAGGAGTAATCCAACAATTACAACCTTTGAGGTCCTGCTTTTTATTCTGCGACTTATTTCCCTAAATTCTTGTTGCAGGACCTCATCCCTTTTTCTACCTCTGTCGTTGGTGCTAATGTGAACCACAACCTCTTGACTGTTCTCCCTCTCCCGCTGTCTCTCCCTTCCACCGCCCCCCCCCCCCCCCCAGCTGGTACACGGACCTCTCTCCCCAGCTGCCTACTATACTATTCTATGGTATTGGGTACTTCACCCAAATGACCATTCTTCGAGGAGGAATATAGGCACTGAGGCTGTCCAAGTGGATCTTGGAGGTGAGGGAGTAAGCAAACTCTACTTGGTAGTCACGTGCTCTTTCCAGCCTGAGTCACTGATCAGTAAGGAGTCCTGGTGCTGAGGCCATTTGTCAGGTTAACGCTGCCGAACTCCTCCGAGGCCATGGAGCTCAGTTTGCAGACCCCTGGGTTGTGGGTAAACCTGACGCTCGTGAACTTGCAAGCAAAGGCCTCGGAAATGTAATGGAGAAGAGCAGCAGGACTGATTCCAGCTGTGAAGGGATTGAGCAGTGCGGCAAGATTAGAGCAAATCAGGTTCTGTCATTTAGTGAGAAGGTTAAGAGGGCAGGAAGCACCTCATGGAGGTGCATTAAATATTAAGCAGTCCACAGAGGAAGGTCAGCCCAGAATATCACTTCAAGGTCTGTCGAGCTAGCAGGGCATGTAACCTAAATTAGTAACAAGTACATGTAAAAAAAAAAATCTTACAGAACTATCTACGAGGCTCTGAAGGTTTGAAATAGTCTCCTAGGGGAAGTAATGGAGCCATGTTGAGGGGAACGAACTCAGCTGGGTTAGTTGGAGCTTGGACATTGTTTCCTTTCACTGTTATTCCCAGCAGTGATTATGACCTTGAGTGTGTCTCGTTTGGTAGTTGGGCAGAGACACTAGTCCCACCCGTGTTTGAGGATTAATCTGGATGACCGGGCACCTGAGGTGATGCATTAAAACAATGATCATTTGCTTTGCTTGCCAGGTCTAGCTGTTGAAAT
Organism: Heterodontus francisci; assembly: GCF_036365525.1. NCBI lineage: Eukaryota > Metazoa > Chordata > Chondrichthyes > Heterodontiformes > Heterodontidae > Heterodontus > Heterodontus francisci. The sequence continues at coordinate 18,236,923 of NC_090416.1, forward strand.
GTCCACTTGGGACGGAGTGATAGTGACGCCCTCGGAGAAGGCTTACGAGAAGCCTCCTGAGAAGAAGGAGGGAGAGGAGGAGGCCACAGAAGGAGCAGAGGAAGAGGAAGAGAATATGGAGACCACAGAGTGAAGGACTCTCTTGAGACAATTATTTAGTGGTATGTGCAATCGCATACAATCTATTTGGTGTTGGTACCATCTTGCTGAAAAATGCCTTCAGTTTATCCTCAAACTGCCCCTACCACAAGTGACAGACCTGTACCCACCAGTATGTCACTCTCATTGTATCCAGATCAACATGCTCTCTGCAGGTTCAGCCCAAGCCACATTACTCTTTCTGTGCCGATGTTTGTATCGAAATGTAAAATGTGACTGTGAGCTGTAACAGGCTATAAGTTCAAAATGATCCACGGCCAAGAGGTCAGAGCAACTGAGTTTAACTCATTGTTTTTCAAATGGGGGTGGAAGGGGAGGTCCCAGGGGATTTTAGTGAGTCCATGAGATCATTTGTATTTCTGGTCATCTGTGCCTAAGTTAAGAATTTGTTGTTTTTCCTGTACTTGTTGACTCCCCGCAGACTATTTCTGTTGGTTGGTAGGTGCATCTATTGCTTACATAAAAGAATACCTTCCTTCCCTATGATTGGTGTTGACCTGTGTTGTGTTCACAGTGCAATACTGAGGGAGTGCTGCATTGTCAATAGTGCTGTACTTCAAACTATTGGACTGTTGGACAAGCGGGAAATTCTCCCAGGGCCCTGGGCTAGCATTCCTCCCTCAAGCAACACCAACAAAAGCAAATTAGTTGCCATTCAATCTCATTATTCTTCATGGGATTGTGCTGTGCGGAAAAACAGTGTTGCATCTGCCTCTATAACCCTCTGCATTTCAAAGTGATGCTCTGTAAGTGAAATGCTTTAACTCATCCGAGAGCTGTGATGAGGTGCAGCATACATATGCGGTCTTCCTTTACTCTGCTGGCTGCTTCTCCTGAGGTGAGGTTTGTTTCTGTTGATGAATATTGTGTCCTATGAAACCTCAGAGTCGTATTTGGAGTTCAATCCTCCCCGCCAACACAGAGACTTAAACTAAAGTTTTTCTTTCTCCCTCCCCTTATTTTGCTCCTTCCCCCTCTTTTACAGGTCAGTGCCCTGTGACTGAGCAACACTCTGACAACACACACTTCAGCCTTACCGCTGGACCAACTACAGTCTGCTGTCCTGAACCTATACCCTGTTTGTTGTGTTCCTTTTGTAGTTGATTCGAATTGCAATAAAGTGTTTTTTTTTGTTATTTCCATTTTCTGGTCAGTTGATGAAATGAAATGCCAGATGGTTTTTTAACTTTGAGTGGCAGAATGATGTAACGTATGAGATCTTTGTGACTTGACACTTCAACGTTCTTGCACACTTTACTTATTACACTGAGAATATTGGTAAGTGTACCAGCATGCATACTTTTTAAAAACTGCCCCACTGAGAATATAATTTCAGGGGTTGTAAGAAGAGCTTTGAAAGGTTGGCCAGTCTGATGCTGCAGATCACCAAATATCCGGGTGTGAGTTACAGATTGGAATCTAATCGAGGGGTTCGGGGTGCTTTATATAGAGAATAACAGATACCCGGGAGTGAGTTACAGACTGGAATCTAATCGAGGGGTTCGGGGTGCTTTATATAGAGAATAACAGATACCCGGGAGTGAGTTACAGACTGGAATCTAATCGAGGGGTTCGGGGTGCTTTATATATAGAATAACAGATACTCTGGAGTGAGTTACAGACTGGAATCTAATCGAGGGGTTCGGTTTGGTTTATATGTAGAATAACAGATACCCGGGAGTGAGTTACAGACTGGAATCTAATCGAGGAGTTCGGGTGCTTTATATATAGAATAGCAGATACCCGGGAGTGAGTTACAGACTGGAATCTAATCGAGGGGTTCAGATGGTTTATATATAGAATAACAGATACCCGGGAGTGAGTTACAGACTGGAATCTAATCGAGGGGTTCGGGGGGTTTATATATAGAATAACAGATACCCGGGAGTGAGTTACAGACTGGAATCTAATCGAGGGGTTCGGTTTGGTTTATATGTAGAATAACAGATACCCGGGAGTGAGTTACAGACTGGAATCTAATCGAGGAGTTCGGGTGCTTTATATATAGAATAGCAGATACCCGGGAGTGAGTTACAGACTGGAATCTAATCGAGGGGTTCAGATGGTTTATATATAGAATAACAGATACCCGGGAGTGAGTTACAGACTGGAATCTAATCGAGGAGTTCGGGTGGTTTATATATAGAATAGCAGATACCCGGGAGTGAGTTACAGACTGGAATCTAATCGAGGAGTTCGGGTGGTTTATATATAGAATAGCAGATACCCGGGAGTGAGTTACAGACTGGAATCTAATCGAGGGGTTCAGATGGTTTATATATAGAATAGCAGATACCCGGGAGTGAGTTACAGACTGGAATCTAATCGAGGGGTTCAGATGGTTTATATATAGAATAACAGATACCCGGGAGTGAGTTACAGACTGGAATCTAATCGAGGGGTTCGGGTGGTTTATATATAGAATAACAGATACCCGGGAGTGAGTTACAGATTGGAATCTAATCAAGACGTTAATAGGATCTTAGAAAACGAGAAGTGAAATTTGTAGAGTTACAATGTGTGTTTGTGTCTGTGGTTCCCAGTGTTGCCTGAGGAGGAGGTGAGATTGGCAGAGCCAAAAAACCCTGGAAAATAGTTATTCCCAAGTTACCACAGCTCAGGAATTGTGCGCTGAAGCAGATGTTTTCTGTAAAGTTTTGCCAGTGTGATTATTTTCTTCTGGAGGGTGAGCAATGTTTTTTAAATGTTCCTTCAGTATCAATAGCCTCTGTTCAATCCACTGAAAAAAAAACTTGTTTATCTTGTCCCAGTTTCCTTCAACAAGCAGTTTTAGTCCCTTGGGAGGGTTGGTACATGCTAGACAATGCTGCTGTGTCCTGCTCCCTGCTGGGAAAAAGAAGTACCAAGACCTTGCATGACATAAGATCATAAACAGGAGCTGGAGTAGTCCAGACAGCCTCTGGAGCCTGCTCCGCCATTCAGTAAGATAATGGCCAACCATCTCCCTCAACTCCACTTTCCTGCCCTATCTCCATATTCCTTAATTCCCTGAGTATGCAAAAATCTATCTACCCCTGTCTTGAATATACTCAATGACTGAGCATCCACTGCTCTCTGGGGTAGAGAATTCCAAAGATCCACAATCTTCTGAGTGAATAAATTTCTCCTCACCTCCGTCCTAAATGGCCGATTCCCTTATCCTGAGACGATGTTCCCGAGTTCTAGACACTCTAGCCAAGGGGAAATAGCCCCTCAGTATCTAGTGCTTTTTCTTTGCTCGAAGGTGCTGGTCTGTGCTGTTACCCCTCCATGTTCATCAACTGTACTCCAGTACTTGACCCATCTGTCATGTCTGCCTCAGGCAGCGAATATCCACCGGCTATTCGACCATGGAAGGTATCACGCCCAGTTTCTGAAGGTTATGCACTTGGAGTATTAAAGGCCTCTGGAACACACTTTCCCTCCACCTTTGCACTCTGTTTTTAGAATCTTCCTCTGGCCTCAACCCCTCAGGTTCTTGCTCCTGCTTCTCAATATCCACTTGGTTTCTGTACCTCAAAATAAAGCACTTTGAAATGTCTGAAGCACAATGAAAATGCATGTCATTTTCCCTGCTGTGTCGAAAACAATCAGTTAAGCCACTTAATTCCAAAGATTTAGATATGCATTTATTCCTGGACGGATTTTTCACTGAAGTTTGAAGGCTATAAATGCAGCGTCAAAGAAGAAATGTTCTCTGACTTTGATATGATGAATTTTATCCGCCTCCCTCTAACCCAGGGTTGTCCAACCTTTTCGGGCGGAAAGCCGCATTATGATTTTTGCTCGGTGTGGGGGGGGGGGGGGTGCCGCTGAGAAAATTTCGAGAGACAAAGGCATTAAAGATTTCTTACTAATAAAAACATCAAATGTGTATTTTTGTAAAGAAGCTGAGAAGACTTAACTTATTGACTTGCTGTCTTATTGTATTGAACACTAGTTTAGTGACATATCTGGCATTATTTTTGCTTGCATAAGAAGTCAATCAATCTCTCTCCCTCGGTCCTGCCCTCCCTCTGCCTGTGTCCTTTTCTCCCCCCCCCCCCCCCCCCCCCCCCCCCTCTCGCTCCTTTCAGGAACTGAACTGGACCAGCTGCATAAATGCTGTGGCTACAAGCGCGTGTCAGAGACTGGGCATTCTGCAGCTAGTAACTCGCGTCCTATCCACCAGCTCCAACTCACACATCTGACGTGTGACTGAATACTCTCCACTTGCCTGGATGGGTGTAGCTCCAAAACACTGAAGAAGCTCAACACCCTCCAGGACAAAGCAGCCCGCTTGATTGGCATTTGGTCCACCACCTTCGACATTCACTCCACCACTGACGCACAATGGCAGCAGTGTGTACCATCTACGAGATGAACTGCAGCAACACGTCAAGGCTTCTTCCACAGCGCCTTCCAAACCCGTGACCTCTACCATCTAGAAGGACAAGAGCAGCAGATGCATAGCAACACCACCACCTGCAAGTTCCCCTCCGAGTCACACACCATCCTGACTTGGAACTATATCGCCATTCCTTCATTGTCACTGGGTGAAAATCCTGCAACTTCCCTAACAGCATTGTGGGTGTATCTACACCCCAAGGACTGCAAAGGTTCAAGAAGGCAGCTCACCACCACCATCTCCAGGGCAATTACGGATGGGTAATAAATGCTGTCTTAAACAGTGAAGCCCACAATCCCCCGAATGGGTTTCAAAAAACTAGCCGTGCCCCTAGCCAAGCTGTTCCAGTATAGCTACAACATTGGAATCTATCCCCTAATGTAGAAAATTCCCCAGGTATGTCCTATCCACAAAAAGCAGGATAAATCCAATCTTGCCAATTTCTGTCCCATCAACCTACTCTTGATCATCAGCAAAGTGATGGAAGGTGTCATCGACACTGCTATCAAGTGGCACTTAAACAGCAGTAACCTGCTCAGTTTGTGTTCCGGCAGGGCCACTTGGCTCTGGACCAAGTTACAGCCATTGGTCCAAACATCGACAAAAGAGCTGAACTCGTGAGGTGAGAGTGATTGCCCTTGATGTCAAGGTAGAATTTGACCCAATCTGGAATAAACGAGCCCTAGCCAAACTGAAGTCAATGGGAATTGGTGGGGGGGGGGGGGAAACTCAGTTGGGTGGAGTCATACCTAGCGCAAAGGAAGATGGTTGTGGTTGTTGGATGCCAATCATCTCAGCTCCAGGACATCACTGCAGGAGTTCCTCAGGATAGTGTCCTGGGCCTAACCATCTTCAGCTGCTTCATCAGTGACCTTCCTTCCATCAGAAGAGGGGATCTTCAGTGATTATGTGACATTCAGCACCATTCACAACTCAGGAACGGAAGCAGTCCATGTCCAATACAGCAAGACCTGGATAAGATTAAGGCTGATAAGTGGCAAGTAACATTTGTACCACACAAGTGCCAGAAGCTGACCTGGACCAGCCACGTAAATCCTGTGGCTACAAGAGCAGGTCAGAGGCTGGGAAATCCTGCGGCGAGTAACTCATGTCATGACTCCCCAAAGCCTGGCCACCATCTCCAAGGCACAAGTCAGGAATGTGATGGAATACTCTCCACTTGCCTGGATGAGTTTGACTCCAACAACACTCGGGAAGCTCGACACCAACCAGGACAAAGCAGCCTGCTGATCGCCACCCCATCTACCACCTTCAGTATTCACTCCCTCCACAGTGGCAGCAGTGTATAACATATGCAAGATGCACTGCAGCAATTAGTCACATCACCTTCAACAGCACCTTCCAAACTCTTCCACCTAGAAGGACAAGGACAGCAGATGCATGGGAACACTCTATCCTGACTTGGAACTATATCGCCGTTCTTTTACTGTCACTGGGTCAAAATCCTGGAACTCCCTCCCTAACAGCACTGTGGGTGTACCTACACCACATGGACTGCAGTGGTTCAAGAAGGCAGCTCACCACCATCTCAAGGGCAGTTAGGGATGGGCAATAAATGCTGTCCTGGCCAGTGACACCCACAACCCATGAAAGAATTTTTTAAATCCTGTGCTGTTGCTTGCTGCAGTCCCTCTTTTTGTTTAAATGAGAGGAAGCTCCCCACTTGTGGCCCAATGGCTAAAAGGCATCACCTGTAGGTCAGCTCAGTAGATCCTGAGTTAGGCTGTCTCACTTGGGGACAGGCGCTTTTCTGTAATGTATCAATCAACCAATTTACAGTGACCGAATAAGTCAAATTCTGCTTGTCAATTCGACAAAAAGGCATGACCGGAAACAGCTGTGACACTCGAACCTCCTCCAAGTGGCCATTCTTCGGGCATGAGCCCGAGGGTGTTGGCAGACCACCCGCCCATGGGCTGCATCATAGGTTGACCCGCAGGTGAAGTCTCATTTATCGCTGATCCTGACTTGTCCCAATAACAGCGAGAGACAACCTGAGAAGGCCACAGACGCAGGGAGAGCTGCGAAGAAGGCAACAGGAGAGAAGTGTACAGATAGTATTTTGTGCACAAGGTATACATTGCCCTGACCTTGAAAGAATTAAGTCTGCTCCGTCACTCCAGTGTTAAGCCTGGATGTGAATGTAATGGTACAGTACCTCTTGTGAGATAGCGAGAGGGGCCCAGCATTAAAACTCAGCAACTCCCATTGAAGGGCCTAGCGCTAATTTTATGATGTCCCCTTAGTCTTGTTTTCTCCAGAGAAATGTTTCTCCATATCTACTCTGTTGAATTTTATTTTTGAAAAACACTTCAGTCAGATCACCCCTCAATCTATGTGCGTTTTACAGAGAGAGTTGTTGGAAAATATGAATTCCACATCTCTAGAACTGCTATGCCTGTGCTGGGACGAGGGAGCAGTACCCCAGGATATGCACGATGCCAATATCATCACCCTCCATAAAAACAAAGGTGACCGCGGTGACTGCAACAACTACCGTGGAATATTTCCCTGCTCAGCATAGTGGGGAAAGTCTTTGCTTGAGTCGCTCTAAACAGGCTCCAGAAGCTGGCCGAGCGCGTCTACCCTGAGGCACAGTGTGGCTTTCGTGCAGAGAGATCGACCGTTGACATTCTGTTCTCCTTTCGTCAGATGCAAGAGAAATGTCGTGAACAACAGATGCCCCTCTACATTGCTTTCATTGATCTCACCAAAGCCTTTGACCTCATCAGCAGACGTAGTCTCTTCAGACTACTAGAAAAGATTGGATGCCCACCAAAGCAACTAAGCATCATCACCTCATTCCATGACAATATGAAAGGCACAATTCAACATGGTGGCTCCTCATCAGAGCCCTTTCCTATCCTAAGTGGCGTGAAACAGGGCTGTGTTCTCGCACCCACACTTTTTGGGATTTTCTTCTCCCTGCTGCTTTCACATGCGTTCAAGTCCTCTGAAGAAGGAATTTTCCTCCACACAAGATCATGGGGCAGGTTGTTCAACCTTGCCCGTCCAAGAGCGAAGTCCAAAGTACGGAAAGTCCTCATCAGGGAACTCCTCTTTGCTGACGATGCTGCTTTAACATCTCACACTGAAGAGTGCCTGCAGAGTCTCATCGACAGGTTTGCGGCTGCCTGCAATGAATTTTGCCTAACCATCAGCCTCAAGAAAACGAACATCATGGGGCAGGACGTCAGAAATGCTCCATCCATCAATATTGGCGACCGCACTCTGGAAGTGGTTCAAGAGTTCACCTACCCAGGCTCAACTATCACCAGTAACCTGTCTCTAGATGCAGAAATCAACAAGCGCATGGGAAAGGCTTCCACTGCTATGTCCAGACTGGCCAAGAGAGTGTGGGAAAATGGCGCACTGACACGGAACACAAAAGTCCGAGTGTATCAAACCTGTGTCCTCAGTACCTTGCTCTATGGCAGCAAGGCCTGGACAACGTATGTCAGCCAAGAGCGACGTCTCAATTCATTCCATCTTCGCTGCCTCCGGAGAATCCTTGGTATTAGGTGACAGGACTGTATCTCCAACACGAAGCCCTCGAGGCAGCCAACATCCCCTGCTTATACACACTATTGAGTCAGCGGTGCTTGAGATGGCTTGGCCATGTGAGCAGCATGGAAGATGGCAGGATCCCCAAAGACACATTGTACAGCGAGCTTGCCACTGGTATCAGACCCACCGGCCGTCCATGTCTCCGCTTTAAAGACGTCTGCAAACGTGACATGAAATCCTGTGACATTGATAACAAGTCGTGGGAGTCAGTTGCCAGCGTCCGCCAGAGCTGGTGGGCAGCCATAAAGGCGGGGCTAAAGTGTGGCAAGTCGAAGAGACTTAGTAGTTGGCAGGAAAAAGGAAAAAAGACTGAGGCGCAAGGGGAGAGCCAACTGTGTAACAGCCCTGACAAACAAATTTCTCTGCAGCACCTGTGGAAGAGCCTGTCACTCTAGAATTGGCCTTTATAGCCACTCCAGGCACTGCTTCACAAACCACTGACCACCTCCAGGCGCTTATTCATTGTCTCTCGAGATAAGGAGGCCAAAGAAGAAGTATAAATGGGTGGTTGATGGTCGGCACAGACCCGGTGGGCTGAAAGGCCTGTTTCAGTGCTGTATCTCTAAATAAATAAACCCAGAGAGGTAGATTTGAACAACTGCCACTACTCATTTTAAGAAGTTCTCGCTGATCTGCGTGGACTCCCAGTCCAGAAATACATCGAATTTAAAACTCTGGTTCAACATCCCTCTTTGGCTTCACCCCACATCCCTACAACCCTTTGCAATCTCTGCGCTCCTCCAATTCCAGCCTCATGTGCATCCCCGATTCCCATTGCTGCACCATTGGCAGCCGTGCCTTCAGCTGCCTGGGGCCCTAAGCTCTGGAATTCCTTCTCTAAACCTGTCAGGTTCTTTCTCCACCCTGCAGACGCTCCCTTAAAACCTACCTCTTTGACCGAGCTTTTGGTCACCTGTCCTAATATCTCCTTGTGCGGCTCGGTGTCAATTTGCCTGATAATGCTAAGGATGCTATATCAATGAAAGTTGTTGCCTGCTTGAGAGCAACTAACTCAGTGCAGGCTGGGGGGGGTTGAACATCGGGCCTTACAGATCTTTATTTGCCTTAGCTGCCTGAGCAAGCAGGAGAGTCTTCGGCATTTTTGATCTGTAAGAGTGGGAAGAATAAACGCAGGTAAAAGTGGGGAATTCCCTCCAAACATTCCCTCCAAACGTACACGGGTAAAGCTGCAGGAAAAATCAGTCAGGGCCTCCATAATCTGCAAGCTGGAGCCCCAACCAGTTGCATTCCGCGGATACCTGGTTCCGTGTCCCAGACCGTGTACGGCACATTCAGTCGCAAATGGATCACTCTGCAGTGGCTGTGACAAACAGATCGTTCTGTCTTCAACTCAGAGATCTGGAAGCACAGGAAAGATCACGAGGATTGTACTGTAACTTTTCGTCGAAAAAAAAATCCCTATGAAGAACTGCATTATATAGACCAGGAATCAGAGGCTTCCAGCACAGAGGGAGGCCATTTGGCCCATTGCCCCTGTGCCGGCTCTTTGAAAGAGCTATCTCATTATCTTTCCCTGCAATCCAATGACCAAGTATTGATCCAGTTCCCTTTTGAAATTCCTTATTGTATCTGCTTACATGGCACTTTCAAGCAGTGTATTCCAAATCTCAATACTTCACTGAGGGGAAGAAAAAAGTCTCCTTATCGCCCCTCTGGTTTTTTTTGCCAATGATATTAAGTCTCTGGTTACTGACACCCCTGCCTGTGAAATCAGTTTCTCCTGATTTACAGTACGTTTTTGAATGCCTCAGTGCATTGGAAGGAGACAATTCCAACTTCTCCAGTCTTTCCCTGTAACTGAAGGCACTCATCCCTGGTACCATTCTAGTAAGTCTCTGCACCCTAAAGTGCGGTGACCTCCGGACGAGGTCTAAACAGCGGTTTGTAAAGATTGAGCACACAAGTCAGGATGGTGTGTGGCTTGGAGGAGAACTTGCTGCCTGACCTTCTAGTTGGTAGAGGTCGTGGGTTTGGAAAGTGCTGTCGAAGGAGCCTTGGTGCGTTGCTGCAGTGCATCTTGTAGATGGTACACACTGCTGCCACTGTGTGTTGGTGGTGGAGGGAGTGAATGTTTGTGAATGGGGTGCCAATTAAGCGGGCTGCTTTGTCCTGGATGGTGTCGAGCTTGAGTGTTGTTGGAGCTTCACCCATCCAGGCAAGTGGAGAGTATTCCATCACACTCCTGACTTGTGCCTTGTAGATGGTGGACAGGCTTTGGGGAGTCAGGAGGTGAGTTACTTGCCGCAGAATTCCCGGCCTCTGACCTGCTCTTGTAGCCACAGTATTTATATGGCTACTGCAGTTCAGCTTCTGGTCAATGGTGACTCCTAGGACGTTGATAGTGGGGGATTCAGCGATGGTAATGCCATTGAAAGTCAAGGGGAGATGGTTAGATTCTCTCTTGTTGGAGAAGGTCATTGCCTGGCATTTGTGTGTCGCAAATGTTACTTGCCACTTATCAGCCCAAGCCTGGATATTGTCCAAGTCTTGCTGCATATGGACGTGGACTGCTTCAGTATCTGAGGAGTCACAAATGCTGCTGAACATTGTGCAATCGTCAGCAAACATCCCCACTTCTGACCTTATGATGGAGCCACTGTCCGATCCTTGAGCTTCCAGGCCAACCCTAGAGGATTGGCAACCGTCGAACTGAATGAAAGCTGTAAAATTGAGTTTCATCAATGAGGCAGGCAGTACTAGAATGACCCACCAGATGGCAGTGCCCCTCAGCTGATTGCACCTCTCAGTCAGAGAATGGTACTGCACGGAAGCAGACTGTTTGGCCCATCGAGCCCATGCTAGCTCTCCACAAATCTACCCCAGTCTTCTCCACATGACTGAGGTCTTTCCTCCCTGCGACCATTCCAGCAAATCTCCCCTCCATCCTCTCCAAGGGCTTGTGAAATTGTCTGCAAAAAAGGTTCCTCATTTGAAGCCCCGCTGACTCGTGTTAACACCGCAGTAGGGATTAGTTGGATGCGAATCGAGGTCCGTGTTTCACCCACAGGTTGATCGGGCAGATTTTATTTTTGCAGTTGTTGAAAGGTGATTAAACGTCCCAGACCTGTTGGGCTGACGTCACGCAGGCCAGCGTTAGGGGTGCTGCAAAGCGGCCTCTCACTTTCTCTGGGCAGGGCAGGGCAGGGCAGGGGGAAATGAGAAATCGGCCAGGGCTCCCGCTCCTGACCATGCAGGGGGTGGGGGGGGAAAACGAGGGTAGACTGGGGCTGCGGTGCCCGCCGGAGGTCGGATAGCCTGCCAAATGGAAACCGTACACTTTGTCACAGGCAGGGGGACAGACCGCAGGGCCTCGTGGTTGTGTAACGAGCTGTGGGAACGGGCTAATCCCTGCCGCTGAGCAACCCCCCTCGCTGCCTTTCTCTGGAGGGGAAGGGAAGGAGAGGGAAACAGCCCTGAACCGCAGCTCAGGCTGCACCACATGGCCAAACGGACAAGCCCTGAGTAAAGTGCAGGCTGGTTGACTAGTCAACACTCTAGAAGTATCTGTGTTGAACTATAGAATAGATTCATAGAATGATACAAAACAGGAGGAAGCCATTCAGCCCACGTGCCTGTGCTAGCCCTTTGGAAGTGCTATCCAATTAGTCCCCACCCACCCACCCCCCCCCCCCCACTCCGCTCTTTCCCCGCAGTCCTGCAATTTTTTTTCTCTTTCAGGTATTTACCCAGTTCCCTTTTGAAAGTTAATATTGGATCTCCCATCGTCCTTTCGGCCACTGCATTTCCGATCATAATATCGTGCTGTCAGCTCCCCCTCTGCTTCTTTTGCCAGTGACCTTTCTATCTGTACCCTCCTGTTGCTGACCCTCCTGCCCGTGAAGGTGCGGCATCGAGATGCAGGCTGTTGAGTAATTGACGGGCAGCAGTTTAAGGGTTAATCCTCAGTGTTGGCAGGACCTCCGTATTCTCTGTATCAGACTCTGGGAGTTCAGAAGCTGTATTAATCACTCTGCCGTGTGTGGAGAGGAGGGTCTGCACTGGCACTGAAAGAGTTAAAAGCGCTCAGTCCCGTTTAAGGTCCACATGCTGTCACTCAGACCTCCCTCTCTGTCTCTTCCTCCCCCCCTCCCCATCTCATTCCAAACATCTCCCGGCAATCGCAGTCGAGCGAGTTCAGTGACACTGAACCCAACATTATCCGGGGAGATTGAACCAGAGAGGAAAATTTCTAAAACCTAGGCACTATAATTCTACAGACATTTCTGCAGTAAAACCGAGGGGATGATTTGCATGGGAGCAGCATCTTGCTGTAAGTGAGGAACAAACAGCTTCACACAGGAGGTGGGGGTGTGCTTGAAAAGGTTTGGCTGGTGGAATGAGAAAGAGAGTTACAGCCACAGTGGATTTAAAGAGAGAGGAACCAGCTTTCGGGGGGCAAACCGCTGATTGATTACAACTCCGGTCACCAAACCCTCCAAATCATTGCGTATCCTTCTCCAAAAAGAAAATCAGTTGAAGTTAGCAGAGGAGAGCGAGAGGACGTACAAGAGAGGAGTGTGTGTGAGGAGTGGAGAGAGAGGAAGAGAGGTGAGGGAGAGTGTGAGAGACAGGAGGAGGAGTGTCTGAGAGGAGAGAGGGAGAGTGTGAGACTGGAGAGGAGGAGAGTGTGAGAGGGAGTGTGGGAGTGGGAGGAGGGAGGGTGTGTGTGACAGGAGTGGAGGAGAGTGTGTGTGAGACAGGAGAGGGGAAGATTGTGAGAGGGAGTGTGGGAGGAGGGAGGGTGTGTGAGACAGGAGAGGGGAATATTGAGAGGAGGGAGGGAGTGTGTGTGTGACAGGAGAAGAGGAGAGGGGGGAGTGTGTAAGAGGGGAGAGGGAGTGTTTTTGTGACAGGACAGGAGGAGAGTGTGAGAGGGAGGAGGGAATGTGTGTGTGACAGGAGAGGAGGAGAGTGAGAGGGAGGAGGGGGTGTGTGTGTGACAGGAGAGGAGAGTGTGAGAGGGGAGTGTGTGTGTGACAGGAGAGTGAGAGGGAAGAGGGGAGTGTGTGTTGACAGGAGAGGAGGGAGAGTGTGAGAGAGGAGAGGGGAGTGTGTGTGACAGGAGAGGAGGGAGAGTGTGTGACAGGAGAGGAGGGAGAGTGTGAGAGAGGAGAGGAGGGAGAGTGTGAGAGAGGAGAGGAGGGAGAGTGTGAGAGAGGAGAGGAGGAGAGTGAGAGAGGAGAGGGGAGTGTGTGTGAGAGAGGAGAGGGGAGTGTGTGCGAGAGAGGAGAGGGGAGTGTGTGTGTGGGATGACTTGGTTGGGATGAACACTGTCCTTGGGGACACACTGACCCAGACTGGTGTCAGTCTGGCTTGGAGTTCCTCTTGCGGGATAGCAGAGGGAACAGACAGGACCATGAAGCAGGGGTGGTTTCTCTGGACTCTCTGCGGCCTCTTCTGCCTGGCGGGTGCCTCAGGGCCGGAGCCACTGACCATCGCAGTGGTCCTCCCTCAGAACAACACGGCCTACCCGTGGGCCTGGCAGAGAGTGGGACCAGCTGTCCGTCTGGCCAGGGACAACATCAACAAGCAGCCTGGCCTTCTGACCAGCCACCACCTACACTACGTGTTTGGGAACTGCGAGGACGAACACGGCACCTGCTCCGAGTCCATCGCCCCCTTGGTGGCCGTGGACCTCAAGTTTGCCAACAACCCCGACGTCTTCGTAGGGCCTGGGTGCGTCTACACGGCAGCGCCCGTGGCCCGCTTCACTGGGCACTGGAAGGTGCCCATGCTGACAGCTGGTGCACCAGCCTACGGCTTCTCCTCCAGGTCCCACAACTACCCACTCATGACCAGGACTGGCCCCTCTCATGGCAAACTGGGTGAGTACGTGGCCCTCATCCACCGCCACTTCAACTGGACCAAGCAAGCCCTGATGATCTACAATGATGAGAAGACAGACGATAGACCCTGCTACTTTGCGGTTGAGGGTCTGTATCAGGAAGTACCCAAGTTCAAGAACCTGACAGTCATCGACATTCCCTTCAAGGAGAGCGGATCCATTGACTACACCTTCCTGATCCAGGAGATCAGGCAGAAAGGACGGAGTGAGTACAACAGTCTGTCTTTTCTTTGCAAAAATCATTCAGTGGAAAGCGAGCTCATTGGGCCCACCGTGTCGGTACTGGCTATTTTGGAAGAGTTATTTAATTAGCCCCGCACGCATCCATTTCACCGTTTGAAAGTTGTTGAATCTGCTTCCGCTGGTCTTTCAGACAGCGCGTTCCAGATCATAACAGCTCCCTGCGTAATCTTCTTTCCTGGTATCAGCTCTGCTTTTTATCAGGAACCAGATCGGGGTTGTTCTACGAAGATTGTGAAAGTGTAATTGTATTTTTTTGTGGGGGGAGGGCTATCAGATACACTAATGACCTTTTTCTCAAATCGGGGCACAGACCTAGACTTACACAGAGCACAGAAACAGGCCGTTCGGCCCATCTGCTCTGTGCTGGTGTTTCTGCTCCACACAAGCCTCCTCCCATCCCTTCTTCATCTCCCCCTATCCCCATATCCTTCTATCCCTTTCTCCCTCGTGTGTTTATCCAGCTTCCCCTTAAATGTATCTCTGCTATTCCCCCTCAACCACTCCCTGTGGTAGCGAGTTCCACATTCTCACCATCTCTCTGGGTGAAGAGGTTTCTCCTGAATTCCCCACTGGATTTATTAGAGACTGTCCTATATTTAATAGTCCGACCCCATTTTAAAACCTGTTTATGTTTCCTATCTGCCATTTCTTGCTCTGTTTAATAACCATTTTAATGGGGGACAGAGAGGGAGAACAATCACTTGTTTCCCACCTCACATCTCCCTCCTGTTATTGTGTCTGTGTCGAGGTGAGGATCAGTCTGCTGGGAGGGAGCAGAGTGGATGTGATCTGATCCAGTGACTTTTCATATAAGATCAGAGAGCACGAGGAATTGGTTTTAAACCCCTCAGTCAATCAATAGCGAGTGATTTACCTCCTCATTTCGAAAACATCCCATCGTTTCAATAATGAAAAAAAACACCTCTTCAGGTGTGTTCACTTTGTTCACTGTCGATTCTGTAAATTGAATGAAATAAATCTGTGGTAAAGCTCTCTATTAATCTGCAGGCTCCGTAATATCGCAGCAGTACATCAAACGGCACACGATCCTGCCCAAAGTAAAATGTAATTCTTTCAATTTGAATTTATCTCGGTGTCACAAAGGTTGTTGTTAAATTCTGACGTGCGGCGATGAGCACGGTAAGTGGGAGTACATTCAAAGTGAGCAGGCACCGGAATGTGTATAAACAGAGGGTCGTAAGTCATCACAAGCCTACGCACAGGGACTATAAACACAAGGTAACACTACTACAGTTACACAGAACGCCAGAGAGGGCTCCTTTCCAGTTCCGTATCCAGTTCAGGGGGGGGGCTTCCACCCTCAGGAAGGAGGTTGTAGCCTTTACTGATACACCAGGAATGTACCTGGGATGGAATGGTGGAACAAAGTGCCTTTATAGATGACGGCTGTGGTTTCCGAGACTGGTTTCAATCGCCTGAGGAGAGGGATGTTCCTCCGATTCCGGCCTCTCCCGATTCCCATCGCTCCACCATCAGCGGCCGTGCCTTCAGCTGCCTGGGGTCCTAAGCTCTGGAATTCTCTCCCTAAACCTCTCCGCCTTTGTCTCTCTCTCCTCCTTTAAGACACTCCTTAAAACCGACATCTTTGACTGTGCTTTTGGTCACCTACTGAGGGAGCGCCGCACTGTCGGAGGGTCAGTACTGAGGGAGCGCCGCACTGTCGGAGGGTCAGTACTGAGGGACTGCCGCACTGTCGGAGGGTCAGTACTGAGGGAGCTCCGCACTGTCGGAGGGTCAGTACTGAGGGAGCGCCGCACTGTTGGAGGGTCAGTACTGAGGGAGCGCCGCACTGTCGGAGGGTCAGTACTGAGGGAGTGCCGCACTGTCGGAGGGTCAGTACTGAGGGAGTGCCGCACTGTCGGAGGGTCAGTACTGAGGGAGCTCCGCACTGTCGGAGGGTCAGTACTGAGGGAGCTCCGCACTGTCGGAGGGTCAGTACTGAGGGAGTGCCGCACTGTCGGAGAGTCAGTACTGAGGGAGCTCCGCACTGTCGGAGGGTCAGTACTGAGGGAGCGCCGCACTGTCGGAGGGTCAGTACTGAGGGAGCGCCACACTGTCGGAGGGTCAGTACTGAGGGAGCGCCGCACTGTCGGAGGGTCAGTACTGAGGGAGTGCCGCACTGTCGGAGGGTCAGTACTGAGGGAGTGCCGCACCGTCGGAGGGTCAGTATTGAGGGAGTGCCGCACTATCGGAGGGTCAGTACTGAGGGAGTGCTGCACTGTCGGAGGGTCAGTACTGAGGGAGTGCTGCACTGTCGGAGGGTCAGTACTGCGGGAGCGCTGCACTGTCGGAGGGTCAGTACTGAGGGAGTGCAGCACTGTCGGAGGGTCAGTACTGAGGGAGTGCCGCACCGTCGGAGGGTCAGTACTGAGGGAGTGCCGCACTGTCGGAGGTTCCATCTTTCAGATGAGCTTTAATGTTTTAAAAAAGACTTGCATTTCTACATCACTTATAATGACCCAAAGAGCTTTACAGCCAATGAGCTGTCGTCACTGTTGTAATATAGGGAACATTGCCATCAATTTGTGCTCCAACAAACTGCAATCTGATATAACCACCACATCCATTATTGTTCAGTGGTGTTGGTTGAGGGGTAAACATTGTCCCCCCCTCAACATCTGAGAATTACCCCTTTTCCCAAATAGTGATTGTGGGAGCTTTTACATCCTCCTGAGAGGGGCAAATAGTACCTCAGGTTAAAGCTCATCTGAAAGATGGAACCTCCGACAGTGCAGCACTCCCTCAGTACTGTCCCTCCGACAGTGCGGCACTCCCACAGTACTGACCCTCCGACAGTGCGGCAGTCCCTCGGTACTGACCCTCCGACAGTGCGGCGCTCCCTCAGTACTGACCCTCCGACAGTGCGGCGCTCCCTCAGTACTGACCCTCCGACAGCGCGGTACTCTCTCAGTACCGACCCTCCGACAGTGCGGCGCTCCCTCAGTACTGTCCCTCCGACAGTGCGGCACTCCCACAGTACTGACCCTCCGACAGTGCAGCACTCCCTCAGTACTGACCCTGTGACAGTGCTGCACTCCCTCAGTACTGTCCCTCCGACAGTGCGGCACTCCCTCAGTACTGTCCCTCCGACAGTGCGGCACTCCCACAGTACTGACCCTCTGACAGTGCTGCACTCCCTCAGTACTGACCCTCCGACAGTGCAGCACTCCCTGAGTACTGTCCCTCCGACAGTGCGGCACTCTCTCAGTACTGTCCCTCCGACAGTACGGCACTCCCACAGTACTGACCCTCCGACAGTGCGACACTCCCTCAGTACTGATCCTCCGACAGTGCGGCACTCCCACAGTACTGACCCTCCGACAGTGCGGCACTCCCTCGGTACTGACCCTCCGACAGTGCAGCACTCCCTCAGTACTGTCCCTCCGACAGTGCGGCACTCCCTTAGTACTGTCCCTGCGACAGTGCGGCACTCCCTCAGTACTGTCCCTCCGACAGTGCGGCACTCCCACAGTACTGACCCTCCGACAGTGCGGCACTCCCTCAGTACTGATCCTCCGACAGTGCGGCACTCCCTCAGTACTGACCCTCCGACAGTGCGGCACTCCCTCAGTACTGTCCCTCCGACAGTGTGGCACTCCCACAGTACTGACCCTCCGACAGTGCGGCACTCCCTCGGTACTGACCCTCCGACAGTGCAGCACTCCCTCAGTACTGTCCCTCCGACAGTGCGGCACTCCCTTAGTACTGTCCCTGCGACAGTGCGGCACTCCCTCAGTACTGACCCTCCGACAGTGCGGCACTCCCTCAGTACTAACCCTCCGACAGTGCGGCACTCCCTCAGTACTGACCCTCCGACAGTGCGGCGCTCCCTCAGTACTGACCCTCTGACAGTGCTGCACTCCCTCAGTACTGTCCCTCCGACAGTGCGGCACTCCCTCAGTACTGTCCCTCCGACAGTGCGGCACTCCCTCAGTACTGTCCCTCCGACAGTGCGGCACTCCCTCAGTACTGTCCCTCCGACAGTGCGGCACTCCCTCAGTACTGTTCCTCCGACAGTGCGGCACTCCCACAGTACTGACCCTCCGACAGTGCGGCAGTCCCTCGGTACTGACCCTCCGACAGTGCGGCGCTCCCTCAGTACTGACCCTCCGACAGTGCGGCGCTCCCTCAGTACTGACCCTCCGACAGCGCGGTATTCTCTCAGTACCGACCCTCCGACAGTGCGGCGCTCCCTCAGTACTGACCCTCCGACAGCGCGGTACTCTCTCAGTACCGACCCTCCGACAGTGCGGCGCTCCCTCAGTACTGACCCTCCGACAGTGCGGCGCTCCCTCAGTACTGACCCTCCGACAGTGCGGTACTCTCTCAGTACCGACCCTCCGACAGTGCGGCGCTCCCTCAGTACTGACCCTCCGACAGTGCGGCGCTCCCTCAGTACTGACCCTCCGACAGTGCGGCGCTCCCTCAGTACTGACCCTCCGACAGTGCGGCGCTCCCTCAGTACTGACCCTCCGACAGTGCGGCACTCCCTCAGTACTGACCCTCCGACAGTGCGGTACTCTCTCAGTACCGACCCTCCGACAGTGCGGCGCTCCCTCAGTACTGACCCTCCGACAGTGCGGTACTCTCTCAGTACCGACCCTCCGACAGTGCGGCGCTCCCTCAGTACTGACCCTCCGACAGTGCGGCGCTCCCTCAGTACTGACCCTCCGACAGTGCGGCGCTCCCTCAGTACTGACCCTCCGACAGTGCGGCACTCCCTCAGTACTGACCCTCCGACAGTGCGGCACTCCCTCAGTACTGACCCTCTGACAGTGCGGCACTCCCTCAGTACTGACCCTCCGACAGTGCGGCGCTCCCTCAGTACTGACCCTCCGACAGTTCGGCACTCCCTCAGCACTGACCCACCGACAGTGCGTCGCTCCCTCAGTACTGACCCTCCGACAGTGCGGCGCTTCCTCAGTACTGACCCTCCAACAGTGTGGCGCTCCCTCAGTACTGACCCTCCGACAGTGCGGCGCTCCCTCAGTACTGACCCTCCGACAGTTCGGCACTCCCTCAGCACTGACCCACCGACAGTGCGTCGCTCCCTCAGTACTGACCCTCCGACAGTGCGGCGCTCCCTCAGTACTGACCCTCCAACAGTGTGGCGCTCCCTCAGTACAGGCACTGGAGTGAGAGTCTCAAGTTTCTGGAGTGGGGCAGAAACCCACGAGCTTGTAACTCTGAGACAATCGTCCAGGGTCCTTGCTCCTGATGACTGTCCGGTAGCACTCCCTGGAACGTGTGTGAGTGAGGACAGGGTTGGAGACAGCTGTGATGCTCACCATCCATCAGTGATAATTACTGCTCCCTTAAGAATGGAGACAGTGTGACTGTATCTCTGGGAGAGTCAGTGGATTCTAGATGTGGAGTTTACTATTCATTCACAGCCCAGGACTGTCAGACTGGGAGTGAGAATCTCAAGGCCAGAACATGCAGTCCCTGGTCCCTTCTGACCAAAATTAGTCTCAGCATTTCCCCCCCCACAGAGAGAAATAAATTCAGCTTCGGCTCCCTCCCCTTAACTGTGGCCAGGTATTGTCCAAAAGGAGCTGTTACAGTGTCTCCTGGAGTTATCCTCCGTGCTCCAGCTGTGACAAAGGGACATTGCATCCCTGTCATAGTGACATTGCCTTTTGAAAGCAATGCTGAATGGCATTTTTCTTAATTCATTCATGGGATGTGGGCATCACTGGCCAGGCCAGCATTTATTGCCCATCCCTAATTGCCTTTGAGAAGGTGGTGGTGAGCTGCCTTCTTGAACTGCTGCAGTACATTTGCGGTAGGTATACCCACAGTGCCGTTAGGAAGGGAGTTCCAGGATTTTGACCCAGCGACGGTGAAGGAACGGCGATATAGTTCCAAGTCAGGATGGTGTGTGACTTGGAGGGGAACTTGCAGGTGGTGGTGTTCCCATGTATTTGCTGCCCTTGTCCTTCTAGTTGGTGGAGGTCGCGGGTTTGGAAGGTGCTGTCTAAGGAGCCTTGGTGTATTGCTGCAGTGCATCTTGTAGATGGTACACACTGCTGCCATTGTGCGTCGGTGTTGGAGGGAGTGAATGTTTGTAGATGGGGTGCCAATCAAGTGGGCTGCTTTGTTCTGGACGGTGTCAAGCTTTTTGAGTGTTGTTGGAGCTGCACCCATCCAGGCAAGTGGAGAGTATTCCATCACACTCCTGACTTGTGCCTTGTAGATGGTGGACAGGCTTTGGGGAGTCAGGAGGTGAGTTACTCAGTTGAGACTTCCCAGCCTCTGACCTGTATCATTCACACAGGTGGAATGTCTCACACTGGAGCAGAATGTGTGATCTTGCAGAGTGCTGAACTGTCGTGTTCAAACAGTGACGCCCACACTGCTGAGCAATTTGAATCATGAAAAATAAAAATAGTATGGAAAGGATTTATGAAACAAACACTGAGCATTCTGTGTGGGCAGAAGACACCAGGAGGAAATTAAATACTCGAGGCGGGGTGGGGGGGGAGGTGTCCAGTGATTGAATATTCGGAAGCTGAGAGTCAGGTCAGATTATTACAGCACTGAAAAGGTGAGTCGGTGGAGGATGAGTGTGGAGTGTTGGTGAGGACAGTCCCGATACTTGTCACTGAGGGAGGGAACCTGACAGCAGGCCTTTCTCTTCACCCCCAGCCCACTCCTGCCTCCCAATATTCCAAACTTTCTCTCCCAAAGGAGCTGGATCCTTGCCTGTGGAGACGGAGACTGACAAGAGCTGTTACCCGGGCTGGTCATCTTCACGTGGTGAGGGGAGTGTGGCGGGAATCGCGGCTGAGGGTTGCAGCACATTCATTCTTAGAGGTCTTGCCAGGGTAGATGCTGGGGGTGGTGGGGATGGGGGGTGGGGGGAGGGGAAGGGGGAGGTGGGGCATGTTTCCCCCTGGCTCGGGAGTCTCGAACTAGGGGCACAGTCTCAAGTTAAAGGGGTCGGCCCTTGAGGACTGAGATGAAGAGAAATTTCTTCACTCAGAGGGTGGTGAATCTTTCTCTACCCCGGAGAGCTCAAGTATATTCAAGACTGAGATCGATAGATTTTTGGTGACGGAGGGAATTAAGTGAAAGGGCGGGAAAATAGGGTTGAGGTCGAGGATCAGCAATGACCTTATTGAATGGCAGAGCAGGCTCAAGGGGCCGAATGGCCTCCTCATGCCCCTATTTGACGTTAGCAGCGGATGATCTGAGGCAGGGGCACAGATGGATACAGTAGGGCTGTCGTCTCACTGCCTGTCTTTGTTGCTCTTATCTCCCCGCCCCCCCCCGGATAGTTGTCTACATTTGCTGCTCTCCCAACACCTTCCGCCAGCTGATCCTCAATGCCAGGCGGGCGGGCATGACCGACGGGGATTACGCCTTCTTCCACGTGGACGTGTTCGGGGAAAGCCTCCGGGGGGCACGGGGGCGGGCACCATTGTTGCCGTGGAGACGGCAGGACCCGGACGACGAGGACGCCAAAGAGGCCTACGCGGTAAGGCTGCACCATTCCGCCGTGGTTGTTTGAGGTCCGGGCGGGAGGGCGAGTGGGGGAATCTGCACTGGAATGTCTTTACATGAACTTTACATTGAGTTTCGATAGAATTACAGAGAAGTTACATATATTTCTATCATTCCACATCAAATTTCGATAGAATTAGATCGATGTTCAGTTAGTTTACATGGGATTGCACAGCTATAAATAGAACTAATACAGAATGACGTAGAATTATGTAGATTCAAACACAACTTTGCATAGAAACACACTGAAATAACAGCACCAAAACAGGCCACTCGGCCCATCTGCTCTGTGCTGGTGTTTCTGCTCCACTCGAGCCTCCTCCCACCCCCCTCTTCATCTCCCCCTATCCCCATATCCTTCTATTCCTTTCTCCCTCGTGTCATTATCCGGCCTCCCCTTAAATGTATCTCTGCTATTCCCCTCAGCCACTCCCTGTGGTAGCGAGTTCCACATTCTCACCATCTCTCTGGGGAAAGGAGGTTTCTCCTGAATTCCCCATTGGATTTATTAGTATTATGAGGGTTGATTATTATTGATCAGTATTGATTTATTCTTGTATCAGAATGATTTGTGTCATTTCTCTGACTGATGGTGTTCGGTCAGTGTAACAATCTGATGTTCTCTCTCTCTCTCTCAGGCAGTCATGGTGATAACATACAGAGAGCCTGAGAACCCTGAATACAGCCAGTTCGTGCAAGATTTAAAACTATACGCCTTGCAGTATTTCAATTTCACCATCGAGGACACCCTGGTGAGTTCCTGGCAGATGCAGAGACCAGGAGCAGTGAAACACCTTCAGAGAGGCTTTCTGTTGGTACCCTTCCTGTCAGCTGCGTCTCAGTAGGCAGCTCTCCCACCTCCGAGACAGAGACTTGAGCACATAATCCAAGCTCAGACTTCAGTGCAGTACTGAGGGAGTGCCGCACTGACGGAGAGTCAGTACTGAGGGAGCGCCGCACTGTCGGAGGGTCAGTACTGAGGGAGTGCCGCACTGTCAGAGGGTCAGTACTGAGGGAGGGCCGCACTGTCGGAGGGTTAGTACTGAGGGAGTGCCGCACTGTTGGAGGGTCAGTACCGAGGGAGTGCCGCATTGTCAGAGGGTCAGTATTGAAGGAGTGCTGCACAGTTGGAGGGTCAGTACTGAGGGAGTGCCGCACTGTCGGAGGGTCAGTACTGAGGGAGTGCCGCACTGTCGGAGGGTCAGTACTGAGGGAGTGCCGCACAGTTGGAGGGTCAGTACTGAGGGAGCGCCGCACTGTCGGAGGGTCAGTACTGAGGGAGTGCTGCACTGTCGGAGGGTCAGTACTGAGGGAGTGCTGCACTGTCGGAGGGTCAGTACTGAGAGAGTGCTGCCCTGTCAGAGGGTCTGTACTGAGGGAGTGCTGTACTGTCGGAGGGTCAGTACTGAGGGAGTGCTGCACTGTCGGAGGGTCAGTACTGAGGGAGTGCTGCACTGTCGGAGGGTTAGTACTGAGGGAGTGCTGCACTGTTGGAGGGTCAGTACTGAGGGAGTGCTGCCCTGTCGGAGGGTCTGTACTGAGGGAGTGCTGTACTGTCGGAGGTCTGTACTGAGGGAGTGCTGCACTGTCGGAGGTCTGTACTGAGGGAGTGCTGCACTGTCGGAGGTTCAGTACTGAGGGAGTGCTGCACTGTCGGAGGGTCAGTACTGCGGGAGCGCCGCACTGTCGGAGGGTCAGTACTGAGGGAGCGCCGCAATGTCGGAGGGTCAGTACTGAGGGAGTGCCGCACTGTCGGATGGTCAGTACTGAGGGAGTGCTGCACAGTTGGAGGGTCAGTACTGAGGAAACGCCGCACTGTCGGAGGTTCAGTACTGAGGGAGTGCTGCACAGTTGGAGGGTCAGTACTGAGGGAGCGCCGCACTGTCAGAGGGTCAGTACTGAGGGAGTGCCGCATTGTCGGAGGGTCAGTACTGAGGGAGTGCTGCACTGTCGGAGGGTCAGTACTGAGGGAGTGCTGCACTGTCGGAGGGTCAGTACTGAGGGAGTGCTGCACTGTCGGAGGGTCAGTACTGAGGGAGTGCCGCACTGTCAGAGGTTCAGTACTGAGGGAGTGCTGCACTGTCGGAGGGTCAGTACTGAGGGAGTGCTGCACTGTCGGATGGTCAGTACTGAGGGAGTGCTGCACTGTCGGAGGGTCAGTACTGAGGGAGTGCTGCACTGACGGAGGGGGTCAGTACTGAGGGAGTGCTGCACTGTCGGAGGGTCAGTACTGAGGGAGTGCTGCACTGTCGGAGGGTCAGTACTGAGGGAGCGCTGCACAGTCTGAGGGGCAGTACTGAGGGAGTGTCGCACTGTCGGAGGGTCAGTACTGAGGGAGTGCTGCACTGTCGGAGGGTCAGTACTGAGGGAGTGTCGCACTGTCGGAGGGTCAGTACTGAGGGAGTGCTGCACTGTCGGAGAGTCAGTACTGAGGGAGCGCTGCACTGTCAGAGGGTCAGTACTGAGGGAGTGCTGCACTGTCGGAGAGTCATTACTGAGGGAGTGCTGCACTGTCAGAGATGCCATATACAAGTGCAGGTTGTTGTGTTGACAACACAAGATCAGCGATTTACTTCATCTGATTCTACATCCGATGTCGTCACCCCACTCTGTGCTCCTCCTCCCCCACTGCATGTCCTGTATCCTCAGCCTCACCTCTGCCCTGCTTTTCCCTTCCAGATGAATTACATTGCGGGAGCATTCTACGATGGAGTCATGCTGTATGCCCACGCCCTGAATGAGACCCTCGCTGCTGGAGGGACCCCAAGAAATGGGGAAGCCATTACCCGACAGATGTGGAACCGAACCTTCCATGGTAAGCCGAATGTAGCAGTGATCCCAGCAGTCAGTGTAGAGATATCCCCCTGACAGAGAGACAGTGTACAGATATCTCTCTGAGAGACACCAGTCACTGGAGAGATGTCCCCCTGACAGAGAGACAGTGTACAGATATCTCTCTGAGAGACACCAGTCAGTGTAGAGATATCCCCCTGACAGAGAGACAGTGTACAGATATCTCTCTGACAGACACCAGTCAGTGTAGAGATATCCCCCTGACAGAGAGACAGTGTACAGATATCTCTCTGAGAGACACCAGTCAGTGTAGAGATATCCCCCTGACAGAGAGACAGTGTACAGATATCTCTCTGACAGACACCAGTCATTGGAGAGATGTCCCCCTGACAGAGAGACAGTGTACAGATATCTCTCTGACAGACACCAGTCATTGGAGAGATATCCCCCTGACAGAGAGACAGTGTACAGATATCTCTCTGCAGACACCAGTCAGTGTACAGATCTCACTCTGAGAGAGAGGACTGAGAGACACCAGTCAGTGTACAGAAATCACCCTGAGAGAGAGGGACTGTGAGACACCAGTCAGTGTACAGATATCACCCTGAGATAGAGGGACTGAGAGACACCAGTCAGTGTACAGATATCACCCTGAGAGAGAGGCACTGAGAGACACCAGTCAGTGTACAGATATCACCCTGAGAGAGAGGCACTGAGAGACACCAGTCAGTGTACAGAAATCACCCTGAGAGAGAGGGACTGTGAGACACCAGTCAGTGTACAGATATCACCCTGAGATAGAGGGACTGAGAGACACCAGTCAGTGTACAGATATCACCCTGAGAGAGAGGCACTGAGAGACACCAGTCAGTGTACAGATATCACCCTGAGAGAGAGGGACTGAGAGACACCAGTCAGTGTACAGATATCACCCTGAGAGAGAGGGGGCTGAGAGACACCAGTCACTGTACAGATATCTCCTTGAGAGAGACTGACTGAGAGTCACCAGTCAGTGTACAGATTTCACCCTGAGAGAGGGACTGAGAGACACCAGTCAGTGTACAGATATCACCCTGAGAGAGACTGACTGAGAGACACCAGTCAGTGTACAGATATCTCCCTGACAGAGACAGTGTACAGATATCTCTCTGACAGACACCAGTCAGTGTACAGATATCACCCTGGCAGAGAGACAGTGTACAGATATCTCTCTGACAGACACCAGCCAGTGTAGAGATATCCCCCTGACAGAGAGACAGTGTACAGATATCTCTCTGGCAGACACCACTCAGTGTAGAGATATTCCCCTGACAGAGAGACAGTGTACAGATATCTCTCTGACAGACACCAGTCAGTGTAGAGATATCCCCCTGACAGAGAGACAGTGTACAGATATCTCTCTGAGAGACAGCAGTCAGTGTACAGATATCCCCCTGACAGAGAGACAGTGTACAGATATCTCTCTGAGAGACACCAGTCAGTGTAGAGATATCCCCCTGACAGAGAGACAGTGTACAGATATCTCTCTGAGAGACACCAGTCAGTGTAGAGATATCCCCCTGACAGAGAGACAGTGTACAGATATCTCTCTGGCAGACACCACTCAGTGTAGAGATATTCCCCTGACAGAGAGACAGTGTACAGATATCTCTCTGACAGACACCAGTCAGTGTAGAGATATCCCCCTGACAGAGAGACAGTGTACAGATATCTCTCTGAGAGACACCAGTCAGTGTAGAGATATCCCCCTGACAGAGAGACAGTGTACAGATATCTCTCTGGCAGACACCACTCAGTGTAGAGATATTCCCCTGACAGAGAGACAGTGTACAGATATCTCGCTGAGAGACAGCAGTCAGTGTAGAGATATCCCCCTGACGGAGAGACAGTGTACAGATATCTCTGTGACAGACACCAGTCAGTGTAGAAATATCCCCCTGACAGAGAGACAGTGTACAGATATCTCTCTGACAGACACCAGTCAGTGTAGAGATATCCCCCTGACAGAGAGACAGTGTACAGATATCTCTGTGACAGACACCAGTCAGTGTAGAAATATCCCCCTGACAGAGAGACAGTGTACAGATATCTCTCTGACAGACACCAGTCAGTGTAGAGATATCCCCCTGACAGAGAGACAGTGTACAGATATCTCTGTGACAGACACCAGTCAGTGTAGAGATATCCCCCTGACAGAGAGACAGTGTACAGATATCTCTCTGAGAGACACCAGTCAGTGTACAGATATGACCCTGAGAGAGTGACTGAGAGACACCAGTCAGTGTACAGATATCACCCTGAGAAAGATCGGACTGAGAGACACCAGTCAGTGTACAGATATCACCCTGAGAGGGAGGGACTGAGAGAAACCAGTCAGTGTACAGATATCACCCTGAGAGGGAGGGACTGAGAGAAACCAGTCAGTGTACAGATATCTCCCTGAGAGAGAGAGACTGAGAGACACCAGTCAGTGTACAGATATCACCCCGAGGGAGGGGGACTGAGAGACACCAGTCAGTGTAGAGATATTCCCCTGACAGAGAGACAGTGTACAGATATCTCTCTGAGAGACACCAGTCAGTGTATTGATATCCCCCTGACAGAGAGACAGTGTACAGATATCTCTCTGACAGACACCAATCAGTGTAGAGATATCCCCCTGACAGAGAGACAGTGTACAGATATCTCTCTGACAGACACCAGTCAGTGTAGAGATATCCCCCTGACAGAGAGACATTGTACAGATATCTCTCTGACAGACACCAGTCAGTGTAGAGATATCCCCCTGACAGAGAGACAGTGTACAGATATCTCTCTGACAGACACCAATCAGTGTAGAGATATCCCCCTGACAGAGAGACAGTGTACAGATATCTCTCTGACAGACACCAGTCAGTGTACAGATATCACTCTGAGAGAGAGGGACTGAGAGACACCAGTCAGTGTACAGATATCACCCTGAGAGACACCAGTCAGTGTACAGATATCGCCCTGAGAGAGAGGGACTGAGAGACACCAGTCAGTGTACAAATATCACCCTGAGAGAGAGGGACTGAGAGACACCAGTCAGTGTACAGATATCACCCTGAGAGAGAGGGACTGAGAGACACCAGTCAGTGTACAGATATCACCCTGTGAGAGAGGCACTGAGAGACACCAGTCAGTGTACAGATATCACCCTGAGAGAGAGGGACTGAGAGACACCAGTCAGTGTACAGATATCACCCTGACAGAGAGGGACTGAGAGACACCAGTCAGTGTACAGATATCACCCTGAGAGGGAGGGACTGAGAGAAACCAGTCAGTGTACAGATATCTCCCTGAGAGAGAGAGACTGAGAGACACCAGTCAGTGTACAGATATCACCCCGAGGGAGGGAGACTGAGAGACACCAGTCAGTGTAGAGATATTCCCCTGACAGAGAGACAGTGTACAGATATCTCTCTGAGAGACAGCAGTCAGTGTAGAGATATCCCCCTGACAGAGAGACAGTGTACAGATATCTCTCTGACAGACACCAGTCAGTGTAGAGATATCCCCCTGACAGAGAGACAGTGTACAGATATCTCTCTGACAGACACCAGTCAGTGTAGAGATATCCCCCTGACAGAGAGACAGTGTACAGATATCTCTCTGAGAGACACCAGTCAGTGTAGAGATATCCCCCTGACAGAGAGACAATGCACAGATATCTCTCTGACAGACACCAGTCAGTGTAGAGATATCCCCCTGACAGAGAGACAGTGTACAGATATCTCTCTGAGAGACACCAGTCAGTGTAGAGATATCCCCCTGACAGAGAGACAGTGTACAGATATCTCTCTGAGAGACAGCAGTCAGTGTAGAGATATCCCCCTGACAGAGAGACAGTGTACAGATATCTCTCTGACAGACACCAGTCAGTGTATTGATATCCCCCTGACAGAGAGACAGTGTACAGATATCTCTCTGACAGACACCAGTCAGTGTACAGATATCACTCTGAGAGAGAGGGACTGAGAGACACCAGTCAGTGTACAGATATCGCCCTGAGAGAGAGGGACTGAGAGACACCAGTCAGTGTACAGATATCACCCTGAGAGACACCAGTCAGTGTACAGATATCACCCTGAGAGAGAGGGACTGAGAGACACCAGTCAGTGTACAGATATCACCCTGAGAGAGAGGCACTGAGAGACACCAGTCAGTGTACAGATATCACCCTGAGAGAGAGGGACTGAGAGACACCAGTCAGTGTACAGATATCACCCTGAGAGAGAGGGACTGAGAGACACCAGTCACTGTACAGATATCTCCCTGAGAGATAGAGACTGAGAGACTCCAGTCAGTGTACAGATTTCACCCTGAGAGAGACTGACTGAGAGACACCAGTCAGTATTCCGATATCTCCCTGAGAGTGAGGGACTGAGAGACACCAGTCAGTGTACAGATATCACCCTGAGGGAGAGGGACTGAGAGACACCAGTCAGTGTACAGATATCACCCTGAGAGAGACTGACTGAGAAACACCAGTCAGTGTACAGATATCACCCTGGCAGAGAGACAGTGTACAGATATCTCTCTGACAGACACCAGTCAGTGTTGAGATATCCCCCTGATGGAGAGACAGTGTACAGATATCTCTCTGACAGACACCAGTCAGTGTAGAATTATCCCCCTGACAGAGACAGTGTACAGATATCTCTCTGAGAGACAGCAGTCAGTGTAGAGATATCCCCCTGACAGAGAGAGACAGTGTACAGATATCACTCTGACAGACACCCGTCAGTGTAGAGATATCCCCCTGACAGAGAGAGACAGTGTACAGATACCTCTCTGACAGACACCAGTCAGTGTAGAGATATGACCCTGAGAGAGTGACTGAGAGACACCAGTCAGTGTACAGATGTCACCCTGAGAAAGATCGGACTGAGAGACACCAGTCAGTGTACAGATATCACCCTGAGAGAGAGGGACTGAGAGACACCAGTCAGTGTACAGTTATCACCCTGAGAGAGAGACTGAGAGACACCAGTCAGTGTACAGGTATCACCCTGAGAGAGAGGGACTGAGAGACACCAGTCAGTGTACAATATCACCCTGAGAGAGAGGGACTGAGAGACACCAGTCAGTGTACAGATATCTCCCTGAGAGAGAGGGACTGAGAGACACCAGTCAGTGTACAGATATCACCCTGAGAGAGGGACTGAGAGACACCAGTCAGTGTACAATATCACCCTGAGAGAGAGGGACTGAGAGACACCAGTCAGTGTACAGATATCTCCCTGAGAGAAAGGTACTTGGAGACACCAGTCAGTGTACCGATATCACCCTGAGGGAGAGAGACTGAGAGACACCAGTCAGTGTACAGATATCACTCTGAGAGAGAGGGACTGAGAGACACCAGTCAGTGTACAGATATCACCCTGAGAGACACCAGTCAGTGTACAGATATCACTCTGAGAGAGAGGGACTGAGAGACACCAGTCAGTGTACAGATATCACTCTGAGAGAGAGGGACTGAGAGACACCAGTCAGTGTACAGATATCACTCTGAGAGAGAGGGGACTGAGAGACACCAGTAGTGTACAGATATCACCCTGAAAGAGAGGGGACTGAGAGACACCAGTCAGTGTCGAGATATCCCCTGACAGAGAGACAGTGTACAGATATCTCTCTGACAG
This sequence comes from Heterodontus francisci, assembly GCF_036365525.1. NCBI lineage: Eukaryota > Metazoa > Chordata > Chondrichthyes > Heterodontiformes > Heterodontidae > Heterodontus > Heterodontus francisci. The sequence continues at coordinate 18,267,149 of NC_090416.1, forward strand.
ACACCAGTCAATGGTAGAGATATCCCCCTGACAGAGAGACAGTGTACAGATATCTCTCTGAGAGACACCAGTCAAGTGGTTGAGATATCCCCCTGACAGAGAGACAGTGTACAGATATCTCTCTGAGAGACACCAGTCAGTGTAGAGATATCCCCCTGACAGAGAGACAGTGTACAGATATCTCTCTGACAGACACCAGTCAGTGTAAAGATATCACCCTGAGAGAGAGGGACTGAGAGACACCAGTCAGTGTACAGATATCACCCTGAGAGAGAGGGACTGAGAGACACCAGTCAGTGTACAGATATCTCCCTGAGAGAGAGGGGACTGAGAGACACCAGTCAGTGTATAGATATCACCCTGAGAGAGAGAGACTGAGAGACACCAGTCAGTGTACAGATATCACCCTGAGAGAGAGAGACTGAGAGACACCAGTCAGTGTACAGATATCACCCTGAGAGAGAGGGACTGAGAAACACCAGTCAGTGTACAGATATCTCCCTGAGAGAGAGGGGACTGAGAAACACCAGTCAGTGTATAGATATCACCCTGAGAGAGAGAGACTGAGAGACACCAGTCAGTGTACAGATATCACCCTGAGAGAGAGAGACTGAGAGACACCAGTCAGTGTACAGATATCACCCTGAGAGAGAGGGACTGAGAGACACCAGTCAGTGTGCAGAGGTCACCCTGAGAGGGACTGAGAGACACCAGTCAGTGTACAGATATCACCCTGAGAGAGAGGGGATTGAGAGACACCAGTCATTGTACAGATATCACCCTGAGAGAGAGGGACTGAGAGACACCAGTCAGTGTGGAGATATCACCCTGAGAGAGAGAGACTGAGAGACACCAGTCAGTGTACAGATATCACCCTGAGAGAGAGGGACTGAGAGACACCAGTCAGTGTACAGATATCACCCTGAGAGAGAGGGACTGAGAGACACCAGTCAGTGTACAGATATCACCCTGAGAGAGAGGGACTGAGAGACACCAGTCAGTGTACAAATATCACCCTGAGAGAGAGGGGACTGAGAGACACCAGTACAGATATCTCCTTCTCCATGTGGAAATGGGGAGTGGGTGAGTCGGGTGTGAGTGGAGTGGAGGATTGAGGATTGGGAGGAGGTGGGCAGGGAAATTCCCGCATTGGTGGATGACTCATTTTCCATCGTTTTCCGTTTTACTCTCTGCAGGAGTGACTGGTTTTCTGAAGATGGATGAAAATGGGGACAGGGAGAATGATTACTCACTGTGGGACATGACCGACACTGATTCTGGAACCTTCCAGGTCAGAAAATCTCCTTCCTTTCTCCTCATGGTGCTCCCTCACAGTATTCCGGGTGCCTTTCTCATCACTGTTGTAACATGGGAAACACTCCCTGCCCTTTGTCTTCCTGATCTGTAAGGTGTCAGCTGTCAATCAGTGGCTTACACTCTCGCCTCCTTTGAAAGAGATGCTGTCTTTCAGATACGATATTAAACCGGTCTGCCCTCTCAGATGGACATAAAAGATCCCAAGGCCATTATTTCAGAGAAGAGAAGGGGAGTTCATTGCAGCCAACATTTATCATTCAACCATTGTTACCATAACAGATTATCAGGACATTATCAATGATTGTTGCTGACAGCTTGCTGTGTGCAAATTGTTTGTTGCATTTCCTCCATTACAACAGTACTGTCCCACCAACAGTGCAGCACTCCCTCAGTACTGACCCTCCGAAGGTGCGGCACTCCCTCAGTACTGACCCTCCGACAGTGCGGCACTCCCTCAGTACTGACCCTCCGACAGTGCGGCACTCCCTCAGTACTGACCCTCCAACTGTGCTGCACTCCCTCAGTACTGACCCTCCGACAGTGCGGCACTCCCTCAGTACTGACCCTCCGACAGTGCGGCACTCCCTCAGTACTGACCCTCCAACTGTGCTGCACTCCCTCAGTACTGACCCTCCGACAGTGCTGCACTCCCTCAGTACTGACCCTCCGACAGTGCTGCACTCCCTCAGTACTGACCCTCCGACAGTGCTGCACTCCCTCAGTACTGACCCTCCGACAGTGCTGCACTCCCTCAGTACTGACCCTCCGACAGTGCTGCACTCCCTCAGTACTGACCCTCCGACAGTGCTGCACTCCCTCAGTACTGACCCTCCGACAGTGCTGCACTCCCTCAGTACTGACCCTCCGACAGTGCTGCACTCCCTCAGTACTGACCCTCCGACAGTGCTGCACTCCCTCAGTACTGACCCTCCGACAGTGCTGCACTCCCTCAGTACTGACCCTCCGACAGTGCTGCACTCCCTCAGTACTGACCCTCCGACAGTGCTGCACTCCCTCAGTACTGACCCTCTGACAGTGCTGCACTCCCTCAGTACTGCTTTGGAAGTGTCAGCCTGGATTCTGAGCTCAGGTCTCTGAAGTGAGCCTTGACGCCATGTCCTTCTGACCCAGAGGCGAGACCGACAGCCGCTGAGTCGGGGGCTGGCAGCCATTTAATATTCCTTTCCATTTCGTCAGGTGGTGTCACATTACAACGGGACCATGAAGAGAATCCTGCCTGTTGCTGGAGTGGAGATTCACTGGCCTGGGAACACTGTGCCGAAGGATGTTCCTCGGTGTGGATTTGAAAATGAAAATCCGGCCTGCCAGAAAGGTCAGAGTTCATTAGTGGTACCGAGCGGTCAGTTGGTGGAGGTGGAGAGATCGCAGCCTATTTACCCAGAGAGAGAATGGCCCAACGAAGGCTACTTTCTCCCTTTACCCCAATCTTAGGGTGTAGATTGATTGATTCAGGTGCTGTCGTGCAGTGGGTATGTTACTGGCCTGGTAATATGGAGAACATGAGTTCAAATCCTTGCATGGCAGTTTGAGAATTAAACTTAGCCCCATTGTCTCAGGATAAGGGAATCGGCCATTTCGGACTGAGACGAGGATAAATTTCATCGTTCAGACGGTGGTGAGTCTTTAGAATTCTCAACCCCAAGACAGCTGTGTCTGCTCGGTCGCTGAGTGTATTCAAGAGTGAGATGGATAGATTTTTTGGGTGTTGAGGGCATCAACGGATATGGGGAGCCATGATCTTACTGCGGTGCAGCAGGCTCGAGGGGCCGAATGGCCTACCCCTGCTGTTATTTCCGGTCTTCTTCTCCCTACCGGGGTGTGGGGGCTGGAGCGGGGGCGCCAACCTTTTTGCTGGGGTACGTGTTGCCGTGAGAGTTGGCGCAGTCTCTGATATCTCAGCTGAGGCCGAACCACGCCCTATCCCCAGTCCTGCACTTTGGCCAATGTCCGCATCACGGAATCCTACAGCACAGAAGGAGGCCATTCGGCCCATCACGCCTGTGCCGGTTCTTTGGCCGAGCCATCCAGTTGACCCCACTCCCTCTGCTGTTTCCCCATAGAAGAATGTAACAATTCGAGGAAACCTCCTCCGGAACCCTCGCCAAGGCTTTAATGTGTGGGGCCTATTGATGATGTCCAGGATTCCACACGGATCCCATCCGGCAGGAGTTCCTGGATGGTGATGTGGGGCAGGAACCCTGGCTGATATTCCCTCCCACCTTTCCCTCCTCCCAAGCGCAGAGGTTACACAAGTCCCCTTCTGATACAAAATGGACCATTGCCCATTGATTCTGCCGTACGCTATCAGAATATTTCTTGCTGAGACTTTTCCTTCTTCCTCAGGGAGAGCGTTTACGATGCTGGAGGTCCTATCGATCGTTGTCAGTCTGATTCTCCTCATCATAACCATCTCCTCATTTCTGATCTACAGGTAATGGAAAGTTAGGAGGGTGCTTGGCAATGGGGTGTGTTACTCCATGAGAGAGGGTGTGATTATTCTTACAGAGTCCTGCATCGAATTTACAGCAGCGAAACAGGTGGGCTGGGCACCCAAACCCATCGCTAATTTATCTTGTACTTCCCCTGGCAGATGACGAGGTGGTTGTTGCATTGCTGAGGTTTCCAGGTGAGGGGTTTAACAATTGGACAGCTTTTCCAAAGGGCTAGAAGGGGCATGATGGGCCAACTGGCCTCACTCTGTGCTGTATTGTTGAATGACTCTCTAGGAAAGCCAGCCTCTTGTCAATGAATGTTCTTTCTTCACTATGCACTTTGGTCGGACGAATAGAAAAGCAGAATATTTTTGAAAAAGGTGAGAGACGAGCAAAAAATTAACACGCAGGTATTTCGGAGGGCAAACGGTCGATCTTTTTTTCTATTCTTTCATGGGATGTGAGTGCCGCAGGCTCAGCTAGCGTTTATTGCCCATCCCTATTCGCCTTTAGTGCGAGGGAATTGGACCATGAGAGTAAGGAAGTCTTATTGTAGTTGTATCAGGTTATGATGAGACCACACCTGGAGTACGGTGTACAGTTTTAATCTCCGTATATAAGGAACCATCGACTTACCTTTCGAGGGGGTGCAGCGAAGGTCCACAAGATGGCTCCTGGATGAGAGGGTTGATCTACGAGGAGAGATTTAGTAGAATGGCCCATATTCAATGGAGTTATGAAGAATGAGAGATGATCTCATTGAAACAAACAAAATCCCGAACGGTCTTGACAGGGTAGTTGCGGAGGGGCTGTTTCCTCCGGACTGGAGCGTCTACAACTCGGCGGCTTGTCTCAGGATGAGCAATCGGCCATTTCAGACTGAGGAGGAGGTGTTTCTTCACTCAGAGGGTGGTGAATCTTTGGAATTCCCTACTCCAGAGAGCAGTGGAGGCTCAGACGTTGCGTCTATTCAGGACAGAGATCGATAGAGTTTTGGACACTGAGCTGAATCGGGGGACCGGGTGGGATTAGAGTTGAGGTCGATGATCAGCCAGGATCTTTTTGAATGGCAGAACAGGCTCAAGGGGCCGAATGGCCTTCTTTAGCCCCTGTTTCTTCCCTTCTTTTGCAGGAAGTTTAAGCTGGAGAAGGAGCTGGCAAGTGAACTGTGGCGTATACGCTGGGAAGACATTCAACTCAACAACATGGAGAAGAACCTGCGGAGTATGGGCAGCAAGCTAACCCTGTCACTGGTAAGAGATCCGGCCTTTCTCCACTGTGTGGGACCCACTTCGGGAGAGACGAGGACAGGTGCGACAGAACTGACATTGTCCACACTTCCTTACAACCAAAGTTCAGTTTGGGCTCTTTCAACTCAGTGAGTTCACTGTCAGCTGTGGTGTAGAGATTAGCTCTCTCTCTCTCTCTCCCCATCCTCAATATCTCTCTCTCTCTCTCTCCCCACCCTCGCTGTCTCTCTCTCTCTCTCTCTCCCCACCCTCACTGTCTCTCTCTCTCCCCACCCTCGCTGTCTCTCTCTCTCCCCACCCTCAATGTCTCTCTCTCTCTCTCTCTCCCCACCCTCGCTGTCTCTCTCTCTCTCTCCCCACCCTCGCTGTCTCTCTCTCACTCTCTCCCCACCCTTGCGGTCTCTCTCTCTCTCTTTCTCTGCCCCCCCACCCTCGCTGTCTGTCTGTCTCTCTCTCTCTCCACCCTTGCGGTCTCTTTCTCTCCCCCCCCCCCCCCCCACCCTCGCTGTCTGTCTGTCTGTCTCTCTCTCCCCACCCTCGCAGTCTCTCTCACTCTCTTTCTCTCTCTCTCTCTCTCCCCACCCTTGCGGTCTCTCTCTCTCTCTTTCTCTGCCCCCCCACCCTCGCTGTCTCTCTCACTCTCTCTCTCTCCACCCTTGCGGCCTCTTTCTCTCCCCCCCCCCACCCTCGCTGTCTGTCTGTCTGTCTCTCTCTCCCCACCCTCGCAGTCTCTCTCACTCTCTTTCTCTCTCTCTCTCTCTCCCCACCCTTGCGGTCTCTCTCTCTCTTTCTCCCCCCCCCCTCCCCCCCCACCCTCGCTGTCTGTCTGTCTCTCTCTCTCTGTCTCTCCCCACCCTCGCTGTCTGTCTCTCTCTCTCTCTCCCCACCCTCGCTGTCTGTCTGTCTGTCTCTCTCTCTCTCTCCCCACCCTCGCTGTCCCTCTCTCTCTCTCTCTCCCACCACCCTCGCTGTCTCTCTCTCTCTCTCTCTCTTCCCCCCCCTCCCCCCCCCGCCCCCCGGTCTCTGTCTGTCTGTCTGTCTCTCTCCCCCCTCACTGTCTCTCTCTCTCTCTCCCCACCCTCACTGTCTCTCTCTCTCCCCACCCTCAGTCTCTCTCTCTCTCTCTCTATCTCCCCCCCCCTCGCTCTCTCTCTCTCTCCCCCCTCACTGTCTCTCTCTCTCTCTCTCCCCCACCCTCGCTGTCTCTCTCTCTCTCTCTCTCCCCCCTCGCTGTCTCTCTCTCTCTCTCTCTCTCTCTCCACCCTCACTCTCTCTCTCTCTCTCTCTCTCTCCCCCCTCGCTGTCTCTCTCTCTCTCTCTCTCTCCCCACCCTCTCTCTCTCTCTCTCTCTCTCCCTCCCCCCTCGCTGTCTCTCTCTCTCTCTCTCCCCACCCTCACTCTCTCTCTCTCTCCCTCTCCCCCCCCCTCACTGTCTCTCTCTCTCTCGCTGTCTGTCTCGTGCCTCTGAGTCAGAAGCTCATATGTTTGAGTCCCCATTCCAAAGATCTGAGGACAAATTCCAGGATTGACTCTTCCGGGAATGCTGCACTGTCAGAGGTGCAGTCTTTCGGGTGAGTCAATAAACCGAGGCCCTGTCTGCCCCTCTCCCGTGGATGTAAAGATCCCACGGGCCACTTTTGGAAGAAGAGCACGGTGGGGGGTGGGGGGGGGGGGTGGTGCGGGGGTGAGTTCTCCCTGCTGTCCTGGGGCCAGTACTTAACCCTCAACCAATATCACGAAAAACAGATGATCGGGTCATTATCTCAACTCTGTACGGGAATTGACAACTGCATTACTTACATTACACATGTAACTACACTGTCAAGAGTTTCAATAGCTGTGAAGTGCCGAGAGTCAGCCCATTCCCCCCTGTGACTGTCTGCCCATTCCCCCAGTGACGGGCGGCCCCTTCCCCCCCCCAGTGACGGGCGGCCCCTTCCCCCCCCAGTGACGGGCGGCCCCTTCCCCCCCCCCCCAGTGACGGGCGGCCCCTTCCCCTCCCCAGTGACAGGCGGCCCCCCCCCACCCCCCCCCCCCCCCCCAGTGACAGGCGGCCCACCCCCCCCCAGTGACAGGTGGCCCCATCCCCCCCCAGTGACAGGCGGCCCCATCCCCCCCCCAGTGACAGGTGGCCTATTCCCTCCAGTGACAGGCGGCCCCTTCCCCCCAGTGACAGGCGGCCCCTTCCCCCCAGTGACAGGCGGCCCCACATCCCTCCCCAGTGACAGGCGGCCCCCCCCCCCAGTGACAGGCGGGCCCCCCCCAGTGACAGGCGGCCCCCCCCCCCCCCAGTGACAGGCGGCCCCATCCCCCCCGCAGTGACAGGCGGCCCCATCCCCCCCGCAGTGACAGGCGGGCCCCCCCCAGTGACAGGCGGCCCCCCCCCCCCCAGTGACAGGCGGCCCCATCCCCCCCCGCAGTGACAGGCGGCCCCGTTGCCCCCAGTGACAGGCGGCCCCCGTTGCCCCCAGTGACAGGCGGCCCATTCCTCCAGTGACATGAGGCCCATTCCTCCAGTGACATGAGGCCCATTCCCCCAGTGACATGAGGCCCATTCCCCCCAGTGACAGGCGGCCCCTTCCCCCCAGTGACAGGCGACCCATTCCCCCAGTGACAGGCGACCCATTCCTCCAGTGACATGAGGCCCATTCCCCCCAGTGACATGAGGCCCATTCCCCCCAGTGACAGGCGGCCCCTTCCCCCCAGTGACAGGCGACCCATTCCCCCAGTGACAGGCGACCCATTCCCCCAGTGACATGAGACCCATTCCCCCAGTGACATGAGACCCATTCCCCCAGTGACATGAGGCCCATTCCCCCAGTGACATGAGGCCCATTCCTCCAGTGACATGAGGCCCACTCCTCCAGTGACATGAGGCCCATTCCCCCAGTGACATGAGGCCCATTCCTCCAGTGACATGAGGCCCATTCCCCCAGTGACATGAGACCCATTCCCCCAGTGACATGAGACCCATTCCTCCAGTGACATGAGGCCCATTCCTCCAGTGACATGAGGCCCATTCCCCCAGTGACATGAGACCCATTCCTCCAGTGACAGGCGGCCCATTCCCCCAGTGACATGAGGCCCATTCCTCCAGTGACATGAGACCCATTCCTCCAGTGACATGAGGCCCATTCCTCCAGTGACATGAGGCCCATTCCTCCAGTGACATGAGACCCATTCCTCCAGTGACATGAGACCCATTCCCCCCAGTGACATGAGGCCCATTCCCCCAGTGACATGAGGCCCATTCCTCCAGTGACATGAGGCCCATTCCTCCAGTGACATGAGACCCATTCCTCCAGTGACATGAGGCCCATTCCTCCAGTGACATGAGACCCATTCCCCCCAGTGACATGAGACCCATTCCTCCAGTGACATGAGACCCATTCCCCCAGTGACATGAGGCCCATTCCCCCAGTGACATGAGGCCCATTCCCCCAGTGACATGAGGCCCATTCCCCCTGTGACATGAGGCCCATTCCCCCTGTGACATGAGGCCCATTCCCCCAGTGACATGAGGCCCATTCCTCCAGTGACATGAGGCCCATTCCTCCAGTGACATGAGACCCATTCCTCCAGTGACATGAGGCCCATTCCTCCAGTGACATGAGACCCATTCCCCCCAGTGACATGAGACCCATTCCTCCAGTGACATGAGACCCATTCCCCCAGTGACATGAGGCCCATTCCCCCAGTGACATGAGGCCCATTCCCCCAGTGACATGAGGCCCATTCCTCCAGTGACATGAGGCCCATTCCCCCTGTGACATGAGGCCCATTCCCCCAGTGACATGAGGCCCATTCCTCCAGTGACATGAGGCCCATTCCTCCAGTGACATGAGACCCATTCCTCCAGTGACATGAGGCCCATTCCTCCAGTGACATGAGACCCATTCCCCCCAGTGACATGAGACCCATTCCTCCAGTGACATGAGACCCATTCCCCCAGTGACATGAGGCCCATTCCCCCAGTGACATGAGGCCCATTCCCCCAGTGACATGAGGCCCATTCCCCCTGTGACATGAGGCCCATTCCTCCAGTGACATGAGACCCATTCCTCCAGTGACATGAGGCCCATTCCTCCAGTGACATGAGACCCATTCCCCCAGTGACATGAGGCCCATTCCCCCAGTGACATGAGACCCATTCCCCCAGTGACATGAGGCCCATTCCCCCAGTGACATGAGGCCCATTCCCCCTGTGACATGAGGCCCCTTCCCCCCTGTGACATGAGGCCCATTCCCCCAGTGACATGCGGCCCATTTTGATATATCTTTTGAACAATAATTTATGGGGAGAAATCTTTTTGGGAAATTCCAGTAGCTGATGATAATCTTTTCCTTCCAGCATGGTTCGAACTATGGGTCCTTGGTGACGAATGACGGGCAATATCAGGTGTATGCCAAGACAGCATATTACAAGGTAGGGAATCACAGAGAAAGGCACAAAACCCCACCCTCAAATTGATCCCAAAGTTGTTTTTAACTACATCTTGGTGTATGTGGGAATACAGGTGCTAATGGTTTTAAAATGGTCCCAGAACTGAGAGGGTATAACTATCAGGAAGGGCTAAACAGGCTGGGGCTCTTTTCTTGAGGATAGAGAAGGCTGAGGGGTGACCTGATTTAGAATTATGAAAGGGATCAGTAGGGCATGTTGGGGAGACCAGAACTAGAGGTCATCAGTGTACGATAGTAATAAATCCAATGGGGAATTCAGGAGAAACCTCCTTTCCCCGGAGAGTGGTGAGAATGTGGAACTCGCTACCACAGGGAGTGGTTGAGGGGAATAGCAGAGATACATTTAAGGGGAAGCTGGATAAACACATGAGGGAGAAAAGAATTGGAGAATAAGCTGATGGGGTGAGATGAAGTCGAGTGGAAGGGGGCTCATGTGGACCAGACAGGCTGAATGAGCAGTTTCACTGCTGTACATTCCATGTAATGGTCCCAGTCTACACCCAATGGTGCCCGTGAGGATAAGGCATCCCAGCATTAGGTGACTCTTGTGCTCTGTGGGGGTTGGGGTCGCCACCTTGTTTTTAGCCGAACCCTTTCTTATTTTCTGCTCGTCTCTCATTTCTCTCCCCTCAGGGAAACATCGTGGCCATTAAACACATCAATCGGAAGAGGGTGGAGCTGACTCGTAATGTGCTTTTCGAGCTGAAACACGTACGTCCCAGACCAGTGTCTTTCACTCTCCTGCCTCCATCTCTTACTTCTCTTTCCCTGGCTGTGGTTTTTTTTCTCTCTCTTCTTTTTCTGACCAGCTCAAATCCTGCAGGCTCCACTGGTAAACTTGTGCTCAGCTCTGGGTTTGGTGGGATGAGAATGGAGCATTTGGGAATTTTCCAGATATTTGAATAGATATTTTACAGTGCAGCAAATCCACAGCTTATATTACAAGTACAGCGGGAGATTTATTCCTGTCCTGTTTTCTCTCCTCTGTTGCTCCTTTCCTGAAGGCATTGATCCCTTGCTTCGGGTATGGATGTACAAGCGATGGGCACCCACCAGGAACTCACCCACGCTGCAGTTCAATTCTCAACCTCAGTGGTGAGCTTTGGCACACGGCTCGAACACTGAGATTGCCAAGCCTCAACCCTGATTCTCGCATGTACTTCCAGTTGGAATTACTGGACGGTGATCAGAGTTGGATCCTAGGCAACTTCTTTTTCACCACTTCCTCACTTCCACCTCCATCCCTTCCGCACCCCTTTCCTCAAGTCAAGAATTATGAGGACAGTTGTCATGTCTCTGCTACTGTCCACTATCTAACTCTCCACAGATTGAACTTTTGGACCTTTACTCCCCTCAAAGGCTCATAAACACAAAACAAGGGATTGAAGCTTTGAGTAAAGAACAGTTGCACCATCAGGGTGTAACCCCGCATTGTCAGGTATCGAATCGGAGGCTTGTTGCAATGTTGTAAATGCTACTCCCTGGAACCTTCTGACCTGCTGGGTTTGTGGGACACTGACTGGGGTTATGGGCTGTTGCTATGGGGACTAAGCCCTTTGCTTCATAGAATCATAGAAAAGTACACTTCAGGAGGAGGCCATAAATTCCATATAACTTCCCGGCTTTTGAACTCGACGCCTCTATATATAAAATCCATGATCTCATATACTCTATTAACCGCTTTGTTAACCTGTCCTCCCACCTTCAAAGATTTGTGCAGAAACACACCCAGGTGTCTCTTTTCTTGCACCCCCTTAAAAACTGTGCCATTTATCTTGATTTGTCTCTCTTCATTCTTCCTACAAGATGTATTGCCTCATTTCCCTGTGTTGAGTTTCATCTGCTATGTGCCTCCCCATTCCAGCCTATCTGTGTCCTCTTGCAGTCTGTTACTATCTTCCTCAGTATTTACTGCACATCTAAGTTTTGTTGTCTGCAGATTTCGAAACGGTGCCTTGTACCCACCTCTCCCCTCCCCCCCCCAAGTCATTAATGTCTACTTAAAACAGCCTTGTTCCTTTTACTGAACCTTAAATAAGTCCATTGTATACCTCCCTCCAAATCGAAGAACAGATATTCACGACAACTCTGTTTTCTGTCCCTTAGCCTATTTTGTATCCAGACTGTTATTGCCCCTTTTATCCTACAGTCTTTGCTGAGTTGGTACTTGATAGGCTGGATACCGGGTGGATGTTTCCTCTTGTGGGAGAGACTAGAACTGGGGGGCACAGTTTAATAATAAGCAGTCTCCCTTTTAAGACGGAGGTGAGGAGAAATGTTTTTTCTGAGGGTCGTTAGTCTGTGGAATTCTCTTCCCCAGGGAGCAGTGGAGGCTGGGTCATTGAATATATTCAAGGCTGAGTTAGATCAGATTTTTGATAGACAAGAGAGTCGAGGGTTACACGGGGGCAAACAGAAAAGTGGAGTTGAGACCACAACCAGATCAGCCATGATCTTATCGAATGGCGGAACAGGTTTGAAGGGCCGAATGGCCTAAGCCTGCTCCTAAGTCTTATGATTTCTGTGCAATGGGAGTGAATGGGGAAGGGCTTTGGTCCATTGGGATTGTGTACAATGGGAGTGAATGGGGAAGGGGTTTGATCCGTTGGGATTGTGTACAATGGGAGTGAATGGGGAAGGGGTTTGATCCGTTGGGATTGTGTACAATGGGAGTGAATGGAAAGGGGTTTGATCCGTTGGGATTGCGTACAATGGGAGTGAATGGGGAAGGGGTTTGATCCGTTGGGATTGTGTACAATGGGAGTGAATGGGGAAGGGGTTTGATCCGTTGGGATTGTGTACAATGGGAGTGAATGGGAAGGGGTTTGATCCGTTGGGATTGTGTACAATGGGAGTGAATGGAAAGGGGTTTGATCCGTTGGGATTGCGTACAATGGGAGTGAATGGAAAGGGGTTTGATCCGTTGGGATTGCGTACAATGGGAGTGAACGGGAAGGGGTTTGATCCATTGGGATTGTATACAATGGGAGTGAATGGGAAGGGGTTTGATCCGTTGGGATTGCGTACAATGGGAGTGAATGGGAAGGGGTTTGATCCGTTGGGATTGTGTACAATGGGAGTGAATGGGAAGGGGTTTGATCCGTTGGGATTGTATACAATGGGAGTGAATGGGAAGGGGTTTGATCCGTTGGGATTGCGTACAATGGGAGTGAATGGGAAGGGGTTTGATCCGTTGGGATTGTGTACAATGGGAGTGAATGGAAAGGGGTTTGATCCGTTGGGATTGCGTACAATGGGAGTGAATGGGGAAGGGGTTTGATCCGTTGGGATTGTGTACAATGGGAGTGAATGGGGAAGGGGTTTGATCCGTTGGGATTGTGTACAATGGGAGTGAATGGGAAGGGGTTTGATCCATTGGTATTGTGTACAATGGGAGTGAATGGGAAGGGTTTGATCCGTTGGGATTGTGTACAATGGGAGTGAATGGAAAGGGGTTTGATCCGTTGGGATTGCGTACAATGGGAGTGAATGGAAAGGGGTTTGATCCGTTGGGATTGCGTACAATGGGAGTGAACGGGAAGGGGTTTGGATCCATTGGGATTGTGTACAATGGGAGTGAATGGAAAGGGGTTTGATCCGTTGGGATTGTGTACAATGGGAGTGAACGGGAAGGGGTTTGATCCATTGGGATTGTATACAATGGGAGTGAATGGAAAGGGGTTTGATCCGTTGGGATTGCGTACAATGGGAGTGAATGGGAAGGGGTTTGATCCGTTGGGATTGCGTACAATGGGAGTGAATGGGAAGGGGTTTGATCCACTCGGATCTAAACAGTGTGAATGTAGGTATTGTAAAATGTGTGCCTTTATCTCAGTCCATGTGTTGTCTGGTCAGCTGACCATTACTGCGGAGTGATTGGCAGACAGCACTCCATGTCCTTCATGGTGAATGAGTGTGGCACATGGTCAGAAGCAAAGGTCTGAAGGCTGGCCACAGTGTGGGTTGTGATCCTGCTCAGTCTTTCTCTGACTGTCACGTTCTCTCACTCTGCAGATGAGGGATGTGCAAAACGAACATCTGACACGGTTCATTGGAGCTAGTATCGACCCACCAAACATCTGCATCATTACAGAGTACTGTCCCCGCGGGAGCTTACAGGTACAGAATCTAACACTGTTAAAGGGAAACTATTTCCCTCACTGGGAATTTCATCCCAATAATGTGAAGGTCACTTGCCTCCATGTCTTGCTCCCTCCTTGTTTCTCTGTTCCAGCTGTTCTGTGTTGGGGTTTTCCAACGCTGTCAAGGCCTGCATTTATTGTCCATCCCTAATTGCCCCTTGAGAAGGTGGTGGTGAGCTGCCTTCTTGAACCGCTGCAGTCCATTTGGGGTAGGTACACCCATAGTGTTGTTAGGAAGGGAGTTCCAGGATTTTGACCCAGCGACAGTGAAGGAACAGCGATATAGTTCCAAGTCAGGATGGTATGTGACTTGGAGGGGAACTTGCAGGTGGTGGTGTTTCCATGCATCTGCTGCTCTTGTCCTTCTAGTTGGAAGAGTTTGTGAGTTTGGAAGGTGCTGTCAAACGAGGCATGGTGAGTTGCTGCAGTGCATCTTGTAGATGGTACACACTGCTGCCACTGTGCTGCCCTGTGTGGAGGGACTGAATGTTTAAGGTGGTGAATAGGGTGCCAATCAGTCAGGCTGCTTTGTCCTGGATGGTGTTAAGCTTTTTGAGTGTTGTTGGAGCTGCACCCATCCAGGCCAGTGGAGAGTATTCCATCACACTCCTGACTTGTGCCTTGTAGATGGTGGACAGGCTTTGGGGAGTCAGGAGGTGAGTTACTCGCCTCAGGATTCCTAGCCTCTGACCTGCTCTTGTAGCCACAGTATTTATGTGGCTGGTCCAGTTCAGTTTCTGGTCAATGGTAACCCCCCCAGGATGTTGATAGTGGGGGATTCAGCGATGGTAATGCCATTGAATGTCAAGGGGAGATGGTTAGATTCTCTCTTGTTGGAGATGGTCATTGCCTGACACTTGTGTGGCGCAAATGTTACTTGCCACTTATCAGCCCAAGCCTGGATATTGTCCAGGTCTTGCTGCATTTCTACACGGACTGCTTCAGTATCTGAGGAGTCACGAATGGTGCTGAACATTGTGCAATCATGAGCGAACATCCCCACTTCTGACCTTATGCTGGAGTGAAGGTCATTGATGAAGCAGCTGAAGATGGTTGGGCCCAGGACACTATCCTGAGGAACTCCTGCAGTGATGTCCTGGAGCTCAGATGATTGACCTCCAGCAACCACAACCATCTTCCTTTGTGCTAGGTATGACTCCAGCCAGCGGGGAGTTTTCCCCCTGATTCCCAGCTTATGGGGCTCCTCCAAATGACGATATGAGAGGGGAGTTCCTCTCAAACTTCACCTGGCTTTAAAGAAGTTACTAACTGGTTGTCTCTTCACCGAATATTTTCAGGACATTTTGGAAAATGAGAGCATCACCCTGGACTGGATGTTCCGATACTCACTGATCAATGATATTGTTAAGGTAAGACCCAAATGTTTTGTTTTCCATAACCATTCACTGTAGCAAAGGCAAACCTGCATGACACTGGGCTATGAGGCACAGTAGGCCTTAGAATGATAGAATGGCAGAACGTAGAAGGAGACAATTCGATAGACTCTGGAAAGGTTCCTGTAGACTAGAAAGTAGCAAATGTAACCCCACTATTTAAGAAAGGAGGGAGAGAGAAAACAGGGAACTACAAACCTGTTAACCTAACATTAGTTGTAGGGAAAATGCTCGAATCTATAATAAAGGACGTGAAAGCAGGACACTTATAAAATAATGGTAGGATTGGGCAGAGACAGCATGGATTTATGAAAGGGAAATCATGTCTTATAAACCTGTTGGAGCTTTTTGAGGATGTAACTAGCAGAATAGATAAGGGGGAACTGGTGGATGTAGTATATTTAGATTTTCAGATAGCTTTTGATAAGGTCCCACACAGGAGATTAGTAAACAAAATTAGAACACATGGGATTGGGGGGTAATATACTGGCATGGATTGAGAATCAGTTAATGGACAGGCAACAGAGAGTAGGAAATAAATGGGTCATTTTCAGATTGGCTGGCTGTGACTTGTGGGGTACCACAAAGATCAGTGCTTGGGCCCCAGCTATTGGCAATCTGTATCAATGTGGGGATTAATTGTGATATTTCCAAGTTTGCAGATGGAATATAATGTGGAGAAATGTGAGGTTATCCACTTTGGTGGAAAAAACAAAAATACAGAGCATTTCTTAAATGATGGGAGGCTGGGAAGTGTTGAATTTCAAAGAGACTTGTTATGAGTCACTGAAAGCTAACATGCAGGTACAGCAAGTAAGTACGAAATCAAACATATGTTGGCCTTCATTACAAGAAGATTTGAGTATAGGAGTAAAGATGTCTTACTGCAATTATATAGAGCCTTGGTGAGACCGCACCGGGAGTACTGTGCGCAGGTTTGGTCTCCTTACCCAAGGAAAGATATACTTGTCGTAGAGGGAGTGCAACGAAGGTTCACCAAACTAATTCCTGGGATGGAGGGATTGTCTTATGAGGAAAGACTAAATAGGCTTGGGCCTTTATTCTCTGGTTTGAACAATGAGAGGCGATCTCATTCAAACATACAAAATTCTTTCAGGGCTCAACAGGGTTGATGCAGGAAGAATGTTTCCCCTGGCTGGGGAGTCTGGAACCAGGGGACACAGTCTCAGAATAAGGGGCAGGCCATTTAGGACTGAGATGAGGAGGAATTTCTTCACTCCGAGGGTGGGGAATCTTTGGAATTCTCTTCTCCCGAGGGCTGTGGAGGCTCAGTCGTTGAGTATGTGCAAGACTGAGATCGATAGATTTCTACATATTAACATAAAAGGATATGTGGATAGTGCAGGAAAATGGCATTGAAGTTTCCCTTTAGGCGGAGCAGACTCAAATGGCCAAATGGCCTACTCCTGCTCCTAATTCGTAAGGCCCAAGGCCCAGAGCGCAGGGACGCTACTGACGTCTGAAAAGGAAGGTGAGGTCAATTAGAAAACAGTAGTGAGAGGTAGTCGTAACATCAAATTTGGGTATTTCAAAGCCTGTAGATTGTAGACTGAGGGAGGGGCAGGTTTCCCTCGAGGAGAATGAGTTAGAGTTGGAGATGCTGCAGTGGGTGCAGATGTCAGCCAGAATGCAACAACAACTTGTGTTTATATAGCACCTCCAACATAATAAAACATTCCAAAGTGCTCCACAGGTCCATATTATCAAACAAAATTGGACCCGGAGCCACACAAAGAGATATGAAGACGTGTGACTAAAAGCTGGGTCAAAGAGGTCAGTTTTAAGGAGCGTCTGAAAGGAGGAGGGAGAGAGAGAGGGACGGAGAGGTTTAGGGAGGGAATTCCAGAGTTTAGGGCCCCCAGGCAGCTGAAGGCACGGCCGCCAATGGTGGAGCGATGGGAATCGGTGGGGGGGGGGGGGGGGCGGGAGGGGACGCCGAAGAGGCCGGAATTGGAGGAGCGCAGAGATCTCGGAGGGTTGTAGGGGCCGGAGGAGGTTTCAGAGATCGGGAACGGGTGAGACCATGGAGGGATTTGAAAACAAGAATGGGAATTTTAAAATCGAGGAGCTGCCGGAATGGGAGCCAATGCAGGCGCTGAGCACAGGGCTGATGGGTGAAGAGGGAGAGTGTGTCGTATATTTTGGGAAGGGGTTGCGGGGGTGAGCTGGTGAGGGTGTTGGCATCTTAGGAGGGACAAGAGTGCAGAGGTTGGAGCACGAACCTCGGAAGCAGCGATGGCATAGGGCGAAAGAGGGAGGAGGAAGACTAGAGGAATGTGTAAGGATGGTCACCCCCTTGGGGGCTGAGTTGGTAATGGGGAGATGTTCCAAGTGTCTGTTCTCCGTGTCGCAGCAGGTTGCAGGCTGATTGCCTGCCTTAACCTCTCTGTACAGCCTGATTCCTGATTCCTCCATTTCTCATCTCCTCCCAGGGAATGCTGTTTTTGCACAACAGTGTCATCGGTTGCCACGGAAACCTCAAATCCTCCAACTGTGTGGTTGACAGCAGGTTTGTTCTGAAGATCACAGATTATGGGCTGGCCAGCTTCCGATCAACACTAGATGCAGAGGACCAGCATCTGATGTATGCAAGTGCGTCACTTAACCATCATTGGTCAAATGTTCAGTGTGCTTGTGTGGGCAGCTAGGCGAATGAAGGGGTATCATTACCCATCGCATTGCTGTTAACTCTTGAATTGCCATCGTGCCGAGGGCACAAATGCGTCAGAAAATCCTCCCCAGGCGTGCTACTGGGGCATACAGACCGGGGAAGATTCCAGAATCTAACGCTGCTCTGTGTGAAGTTACTTAGTTCTATAATTGCCCTTGGCGTTTCTAGGATAGCGATGGGCCAAGCAGCCGGGGGTTCCCACTGCTGGACAATGTCCGGCGACTCTGGCCAGACGGTTTGTGTCACCCGGGCGCCAGGTGAGGGCAGAATCGGCCTCGGCTGTGATGCCTACCATGGTTGAATATCCTGCTGTCGCCGGCTATGTCGACTCACATGTGAAAACTGGCCGTTTGACTGCGGTACTGGAGGGCAATGAGCATTGTTTAAGAGCATTAAGGGATATGGAGCCAAGGCGGGTAAATGGGCTGAATGGCCTCGTGCTGTTCTTATTGTGTCGCCCCCACCCACCCCTCCCCACACAGCACCTTTCGCAAGGGATGAGAGGTGAGAAAACATAGAAATCGCTGGACAATTTGTTTGTCTTCGACCACCTTGGGAGTCACATGACCCAACAATAATGGAGTTGTTGACTAATCACAGCGATCAATCTCCGTCAATTAGTGTCCAACAAACCCAGACAGGAGGGGGAGGAAAAACCCCAGTGGTGGAGAACTTGAGGAACCCTAGTTCTAAAGTCACCTGCTCCTCCCAACCACACGACACTCACCACACGTCATGTCAAAAACTCCTCACGTACTGTATGTTATTCTGTGAAAGAAGTCCGGTTTTTGATTCGGAGGATCCCAGTTCCTTCCCAGATGGGGTGGAGAGCGCCATCCCAAGGTATTGTGTCCCTGTGCTAAGTGCCTGTTTCCTGTGACAGAGAAACTGTGGACTGCCCCAGAGATTCTGAGGATGGGGAGCCCCTCGACGGGAACTCAGAAAGGGGATGTGTACAGCTTCGGGATCATCCTGCAGGAAATAGGACTGCGGAACGGACCTTTTTACATTGAAGGGCAGGATCACAGTCCCAAAGGTAGGGGGGGAGGTGGTGGGTGTTAACTGTGTGTAACTCAGATGCTCCCTTAACATAGAAACGAAGGTTCGGAATGGGTAAAGGTGGGGACCACCTGTCAAGTGAGACATTAATTTGAGAATTTTCTTTTCATTACATTTTTGCTTTATAATTCCAGGGATTTTTTTTTTAAATGTGCTGATTATTTCCCGTGCTCTTAAAGAGTTGCTGGGAACCACTTGGAACATCATACATCTCACATTAACCAAGAGGGTGCATTTCCCCTTTAAGAGGAAGAAACAGCGATTAAAATATAAAAACTCATTTGAAACTCAATTACTATTGATAGCACAGGCCGTTAAAAGCAAAAAGGGTTCCACAGGGGGAGGAAATTGATATGACTCCCGAGTTGTTGTAGAAAATGGATATGTAAATGAGCTGAGCTGGAGGTTATTTTTCTTATTTTACGTTGGAATGCTGTTGTACTCCGCACCTTGGTCCCACCATTCTTCCCCTCCTTGAGGAACTACCCCATAGATGGTACTGGTCCCACACACACTGATTCTCACTGGGGTACGGGGTCCCACACACACACTGACTCTCACTGGGGTACGGGTTCCACACACACTGACTCTCACTGGGGTACGGGTCCCACACACACTGACTCTCACTGGGGTACGGGTTCCACACACACTGACTCTCACTGGGGTACGGGTCCCACACACACTGACTCTCACTGGGGTACGGGTCCCACACACACTGACTCTCACTGGGGTACAGGTTCCACACACACTGACTCTCACTGGGGTACAGGTCCCACACACACTGACTCTCACTGGGGTACGGGGTCCCACACACACACTGACTCTCACTGGGGTACTGGTCCCACACACACTGACTCTCACTGGGGTACGGGTCCCACACACACTGACTCTCACTGGGGTACAGGTTCTACACACACTGACTCTCACTGGGGTACGGGGTCCCACACACACACTGACTCTTACTGGGGTACGGGTCCCACACACACTGACTCTCACTGGGGTACAGGTCCCACACACACTGACTCTCACTGGGGTACGGGTCCCACACACACTGACTCTCACTGGGGTACAGGTCCCACACACACTGACTCTCACTGAGGTACGGGTTCCACACACACTGACTCTCACTGGAGTACAGGTTCCACACACGCTGACTCTCACTGGGGTACTGGTCCCACACACACTGACTCTCACTGGGGTACGGGGTCCACATACACTGACTCTCACTGGGGTACGGGTTCCACACACACTGACTCTCACTGGGGTACGGGTTCCACACACACTGACTCTCACTGGGGTGAGGGTCCCACACACACTAACACCCACTGGGGTACGGGTCCCACACACACTGACTCTCACTGGGGTACGGGTTCCACATACACTGACTCTCACTGGGGTACAGGTTCCACACACACTGACTCTCACTGGGGTACGGGCCCCACACACACTGACTCTCACTGGGGTACGGGACCCACACACACTGACTCTCACTGGGGTACTGGTCCCACACACACTGACTCTCACTGGGGTACAGGTCCCACACACACTGACTCTCACTGGGGTACTGGTCCCACACACACTGACTCTCACTGGGGTACGGGACCCACACACACTGACTCTCACTGGGGTACTGGTCCCACACACACTGACTCTCACTGGGGTACAGGTCCCACACACACTGACTCTCACTGGGGTACGGGTCTCACACACACTGACTCTCACTGGGGTACGGGTCCCACACACACTGACTCTCACTGGGGTACTGGTCCCACACACACTGACTCTCACTGGGGTACGGGTCTCACACACACTGACTCTCACAGGAGTACGGGTCCCACACACACTGACTCTCACTGGGGTACTGGTCCCACACACACTGACTCTCACTGGGGTACGGGACCCACACACACTGACTCTCACTGGGGTACGGGTCCCACATACACTGACTCTCACTGGGGTACGGGTCCCACATACACTGACTCTCACTGGGGTACGGGTTCCACACACACTGACTCTCACTGGAGTAGGGGAGTGGTTGGCTTGGATTATGTGCTCATGTCTCTGGATTGAGACATGAACCCAAGAGCGTCTGACTCAGAGGTGAGAGAGAGAGAGTGTGTTACCCTTTGAGGCAGAGCTGACTCCAACACTGCACTTGAGGGTGCGGAGCAGGATACTGGTGATGGTTTCCCCAGAGGTTGACGCTGTACTTTGTGAAGATGAGCACTCGATCTCCAGTCTAGTTGGGTGACACTTTTGGTTTGGTTTTTGTGTTGTTACCCATCCCATCAGAATTGATCGAAAGGGTGAAGAGTAATCAGCAGCCACACTTCCGTCCCAGCACGGGTCTGAGCTGTCAGGTGGAGGAGGTGAGTGTGCTGATGCAGCGATGCTGGGCTGAAGATGTCTTCGAGAGACCCGACTTCAATCAGATCAAGATCCTCCTGCGCAAGTTCAATAGGTGGGTCCATCAGCCGGAATGCTATCCAACTCTTTCATTATTTAATAAACCTCAATCAGGTTGCCTCTAAGTCTAGGCTGCCCGAAAGCCAATCGACACAGCTCCTTAAGCCTGTCTGAGTGGCTCGGGTTCTTTAAGCTGGGAATCATCCTTGTTTAATGTGGATTAAACCTATAAGTAAACGTTTGATCCAGCTTACTTTTAATCTGCATCTGATGCCAGTATGTTCTGACTGCAGTTTCAGAACAGCCATGCAAAGCGAGCACGCTCGCAAGTGAGAAAGGCAGTCGGATATGGGGTCGAGTCGCCTGGGCTTTGAGTGTTGGACAGCCAGGAGTCCAGGAGATCCACACGTAGCCCGAGGGTCACAGGATGGACTGCTCCACCTTTGAACGGTGTGAGACGGGCAGCTATTCGACTACCAAAGCCGTTGCCACAGAACCCAATCCTGCCCTCAACGCCTGCACAATCCAGCAAAGGTCACTGGATAGTGCCTTGGGAGTGTTCAAAATGATGAGGGCTGTGGACAGAGCAGATAGAGAGAAACCCTTCCCAGTGGTGGAAGGATCCAGAAGCAGAGGGCACCGATTTGAGGCGATTGGCAAAAGAAGCGACACGAGGAAAATCCTTTCTCCGCAGCGAGTGGTTAGGATCTGGAATGCGCTGCCTGAGAGTGTGGTGGAGGCAGATTCAGTCGTGGCTTTCAATAGGGAATTGGATAATTATCTGAAAAGAACAAATTTACGGGGCTACGGGGAAAAAGGCAGGGGAGTGGGACAAGGGGAGTTGCTGTTGCTGAGAGCCGGCAGGGACAGGATGGGTCGAATGGCCTCCTTCTGTGCTGTCACCGTTGTATGATTCCTTCCTTTTGTATTCCATCCCCCTTGTGATAAAGGCTAATATTTCATGAGACTTTTTAATGTCCTTTTAGTACCCTGTCCACTGGCTTTTACTGACTTGTGTCCCCGGTCTCCTAAATCTCCTCGCTCCTCCGCATCTCTATTTGGGAAATACTCCGATTTTTCTTCCTTGGATCCAAAGCGGATGATCTCTCATTCCCCACATTGCCGCACTTTTGTCCATTCGCCCTATCTGTCTGTGCCGTCTTACTGCGCCTCCTGACTCAATATCATCTGCAAACCTCGACGTGCAAACCTCCGTCCCTTCATCAGAATCATTGTTTAATATGGTGAGGCTCCAGAACCGGTCACATCCCGACTGAAACTGACTGTCCCTCCTGCCTGATCCCGCAGGGAGAACAGCACCAACATTCTGGACAACCTGCTATCCAGGATGGAACAGTATGCCAACAACCTGGAGGAGCTGGTGGAGGACCGGACACAGGCTTACCTGGAGGAGAAGCGGAAAGCCGAGGCACTGCTCTACCAGATCCTGCCACAGTATGTACCCGCTCACTGCTTTATTTGGGATGAACTGAGGTTGATGGAGGGGTGGAAAAATGGGCAAGTGTTGGAGATATTCAGACAGGTGACCAAAAGCTCGGTCAAAGAGGTCGGTTTTAAGGAACGTCTTAAAGGAGGAGAGAGAGAGAGAGAGGGGCGGAGAGGTTTAGGGAGGGAATTCCAGAGTTTAGGGCTCCCAGGCAGCTGAAGGCACGGCCGCCGGTGGTGGGACAATGACCTGACAACCTGACCGTTTTGTTCCCAGCTCCGTCGCCGAGCAGCTGAAGAGAGGAGAGACGGTCCAAGCTGAGGCCTTTGACAGCGTCACCATCTACTTCAGTGACATTGTGGGCTTCACTGCCATGTCTGCGGAGAGCACTCCAATGCAGGTAATCAGTGAGACACCCAAATCGGGGCTGGTGAGTTGTTACTTTAATTCTTGGGATGCGGGCACTCGCTGGTGAGGCTGGTATTTGTTGCTCATCCCGAAGTGCCCCTTGAGAAGGTGGTCGTGAGCCCGCCTTCTTGAACCTCTGGCTAGCGGTTTGTTACCACGGACTGGCTTGCTAGACCTCTTCAGAGTGCACTTAAGAGGCAACCACATTGGTGTGGGGACTGGAGTCACATACAGGCCCAGACAACCAGACTTGGAGACCCTCGGTCAGGGCTCCAGACCCTGCCCCGAATCCTCTCCCCTGGGCCCCACACCACCTCTATCCCCCAGGTCCCAGCCCGGCTCCTGGGCTGCTAATAGCAACAGGAACTGCAGTCCCACTCATTCCATGTTGGATGTTTCAGGGTTCGGCTGCAAACCTGCCAGTAAGTAACCTTTACTCTGATTCACTGCAGGTCGTGACATTGCTCAATGATCTCTACACCTGTTTTGACGCCATTATCGACAATTTTGATGTTTACAAGGTAAACCCAACTCCTTTTCCAGTCCCACGTCCTCTCTCCTCCTCCATCCTCTCTCCCCTTCTCTCTCTCTCTTTCCCTATCTCCATCTGTATCTCTCTCTCTGTCCCTTGCTCTTTGTCACTCCCTTACTCTACCTCCCCCTCACTCTCTCCCCTTCGTGCTCTCTCCTTCCCTCCTTCTCTCCCTCTCTTCCTCCCTCCCTCTCTCTTTCTCCCTCTTTCCCTCCCTTCCTCCTTCCCTCTCTCTCCCCCCCCTCCTCTCTCTCCCACCCTCCTCTCTCTCCCACTTTCAGTCCTTTTCCTTCCCTCCCTCCCTGTCTCTCTCTCCCCTCCATCCATCCCTCTCCCCCTCCCTCCATCCCTCTTCCCCTCCCTCCCCCCTCGCCCCCAGTCCCTCTCCCTTCCTCTCTTTCCCTCTCTGTATGTGACAGTGAGTCTCTCTCTCTCTCTGTGCCGCTGTCAGGTTGAGACAATTGGTGATGCCTATATGGTGGTGTCTGGTCTGCCGGTGCGGAATGGGAAGCTCCACGCAAGGGAGGTGGCCCGGATGTCTCTGGCACTGCTCGAAGCAGTTAAAACGTTCAAAACCCGCCATCGGCCTGACCAACAACTGAGGCTGCGGATCGGAATCCACACGGGTGAGGAGCGTAACCCTGGGAGGCCGGGAACCTGGGGAGGGCCGGGGAGGCCTGCAGAGGCCTGGGAAGGCTGGGAATCTGGGAAGGCCGGGAACCTGGGGAGGCCTGGGTAGACCAGGAACCTGGGAAGGCCGGGAACCTGGGGAGGCCCGGGGAGGCCTGGGTAGGCCAGGAACCTGGGAAGGCCGGGAACCTGGGGAGGCCCGGGGAGGCCAGGAGGCCTGGGAAGGCCGGGAACCTGGGGAGGCCCAGGGAGGCCTGCAGCGGCTGGGAAACTGGAGAGGCTGGGAATCTGGGAAGGCTGGGAACCCGGGGAGGCCTGCAGAAGCCGGGAAACTGGTGTCTCCCAGAAGGGTTTTGATCGAAACTGTTCCCAGTAGCATGACGGTCAGTAACCAGAGGAGACAGATATAAGGTCATTGGCAAAAGAACCAGAGGTGACGTGAGAAAACATTTCTTTACGCAGTGAGTTGTTGTGATGTGGAACGCGCTGCCTGAAAGGGAAGCAGATTCAATAGTAACTTTCAAAAAGGGGAATTGGATAAATAATTGAAAAGGAAACATTTCTGGGCCTATGAGGGAAGAGCAGGTGGGAGTGGGACTAATTGGGGCCAGTACAGGCAGGATGGGCCGAATGTCCTCCTTCTGTGTTGTATAATTCTATGGTTTTGAGTCCTACATTGCCCAGTATCATGCAGCTTTCCCTGAGCTACATTGTGTGGTTATGGTTATTGGGTCTGGTACGTGACAATAGCTCAGCCAGTTACCCGCACTGCCCTGGTGTACCCCCTCCCTGATGGGCGAAGCTCACTATCACACTGGGCAGCCGGGGGTTAAGGGAGCCGAGCCCCACTGCCTTGTTGTGGGTTGTTTATTTGTCAGCAGGTGTGACTGGTACTGCGAGCCTCCACCATTAACCTGCTTCCTGTCCCCAGGGCCGGTGTGTGCTGGTGTGGTCGGCTTGAAGATGCCTCGTTACTGCCTGTTTGGGGACACAGTGAACACAGCCTCTCGCATGGAATCCAACGGTGAAGGTACGGCATACGATCAAACGTATCAACCCCACCCATCCCGTCTGTTTATTCTCTGTTTATAGACTTGCATTTCGATCGTGTCCTTCACAACCCCAGCAGGACCCAAATGCTTGGCAGCCAATGAAGTACTTTTTTGAAGTGTAGTCACTGGTGTAATGTACGAAAGGCAGCAGCCAATTTGTGCACAGCAAGATCCCACAAACCGCATGTGAGAATGACCCAGATCATCTGATTTAGTGATGTTGGTTGAGAGTCAAATACTGGTGCCAGGACACAGTGGGGGGGGGGGGAGCCCCCTCCCCCCACCGCACTTCAAAATAGCGGCCGTGGGATCTTTTATGCCCACGTGAGCAAAAGACAGCCAGACCGACAGTGCAGCACTCCCTCAGTACTGACCCTCCGACAGTGCGGTGCTCCCTCAGTACTGACCCTCTGACAGTGCTGGACTCCCTCAGGACTGACCCTCCAACAGTGAAGCACTCCCTCAGTACTGACCATCCGACAGTGCGGCACTCCCTCAGTACTGACCCTCCGACAGTGCGGTGCTCCCTCAGTACTGACCCTCCGACAGTGCAGCACTCCCTCAGTACTGACCCTCCGACAGTGCAGCACTCCCTCAGTACTGACCCTCCGACAGTGCGGTGCTCCCTCAGTACTGACCCTCTGACAGTGCTGCACTCCCTCAGGACTGACCCTCCAACAGTGCAGCACTCCCTCAGTACTGACCATCCGACAGTGCGGCACTCCCTCAGTACTGACCCTCTGATAGTGCAGCACTCCCTCAGTACTGACCCTCGGACAGTGCAGCACTCCCTCAGTACTGACCCTCCGACAGTGCAGCACTCCCTCAGTACTGACCATCCGACAGTGCGGCACTCCCTCAGTACTGACCCTCTGATAGTGCAGCACTCCCTCAGTACTGACCCTCTGACAGTGCAGCACTCCCTCAGTACTGACCCTCCGACAGTGCGGTTCTCCCTCAGTACTGACCCTCTGACAGTGCTGCATTCCCTCAGTACTGACCATCCGACAGTGCTGCACTCCCTCAGGACTGACCCTCCAACAGTGCGGCACTCCCTCAATACTGACCCTCTGACAGTGCAGCACTCCCTCAGTACTGACCCTCTGATAGTGCAGCACTCCCTCTGTACTGACCCTCCGACAGTGCGGCGCTCACTCAGTACTGACCCTCCGACAGTGCTGCACTCCCTCAGTACTGACCCTCTGACAGTGCAGCGCTCCCTCAGTACTGACCCTCTGACAGTGCAGCGCTCCCTCAGTACTGGTACTAGGAGTGCCAGCTTGGACCTTGTGCTAAAGTCTCTGGAGTGGGACTTGACCCCATGAACATGTGATTTAGAGGCAAGAATGCTGTTGATTCATGGCCGAGGCCCAGGTGAGGGGCTAACATCGAGGACACATGGACTTTGGAACATGGACCCACCCTCCTCGCGATGAGAGACTGTGATAGGAAGTAAGATCTGGGCACGGGACAGAAGCTAAGTACGGCTCAGAGACAGGGACGGTGGGAGGGTTTTTTGGGAAATCGTCTGAACGGGGTATAGCAAGGACCCTCAAAGGAGTGGCAAGGCCAGAGGAGGGCAGTCCCAGTGGAGGCAGTCACTGTGGAGGCAGTTCCTTTAACTCTCTCTCATTTCCTCCTTTCCAGCCCTGAAGATCCACATGTCTTCAGCCACCAAGACAGTGCTGGAGGAGTTCAGCTGCTTCGAGCTTGATTTGCGAGGAGATATTGAAATGAAGGTGAACCATTGTGGGAATTCTTCAGCCAGCCTGTACTTGCAAAACTCAGAACACAATGTCTAACGTTAGATGTGGTTCCGTGTTTGGACAGCACTTACTGAACAATCCTGAGTGTGCTAAGAATTACACTAACAACCAATTTAAGATTATCAGTCGGGCTCCGTCACCCTTCCTGGAAGCTGCATATATTCATACGCAGGGACCTGTCCTCTGCAGACAAAAGGAACATGTCCAGGGCATTGTGCTTTTTTAAAAATTAAACAGAAGCGTGGGGGACAGTAGTTCCCTGGTGCATTCTCCATGGCAACGCCTCAACCAATCAGCACCCTTTTCTCATGCAGTATAAATTGTTGCTCCCTTTGAAATTTGACATTCTTGCGTCTGTCCTGATGAGTGCAAGATGAATAGCTTGGACAGCACGTTTCATTTTTTCCAGCAGTCCTCGAATTCTTCCTCGTAATGCACAGGCCTGAGGTTGTTCTCTGAGTCTGATTGTATCTGGAATTCCACGCTCAGCATTACACCTCCCAACTGCAAATCGGAAATAAAGACCAAGTGCTGGGAATACTCAGCAGGTCAGGCAGCGTCGGTGGTGAGAGAGAAGCAGAGTTAACGTTCCAGGTCACTGACTGCCTCCCTGATGAAAGGTCGTTGACCTGAAAGGTTAACTCTGTTTGCCTCTCTCTGCAGTTGCTGCCTGAATTGCTGAGTATTTCCAGTATTTTCTGTTGATCTGTAAGTCCTCACATTAGTTCACATTCTTCTCCCCAAGGCGTAAATACGCGAAACAAATAGAATGCGGGCTGGGAATCGAACTGTGGAACCTTTGTCTTGCTAGTTCAGAGTGTGACCCAGCAGGGTATTGAGAGAGCTGCGTTGTCTGATACTGTGTCCTCTTGTTTTTCAGGGGAAAGGGAAGATGAGGACATACTGGCTGCTGGGGGAGCGGCCAGTCAGCAGTCACGGCTGACAACCCAGAGCGACCATTCCTGTTCCCCCGCCCCTATTTCCATGCACAATCTCTCCTTCTGTTTCCCATGTGCTTGTAAAGCTCTATTTTCTGGGACAAAGGGGAATCTTTTTCCAGCGGAGCGACTGTGGAGGAGCCCAGCGTTCCAGACTCTGCTGGTGCTGCCCGGGAGCGGGAGGAGGGGAGAATCCCGTGCTTGATTCTGACTCGATCGCCTCTGTCATCGTCGTTTGTCCGTTGTGACTCTCTGTGTATTGCTCAGAGACTGGTGACTCTACAAGTGGCTCCTGTTTATTGATATTAAAACCAGAAATGTGAATCTGTCAATGAAGTCTGTCCACTGGCCTTTCTCTCTCTGCCTTCCCCTCACTGCCTATCTCTCTCTCTCTCTTCCCCCCCCTCGGTATCCTGTCTCCCTCTCTGTGCCCCTTTCTGGGTCTCTGTCGCTCACCCACTGGCCTCTCTCTCCCTCCCTCTCGTGCTCCCTTTCTCTCTTTCTCTCTCTCTCTGTCTGCTTGCCACTGTCTCCCTATCTCTCTCTCTTGTCTCTTTCAATCTCCAGTCATCCTTGCTGTGTCCTATATCTACCTCTGTCGCTTATTCACTGGTCTCTTCCTTTCCTTCTATCTCTCTCTCTCTTTGTCCACTTATGCCATTGTAATTTGCTCTTTTATTTAACCATTCTCCACCTTTCTGCTGGTCTGTTAGAGGTTAACGAAATTTGAGGAACACACATTATCTGAATTGAGATCTTGCTTTGTGCAAATTGGCTGTTAGGTATCCGACATGACAATGGTAACTGCACTTCAATGGCTATGAAGTGCTTTGGGATGTACTCAGGGCAGGAAAGGCTCGGTATAAACACAAATCTTTCTTTCACAGCCATCAATCCTCGCCCTCATCTTCACGCCCCCTCTGGGGGAGTTGGAGCCTGAGGCCTGGGGGCAAAGATCTGGCAAATGGGTCCAGTAGCTTGTGTGTTGGTTGGCGTATGGTGACCAGAAAAGAACACAAGAAGTAGCAGGGTGGGGAGTTGTGGGGGGTGGGTGAAAAATTAGCCAAAAATGCTGAACAAAAAAATATGGAGAAGATTTAGTTTGATTTTTTGTGTGACACGCTAAATATCCTTGATCTTTGACCCTTCCAGCAGCCTGTCACGATTAGGCCCTGTCACAGGAGAACAGTTGGTCCCAAAGATAAGACTTTATTTGTAGCAATGAAGAGAATAGAATCTGCACTTTAATTATCAGACACTTCTTCATGCTCCAGTGGGCAATGTGAACAAATTAATGGAAAAGGAAGAATGTTCACCATTTTCCAATGTCAGTTCCATTTGCCCAGTTGAAGTGAGTCTTTCATACAAAAACCTCAGCCTCCCATCAGCACTCAGCCTGTGAAACATTATGTTACAGTTGTGACAACACTTTATTTATTACTTCATTGGCTTTGGGAAGCCCCAAGGTTGTGAAACGTGCGGTAGAAATGCAAGTTCTCCCCCTCTCTCTTTCTGACCTTCCTTGATCCCATTGTAGATTCAAAATTAGGATCTGGAGTGACAAAAGTCAGACAAGGATGGAGACGGTAGATTGGAAAAGGGCAAATTCTGAGATGAGGGTGGAACTAAAGAAAATCTTGAAAAAACAAAGATGCAGAGAAACACTGGGGAATAATTCAGGAGAAATGTATTCCATTAAAAGTCAGAAGCCAACAAGCAAACTAACTATGGGGCATCGCGGATGAATAAAGAACTAAAAGGAGAATTGAATGTAAAGTTCTTAGATACTGAAGCTGAGGGGGACAGACAGGATGATACAGAATTTAAGAGAGAAGCTTCAAAAAATCATCGGGAAGAGAAAGAAAACTTATCAAGGAATATAAAAGAAATAATAGCGTCTTATACACACATAAATAACAAAAGTAAAGTAAGGATAGGGCCACTAAAGGATGAGCAAGATAAACTCTCAGGTAATTAGAGAAATGGCAAAAGAAATGTTTCAATACTTCTGTCTCAGCAGTTTCTAACTCAAAAATAGACCCTTCACTGGAGGATGAAAAGAATACTAATATAGTTGGGACAGAAAAGGAGAAAATAATTGACAAACCAGCAAAGGTGAAATCGGAAACCTATGTCTTTCTAGACAGAAAAGTTCCATTGAAGATGGGGAGCAGTCCCAGAGGACTGGCAGACGGCTAATGTACCTGTGTACTGACAGGGAGTTCGAACAAGACCTGGGAACTATAGCCCAGGCAGTTTAACGTCAGTGGAATGGTACTGGAATCTATACTAAAAGAAGCAATGGAAGATCTAGGGACAGAAAATAAAACAAAAAAGTCAGCAGGGATTCCGAAAGGTTCAGTCATGCTGGTAGAATTCTTTAAGAGGTAACTGTAGACGATGGAAATGGCGTAAATATCATCTATTTAGACTTTCAAATATAAAGGAACCCATGATAGGTTCATGACAAAGGTTTGAGTGTGTGGATTCAGAGGATGAATAGCTGAATGAAGAGAAAATTTGTGACAAAAAAGCAGGAAGAGAGTCGGGGTAAATATTCAGATTGGAGCAAGGTCAAATGCGGATGTTACACAGTGGTCAGTGCTAATTTGGACCTAGGAACAAGTAACCCAATTCCAGAATTTTCATATGTTACCAAAGTGGGGAGTGTGGGGCTCACACTGAGGAAGAATGCAACATAATACGAGAAGACATTAGACAGTTTGCAGAGCAGGCAGTTAAATGTGATGGGATGCATTTTGGGAGGGAAAAAATAGAAATATCACCAGAGAAAATAAGAAACGGTCTGGGGTCTAAGAGCAAGGGGAGATACAGATCAGCAAATCAGTAAAAGCAGCATCACAGGTCAGTGAAGCAATTATAAATACTGGGGGAAAAAAACACTGGGATTTATTTCACGGGGTATGGAATTTCGATTGCAGTTATTTTAAACTTACCCTGGTCAGACAGCGTTACTGCACACAGTTCCAGTCTCCATCTATAAAAAGGACACAGTGATAGATAGAGTCTTGATAAGCAAGGGGGTGGAAGGTTATCGGGGGTAGGTGGGAATGTGGAGTCATCAGTTCAGCCATGAACTTACTGAATGGTGCAGCAGACTTGAAGGGCCGAGTGGCCATAAATGCCAGCACAGACTGGTTGGGCCGAATGAGCTGCTTCCCTGT
This sequence comes from Heterodontus francisci, assembly GCF_036365525.1. Lineage (NCBI taxonomy): Eukaryota > Metazoa > Chordata > Chondrichthyes > Heterodontiformes > Heterodontidae > Heterodontus > Heterodontus francisci. The sequence goes on from NC_090416.1 coordinate 18,298,284, forward strand.
ATATTCTGAGTAGTTCGAGATCATTTCTTGAGCAGTGTATCATCTACTCTAAGCAATGCCACGGGAGACTCCTGTTCGAGTTGATGCCACCCTGTAGGCAGGGGCAGTGTGTGGCCCCTAACGCCCCCTCCCCAACGGGCTGCAGCCGCGGCTTCAAGCGGTTTGCTTCCTCTCTCTCTCTGTGATCTGTTTTGCGTGGGTGCCTGATTGACAGACTTGTTGTTGGGGCCACCATCAGCTGCGCTGCACCAAAGTGAATGACGTTAATTGGTCTACATTAAACTTTTATATAACAGGTTTCTGTTGCTGCAGAACTAATCGCTTTGCTGGTAATGAACCCCGGGCACTGGAGGAGCTGTGACACCTGAATGAATACAAAAGCGCACAGGAGCTGCTCGCCGCAGCCCCCAGTGCAATGATTCGTCTGGAGAGACTCGCAATAACAGCATGCACAGTCAACAGAAGCTCAGCTTACAAATTGGCTACAAGTGGCTGCAATTGGTGATGCATTTATTGTCTCAGTTCCCACCAACAACCTTCTCCCCGTCCCACAACCTTCTCTCCCCTCAGCCTCTCTACCCCCTGCCCTGCTCACTACTGCACTGCGAATGACAGCTCTGAGTCCATGCCTCGGGAGTAGGGGGTTGAACTCACAAGCTTCTTCCTCAGAGGCGAGAGTGCTTCCCCCCATTGAGCCATGGCAGTGGAGGAGGGATTGGCTGCCAGTTTGACATTGCTGAGGAGCACTGTTCCATTTCCTTCGTGCCTTCTTCTGAGAGATTGTTATCTTTCCCTACAGCCGTGACAAGCTGATTCCTTTTGTGAGCTTGACAGCAGCTTTTATTTAGGATGTACCGGCTTCTCAAAGCATTATAACAAGAGAGGCATTTTAAAAAAAAATCAGCGTTGCTTTGAAAAGGAATTCACAAAAGAGACAGGAGATACTATGAGATTAATCTCACTTCTGCCAAAACAACTGTATCGTCTCCATCAACGCACCTCTGGAGACCAACTAACTCAGCACAGGCTGAGGATGGAGTCTGGGACCTACATCTGCCATGCTTTGGTACCTCTCATCGGGTGGGGCATTTGCCAACTGCTCGAGGGTTGCCAGTCTCGGTTGCTCGATGGGCGGCCCTGAAGCAGAGGTTGCCCCCATTACTAAGTGATCGAATAAAGATTGCCCGCATCGATGAACTTAGATCATGAGATTTTTCTGGCCTATTTGTCCATGACAGGCACTATCCGAGTGGGATTTCCAGCAAAAGTACTGAATGGTAATTAAGAGCAGGAACGCTGGTGGATTTTATTCACCACTCTAGGCAGTGGACAGTGAAGCCAAGGGTAACACCTTGATATTTTTGATACTTCGGTAACACACTGGCTTTGTGGTAAGACATTGCTGTTTTTACCTCAGTGAAGGTTTGGGAATACTCTGGTGTTTTGCTCGCACATTTTGTTCAAATCGGCATTTGGTGTTTTGACGATATAATGGCATTTTAGAAACATGTATTGGTGACACAATAGCATTTTGGCAGCAAATATACAGGATGCACTGCAGCAACTCGCCAAGGCTCCTTCGACAGCACCTTCCAAACCCACAACCGCTTCCACCTAGAAGGACGAGGGCAGCAGACGCATGGGAACACCACCACCACCTGCAAGTTCCCCTCCAAGCCACACACCACCCTGACTTGGAACTATATCACCGCTCCTTCATTGTCACTGGGTCAAAATCCTGGAACTCCCTCCCTAAGAGCACCGTGGGTGTACCTACACCACACAGAATCGTTACAGTGCAGAAGGAGGCCATTCGGCCCATCGTGTCCACACCAGCTCTCTGAAAGAGCAACTCCCTCAGTTCCATTCCCCTGCCTTCTCCCCGTAACCCTGCAATTCTTCCTTTTCATATACCTGTCTGATTCCCTTTTGAATGCTTCAATTGAACCTGCCTCCACCACGTTCTCAGGCAGCGCATTCCAGATCCGAACCACTCACTGCACGAAAAAGTTTTTCCTCATGTCACTTTTGCTTCTCTTCCCAAATACTTTAAATCTGTGTCCTCTCGTTCTCGATCCTTTCACGAGTGGGGAACAGTTTCTCTCTATCTACTCTGTCCAGACCCCTCATGATTTTGAATACCTCTATCAAATCACCTCTCAACCTTCTCTTCTCCAAGGAAAACAGTGCCAACTTCTCCAAACTATCCTCATAACTGAAATTCCTCATCCCTGGAACCATTCTCGTGAATCTTTTCTGTACTCTCTCCAATGCCCTCACATCTTTCCTCAAGTGTGGCGCCCAGAACTGGAAGCAATACTCCAGCTGAGGCCGAACTACTGCCTTATACAAGTTCAACATAACTTCTCTATACCCCTATTAACTGCACCGTAGGTACACCCACGGTGCTCAAGAAGGCAACTCACCACCACCTTCTCAGGGGCAATAAGGGATGGACAGCAGATGCCGGTCTTGCCAGCAATGCTTACAACCCATGAAACAAATAAAACAAGAATGTTTTGGTTGGAATAGTATTGCAGAGACGGATTGATGCTTTGACATGTGAGCCTTTTGGTAACGTATTGGGTTTTGTTCCAATTTCATATGTTCTGGTAACACACTGGAGTTTAACACATTGGGTTTTTGGTAACAAATTGGGATTTTGTTAACACTGGAGTGCTGGTAAAATATTGGGATTCTGGTAAAACATTGGGAATTTTGGTAGAACATTGAGGTTTTGGTCACATTGTGCCTCTGTGATAACACATTGATGGTAACATATGGTAACATGTTTAGCAACACAAAAGCATTTCGCAATGCTTCGGTGTTTTGGCATTTGGCAAAACAGTGGAGTTTGATGGCATATTGTGGTACAATTTACAAAAGGGAGCAATGTCTGGGTGATGTCTGTCAGGCTGTCCCAGGATAACCTTTCACGAGAGCTGGGATCCACCCAAAACCTCCAATCATCAGCAAGGCTCTTGTTATAAAAAGGCTTCCGCGTTGCAGGGCCCCGCCCCTCTATCGCAACCCGATTGGTGCCTCCAGCTGCCAATCTGTGAGGACAGGTCGTCCTGATGGGACGGGCCCCGCCCCCCCTGTCACTCAAGCAGCAGGCGCGGAGGCTGATTGGCCGGCCGCCCCGTCAATCAGTGAGGGGAGACCGGGTGTTTCCTGCGGCGTGCTGACTGGCCGGCCGGGATGTCGATCAAGAGCAGGGGCGGCTGCGATTGGGGGAAGTGTGCTGCCCGTCAAGCGGGGTGGAGGCGGCTGCTTCCGGCTGTCGGCGGGTGAATGGAGTGTTGTCGCCCATTGGCCTCCATGTCCCCCCTCCCGCCGCTGAGGTGATTCCTTGCTCGGGCTTCGAGGATCAGGCCAGGGGCCGGCGCCTGCCGCCAATGGAGGCCGCTCAGAAATCCAAGGGGAGGATTCTCACCTCCAATGCCTTGGACGCGAAGGACGAGTTGGAAGAGGTGAGCGGGTGGCCGCCCGCGGGGAGGCGCGTCCGGCTGCGGGGAGGGGAACTACTACCAGGCCAGGCTTCAACTACTGCTAGGCCGCACTTAAAGAGGCCGCGTCCTCCCCCTCAGAGAGAGCAACCTGTCAGAGGAGGGAGAGAGGGAGGGAACAGGCAGCTCGGGGGTTAATAATTAAAATTCAAGAATTTAACATTTATTTTATAGGGTTTTACTAATTTAGGGAGCAGGTTCCCGGCTGAAATTTTAATTTTTTAAATTCTATACAATTTTTATTTTTCGTTCGTTTGGGTTCTGCAAGAATTTCTGCAAAGAAAGTATGTAATGTTTTCAAAAGGTTTCCCTCCCCCCCCCCCCCAACCTTTTGTTCAGAGGGTCAGTACTGAGGGAGTGCAGCACTGTCGGAGGGTCAGTACTGAGGGAGTGCAGCACTGTCGGAGGGTCAGTACTGAGGGAGTGCAGCACTGTCGGAGGGTCAGTACTGAGGGAGTGCAGCACTGTCGGAGGGTCAGTACTGAGGGAGTGCAGCGCTGTCGGAGGGTCAGTACTGAGGGAGTGCCGCACTGTCGGAGGGTCAGTACTGAGGGAGTGCCGCACTGTCGGAGGGTCAGTACTGAGGGAGTGCCGCACTGTCGGAGGGTCAGTACTGAGGGAGTGCTGCACTGTCGGAGGGTCAGTACTGAGGGAGTGCTGCACTGTCGGAGGGTCAGTACTGAGGGAGTGCAGCACTGTCGGAGGGTCAGTACTGCGGGAGGGCGTCGTTGCCGGAGGGTCAGTACCGAGGGAGCGCCGCACTGTCGGAGGGTCAGTACCGAGGGAGCGCCGCACTGTCGGAGGGTCAGTACCGAGGGAGCGCCGCACTGCCGGAGGGTCAGTACCGAGGGAGGGCCTCGTTGCCGGAGGGTCAGCGCAGCGCTGAGGGAGCTCCGCCCTGCTGGAGGGTCCATCTATCAGATATCACATTAAACTGAGGCCCAATCTGCCGTCCTATCTGGAGGTAAAAGATCTCTCGGCCAGTATTTCAAAGAAGAACAGAGGCATTCACCCAGTATCCTGGGCCACTATTAATCTCTCAACCAACAACACTAAGCAAAAAACAGGTGTTCTGGTCATTAAAGTGGGACCTTGCTGTGTGTAAATGTGCGACCACGTTTCCTCCATCACAACAGTGACTACACTTCAAAAGTACTTCATTGACCATAAAGTGCTTTATGTTTAATGTCCTGAAGTGTTGAAAAGCGCTGGAGAAATGCAAGTCTTTCCTCCTTTCCTGGTGCAAACACTGTTGACAGTCTGCGAGGTCCAGTCTGAGTTCCGCTGTGATTTTACACTTGCTGCCTCGGTTCATAGAATGATAAAATGGTACAGCACTGGGCTATTCAGCCCATTGTGCTCTTCTAAAGTGCTATCCAATTTGTCTCACTCTCCTGATGTTTACCCCTTCAAGTATTTATCCAGTTCCCTTTTGAATATTGTTGTTGAATCTAACATTGCCCTTTCACCTGTGTTTCCATAGCGTCTTTCACCATCTGAGTGCACCCCAAAAACGTGGCAGCCAATTGCCAAGTTATACACAGGAAGCTCCCACAAACAGCAATGTGATAAATGACAAGATTATCTGTTTCTTATTGATGTTGTTTGGGGGATAAATATTGGCCCAAGGACACCACGGAGACCTCCCCTGCTCTTTGAAATAGTGCTTGTGGAATCTTTTCTTTTCACCTGAGCGAGCAGATGGGGCCTTGGTTTGATGTCTGGTCCAGAGGACGGCAGCTTTGGCAGTGCAGTGTTCCCTCGGTACTGCACTGGAAATGTCGGCTGCTGGAGTGGGACTTGAACGCACAACTTCTGCCTTGGACTTCCCATTGAGCCACGTCTGATGGAAACTGCATCACTGGCACCGGCCAGGACTAAAGTCCAGGGGAACTGAGACCAAGGGGAGTAGCCAAATCAATGCCCTGACTGAGAGCACCATCCTCAGACTGCTCCGGACTTTGCCTTGGTGTGTTAGCCTCAGTAGCATGCTGGCTGCCGGGTTTTTCACACCGTGCTGGTTTTGTTCATGATCCCAAGCGCTACAGCAGCAACTTAGTAAAACGCCCCAAGCAAAATTAGACACTGAACCAACATATTAGGGCAGGTGACCAAAAGCTTGGTGAGAAAGGTAGATTTCCATGCATGTTCATCTACCACTTCTGTGCTGACTGATCTCCATTGGCTTCCAGTCAAGCAGCGATTTTAAAATTCTTATCCTTGTTTTCAGTTCCCTTCCTGTCCCTATCTCTGTAATCTCCTCCAACCCAACAACATTCTGGGATCACAGGTGGAGTAGTGGTAATGTTGCTGAATTAGTAATCCAGTGGCCCAGGCGACTGTCCTGGTTGCACAGGTTCAGATCCTTTCATGGCAGCTGGTGGAATTTAAATTCATTTGATTAATTTAAAACAAATTTGAAATTGAACGCTGGCCTCAGTAAGGGTGCCATTGATTGTCATGAAAAGCCCAGCTGGTTCGCTCATGTCCTTTAGGAAAGGAAATCTGCCATCCTAAACTGGTCTGGCCTACTTGTCACTTCAGACTCACAGCAATGTGGTTGACTCTTAACTGCCCTCTGAAATGGCCTAGCGAGCTACTTGATTGTCAAAGGCAGTTAGGGATGGGCAGCAAATGCTGGGCTTGCCAGTGACTCCCACATCCCATGGAAGAATTAAAAAAAAAAAAAAGCAGCACTCCTGGAATTCTGGCTCTTGAGGAAGCCTGATTTTAATCGCTTCACCGTTGGTGGCTGTGCCTTCAGCTGCCTGGACCCTAAGCTTTTCCTAAACTTTTCTGCCTCTCTCCTCCGTGAATTCCCGAGCTTGGAGCCCAAGCAGCTGAATGCATGGCCACCGATGGTGGAGCGATTCAAATCGGGGATGCACGAGAGGCCAGAATTAGAGGAGTGATCACCATTTAGGCCAGGGGGCTTTCTGAGAACGTGTTAGTGTTTTACAGGGTTGTCCTGGGGTCTGTTAATATTTGCAAGGGGTTCTTGCAAGTAGAAGTTGTTTTTTTTCCGGTTATTACTGATGAAGGGACTCCGCACCTCCCGTCCAACCTTGCAGTCATGTAGACTGGTGAATAATCGGCTGATTTTGGTGTCCCATGACCGGCACAGGCATAGGGGCAGAGGCAAGTACTGTACAAACACCATCAATTGAATTTAATCCAGCTGATTGTTGTTACAATCTGGAATGTGCTGCCTGAAAGGGCGGTGGAAGCAGAATCTATAGTAACTTTCAAAAGGGAATTGGATAAATATTGCAGGGCTGTGGGTAAAGGACAGGGAGGTGCAGGACTAATTGGCTAGCATGGGCACGATGGGCGGAATAGCTGTCTCCTGTGCTGTAAGAATGTAATTATTGAGGTAGGATATTGGTATTTGTGGCTGAACAGTGAGAAGTGTGGAATTGTTCTCCTTGAAGCAGAGAAGTTTTGATAGGGTAAACAAGCAGAAACTCTTTGCCGGGGAAGAAAGGTTGGTCACCAGAGGACGCGGATTTAAGGTCTTTGAACTAGTGGTCGCAGCGAGTTGTTGTGATCTGGAACGCGCTGCCTGAAAGGGCGGCGGAAGCCGATTCAATAGTAACTTGCAAAAGGGGAATTGGATAAATACTTAAAAGGTAAAAACTTTCAAGGCTATGGTGAAAGAGCAGGGGAGAAGTGGGACTAATTGGACAGCTCTTTCAAAGAGCTGGCACAGTCACGATGGGCTGAATGGCCGCCTCCTGTACTGTATCATTCCATGATGCTTCAGTTATACAATGCCTTGGTCAGACACCATTCCGGAGTGCTGCACTTCAGTCAAGATGTACTGGCCTTGGAGAGGGTGCAGTGCAGATTCCTGATAGCGAGGCTTAAAAGGTTTGAATTATGAGGTTGAAGTGTTTAAAATGAACAAGGGAGTCGATAACAGTTGCAGCGAAGCTATTTTCTCAAGATTGAGTCCAGTATCAAGAGATATCGAGCAAAGGTGGGTAAATGGAGTTGAGAAAAGGCTCGGCCATGATCTCATTCAGTAGTGGAAAAGGCTCGAGAGGCCTATGTTGCCTACCATTAGGGAGGATCTATACTGGTGAACGCAAAATCAGTAGTCTGACTGCATGCAAAGGCAGCCCAATTGTGGATCAGAAACGTCATGAGAGGGAGTTTCATGCTGTCTTGTGGTATCACTATAAACAATGCAAAGCCAACATTTTCAGCTGAAGATTAAATGGTTAGTAAAATTAAGAAATTTATCTGCTCCCCATGGCCAAATACCTGCACTGGCAATTCCAGTGCTCTCCTGGCTGTTCTCCCACCTTCTACCCTCCACAAAGTTCAGTTCCTCTAAAACTTTGCTACCCCATATCCCAAGCTCTGCTTGCTCCAAGTCCCGCTGGCCCCATCACTCCCTCTGCTCCCTGACCTACACTAGCTCCCGGTCTGGCAATGCCCCAATTTTAAGATTCTCATCCTTGCATTCAGATCCCCCTGGCCTCGCCCTTCCCCATCTCTGTACTCTTCTCTAGCCCAACAACCCTCCGAGATCTCTGCGCTCCTCCATTTCTGACCTCTTGAGCATCCTGATTCCCATCGCTTCACCGCTGGTGGCCATGCCTTCAGCTGTCTGGGCCCTAAGTTCTGGAATTCCCTCCCTAAACCTCTCCGCCTTTCTACATCCATGAAGACTCCTTAAATCTTTGGTCACCTGACCTAACATCTCCTTACTGGCTGAGTTACAACATAAAAAATTAGGAGCAAGAGTAGACTCTTCGAACCTGCTGTGCCATTTAACAAGATCATGGCTGATCTGATTGTAATCCAACTCCACATTCTCATCTACCCCCGATAACCTTTCACCCCCTCGCTTATCAAGAATCTATCTATCTCTGCCTTAAAAACATCCAAAGACACTCTTTCCATCACCTTTTCAGGAGGAGAGTTCCAAAGACTTGCGCCCCTCTGAGAGAAAAAATTTCTTTTTAAATTTTTTAAAATTTTGTTTGATACCACCACTGTGAAGTGCTTTGGGGAATTTTAGTACGTTAAAGGTGCTATATAAATGCAAGGTTTTCATTCCGTGAAATGCTGCAGTAACATGTCCTTGATGATAATGGGTAACTGGGAGTGTGGCTGAGTGAGTCTGAGCTGAACTCCAGCATTCATCTACAGCTGGATCAGCTTGTATATTGTCATCACTCTCGCTTCAAGTTTCTCTTCTCCTTGGGGTAAGGCTGTCTTCGATGGAATTGGGAATTTGGTGGAGTGTGCATGCAACCTGAATCTTACCATGCTCGCACATCAGGCTGTGGCTCCTGCTGGAAAATCCTTTCAGTTGCGCATCAGACTAGGAAACCACTTGCCCTGCCTTTCCCAGTTCCATACTAGATGAGGGGATCGCAATAACACCCTCACAACTTGAAAATGTAGTACTTGCTTTCTAAGGGACGGGGTGTGGACATGTCTATAGCATCTTTCGTCACTTCAGGACACCCCAAAGCACTTTGCAGCTGACCTCAGAACAGCCCGTGCGACATTCCGGCACCCTCCCCACCCCCTCCCCCCCCCCACCTTCCGAAGAGTGCCTGGAAGTCATTTGAGCATTTAAGGGTAAATCCGGCAGACTTTCCAAGCTCTGTTACCGCTCTGAAATATCGCCCAGTTGGGTCTAGCCGGTAGACTTGCTGTGAAAACAGACAGTGTTTTGGTGAGCAGATGAAGCAAGGTCTTGGAAGGGTGAGCAGGTACCCAGAAACCATGTCTGTTGGTACAGAGAGAGAGAGAGAGAGCTTTAAAGAAAGAAAAAGAGCACAAAAAAAAAAGGTTGATGAGGGATTATGTCCTGATGTTTTTGGAGTGGGACTTGAACCTTCAGAGGAAATGAAATTCACAAAGCACTTGTCAAGTGATCAGCAGGCATTCCTGGTGTGATGTGGAACAAGGGATGCTGCCCAGTCTTTCCTGGCATGGCACACGGAATGATATGCATTCTCTTGGGATCCAACAGGCCTGCTGCAGGTCATATAAAGAGAGCAGAGCCGTTAGATATAGAGTGAAACAGCCCCTTCAAAGGATGGCCGGGACTCGGAGCGCTAATTTAGTCCCCGCCGTTCTGTAATCCTTGCATGTGCTGAGTATGAAAAGATAGGCCATAAACCTAGGGATGTCGCAATGTTTTATCAAATTACTTTGTCTTCTCTTAGTCCAGTCCCCGTCCCTATCTTTTTCTTTCCAACCCACAGAATCTCACCTCTAATCCTATTCTGTAAGGTTTGATTTGAAAAAAAATTGATTAATTTTTTCCCCATTGTTTTCTGCTCTTGTTTAGAAACTGGAGAGGTGTTTAGGTGTGGTATCCCTAATGATCAATGGAGTATCTGAGAGAGAAGCTAATGATGCATTGAATGCTCATGTAAGTACATGGCAGAGTTTCTGGAAATATCTGTATTCATGTAGTAAAAGAATCTCAGCGCTGAGCACCCTGCTTGTCACATCGTCATGCTTTTTGTGTTGCAATTAAAAATTCCTGTCAACAATTGCAATTTGTAATGTAAACCTGTCACACTGTAATTGCATCCGCCTGTCAACGATGGCACTCTAGCACCCAGTCAGCATCTCCCAGCTTCTCGGCCTGTACTTGTGTTTCCTATGACCTCGTCCAATTATCCCCCTGTGCTCCATCACTGTCCGCACTGTGTGCCCTGGACGGCTCCGTCCCAGTCTACGCTGCTGCATCCCTGTCTAGACTGCTAGGGCTCTATCCACACTGTCTGGCTGCTTGGCCCCTGACCTCAGAGCTTGGCTCCAACCCTGTCCGGTCTAAACTGCTCTATGATCTCCTCCACTCTCCGCTCCTTGGCCTCTGGTGGGAGAATTTGCCAGTGCGGAGCGAAGTTAGCAGCAGTTTTGTGCTATGGGTCTGATGACTGAAGGAACTGGCACAAACCCATGTCCAGTGCGGCTCCTTCAGGGGCTCTTAAGATCACAAAACTGGAGGCGTTGATCTAGTCTGGATTCAAACCCTGTTTGGAGGTCACTGAGCCACCCAGTACCCCTGCCGCTGAGAGGCTTTGAGCAGGTAAAGAGGAATTTCAGTTTTGATCATTGTGCAATCTAACTGAACTCTTTCTTTCCTCCCTTTTCTTCCCCAAAGGTCTGTAAAGGTGCACAGCAGCACGAGGAGGTTTGTTTGGGACTTTTAACAGTGATTCTAACAGAGCCTTTGCAAGCACAAAGAGTGAGTGGTTTCAAATTGTTTTCTATTTGGTGATCTATCTATCCACTTGAACACACAATTCTGAACTGCAGCCTGAAATTTACAAGATGCATTCCAATCTGCAAAGTTCTCCAAACCCCAACGATCGACTGAAATCAGTGTTCATGTAACAGCATTTAGATTTTGTGCCATTTGCATGTGACACTTTGCTTTCCAGATTGTAAACAGTACATCATCCCAGTTCCTGTGATTGATAATAGCGGTGCTTCCACTTGGCTGTTAGGTAGGGAGTTACATAGGAGCAGGAGGAGGCCATTTAACCCCTCGAGCCCGTTCTGCCATTCAGCGAGATCGTGGCTGATTTGCGAGCCAACTCAAATCCGTGGAGTCTAGAATTGTGGCTGGGTTTTTTTTTTTTACCCTTTTAGCTTCACTAATTTTTGGAGCAGCTGTCGGGATAATTGCATTTTTGTTTTCTTTTATCCAGAAGCCGTTAAAGTTTCATTAAAAAATGTAAGGAGCCCTGGAGAGGCTTTCCCTGCGGAGCCTGGGAAGTAAGAAGTACTGCGGAGTGGTGTTTAATGATGTTAGCTCCGTCATTAAGGCTGAAAACAGCCAGCTCCAGTGTGCTAATGTTTAATTCAATTTAACGCCAAGCATGGAAATGGGTGCTTGACACAGCTGCTGATGGCTGAATTCGTATGACACTTGAGGCAACCCAGGAACGGAATACTAACATACTACGCAGTTACATAAAATGCAACCGAGAAGGTTAAGAGGTGATCTAATAGAGGTCTTCAAGATGATCAGAGGTTTAGATAGAGTAGATAAAAAGAAACTATTCCCTCTGGTGAGTGGGTTAATAACCTGAGGTCAGATGTAGAAAATCATTGACAAAGGATTGCGAGGGGCGCCGAGGATATTTTTTACACTGTTGTTGGGATCTGGCACGCTCTATCTGAAAAGGTGTTGGAAGCTGATTCCTTAAATAATTTTAGAAGGAGTTGGATAGGTACTTGAGGGTGAAGAACTTGGAGGGTTACAGACAAAAAGTAGGGGTGTGGGACTAAGCGGGGCTGTTCCTGCTGGCGCAGGCATGATGGGCTGAATGGGCTCCTTCCATGCTTTAAGTTTCTGTGGTTCTATAAAGCTCTGGTTAGACCCCATCTCGAGTAACTGTGTTCAGTTCTGGGCACTGCACCTCAGGAAGGCTAAATTGGCCTTTTGTTATTGTTATGGGTGGGGGGAGAGTGCAGCGCAGATTCACCAGGATGATGCCTGGGCTTAAAAGGGTTAAATTACGAGGACAGGTTGCAGAGACGAGGCTTGTATTCCCTCGAGTGTAAAAAGATTCAGGATGATTTAATTGAGGTGTTCAAGACGCCAAAAGTGTTGTATTCAGGAAAGGCTGTTAGCGGAGGATGACACTGGAGCCAGTCTCTACTCAGTCTTCTGTTTATTTACAGAATGAAGTGTTACAAGCATACATCTCCCAATTCGAGCACACCCCAATTTCAATAACTGTCTGATCAAGTGAAATCCCAATTAATGCCGTTCACCTCCATACTATTGAACACAATTAATGTACAAATAACAAAAAGGAGCAGCTAGAATCTGTTTCCTCTCCTGGGGAAACATTTTACCATGTTAAAGGCTCTCTATAAATGTAGGGAGGTGTTTAACAGCTTGTGGTAGTTGCTCTTCCCCCTGTTTTGATGGTGCTTTCTGATATTGTGTTGCAGTGTTACCGGGATCTGACCTTGGTTAGCAGAGATGGTATGAACCTGATTTTAATTAAGATTAACCAACTCCTCATGGAAAAATACTTGAAACTTCAGGACACAGTCAGAATACAGGTGAGGCATGTATGGCACTCGAAACAGCCACTCGGTGCATATCGCGCTCTCGAACCTCTTGAGTTAGCAAGTTGTGGGTTCACTTCCCACTCCAGAGAGTTGAACACATAGTATATAGGTTTGACACATATGGTGCAATACGGAGGGAGCTCTGCGCTGTGGGAGGAGGCGGTGCGAGGGAAGCTTTGCGCCGTGGGGAGGGTGAGAGGGGTGGGGAATGGTGCTGAGGGAGCGCCGTGGGAGGTTCAGTCTTTAGGCCTCGGATAAACGTCACAGATCCATTGGCCACGATTGAAGGAGAGCAGGGGGCGTTCTCGCTGGTATCCTGACCAATATTTATCCCCAAACACTGGGGTACAGTACTGGTGGGGACAGGTCTGTCACTGTATATCACGGGTACAGTACTGGTGGGGACAGGTCTGTCACTATAATACTGGGGTACAGTACTGGTGGTGACAGGTCTGCCACTATAACACTGGGGTGCATTACTGGTGGGGACAGGTCTGTCACTATAACACTGGGGTACGGTACTGGTGGTGACAGGTCTGTCACTAAAACACTGGGGTACATTACTGGTGGGGACAGGTCTGTCACGAGAACACTGGGGTACATTATTGGTGGGGACAGGTCTGTCACTGTATAACGCTGGGGTACAGTACTGGTGGGGACAGGTCTGTCACTGTATAACACTGGGGTACAGTACTGGTTGGGACAGGTCTGTCACGATAACACTGGGGTACAGTACTGGTGGGGCCAGCTCTGTCAGTGTATAACACTGGGGGACAGTACTGGTGGAGACAGGTCTGTCAGTGTTTAACACTGGGGTACAGTACTGGTGGGGACAGGTCTGCCACTGTATAACATTGGGATACAGTACTGATGGGGACAGGTCTGTCACTAACACTGGGGTACAGTACTGGTGGGGACAGGTCTGTCACTGTATATCACGGGTACAGTACTGGTGGGGACAGGTCTGTCACTGTATAACACTGGGGTACAGTGCTGGTGGGGACAGGTCTGTCACTGTATAACACGGGTACAGTACTGGTGGGGACAGGTCTGTCACTGTATAACACTGGGGTACAGTACTGGTGGGGACAGGTCTGTCAGTGTATAACACTGGGGTACAGTACTGGTGGGGACAGGTCTGTCGCTGTATAACTGGGGTACAGTACTGATGGGGACAGGTCTGTCACTAACACGGGTACAGTACTGGTGGGGACAGGTCTGTCACTGTATATCACTGGGGTACAGTATTGGGGATAGGTCTGTCAGTGTACAACACTGGGGTACAGTACTGGTGGGGACAGGTCTGTCACTGTATAACTGGGGTACAGTACTGGTGGGGCAGGTCTGTCACTGTCTAATACTGGGGTACAGTACTGGTGGGGACAGGTCTGGCACTATATATCACTGGGGTACTGTACTGGTGGGGACAGGTCTGTCACTATATATCACTGGGGTACAGTACTGGTGGGGATAGGTCTGGCACTGTATAATACTGTGGTGCAATACTGGTGGGGACAGGTCTGTCACTGTATATCACGGGTACAGTACTGGTGGGGACAGGTCTGTCAGTGTATAACACTGGGGTACAGTACTGGTGGGGACAGGCCTGTCAGTGTATAATGCTGGAGTACAGTACTGGTGGAGACAGGTCTGTCCCTATATCACTGGGAAACAGTACTGGTGGGAACAGGTCTGTCAGTGTATAACGCTGGGGTACAGTGCTGGTGGGCCAGGTATGTCACTGTATAACACTGGGGTACAGTACTGGTGGGGACAGGTCTCTCACTGTATAACACGGGTACAGTACTGGTGGGGACAGGTCTGTCACTGTATAATACTGGGGTATTGTACTAGTGGGGACAGGTCTGTCTGTGTATAACACTGGGGTACAGTACTGGTGGGGGCATTTCTTTCAGTCTATAACACTGGGGTACAGTACTGGTGCGGACAGGTCTGTCAGTGTATAACATTGGGGTATAGTACTGGTGAGGACAGGTCTGTCATTGTATAACACTGGGGTAAAGTATTGGTGGAGACAGGTCTGTCACTGTATAACACAGGTACAGTACTGGTGGGGTCTGGTCTGTCACTGTAGAACACTGGGGTACAGTACTGGTGGGGACAGGTCTGTCACTATAACACTGGGGTACAGTACTGGTGAGGACAGGTCTGTCACTATAACACTGGGGTACAGTACTGGTTGGGGCAGGTCTGTCACGATAACACTGGGGTACAGTACTGGTGGGGACAGGTCTGTCACTGGAAATCACGGGAACAGTCCTGGTGGGGACAGGTCTGTCAGTGTATAATACTGGGGTACAGTACGGGTGGGGACAGGTCTGTCAGTGTTAAACGCTGGGGTACAGTACTGGTGGAGACAGGTCTGTCCCTATATCACTGGGGAACAGTACTGGTGGGGACAGGTCTGTCAGTGTATAACGCTGGGGTACAGTACTGGTGGGGACAGGTATGTCACTGTATATCACTGGGGTGCAGTACTGGTGGGGACAGGTCTGTCACTGTATAACATTGGGGGAGAGTACTGGTGGGGACAGGTGTGTCACTGTATAACATTGGGGTATTTTACTGGTGGGGACAGGTCTGTCACTGTATAACACTGGGGTACAGTACTGGTGGGGACAGGTCGTTCAGTGTATAACATTGTGGTATTGTACTGGTGGGGACAGGTCTCTCACTGTATAACACTGGGGGACAGTACTAGTGGGGACAGGTCTGTCTGTGTATAATACTGGGGTACAGTACTGGTGGGGACAGGTCTGTCAGTGGATAACATTGGGGTATGGTACTGGTGGGGACAGATCTGTCACTGTATAACACTGGGGTAAAGTATTGGTGGAGACAGGTCTGTCACTGTATAACACAGGTACAGTACTGGTGGGGTCTGGTCTGTCACTGTAGAACACTGGGGTACAGTACTGGTGGGGACAGGTCTGTCACTGAATATTACTGTGGTAAAGTACTGGTGGGGACAGGTCTGTCACTATCTTAGACTGGGGACAGTGCTGGTGGGGACAGGTCTGTCACTGTATAACACTGGGGTACAGTACTTGTGGGGACAGGTCTGTCACTGTGTAACACTGGGGTACAGTACTGGTGGGGACAGGTCTGACACTGCAACAACACTGGGGTACAGTACTGGTGGGGACAGGTCTGTCACTGAATATTACTGTGGTAAAGTACTGGTGGGGACAGGTCTGTCACTATCTTAGACTGGGGACAGTACTGGTGGGGTCTGGTCTGTCACTGTAGAACACTGGGGTACAGTACTGGTGGGGACAGGTCTGTCACTGAATAACACTGGGGTACAGTGCTGGTGGGGACAGGTCTGTCACTGTATAACACTGGGGTACAGTACTGGTGGGGACAGGTCTGTCAGTGTATAACACTGGGGTATAGTACTGGTGGGGACAGGTCTGTTGCTGTATAACTGGGGTACGGTACTGATGGGGACAGGTCTGTCACTAACACGGGTACAGTACTGGTGGGGACAGGTCTGTCACTGTATATCACTGGGGTACAGTATTGGGGATAGGTCTGTCAGTGTACAACACTGGGGTACAGTACTGGTGGGGACAGGTCTGTCACTGTATAACTGGGGTACAGTACTGGTGGGGCAGGTCTGTCACTGTCTAATACTGGGGTACAGTACTGGTGGGGACAGGTCTGTCACTATATATCACTGGGGTACAGTACTGGTGGGGATAGGTCTGGCACTGTATAATACTGTGGTGCAGTACTGGTGGGGACAGGTCTGTCACTGTATAACACTGGGATACAGTACTGGTGGGGACAGGTCTGTCACTGTATATCACGGGTACAGTACTGGTGGGGACAGGTCTGTCAGTGTATAACACTGGGGTACAGTACTGGTGGGGACAGGCCTGTCAGTGTATAACGCTGGAGTACAGTACTGGTGGAGACAGGTCTGTCAGTGTATAACGCTGGGGTACAGTGCTGGTGGGCCAGGTATGTCACTGTATATCACTGGGGTCACGTACTGGTGGGGACAGGTCTGTCACTGTATAACATTGGGGTATTTTACTGGTGGGGACAGGTCTGTCACTGTATAACACTGGGGTACAGTACTGGTGGGGACAGGTCTCTCACTGTATAACACGGGTACAGTACTGGTGGGGACAGGTCTGTCACTGTATAATACTGGGGTATTGTACTAGTGGGGACAGGTCTGTCTGTGTATAACACTGGGGTACAGTACTGGTGGGGGCATTTCTTTCAGTCTATAACACTGGGGTACAGTACTGGTGGGGACAGGTCTCTCACTGTATAACACGGGTACAGTACTGGTGGGGACAGGTCTGTCACTGTATAATACTGGGGTATTGTACTAGTGGGGACAGGTCTGTCACTGTATAACACTGGGGTACAGTACTGGTGGGGGCATTTCTTTCAGTCTATAACACTGGGGTGCAGTACTGGTGAGGACAGGTCTGTCATTGTATAACACTGGGGTACAGTACTGGTGGGGACAGGTCTCTCACTGTATAACACGGGTACAGTACTGGTGGGGACAGGTCTGTCACTGTATAACATTGGGGTATTTTACTGGTGGGGACAGGTCTGTCACTGTATAACACTGGGGTACAGTACTGGTGGGGACAGGTCTCTCACTGTATAACACGGGTACAGTACTGGTGGGGACAGGTCTGTCACTGTATAACACTGGGGTACAGTACTGGTGGGGACAGGTCTCTCACTGTATAACATTGGGGTATTTTACTGGTGGGGACAGGTCTGTCACTGTATAACACTGGGGTACAGTACTGGTGGGGACAGGTCTCTCACTGTATAACACGGGTACAGTACTGTAGGGGACAGGTCTGTCACTGTATAACATTGGGGTATTTTACTGGTGGGGACAGGTCTGTCACTGTATAACACTGGGGTACAGTACTGGTGGGGACAGGTCTCTCACTGTATAACACGGGTACAGTACTGGTGGGGACAGGTCTGTCACTGTATAACACTGGGGTACAGTACTGGTGGGGACAGGTCTCTCACTGTATAACACTGGGGTACAGTACTGGTGGGGACAGGTCTCTCACTGTATAACACGGGTACAGTACTGGTGGGGACAGGTCTGTCTGTGTATAACACTGGGGTACAGTACTGGTGGGGGCATTTCTTTCAGTCTATAACACTGGGGTACTGCACTGGTGCGGACAGGTCTGTCAGTGTATAACATTGGGGTATAGTACTGGTGAGGACAGGTCTGTCATTGTATAACACTGGGGTAAAGTATTGGTGGAGACAGGTCTGTCACTGTATAACACTGGTGCAGTACTGGTGGGGACAGGTCTGTCCCTGTATTACACTGGTGTAGGTCTGTCATTATATAACAATGGGGTACAGTACTGGTGGGGACAGGTCTGTCACTGTGTAACACTGGGGTACAGTATTGGTGGGGACAGGTCTGTCACTGCATAACGCTGGGGGAGGTCTGTCATTGTTTAACAATGTGGTACAGTACTGGTGGGGACAGGTCTGTCACTGCATAACCCTGGGGGAGGTCTGTCATTGTATAACAATGGGGTGCAGTAATGGTGGGGACAGGTCTGTCACTGTATAACATTGGGATACAGGACTGGTGGGGACAGGTCTGTCACTGTGTCACACTGGGGTACAGTACTGGTGGGGACAGGTCTGTCAGTGGATAACACTGGGGTACAGTACTGGTGAGGACTGGTCTGTCAGTGTATAACGCTGGGGTTCAGTACTGGTGGGGACAGGTCTGTCAGTGTTTCACATTGGGGTACAGTACTGGTGAGGACTGGTCTGTCAGTGTCTAACGCTGGGGTTCAGTACTGGTGGAGACAGGTCTGTTACTGTATAATTTTGCTGGAGAGTACTGGTGAGGAGAGGTCTGTCACTGGATAACACTGGGGTACAGTACTCGTGGGGACAGGTCTGTCACTGAATATTACTGTGGTACAGTACTGGTGTGCACAGGTCTGTCATTGTATAACACTGGGGTACAGTACTGGTGGGGACAGGTCTGTCACTGTACAACACTGGGGTGCAGTACTGGTGGGGACAGGTCTGTCGCTGTATAACACTGGGGTACAGTACTGGTGGGGACAGGTCTGTCACTATATAACACTGGGGTACAGTACTGGTGGGGACAGGTCTGTCAGTGTATAAAGCTGGGGTACAGTACTGGTGGGGACATGTCTGTCACGAAATAACACTGGGGTGCAGTACTGGTGGGGACAGGTCTGTCAGTGTTTCACATTGGGGTATTGTACTGGTGGTGACAGGTCTGTCACTATAACACTGGGGTACATTACTGGTGGGGACTGGTCTGTCACTATAACACTGGGGTACAGTACTGGTGGTGACAGGTCTGTCACTAAAACACTGGGGTACATTACTGGTGGGGACAGGTCTGTCATGAGAACACTGGGGTACATTACTGGTGGGGACAGGTCTGTCACTGTATAACGCTGGGGTACAGTACTGGTGGGGACAGGTCTGTCACTGTATAACACTGGGGTACAGTACTGGTTGGGACAGGTCTGTCACGATAACACTGGGGTACAGTACTGGTGGGGCCAGCTCTGTCAGTGTATAACACTGGGGGACAGTACTGGTGAAGACAGGTCTGTCAATGTATAACATTGGGGGACAGTACAGGTGTGGCAGGTCTGTCACTGTATTACACTGAGGTATAGTACTGGTGGGGACAGGTCTGTCACTGTATAACACTGGGGTACAGTACTGGTTGGGACAGGTCTGTCACGATAACACTGGGGTACAGTACTGGTGGGGCCAGCTCTGTCAGTGTATAACACTGGGGTACAGTACTGGTGGAGACAGGTCTGTCAGTGTTTAACACTGGGGTACAGTACTGGTGGGGACAGGTCTGCCACTGTATAACATTGGGATACAGTACTGATGGGGACAGGTCTGTCACTAACACTGGGGTACAGTACTGGTGGGGACAGGTCTGTCACTGTATATCACGGGTACAGTACTGGTGGGGACAGGTCTGTCACTGTATAACACTGGGGTACAGTGCTGGTGGGGACAGGTCTGTCACTGTATAACACTGGGGTACAGTACTGGTGGGGACAGGTCTGTCAGTGTATAACACTGGGGTACAGTACTGGTGGGGACAGGTCTGTCGCTGTATAACTGGGGTACAGTACTGATGGGGACAGGTCTGTCACTAACACTGGGGTACAGTACTGGTGGGGACAGGTCTGTCACTGTATATCACTGGGGTACAGTATTGGGGATAGGTCTGTCAGTGTACAACACTGGGGTACAGTACTGGTGGGGACAGGTCTGTCACTGTATAACTGGGGTACAGTACTGGTGGGGCAGGTCTGTCACTGTCTAATACTGGGGTACAGTACTGGTGGGGACAGGTCTGTCACTATATATCACTGGGGTACAGTACTGGTGGGGATAGGTCTGGCACTGTATAATACTGTGGTGCAGTACTGGTGGGGACAGGTCTGTCACTGTATAATACTGTGGTACAGTACTGGTGGGGACAGGTCTCTCACTGTATAACACGGGTACAGTACTGGTGGGGACAGGTCTGTCTGTGTATAACACTGGGGTACAGTACTGGTGGGGGCATTTCTTTCAGTCTATAACACTGGGGTACTGTACTGGTGCGGACAGGTCTGTCAGTGTATAACATTGGGGTATAGTACTGGTGAGGACAGGTCTGTCATTGTATAACACTGGGGTAAAGTATTGGTGGAGACAGGTCTGTCACTGTATGACACTGGTGCAGTACTGGTGGGGACAGGTCTGTCCCTGTATTACACTGGTGTAGGTCTGTCATTATATAACAATGTGGTACAGTACTGGTGGGGACAGGTCTGTCACTGTGTAACACTGGGGTACAGTATTGGTGGGGACAGGTCTGTCACTGCATAACGCTGGGGGAGGTCTGTCATTGTGTAACAATGTGGTACAGTACTGGTGGGGACAGGTCTGTCACTGCATAACCCTGGGGGAGGTCTGTCATTGTATAACAATGGGGTGCAGTAATGGTGGGGACAGGTCTGTCACTGTATAACTGGGGTACAGTACTGGTGGGGCAGGTCTGTCACTGTCTAATACTGGGGTACAGTACTGGTGGGGACAGGTCTGTCACTATATATCACTGGGGTACAGTACTGGTGGGGATAGGTCTGGCACTGTATAATACTGTGGTGCAGTACTGGTGGGGACAGGTCTGTCACTGTATAACACTGGGATACAGTACTGGTGGGGACAGGTCTGTCACTGTATATCACGGGTACAGTACTGGTGGGGACAGGTCTGTCAGTGTATAACACTGGGGTACAGTACTGGTGGGGACAGGCCTGTCAGTGTATAACGCTGGAGTACAGTACTGGTGGAGACAGGTCTGTCAGTGTATAACGCTGGGGTACAGTGCTGGTGGGCCAGGTATGTCACTGTATATCACTGGGGTACAGTACTGGTGGGGACAGGTCTGTCACTATATAACATTGGGGTATTTTACTGGTGGGGACAGGTCTGTCACTGTATAACACTGGGGTACAGTACTGGTGGGGACAGGTCTCTCACTGTATAACACGGGTACAGTACTGGTGGGGACAGGTCTGTCACTGTATAATACTGGGGTATTGTACTAGTGGGGACAGGTCTGTCTGTGTATAACACTGGGGTACAGTACTGGTGGGGGCATTTCTTTCAGTCTATAACACTGGGGTACAGTACTGGTGCGGACAGGTCTGTCAGTGTATAACATTGGGGTATAGTACTGGTGAGGACAGGTCTGTCATTGTATAACACTGGGGTAAAGTATTGGTGGAGACAGGTCTGTCACTGTATAACACTGGGGTACAGTACTGGTGGGGACAGGTCTGTCACTGTATAACACTGGGGTACAGTACTGGTGGGGACAGGTCTGTCACTGTATAACACTGGGGTACAGTACTGGTGAGGACAGGTCTGTCACTATAACACTGGGGTACAGTACTGGTTGGGACAGGTCTGTCACGATAACACTGGGGTACAGTACTGGTGGGGACAGGTCTGTCACTGGAAATCACGGGAACAGTACTGGTGGGGACAGGTCTGTCAGTGTATAATACTGGGGTACAGTACGGGTGGGGACAGGGTTGTCAGTGTTAAACGCTGGGGTACAGTACTGGTGGAGACAGGTCTGTCCCTATATCACTGGGGAACAGTACTGGTGGGGACAGGTCTGTCAGTGTATAACGCTGGGGTACAGTACTGGTGGGGACAGGTATGTCACTGTATATCACTGGGGTGCAGTACTGGTGGGGACAGGTCTGTCACTGTATAACATTGGGGGAGAGTACTGGTGGGGACAGGTGTGTCACTGTATAACATTGGGGTATTTTACTGGTGGGGACAGGTCTGTCACTGTATAACACTGGAGTACAGTACTGGTGGGGACAGGTCGTTCAGTGTATAACATTGTGGTATTGTACTGGTGGGGACAGGTCTCTCACTGTATAACACTGGGGGACAGTACTAGTGGGGACAGGTCTGTCTGTGTATAATACTGGGGTACAGTACTGGTGGGGACAGGTCTGTCAGTGGATAACATTGGGGTATGGTACTGGTGGGGACAGATCTGTCACTGTATAACACTGGGGTACAGTACTGGTGGGGACAGGTCTGTCACTGGATATTACTGTGGTATAGTACTGGTGAGGACAGGTCTGTCATTGTATAACACTGGGGTAAAGTATTGGTGGAGACAGGTCTGTCACTGTATAACACAGGTACAGTACTGGTGGGGTCTGGTCTGTCACTGTAGAACACTGGGGTACAGTACTGGTGGGGACAGGTCTGTCACTGAATATTACTGTGGTAAAGTACTGGTGGGGACAGGTCTGTCACTATCTTAGACTGGGGACAGTGCTGGTGGGGACAGGTCTGTCACTGTATAACACTGGGGTACAGTACTTGTGGGGACAGGTCTGTCACTGTGTAACACTGGGGTACAGTACTGGTGGGACAGGTCTGACACTGCAACAACACTGGGGTACAGTACTGGTGGGGACAGGTCTGTCACTGAATATTACTGTGGTAAAGTACTGGTGGGGACAGGTCTGTCACTATCTTAGACTGGGGACAGTACTGGTGGGGTCTGGTCTGTCACGCTAGAACACTGGGGTACAGTACTGGTGGGGACAGGTCTGTCACTGTGTAACACTGGGGGACAGTACTGGTGGAGACAGGTCTGTCACTGTATAACACAGGTACAGTACTGGTGGGGTCTGGTCTGTCACTGTGGCACACTGGGTTACAGTACTGGTGGGGACAGGTCTGTCTCTGTATAACACTGGGGTACAGTACTGGTGGGGACAGGTCTGTCACTGTATAACACTGGGGTTCAGTACTGGTGGGGACATGTCTGTCACTATATAACACTGGGGTACTGTGCTGGGTGGGACAGGTCTGTCACTGTGCAGCACGGGTACAGTACTGGTGGGGACAGGTCTGTCACTGTATAATGTGGTACAGTACTGGTGGGGACAGGTCTGTCACTGGAGAACACTGGGGTACAGTACTGGTGGGGACAGTTCTGTCACTGTTTCACACTGGGGTACAGTACTGGTGGGGACATGTCTGTCACTATATAACACTGGGGTACAGTACTGGTGGGGACAGGTCTGTCAGTGTATAAAGCTGGGGTACAGTACTGGTGGGGACAGGTCTGTCACTGTATAACACTGGGGTGCAGTACTGGTGGGGACAGGTCTGTCAGTGTTTCACATTGGGGTATTGTACTGGTGGGGACAGGTCTGTCACTGTATAACACTGGGGTACAGTACTGGTGGGGACAGGTCTGTCACTGTATAACACGGGTACAGTACTGGTGGGGACAGGTCTGTCACTGTATAACACGGGTACAGTACTGGTGGGGACAGGTCTGTCACTGTATAATGTGGTACAGTACTTGTGGGGCAGGTCTGTCACTGGAGAACACTGGGGTACAGTACTGGTGGGGACAGGTCTGTCACTGTATAACACTGGGGTACAGTACTGGTGGGGGCAGGTCTGTCACTATATAACACTGGGGTACAGTATTGGTGGGGACAGGTCTGTCACTGTGTATCTCTGGGGGATAGTACTGGTGGGGACAGGTCTGTCACTGTATGACACGGGTACAGTACTGGTGGGGACCGGTCTGTCCCTGGATAACACAGGTGCAGATCTGTCATTGTATAACAATGGGGTACAGTACTGGTGGGGACAGGTCTGTCACTGTGTAACACTGGGGTACAGTACTGGTGGGGACAGGTCTGACACTGAATATTACTGTGGTAAAGTACTGGTGGGGACAGGTCTGTCACTATCTTAGACTGGGGACAGTACTGGTGGGGTCTGGTCTGTCACTGTAGAACACTGGGGTACAGTACTGGTGGGGACAGGTCTGTCACTGTGTAACACTGGGGGACAGTACTGGTGGAGACAGGTCTGTCACTGTATAACACAGGTACAGTACTGGTGGGGTCTGGTCTGTCACTGTGGCACACTGGGGTACAGTACTGGTGGGGACAGGTCTGTCTCTGTATAACACTGGGGTACAGTACTGGTGGGGACAGGTCTGTCACTGTATAACACTGGGGTTCAGTACTGGTGGGGACATGTCTGTCACTATATAACACTGGGGTACTGTGCTGGGTGGGACAGGTCTGTCACTGTGTAGCACGGGTACAGTACTGGTGGGGACAGGTCTGTCACTGTATAATGTGGTACAGTACTGGTGGGGACAGGTCTGTCACTGGAGAACACTGGGGTACAGTACTGGTGGGGACATGTCTGTCACTATATAACACTGGGGTACAGTACTGGTGGGGACAGGTCTGTCACTGTATAACACTGGGGTGCAGTACTGGTGGGGACAGGTCTGTCAGTGTTTCACATTGGGGTATTGTACTGGTGGGGACAGGTCTGTCACTGTATAACACTGGGGTGCAGTACTGGTGGGGACAGGTCTGTCACTGTATAATGTGGTACAGTACTAGTGGGGCAGGTCTGTCACTGGAGAACACTGGGGTACAGTACTGGTGGGGACAGGTCTGTCACTGTATAACACTGGGGTACAGAACTGGTGGCGGCAGGTCTGTCACTATATAACACTGGGGTACAGTATTGGTGGGGACAGGTCTGTCACTGTGTATCTCTGGGGGATAGTACTGGTGGGGACAGGTCTGTCACTGTATGACACGGGTACAGTACTGGTGGGGACCGGTCTGTCCCTGGATAACACAGGTGTAGGTCTGTCATTGTATAACAATGGGGTACAGTACTGGTGGGGACAGGTCTGTCACTGTATAACACTGGGGTACAGTACTGGTGGGGGCAGGTCCGTCACTATATAACACTGGGGTACAGTATTGGTGGGGACAGGTCTGTCACTGTATATCACTGGGGTACAGTACTGGTGGGGACAGGTCTGTCACACTATAACACGGGTACAGTACTGGTGGGGACAGGTCTGTCACTGTATAACACTGGGGTACAGTACTGGTGGGGACAGGTCTGTCACTGTATAACACTGGGGTACAGTACTGGTGGGGACAGGTCTGTCACTGTATAACACTGGGGAACAGTACTGGTGCGGACAGGTCTGTCACTGTATATCACTGGGGTACAGTACTGGTGGGGAGAGGTCTGTCACTGTGTAACACTGGGGGACAGTACTGGTGGGGACAGGTCTGTCACTGTCGCACTGGGGTACAGTACTGGTGGGGACAGGTCTGTCACTGCATAACACTGGGGTACAGTACTGGTGGGGACAGGTCTGTCACGATAACACTGGGGTACAGCACTGGTGGGGACAGGTCTGTTACTGTATAGCACTGTGGGACAGTACTGGTGGGGACAGGTCTGTCACTGACTAACACTGTGGTACAGTACTGGTGGGGACAGGTCTGTCAGTGTATAACATTGGGCTATTGTACTGGTGGGGACAGGTCTGTCACTGTATAACTTTGGGGAATAGTACTGGTGGGGACAGGTCTGTCACTGTATAATACTGGGGTCCAGTACTGGTGGGGACAGGTCTGTCACTGTATGACACTGGTGCAGTACTGGTGGGGACAGGTCTGTCCCTGTATTACACTGGTGCAGGTCTGTCATTATATAACAATGGGGTGCAGTAATGGTGGGGACAGGTCTGTCATTGTGTAACACTGGGGTACAGTACTGGTGGGGACAGGTCTGTCACTGCATAACGCTGGGGGAGGTCTGTCATTGTATAACAATGTGGTACAGTAATGGTGGGGACTGGTCTGTCACTGTGTAACGCTGGGGTTCAGTACTGGTGGGGACAGGTCTGTCAGTGTTTCACATTGGGGTACAGTACTGGTGAGGACTGGTCTGTCAGTGTCTAACGCTGGGGTTCAGTACTGGTGGAGACAGGTCTGTTACTGTATAATTTTGCTGGAGAGTACTGGTGAGGAGAGGTCTGTCACTGGATAACACTGGGGTACAGTACTCGTGGGGACAGGTCTGTCACTGAATATTACTGTGGTACAGTACTGGTGAGCACAGGTCTGTCATTGTATAACACTGGGGTACAGTACTGGTGGGGACAGGTCTGTCACTGTACAACACTGGGGTGCAGTACTGGTGGGGACAGGTCTGTCGCTGTATAACACTGGGGTGCAGTACTGGTGGGGACAGGTCTGTCACTGTATAATGTGGTACAGTACTGGTGGGGACAGGTCTGTCACTGAATATTACTGTGGTAAAGTACTGGTGGGGACAGGTCTGTCACTATCTTAGACTGGGGACAGTACTGGTGGGGTCTGGTCTGTCACGCTAGAACACTGGGGTACAGTACTGGTGGGGACAGGTCTGTCACTGTGTAACACTGGGGGACAGTACTGGTGGAGACAGGTCTGTCACTGTATAACACAGGTACAGTACTGGTGGGGTCTGGTCTGTCACTGTGGCACACTGGGTTACAGTACTGGTGGGGACAGGTCTGTCTCTGTATAACACTGGGGTACAGTACTGGTGGGGACAGGTCTGTCACTGTATAACACTGGGGTTCAGTACTGGTGGGGACATGTCTGTCACTATATAACACTGGGGTACTGTGCTGGGTGGGACAGGTCTGTCACTGTGCAGCACGGGTACAGTACTGGTGGGGACAGGTCTGTCACTGTATAATGTGGTACAGTACTGGTGGGGACAGGTCTGTCACTGGAGAACACTGGGGTACAGTACTGGTGGGGACAGTTCTGTCACTGTTTCACACTGGGGTACAGTACTGGTGGGGACATGTCTGTCACTATATAACACTGGGGTACAGTACTGGTGGGGACAGGTCTGTCAGTGTATAAAGCTGGGGTACAGTACTGGTGGGGACAGGTCTGTCACTGTATAACACTGGGGTGCAGTACTGGTGGGGACAGGTCTGTCAGTGTTTCACATTGGGGTATTGTACTGGTGGGGACAGGTCTGTCACTGTATAACACTGGGGTACAGTACTGGTGGGGACAGGTCTGTCACTGTATAACACGGGTACAGTACTGGTGGGGACAGGTCTGTCACTGTATAACACGGGTACAGTACTGGTGGGGACAGGTCTGTCACTGTATAATGTGGTACAGTACTTGTGGGGCAGGTCTGTCACTGGAGAACACTGGGGTACAGTACTGGTGGGGACAGGTCTGTCACTGTATAACACTGGGGTACAGTACTGGTGGGGGCAGGTCTGTCACTATATAACACTGGGGTACAGTATTGGTGGGGACAGGTCTGTCACTGTGTATCTCTGGGGGATAGTACTGGTGGGGACAGGTCTGTCACTGTATGACACGGGTACAGTACTGGTGGGGACCGGTCTGTCCCTGGATAACACAGGTGCAGATCTGTCATTGTATAACAATGGGGTACAGTACTGGTGGGGACAGGTCTGTCACTGTATAACACTGGGGTAAAGTATTGGTGGAGACAGGTCTGTCACTGTATAACACAGGTACAGTACTGGTGGGGTCTGGTCTGTCACTGTAGAACACTGGGGTACAGTACTGGTGGGGACAGGTCTGTCACTGAATATTACTGTGGTAAAGTACTGGTGGGGACAGGTCTGTCACTATCTTAGACTGGGGACAGTGCTGGTGGGGACAGGTCTGTCACTGTATAACACTGGGGTACAGTACTTGTGGGGACAGGTCTGTCACTGTGTAACACTGGGGTACAGTACTGGTGGGGACAGGTCTGACACTGCAACAACACTGGGGTACAGTACTGGTGGGGACAGGTCTGTCACTGAATATTACTGTGGTAAAGTACTGGTGGGGACAGGTCTGTCACTATCTTAGACTGGGGACAGTACTGGTGGGGTCTGGTCTGTCACTGTAGAACACTGGGGTACAGTACTGGTGGGGACAGGTCTGTCACTGTGCAACACTGGGGGACAGTACTGGTGGAGACAGGTCTGTCACTGTATAACACAGGTACAGTACTGGTGGGGTCTGGTCTGTCACTGTGGCACACTGGGGTACAGTACTGGTGGGGACAGGTCTGTCTCTGTATAACACTGGGGTACAGTACTGGTGGGGACAGGTCTGTCACTGTATAACACTGGGGTTCAGTACTGGTGGGGACATGTCTGTCACTATATAACACTGGGGTACTGTGCTGGGTGGGACAGGTCTGTCACTGTGTAGCACGGGTACAGTACTGGTGGGGACAGGTCTGTCACTGTATAATGTGGTACAGTACTGGTGGGGACAGGTCTGTCACTGGAGAACACTGGGGTACAGTACTGGTGGGGACATGTCTGTCACTATATAACACTGGGGTACAGTACTGGTGGGGACAGGTCTGTCACTGTATAACACTGGGGTGCAGTACTGGTGGGGACAGGTCTGTCAGTGTTTCACATTGGGGTATTGTACTGGTGGGGACAGGTCTGTCACTGTATAACACTGGGGTGCAGTACTGGTGGGGACAGGTCTGTCACTGTATAATGTGGTACAGTACTAGTGGGGCAGGTCTGTCACTGGAGAACACTGGGGTACAGTACTGGTGGGGACAGGTCTGTCACTGTATAACACTGGGGTACAGAACTGGTGGCGGCAGGTCTGTCACTATATAACACTGGGGTACAGTATTGGTGGGGACAGGTCTGTCACTGTGTATCTCTGGGGGATAGTACTGGTGGGGACAGGTCTGTCACTGTATGACACGGGTACAGTACTGGTGGGGGCCGGTCTGTCCCTGGATAACACAGGTGTAGGTCTGTCATTGTATAACAATGGGGTACAGTACTGGTGGGGACAGGTCTGTCACTGTATAACACTGGGGTACAGTACTGGTGGGGGCAGGTCCGTCACTATATAACACTGGGGTACAGTATTGGTGGGGACAGGTCTGTCACTGTATATCACTGGGGTACAGTACTGGTGGGGACAGGTCTGTCACTGTATAACACGGGTACAGTACTGGTGGGGACAGGTCTGTCACTGTATAACACTGGGGTACAGTACTGGTGGGGACAGGTCTGTCACTGTATAACACTGGGGTACAGTACTGGTGGGGACAGGTCTGTCACTGTATAACACTGGGGAACAGTACTGGTGCGGACAGGTCTGTCACTGTATATCACTGGGGTACAGTACTGGTGGGGAGAGGTCTGTCACTGTGTAACACTGGGGGACAGTACTGGTGGGGACAGGTCTGTCACTGTCGCACTGGGGTACAGTACTGGTGGGGACAGGTCTGTCACTGCATAACACTGGGGTACAGTACTGGTGGGGACAGGTCTGTCACGATAACACTGGGGTACAGCACTGGTGGGGACAGGTCTGTTACTGTATAGCACTGTGGGACAGTACTGGTGGGGACAGGTCTGTCACTGACTAACACTGTGGTACAGTACTGGTGGGGACAGGTCTGTCAGTGTATAACATTGGGCTATTGTACTGGTGGGGACAGGTCTGTCACTGTATAACTTTGGGGAATAGTACTGGTGGGGACAGGTCTGTCACTGTATAATACTGGGGTCCAGTACTGGTGGGGACAGGTCTGTCACTGTATGACACTGGTGCAGTACTGGTGGGGACAGGTCTGTCCCTGTATTACACTGGTGCAGGTCTGTCATTATATAACAATGGGGTGCAGTAATGGTGGGGACAGGTCTGTCATTGTGTAACACTGGGGTACAGTACTGGTGGGGACAGGTCTGTCACTGCATAACGCTGGGGGAGGTCTGTCATTGTATAACAATGTGGTACAGTAATGGTGGGGACTGGTCTGTCACTGTGTAACGCTGGGGTTCAGTACTGGTGGGGACAGGTCTGTCAGTGTTTCACATTGGGGTACAGTACTGGTGAGGACTGGTCTGTCAGTGTCTAACGCTGGGGTTCAGTACTGGTGGAGACAGGTCTGTTACTGTATAATTTTGCTGGAGAGTACTGGTGAGGAGAGGTCTGTCACTGGATAACACTGGGGTACAGTACTCGTGGGGACAGGTCTGTCACTGAATATTACTGTGGTACAGTACTGGTGAGCACAGGTCTGTCATTGTATAACACTGGGGTACAGTACTGGTGGGGACAGGTCTGTCACTGTACAACACTGGGGTGCAGTACTGGTGGGGACAGGTCTGTCGCTGTATAACACTGGGGTACAGTACTGGTGGGGACAGGTCTGTCACTGTATAATGTGGTACAGTACTGGTGGGGACAGGTCTGTCACTGGAGAACACTGGGGTACAGTACTGGTGGGGACAGGTCTGTCACTGTTTCACACTGGGGTACAGTACTGGTGGGGACAGGTCTGTCACTATATAACACTGGGGTACAGTACTGGTGGGGACAGGTCTGTCAGTGTATAAAGCTGGGGTACAGTACTGGTGGGGACATGTCTGTCACTATATAACACTGGGGTGCAGTACTGGTGGGGACAGGTCTGTCAGTGTTTCACATTGGGGTATTGTACTGGTGGGGACAGGTCTGTCACTGTATAACACGGGTACAGTACTGGTGGGGACAGGTCTGTCACTGTATAACACGGGTACAGTACTGGTGGGGACAGGTCTGTCACTGTATAATGTGGTACAGTACTAGTGGGGACAGGTCTGTCACTGTATAACACTGGGGTACAGTACTGGTGGGGGCAGGTCTGTCACTATATAACACTGGGGTACAGTATTGGTGGGGACAGGTCTGTCACTGTGTATCTCTGGGGGATAGTACTGGAGGGGACAGGTCTGTCACTGCATGACACGGGTACAGTACTGGTGGGGATAGGTCTGTCCCTGTATAACACAGGTGTAGGTCTGTCATTGTCTAACAATGGGGTACAGTACTGTTGGGGACAGGTCTGTCACTATAACACTGGGGTACAGTACTGGTGGGGACAGGTCTGTCACTGTATATCACTGGGGTACAGTACTGGTGGGGACAGGTCTGTCACTGTATAATACTGGGGTACAGTATTGGTGGGGACAGGTCTGTCACTGTATAACACTGGGGTACAGTACTGGTGGGGACAGGTCTGTCACTGTATAACACTGGGGTACAGTACTGGTGGGGACAGGTCTGTCACTGTATAACACTGGGGTACAGTACTGGTGGGGAGAGGTCTGTCACTGTGTAACACTGGGGTACAGTACTGGTGGGGACAGGTCTGTCACTGTATCGCACTGGGATACAGTACTGGTGGGGACAGGTCTGTCACTGCATAACACTGGGGGGAGGTCTGTCATTGTGTAACAATGTGGTGCATTAATGGGGACAGGTCTGTCACTAACACTGTGGGACAGTACTGGTGGGGACAGGTCTGTCACTGAATAACACTGTGGTACAATGCTGGTGGGGACAGGTCTGTCACTGCATAACACTGGGATACAGTACTGGTGGGGACAGGTCTGTCACTGTATATCACTGGGGTACAGTACTGGTGGGGACAGGTCTGTCCCTGCATTGCACTGGTGTAGGTCTGTCATTATGTAACAATGGGGTACAGTACTGGTGGGGACAGGTCTGTCCCTGGATAACACAGGGGTAGGTCTGTCATTGTATAACAATGGGGTGCAGTGATGGTGGGGACAGGTCTGTCACTGTATAACACTGGGATACAGTACTGGTGGGGACAGGTCTGTCACTGCATAACGCTGGGGGAGGTCTGTCATTGTATAACACTGGGGTACAGCACTGGTGGGGACAGGTCTTTTACTGTATAGCACTATGGGACAGTACTGGTGGGGACAGGTCTGTCACTGAATAACACTGTGGTACAATGCTGGTGGGGACAGGTCTGTCACTGGATAACACTGGATACAGTACTGGTGGGGACAGGTCTGTCACTGTATAACACTGGGGTACAGTACTGGTGGGGACAGGTCTGTCACTGTATAACACTGGGGTACAGTACTGGTGGGGACAGGTCTGTCAGTGTATAACATTGGGCTATTGTACTGGTGGGGACAGGTCTGTCACGGTATAACTTTGGGGTATAGTACTGGTGGGGACAGGTCTGTCACTGTATAATGCTGGGGTCCAGTACTGGTGGGGACAGGTCTGTCACTGTATGACACTGGTGCAGTACTGGTGGGGACAGGTCTGTCCCTGTATTACACTGGGGTACAGTACTGGTGGGGACAGGTCTGTCCCTGTATTACACTGGTGTAGGTCTGTCATTATATAACAATGGGGTACAGTACTGGTGGGGACAGGTCTGTCCCTGTATAACACAGGGGTAGGTCTGTCATTGTATAACAATGGGATACAGGACTGGTGGGGACAGGTCTGTCACTGTGTAACATTGGGATACAGGACTGATGGGGACAGGTCTGTCACTGCATAACGCTGGGGGAGGTCTGTCATTGTGTAACAATGTGGTACAGTACTGGTGGGGACAGGTCTGTCAGTGGATAACACTGGGGTACAGTACTGGTGAGGACTGGTCTGTCAGTGTCTAACGCTGGGGTTCAGTACTGGTGGAGACAGGTCTGTTACTGTATAATTTTTCTGGAGAGTGCTGGTGAGGACAGGTCTGTCACTGGATAACACTGGGGTACAGTACTCGTGGGGACAGGTCTGTCACTGAATATTACTGTGGTACAGTACTGGTGAGCACAGGTCTGTCATTGTATAACACTGGGGTACAGTACTGGTGGGGACAGGTCTGTCGCTGTGTAACACTGGGGTACAGTACTGGTGGGGACAGGTCTGTCAGTGTATAATACTGGGGTACAGCACTGGTGGGGAAGGTCTGTCAGTGTGTAACACTGGGGTACAGTACTGGTGGGGACTGGTCTGTCACTGTATAATGTGGTACAGTACTGGTGGGGACAGGTCTGTCACTGGAGAACACTGGGGTACAGTACTGGTGGGGACAGTTCTGTCACTGTTTCACACTGGGGTACAGTACTGGTGGGGACAGGTCTGTCACTATATAACACTGGGGTACAGTACTGGTGGGGACAGGTCTGTCAGTGTATAAAGCTGGGGTACAGTACTGGTGGGGACATGTCTGTCACTATATAACACTGGGGTGCAGTACTGGTGGGGACAGGTCTGTCAGTGTTTCACATTGGGGTATTGTTTTGGTGGGGACAGGTCTGTCACTGTATAACACGGGTACAGTACTGGTGGGGACAGGTTTGTCACTGTATAACACGGGTACAGTACTGGTGGGGACAGGTCTGTCCCTGTATAATGTGGTACAGTACTAGTGGGGACAGGTCTGTCACTGGAGAACACTGGGGTTCAGTACTGGTGGGGACAGGTCTGTCACTGTATAACACTGGGGTACAGTACTGGTGGGGGCAGGTCTGTCACTATATAACACTGGGGTACAGTATTGGTGGGGACAGGTCTGTCACTGTGTATCTCTGGGGGATAGTACTGGTGGGGACAGGTCTGTCACTGCATGACACGGGTACAGTACTGGTGGGGACAGGTCTGTCACTATATAACACTGGGGTACAGTACTGGTGGGGACAGGTCTGTCCCTGTATAACACAGGTGTAGGTCTGTCATTGTATAACAATGGGGTACAGTACTGGTGGGGACAGGTCTGTCACTATAACACTGGGGTACAGTACTGGTGGGGACAGGTCAGTCACTGTATAACACTGGGGTACAGTACTGGTGGGGGCAGGTCCGTCACTATATAACACTGGGGTACAGTATTGGTGGGGACAGGTCTGTCACTGTATATCACTGGGGTACAGTACTGGTGGGGGACAGGTCTGTCACTGTATAACACGGGTACAGTACTGGTGGGGACAGGTCTGTCACTGTATAACACTGGGGTACAGTATTGGTGGGGACAGGTCTGTCACTGTATAACACTTGGGTACAGTGCTGGTGGGGACAGGTCTGTCACTGTATAACACTGGGGTACAGTACTGGTGGGGACAGGTCTGTCACTATAACACTGGGGTACAATGCTGGTGGGGACAGGTCTGTCACTGTATAACACTGGGATACAGTACTGGTGGGGACAGGTCTGTCACTGTATCACACTGGGGTACAGTACTGGTGGGGACAGGTCTGTCACTGTACAACTCTGGGGTACAGTACTGGTGGGGACAGGTCTGTCACTTTCTAACACTGGGGTACAGTACTGGTGGGGACAGGTCTGTCACTGTATAACACTGGGATACAGTACTGGTGGGGACAGGTCTGTCACTGTACAACACTGGGGTACAGTACTGGTGGGGACAGGTCTGTCACTTTCTAACACTGGGGTACAGTACTGGTGGGGACAGGTCTGTCACTGTATAACACTGGGATACAGTACTGGTGGGGACAGGTCTGTCACTGTACAACACTGGGGTACAGTACTGGTGGGGACAGGTCTGTCACTGTATAACACTGGGGTACAGTACTGGTGGGGACAGGTCTGTCACTGTACAACACTGGGGTACAGTACTGGTGGGGACAGGTCTGTCACTTTCTAACACTGGGGTACAGTACTGGTGGGGACAGGTCTGTCACTGTACAACACTGGGGTACAGTACTGGTGGGGACAGGTCTGTCACTTTCTAACACTGTGGGACAGTACTGGTGGGGACAGGTCTGTCACTATAACACTGGGGTACAGCACTGGTGGGGACAGGTCTGTTACTGTATAGCACTGTGGGACAGTTCTGGTGGCGACAGGTCTGTCACTGAATAACACTGTGGTACAATGCTGGTGGGGACAGGTCTGTCACTGCATAACACTGGGATACAGTACTGGTGGGGACAGGTCTGTCACTGTATATCACTGGGGTACAGTACTGGTGGGGACAGGTCTGTTACTGAAAAGCACTGTGGGACAGTACTGGTGGGGACAGGTCTGTCACTGAATAACACTGTGGTACAATGCTGGTGGGGACAGGTCTGTCACTGCATAACACTGGGATACAGTACTGGTGGGGACAGGTCTGTCACTGCATAACGCTGGGGGAGGTCTGTCATTGTGTAACAATGTGGTACAGTACTGGTGGGGACAGGTCTGTCACTGCATAACACTGGGATACAGTACTGGTGGGGACAGGTCTGTCACTGCATAACGCTGGGGGAGGTCTGTCATTGTGTAACAATGTGGTACAGTACTGGTGGGGACAGGTCTGTCACTGCATAACACTGGGATACAGTAATGGTGGGGACAGGTCTGTCACTGTGTAACGCTGGGGGAGGTCTGTCATTGTGTAACAATGGGGTTCAGTACTGGTGGGGACAGGTCTGTTACTGTATAACAATGGGGTGCAGTAATGGTGGGGACAGGTCTGTTACTGTATAATGTGGTACAGTACTGGCGGGGACAGGTCTGTCACTGGAGAACACTGGGGTACAGTACTGGTGGGGACAGTTCTGTCACTGTTTCACACTGGGGTACAGTACTGGTGGGGACAGGTCTGTCACTATATAACACTGGGGTACAGTACTGGTGGGGACAGGTCTGTCAGTGTATAAAGCTGGGGTACAGTACTGGTGGGGACATGTCTGTCACTATATAACACTGGGGTACAGTACTGGTGGGGACAGGTCTGTCAGTGTATAAAGCTGGGGTACAGTACTGGTGGGGACATGTCTGTCACTATATAACACTGGGGTACAGTACTGGTGGGGACAGTTCTGTCACTGTTTCACACTGGGGTACAGTACTGGTGGGGACAGGTCTGTCACTATATAACACTGGGGTACAGTACTGGTGGGGACAGGTCTGTCAGTGTATAAAGCTGGGGTACAGTACTGGTGGGGACATGTCTGTCACTATATAACACTGGGGTGCAGTACTGGTGGGGACAGGTCTGTCAGTGTTTCACATTGGGGTATTGTACTGGTGGGGACAGGTCTGTCACTGTATAACATGGGTACAGTACTGGTGGGGACAGGTCTGTCACTGTATAACACGGGTACAGTACTGGTGGGGACAGGTCTGTCACTGTATAATGTGGTACAGTACTAGTGGGGACAGGTCTGTCACTGGAGAACACTGGGGTTCAGTACTGGTGGGGACAGGTCTGTCATTGTATAACACTGGGGTACAGTACTGGTGGGGGCAGGTCTGTCACTATATAACACTGGGGTACAGTATTGGTGGGGACAGGTCTGTCACTGTGTATCTCTGGGGGATAGTACTGGTGGGGACAGGTCTGTCACTGCATGACACGGGTACAGTACTGGTGGGGACAGGTCTGTCCCTGTATAACACAGGTGTAGGTCTGTCATTGTATAACAATGGGGTACAGGACTGGTGGGGACAGGTCTGTCACTATAACACTGGGGTACAGTACTGGTGGGGACAGGTCTGTCACTGTATCACACTGGGGTACAGTACTGGTGGGGGCAGGTCCGTCACTATATAACACTGGGGTACAGTATTGGTGGGGACAGGTCTGTCACTGTATATCACTGGGGTACAGTACTGGTGGGGGACAGGTCTGTCACTGTATAACACGGGTACAGTATTGGTGGGGACAGGTCTGTCACTGTATAACACTTTGGTACAGTATTGGTGGGGACAGGTCTGTCACTGTATAACACTGGGGTACAGTACTGGTGGGGACAGGTCTGTCACTGTATAACACTGGGGTACAGTACTGGTGGGGACAGGTCTGTCACTGTATCACACTGGGGTACAGTACTGGTGGGGACAGGTCTGTCACTTTCTAACACCTGGGTACAGTACTGGTGGGGACAGGTCTGTCAGTGCATAACACTGGGGGAGGTCTGTCATTGTGTAACAATGTGGTGCATTAATGGGGACAGGTCTGTCACTAACACTGTGGGACAGTACTGGTGGGGACAGGTCTGTTACTGTATAGCACTGTGGGACAGTTCTGGTGGCGACAGGTCTGTCACTGAATAACACTGTGGTACAATGCTGGTGGGGACAGGTCTGTCACTGCATAACACTGGGATACAGTACTGGTGGGGACAGGTCTGTCACTGTATATCACTGGGGTACAGTACTGGTGGGGACGGGTCTGTCCCTGTATAACACTGGGGTACAGTACTGGTGGGGACAGGTCTGTCCCTGTATAACACAGGGGTAGGTCTGTCATTGTATAACAATGGGGTGTAGTAATGGTGGGGACAGGTCTGTTACTGTATAGCACTGTGGGACAGTACTGGTGGGGACAGGTCTGTCACTGAATAACACTGTGGTACAATGCTGGTGGGGACAGGTCTGTCACTGCATAACACTGGGATACAGTGCTGGTGGGGACAGGTCTGTCACTGTATAACACTGGGGTACAGTACTGGTGGGGACAGGTCTGTCACTGTATAACACTGGGGTACAGTACTGGTGGGGACAGGTCTGTCAGTGTATAACATTGGGCTATTATACTGGTGGGGACATGTCTGTCACTGTATAACTTTGGGGTATAGTACTGGTGGGGACAGGTCTGTCACTGTATAATACTGGGGTCCAGTACTGGTGGGGACAGGTCTGTCACTGTATATCACTGGGATACAGTACTGGTTGGGACAGGTCTGTCCCTGTATTATACTGGTGTAGGTCTGTCATTATATAACAATGGGGTACAGTACTGGTGGGGACAGGTCTGTCCCTGTATAACACAGGGGTAGGTCTGTCATTGTATAACAATGGGGTGCAGTAATGGTGGGGACAGGTCTGTCACTGTGTAACACTGGGGTACAGTACTGGTGGGGACAGGTCTGTCACTGCATAACGCTGGGGGAGGTCTGTCATTGTGTAACAATGTGGTACAGTACTGGTGGGGACAGGTCTGTCACTGTATAACATTGGGATACAGGACTGGTGGGGACAGGTCTGTCACTGTATAAAACTGGGGTACAGTATTGGTGGGGACAGGTCTGTCACTGTATAACACTGGGGTACAGTACTGGTGGGGACAGGTCTGTCACTATAACACTGGGGTACAATGCTGGTGGGGACAGGTCTGTCACTGTATAACACTGGGATACAGTACTGGTGAGGAAAGGTCTGTCTCTTTAACACTGGGGTACACTACTGCTTGGGACAGGTCTGTCACTGTGTAACACTGGGGTACAGTACTGGTGGGGACAGGTCTGTCAGTGGATAACAGTGGGGTACAGTACTGGTGAGGACTGGTCTGTCAGTGTATAACGCTGGGGTTCAGTACTGGTGGGGACAGGTCTGTCAGTGGATAACAGTGGGGTACAGTACTGGTGAGGACTGGTCTGTCAGTGTCTAACGCTGGGGTTCAGTACTGGTGGAGACAGGTCTGTGACTGTATAATTTTGCTGGAGAGTACTGGTGAGGACAGGTCTGTCACTGGATAACAGTGGGGTACAGTACTCGTGGGGACAGGTCTGTCACTGAATATTACTGTGGTACAGTACTGGTGTGCACAGGTCTGTCACTGTACAACACTGGGGTGCAGTACTGGTGGGGACAGGTCTGTCGCTGTATAACACTGGGGTACAGTACTGGTGGGGACAGGTCTGTCACTGTACAACACTGGGGTGCAGTACTGGTGGGGACAGGTCTGTCGCTGTATAACACTGGGGTACAGTACTGGTGGGGACAGGTCTGTCAGTGTATAATACTGGGGTACAGCACTGGTGGGGACAGGTCTGTCACTGTATAACACTGGGGTACAGTACTGGGGGGGACAGGTCTGTCACTGTATAATGTGGTACAGTACTGGTGGGGACAGGTCTGTCACTGGAGGACACTGGGGTACAGTACTGGTGGGGACAGTTCTGTCACTGTTTCACACTGGGGTACAGTACTGGTGGGGACAGGTCTGTCACTACATAACACTGGGGTACAGTACTGGTGGGGACAGGTCTGTCAGTGTATAAAGCTGGGGTACAGTACTGGTGGGGACATGTCTGTCACTATATAACACTGGGGTGCAGTACTGGTGGGGACAGGTCTGTCAGTGTTTCACATTGGGGTATTGTACTGGTGGGGACAGGTCTGTCACTGTATAACACGGGTACAGTACTGGTGGGGACAGGTCTGTCACTGTATAACACGGGTACAGTACTGGTGGGGACAGGTCTGTCACTGTATAATGTGGTACAGTACTAGTGGGGACAGGTCTGTCACTGGAGAACACTGGGGTTCAGTACTGGTGGGGACAGGTCTGTCACTGTATAACACTGGGGTACAGTACTGGTGGGGGCAGGTCTGTCACTATATAACACTGGGGTACAGTATTGGTGGGGACAGGTCTGTCACTGTGTATCTCTGGGGGATAGTACTGGTGGGGACAGGTCTGTCCCTGTATAACGCAGGTGTAGGTCTGTCATTGTATAACACTGGGGTACAGTACTGGTGGGGACAGGTCTGTCACTATAA
Source organism: Heterodontus francisci (assembly GCF_036365525.1). Taxonomy (NCBI): domain Eukaryota; kingdom Metazoa; phylum Chordata; class Chondrichthyes; order Heterodontiformes; family Heterodontidae; genus Heterodontus; species Heterodontus francisci. The sequence goes on from NC_090416.1 coordinate 18,337,652, forward strand.
CACTGGGGTACAGTACTGGTGGGGACAGGTCTGTCACTGTATAACACTGGGGTACAGTACTGGTGGGGGCAGGTCCGTCACTATATAACACTGGGGTACAGTATTGGTGGGGACAGGTCTGTCACTGTATATCACTGGGGTACAGTACTGGTGGGGACAGGTCTGTCACTGTATAACACGGGTACAGTACTGGTGGGGACAGGTCTGTCACTGTATAACACTGAGGTACAGTACTGGTGGGGACAGGTCTGTCACTGTATAACACTGGGGTACAGTACTGGTGGGGACAGGTCTGTCACTATAACACTGGGGTACAGTACTGGTGGGGACAGGTCTGTCACTGTATAACACTAGGGTACAATGCTGGTGGGGACAGGTCTGTCACTTTCTAACACTGGGGTGCAGTACTGGTGGGGACAGGTCTGTCACTGCATAACACTGGGGTACAGTACTGGTGGGGACAGGTCTGTCAGTGTATAAAGCTGGGGTACAGTACTGGTGGGGACATGTCTGTCACTATATAACACTGGGGTACAGTACTGGTGGGGACAGTTCTGTCACTGTTTCACACTGGGGTACAGTACTGGTGGGGACAGGTCTGTCACTATATAACACTGGGGTACAGTACTGGTGGGGACAGGTCTGTCAGTGTATAAAGCTGGGGTACAGTACTGGTGGGGACATGTCTGTCACTATATAACACTGGGGTGCAGTACTGGTGGGGACAGGTCTGTCAGTGTTTCACATTGGGGTATTGTACTGGTGGGGACAGGTCTGTCACTGTATAACATGGGTACAGTACTGGTGGGGACAGGTCTGTCACTGTATAACACGGGTACAGTACTGGTGGGGACAGGTCTGTCACTGTATAATGTGGTACAGTACTAGTGGGGACAGGTCTGTCACTGGAGAACACTGGGGTTCAGTACTGGTGGGGACAGGTCTGTCATTGTATAACACTGGGGTACAGTACTGGTGGGGGCAGGTCTGTCACTATATAACACTGGGGTACAGTATTGGTGGGGACAGGTCTGTCACTGTGTATCTCTGGGGGATAGTACTGGTGGGGACAGGTCTGTCACTGCATGACACGGGTACAGTACTGGTGGGGACAGGTCTGTCCCTGTATAACACAGGTGTAGGTCTGTCATTGTATAACAATGGGGTACAGGACTGGTGGGGACAGGTCTGTCACTATAACACTGGGGTACAGTACTGGTGGGGACAGGTCTGTCACTGTATCACACTGGGGTACAGTACTGGTGGGGGCAGGTCCGTCACTATATAACACTGGGGTACAGTATTGGTGGGGACAGGTCTGTCACTGTATATCACTGGGGTACAGTACTGGTGGGGGACAGGTCTGTCACTGTATAACACGGGTACAGTATTGGTGGGGACAGGTCTGTCACTGTATAACACTTTGGTACAGTATTGGTGGGGACAGGTCTGTCACTGTATAACACTGGGGTACAGTACTGGTGGGGACAGGTCTGTCACTGTATAACACTGGGGTACAGTACTGGTGGGGACAGGTCTGTCACTGTATCACACTGGGGTACAGTACTGGTGGGGACAGGTCTGTCACTTTCTAACACCTGGGTACAGTACTGGTGGGGACAGGTCTGTCAGTGCATAACACTGGGGGAGGTCTGTCATTGTGTAACAATGTGGTGCATTAATGGGGACAGGTCTGTCACTAACACTGTGGGACAGTACTGGTGGGGACAGGTCTGTTACTGTATAGCACTGTGGGACAGTTCTGGTGGCGACAGGTCTGTCACTGAATAACACTGTGGTACAATGCTGGTGGGGACAGGTCTGTCACTGCATAACACTGGGATACAGTACTGGTGGGGACAGGTCTGTCACTGTATATCACTGGGGTACAGTACTGGTGGGGACGGGTCTGTCCCTGTATAACACTGGGGTACAGTACTGGTGGGGACAGGTCTGTCCCTGTATAACACAGGGGTAGGTCTGTCATTGTATAACAATGGGGTGTAGTAATGGTGGGGACAGGTCTGTTACTGTATAGCACTGTGGGACAGTACTGGTGGGGACAGGTCTGTCACTGAATAACACTGTGGTACAATGCTGGTGGGGACAGGTCTGTCACTGCATAACACTGGGATACAGTGCTGGTGGGGACAGGTCTGTCACTGTATAACACTGGGGTACAGTACTGGTGGGGACAGGTCTGTCACTGTATAACACTGGGGTACAGTACTGGTGGGGACAGGTCTGTCAGTGTATAACATTGGGCTATTATACTGGTGGGGACATGTCTGTCACTGTATAACTTTGGGGTATAGTACTGGTGGGGACAGGTCTGTCACTGTATAATACTGGGGTCCAGTACTGGTGGGGACAGGTCTGTCACTGTATATCACTGGGATACAGTACTGGTTGGGACAGGTCTGTCCCTGTATTATACTGGTGTAGGTCTGTCATTATATAACAATGGGGTACAGTACTGGTGGGGACAGGTCTGTCCCTGTATAACACAGGGGTAGGTCTGTCATTGTATAACAATGGGGTGCAGTAATGGTGGGGACAGGTCTGTCACTGTGTAACACTGGGGTACAGTACTGGTGGGGACAGGTCTGTCACTGCATAACGCTGGGGGAGGTCTGTCATTGTGTAACAATGTGGTACAGTACTGGTGGGGACAGGTCTGTCACTGTATAACATTGGGATACAGGACTGGTGGGGACAGGTCTGTCACTGTATAAAACTGGGGTACAGTATTGGTGGGGACAGGTCTGTCACTGTATAACACTGGGGTACAGTACTGGTGGGGACAGGTCTGTCACTATAACACTGGGGTACAATGCTGGTGGGGACAGGTCTGTCACTGTATAACACTGGGATACAGTACTGGTGAGGAAAGGTCTGTCTCTTTAACACTGGGGTACACTACTGCTTGGGACAGGTCTGTCACTGTGTAACACTGGGGTACAGTACTGGTGGGGACAGGTCTGTCAGTGGATAACAGTGGGGTACAGTACTGGTGAGGACTGGTCTGTCAGTGTATAACGCTGGGGTTCAGTACTGGTGGGGACAGGTCTGTCAGTGGATAACAGTGGGGTACAGTACTGGTGAGGACTGGTCTGTCAGTGTCTAACGCTGGGGTTCAGTACTGGTGGAGACAGGTCTGTGACTGTATAATTTTGCTGGAGAGTACTGGTGAGGACAGGTCTGTCACTGGATAACAGTGGGGTACAGTACTCGTGGGGACAGGTCTGTCACTGAATATTACTGTGGTACAGTACTGGTGTGCACAGGTCTGTCACTGTACAACACTGGGGTGCAGTACTGGTGGGGACAGGTCTGTCGCTGTATAACACTGGGGTACAGTACTGGTGGGGACAGGTCTGTCACTGTACAACACTGGGGTGCAGTACTGGTGGGGACAGGTCTGTCGCTGTATAACACTGGGGTACAGTACTGGTGGGGACAGGTCTGTCAGTGTATAATACTGGGGTACAGCACTGGTGGGGACAGGTCTGTCACTGTATAACACTGGGGTACAGTACTGGGGGGGACAGGTCTGTCACTGTATAATGTGGTACAGTACTGGTGGGGACAGGTCTGTCACTGGAGGACACTGGGGTACAGTACTGGTGGGGACAGTTCTGTCACTGTTTCACACTGGGGTACAGTACTGGTGGGGACAGGTCTGTCACTACATAACACTGGGGTACAGTACTGGTGGGGACAGGTCTGTCAGTGTATAAAGCTGGGGTACAGTACTGGTGGGGACATGTCTGTCACTATATAACACTGGGGTGCAGTACTGGTGGGGACAGGTCTGTCAGTGTTTCACATTGGGGTATTGTACTGGTGGGGACAGGTCTGTCACTGTATAACACGGGTACAGTACTGGTGGGGACAGGTCTGTCACTGTATAACACGGGTACAGTACTGGTGGGGACAGGTCTGTCACTGTATAATGTGGTACAGTACTAGTGGGGACAGGTCTGTCACTGGAGAACACTGGGGTTCAGTACTGGTGGGGACAGGTCTGTCACTGTATAACACTGGGGTACAGTACTGGTGGGGGCAGGTCTGTCACTATATAACACTGGGGTACAGTATTGGTGGGGACAGGTCTGTCACTGTGTATCTCTGGGGGATAGTACTGGTGGGGACAGGTCTGTCCCTGTATAACGCAGGTGTAGGTCTGTCATTGTATAACACTGGGGTACAGTACTGGTGGGGACAGGTCTGTCACTATAACACTGGGGTACAGTACTGGTGGGGACAGGTCTGTCACTGTATAACACTGGGGTACAGTACTGGTGGGGGCAGGTCCGTCACTATATAACACTGGGGTACAGTATTGGTGGGGACAGGTCTGTCACTGTATATCACTGGGGTACAGTACTGGTGGGGACAGGTCTGTCACTGTATAACACGGGTACAGTACTGGTGGGGACAGGTCTGTCACTGTATAACACTGAGGTACAGTACTGGTGGGGACAGGTCTGTCACTGTATAACACTGGGGTACAGTACTGGTGGGGACAGGTCTGTCACTATAACACTGGGGTACAGTACTGGTGGGGACAGGTCTGTCACTGTATAACACTAGGGTACAATGCTGGTGGGGACAGGTCTGTCACTTTCTAACACTGGGGTGCAGTACTGGTGGGGACAGGTCTGTCACTGCATAACACTGGGGGAGGTCTGTCATTGTGTAACAATGTGGTGCATTAATGGGGACAGGTCTGTCACTAGCACTGTGGGACAGTACTGGTGGGGACAGGTCTGTCACAAGAACACTGGGGGAGGTCTGTCATTGTGTAACAATGTGGTGCTTTAATGGGGACAGGTCTGTCACTAACACTGTGGGACAGTACTGGTGGGGACAGGTCTGTCACTATAACACTGGGGTACAGCACTGGTGGGGACAGGTCTGTTACTGTATATCACTGTGGGACAGTTCTGGTGGGGACAGGTCTGTCACTGAATAACACTGTGGAACAATGCTGGTGGGGACAGGTCTGTCACTGTATATCACTGGGGTACAGTTCTGGTGGGGACAGGTCTGTCACTGCATAACACTGGGATACAGTACTGGTGGGGACAGGTCTGTCACTGCATAACGCTGGGGGAGGTCTGTCATTGTATAACAATGGGGTGCAGTAATGGTGGGGACAGGTCTGTCACTGTATAACACTGGGGTACAGTACTGGTGGGGACAGGTCTGTCACTGTATTACACTGGGGTACAGTACTGGTGAGGAAAGGTCTGTCTCTATAACACTGGGGTACACTACTGCTGGGGACAGGTCTGTCACTGTGTAACACTGGGGTACAGTACTGGTGAGGACTGGTCTGTCAGTGTATAACGCTGGGGTTCAGTACTGGTGGGGACAGGTCTGTCACTGTGTAACACTGGGGTACAGTACTGGTGAGGACTGGTCTGTCAGTGTATAACGCTGGGGTTCAGTACTGGTGGAGACAGGTCTGTTACTGTATAATTTTGCTGGAGAGTACTGGTGAGGACAGGTCTGTCACTGGATAACACTGGGGTACAGTACTCGTGGGGACAGGTCTGTCACTGAATATTACTGTGGTACAGTACTGGTGAGCACAGGTCTGTCATTGTATAACACTGGGGTGCAGTACTGGTGGGGACAGGTCTGTCACTGTACAACACTGGGGTGCAGTACTGGTGGGGACAGGTCTGTCACTGTATAACACTGGGGTACAGTACTGGTGGGGACTGGTCTTTCAGTGTATAACACTGGGGTACAGCACTGGTGGGGACAGGTCTGTTGCTGGATAACACTGGGGCACAGTACTGGTGGGGACAGGTCTGTCCCTGTATCACACTGGGGTGCAGTACTGGTGGGGACAGGTCTGTCCCTGTATCACACTGGGGTGCAGTGCTGATGGGGACAGGTCTGTCACTGTATCACACTGGGGTGCAGTGCTGGTGGGGACAGGTCTGTCACTGTATCACACTGGGGTACAGTGCTGGTGGGGACAGGTCTGTCACTGCATAACACTGGGGAGGTCTGTCATTGTGTAAACAAGGTGGTGCATTAATGGGGAAAGGTCTGTCACTGTATCACACTGGGGTACAGTGCTGGTGGGTACAGGTCTGTCACTGTATAATACTGGGGTACAGCACTGGTGGGGACAGGTCTGTCACTGTATAACACTGGGGTACAGTACTGGTGGGGACTGGTCTTTCAGTGTATAACACTGGGGTACAGTACTGGTGGGGACAGGTCTGTTGCTGGATAACACTGGGGCACAGTACTGGTGGGGATGGTCTGTCACTGTATAATACTGTGGTCCAGTACTGGTGGGGACAGGTCTGTTGCTGGATAACACTGGGGCACAGTCCTGGTGGGGACAGGTCTGTCCCTGTATAACACTGGGGTGCAGTGCTGGTGGGGACAGGTCTGTCACTGTATCACACTGGGGTGCAGTGCTGGTGGGGACAGGTCTGTCACTGTATCACACTGGGGTACAGTACTGGTGGGGACAAGTCTGTCATTATAACACTGGGGTACAGTACTGGTGGGGACAGGTCTGTCACTGTATAACACTGGGGTACAGTACTGGTGGGGACAGGTCTGTCACTTTCTAACACTGGGGTACAGTACTGGTGGGGACAGGTCTGTCAGTGTATTACATTGGGCTATTGTACTGGTGGGGACAGGTCTGTCACTGCATAACTTTGGGGTATAGAACTGGTGGGGACAGGTCTGTCACTGTATAATACTGGGGTCCAGTACTGGTGGGGACAGGTCTGTCGCTGTCTAACACTGTGGGGCAGTACTGGTGGGGACAGGTCTGTCACTGTATAACACTGTGGGAAAGTACTTGTGGGGACAGGTCTGTCACTGTATAAAACTGGGGTACAGTACTGGTGGGGACAGGTCTGTCACTGTATAACACTGGGATACAGTACTGGTGGGGACAGGTCTGTCACTGTAAAACATTGGGATACGGTACTGGTGGAGACAGGTCTGTCACTGTATAACATTGAGATACAGTGCTGATGGGGACAGGTCTGTCACTGGATGTCAGTGGGGTACAGTACTGGTGGGGACAGGTCTGTCATTGTATAACACTGGGGCACAGTACTGGTGGGGACGGGTCTGTCCCTGTATAACACTGGGGTACAGTACTGGTGGGGACAGGTCTGTCCCTGTATAACACAGGGATAGGTCTGTCATTGTGCAACAATGTGGTGCAGTCATGGTGGGGACAGGTCTGTCACTGTCTAACATTGGGATACAGGACTGGTGGGGACAGGTCTGTCACTGTATTACACTGGGGTACAGTACTGGTGAGGACAGGTCTGTCTCTATAACACTGGGGTACAGTACTGCTGGGGACAGGTCTGTCACTGTGTAACACTGGTGTACAGTACTGGTGGAGACAGGTCTGTCAGTGGATAACATTGGGGGAGAGTACTGGTGGGGACAGGTCTGTCCCTGCATAACACTGGGGTATTGTACTGGTGGGGACAGGTCTGTCACTGCATAACATTGGGGCATAGTACTGGTGGGGACAGGTCTGTCACTGTATAACACTGGGGTACAGTACTGGTGGAGACAGGTCTGTCACTGTATAGCACTGTGGGACAGTACTGGTGGGGACAGGTCTGTCAGTGTATAACACTGGGGTACAATGCTGGTGGGGACAGGTCTGCCACTGTATAACACTGGGTGACAGTACTGGTGGGGACAGGTCTGTCCCTGTATAACACTGGGGTACAGTACTGGTGGGGACAGGTCTGTCCCTGCATAACACAGGGGTAGGTCTGTCATTGCATAACAATGGGGTGCAGTAATGGTGGGGACAGGTCTGTCTCTGTATTACACTGGGGTACAGTACTGGTGGAGACAGGTCTGTCAGTGGGTAACATTGGGGTATAGTACTGGTGGGGGCAGGTCTGTCCCTGTATAACATTGGGGTATTGTACTGGTGGGGACAGGTCTGTCACTGTATAACATTGGGGTATAGTACTGGTGGGGACAGGTCTGTCACTGTATAACACTGGGGTACAGTACTGGTGGAGACAGGTCTGTCAGTGGATAACACTGGGGTACAGTACTGGTGGAGACAGGTCTGTCACTGTGTAACATTGGGGTATTGTACTGGTGGGGACAGGTCTGTCACTGTATAACACTGGGGTACAATGCTGGTGGGGACAGGTCTGCCACTGTATAACACTGGGTGACAGTACTGGTGGGGACAGGTCTGTCACTGTATAACACTGGGGTACAGTACTGGTGGGGACAGGTCTGTCACTGTATATCACTGGGGTACAGTACTGGTGAGGACAGGTCTGTCACAATAACACTGGGGTACAGTACTGGTGGGGACAGGTCTGTCACGATAACACTGTGGTACAGTCGTGGTGGGGACAGGTCTGTCACTGTATAATACTGGAGTACAGCACTGGTGGGGACAGGTCTGTCACTATATCACTGGGGTACAGTACTGGTGGGGACAGGTCTGTCACTGTATAACACTGTGGGACTGTACTGGTGGAGACAGGTCTGTCACTGGACAACACTGGGGTACAGTCGTGGTCGGGACAGGTCTGTCACTGTATAATACTGGAGTACAGTACTGGTGGGGACAGGTCTGTCACTATATCACTGGGGTACAGTACTGATGGGGACAGGTCTGTCACTGTATCACACTGGGGTACAGTACTGGTGGGGACAGGTCTGTCACTACATAACACTGGGGTACAGATCTGGTGGGGACAGGTCTGTCACTGTATAACTGGTGCAGTACTGGTGGGGACGGGTCTGTCCCTGTATAACACTGGGGTACAGTACTGGTGGGGACAGGTCTGTCCCTGCATAACACAGGGGTAGGTCTGTCATTGTATAACAATGGGGTGCAGTAATGGTGGGGACAGGTCTGTCACTGTATAACACTGGGGTACAGTACTGGTGGGGACAGGTCTGTTACTGTATAACACTTGGGTACAGTACTGGTGGGGACAGGTCTGTCACTGCATAACACTGGGGGAGGTCTGTCATTGTGTAACAATGTGGTGCAGTAATGGTGGGGACAGGTCTGTCACTGTATAACATTGGGATACAGGACTGGTGGGGACAGGTCTGTCTGGATAACACTGGGGTACAGTGCTGCTGGGGACATGTCTGTCACTGTGTAACACTGGGGTACAATGCTGGTGGGGACAGGTCTGTCACTGCATAACACTGGGATACAGTACTGGTGGGGACAGGTCTGTCACTGCATAACGCTGGGGGAGGTCTGTCATTGTGTAACAATGTGGTACAGTACTGGTGGGGACAGGTCTGTCACTGCATAACCCTGGGGGAGGTCTGTCATTGTATAACAATGGGGTGCAGTAATGGTGGGGACAGGTCTGTTACTGTATAATGTGGTACAGCACTGGTGGGGACAGGTCTGTCACTGTTTCACACTGGGGTACAGTACTGGTGGGGACAGGTCTGTCACTGTTTCACACTGGGGTACAGTACTGGTGGGGACAGGTCTGTCACTGTTTCACACTGGGGTACAGTACTGGTGGGGACAGGTCTGTCACTATATAACACTGGGGTACAGTACTGGTGGGGACAGGTCTGTCAGTGTATAAAGCTGGGGTACAGTACTGGTGGGGACATGTCTGTCACTATATAACACTGGGGTGCAGTACTGGTGGGGACAGGTCTGTCAGTGTTTCACATTGGGGTATTGTACTGGTGGGGACAGGTCTGTCACTGTATAACACGGGTACAGTACTGGTGGGGACAGGTCTGTCACTGTATAACACGGGTACAGTACTCGTGGGGACAGGTCTGTCACTGGAGAACACTGGGGTTCAGTACTGGTGGGGGCAGGTCTGTCACTATATAACACTGGGGTACAGTATTGGTGGGGACAGGTCTGTCACTGTGTATCTCTGGGGGATAGTACTGGTGGGGACAGGTCTGTCACTGCATGACACGGGTACAGTACTGGTGGGGACAGGTCTGTCCCTGTATAACACAGGTGTAGGTCTGTCATTGTATAACAATGGGGTACAGTACTGGTGGGGACAGGTCTGTCACTATAACACTGGGGTACAGTACTGGTGGGGACAGGTCTGTCACTGTATAACACTGGGGTACAGTACTGGTGGGGGCAGGTCCGTCACTATATAACACTGGGGTACAGTATTGGTGGGGACAGGTCTCTCACTGTATATCACTGGGGTACAGTACTGGTGGGGACAGGTCTGTCACTGTATAACACTGGGGTACAGTACTGGTGGGGACAGGTCTGTCACTGTATAACACTGGGGTACAGTACTGGTGGGGACAGGTCTGTCACTGTATAACACTGGGGTACAATGCTGGTGGGGACTGGTCTGTCACTGTATAACACTGGGATACAGTACTGGTGGGGACAGGTCTGTCACTGTATAACACTGGGGTACAGTACTGGTGGGGACAGGTCTGTCACTCTCTAACACTGGGGTGCAGTACTGGTGGGGACAGGTCTGTCACTGCATAACACTGGGGGAGGTCTGTCATTGTGTAACAATGTGGTGCATTAATGGGGACAGGTCTGTCACTAGCACTGTGGGACAGTACTGGTGGGGACAGGTCTGTCACAAGAACACTGGGGGAGGTCTGTCATTGTGTAACAATGTGGTGCATTAATGGGGACAGGTCTGTCACTAACACTGTGGGACAGTACTGGTGGGGACAGGTCTGTCACTGTATAACACTGTGGTACAATGCTGGTGGGGACAGGTCTGTCACTGCATAACACTGGGATACAGTACTGGTGGGGACAGGTCTGTCACTGCATAACGCTGGGGGAGGTCTGTCATTGTATAACAATGGGGTGCAGTAATGGTGGGGACAGGTCTGTCACTGTATAACACTGGGGTACAGTACTGGTGGGGACAGGTCTGTCACTGTATTACACTGGGGTACAGTACTGGTGAGGAAAGGTCTGTCTCTATAACACTGGGGTACACTACTGCTGGGGACAGGTCTGTCACTGTGTAACACTGGGGTACAGTACTGGTGAGGACTGGTCTGTCAGTGTATAACGCTGGGGTGCAGTACTGGTGGGGACAGGTCTGTCGCTGTATAACACTGGGGTACAGTACTGGTGGGTACAGGTCTGTCACTGTATAATACTGGGGTACAGCACTGGTGGGGACAGGTCTGTCACTGTATAACACTGGGGTACAGTACTGGTGGGGACTGGTCTTTCAGTGTATTACACTGGGGTACAGTACTGGTGGGGACAGGTCTGTTGCTGGATAACACTGGGGCACAGTACTGGTGGGGACAGGTCTGTCCCTGTATAACACTGGGGTGCAGTGCTGGTGGAGACAGGTCTGTCACTGTATCACACTGGGGTGCAGTGCTGGTGGGGACAGGTCTGTCACTGTATCACACTGGGGTACAGGACTGGTGCGGACAGGTCTGTCACTGCATAACACTGGGGGAGGTCTGTCATTGTGTAACAAGGTGGTGCATTAATGGGGAAAGGTCTGTCACTATAATACACTGGGGTACAGTGCTGGTGGGGACAAGTCTGTCACTATAACACTGGGGTACAGTACTGGTGGGGACAGGTCTGTCACTGTCTCACACTGGGGTACAGTACTGGTGGGTATTGGTCTGTCACTGTATAATACTGGGGTACAGCACTGGTGGGGACAGGTCTGTCACTGTATAACACTGGGGTACAGTACTGGTGGGGACTGGTCTTTCAGTGTATAACACTGTGGTCCAGTACTGGTGGGGACAGGTCTGTTGCTGGATAACACTGGGGCACAGTACTGGTGGGGATGGTCTGTCACTGTATAATACTGTGGTCCAGTCCTGGTGGGGACAGGTCTGTCCCTGTATAACACTGGGGTGCAGTGCTGGTGGGGACAGGTCTGTCACTGTATCACACTGGGGTACAGTACTGGTGGGGACAGGTCTGTCACTGCATAACACTGGGGGAGGTCTGTCATTGTGTAACAAGGTGGTGCATTAATGGGGAAAGGTCTGTCACTATAATACACTGGGGTACAGTGCTGGTGGGGACAAGTCTGTCATTATAACACTGGGGTACAGTACTGGTGGGGACAGGTCTGTCACTGTACAGCACTGTGGGACAGTACTGGTGGGGACAGGTCTGTCACTGTATAACACTGGGATACAGTACTGGTGGGGACAGGTCTGTCACTGTATAACACTGGGGTACAGTACTGGTGGGGACAGGTCTGTCACTTTCTAACACTGGGGTACAGTACTCGTGGGGACAGGTCTGTCAGTGTATTACATTGGGCTATTGTACTGGTGGGGACAGGTCTGTCACTGCATAACTTTGGGGTATAGAACTGGTGGGGACAGGTCTGTCCCTGTATAATACTGGGGTCCAGTACTGGTGGGGACAAGTCTGTCGCTGTCTAACACTGTGGGGCAGTACTGGTGGGGACAGGTCTGTCGCTGTCTAACACTGTGGGGCAGTACTGGTGGGGACAGGTCTGTCACTGTATAACACTGGGGCACAATACTTGTGGGGACAGGTCTGTCACTGTATAAAACTGGGGTACAGTACTGGTGGGGACAGGTCTGTCACTGTAAAACATTGGGATACGGTACTGGTGGAGACAGGTCTGTCACTGTATAACATTGAGATACAGTGCTGATGGGGACAGGTCTGTCACTGGATGTCAGTGGGGTACAGTACTGGTGGGGACAGGTCTGTCATTGTATAACACTGGGGCACAGTACTGGTGGGGACGGGTCTGTCCCTGTATAACACTGGGGTACAGTACTGGTGGGGACAGGTCTGTCCCTGTATAACACAGGGGTAGGTCTGTCATTGTGCAACAATGTGGTGCAGTAATGGTGGGGACAGGTCTGTCACTGTCTAACATTGGGATACAGGACTGGTGGGGACAGGTCTGTCACTGTATTACACTGGGGTACAGTACTGGTGAGGACAGGTCTGTCTCTATAACACTGGGGTACAGTACTGCTGGGGACAGGTCTGTCACTGTGTAACACTGGTGTACAGTACTGGTGGAGACAGGTCTGTCAGTGGATAACATTGGGGGAGAGTACTGGTGGGGATAGGTCTGTCCCTGCATAACATTGGGGTATTGTACTGGTGGGGACAGGTCTGTCACTGCATAACATTGGGGCATAGTACTGGTGGGGACAGGTCTGTCACTGTATAACACTGGGGTACAGTACTGGTGGGGACAGGTCTGTCACTGTATATCACTGGGGTACAGTACTGGTGGGGGCAGGTCTGTCGCTATATAACACTTGGGTACAGTACTGGTGGCGACAGGTCTGTCACTGTATGACACTGGTGCAGTACTGGTGGGGACAGGTCTGTCACTGCATAACACTGTGGGGCAGTACTGGTGGGGACAGGTCTGTCACTGCATAACACTGTGGGACAGTACTGGTGGGGACAGGTCTGTCACTGTTTAACACTGGTGTACAGTACTGGTGGAGACAGGTCTGTCAGTGGATAACATTGGGGGAGAGTACTGGTGGGGATAGGTCTGTCCCTGCATAACATTGGGGTATTGTACTGGTGGGGACAGGTCTGTCACTGCATAACATTGGGGCATAGTACTGGTGGGGACAGGTCTGTCACTGTATAACACTGGGGTACAGTACTGGTGGGGACAGGTCTGTCACTGTATATCACTGGGGTACAGTACTGGTGGGGGCAGGTCTGTCGCTATATAACACTTGGGTACAGTACTGGTGGCGACAGGTCTGTCACTGTATGACACTGGTGCAGTACTGGTGGGGACAGGTCTGTCACTGCATAACACTGTGGGGCAGTACTGGTGGGGACAGGTCTGTCACTGCATAACACTGTGGGACAGTACTGGTGGGGACAGGTCTGTCACTGTTTAACACTGGGGCACAATACTTGTGGGGACAGGTCTGTCACTGCATAAAACTGGGGTACAGTACTGGTGGGGACAGGTCTGTCACTGTATAACACTGGGGTACAGTACTGGTGGGGACAGGTCTGTCCCTGTATAACAATTGGGTACAGTACTGGTCGGGACAATCCTGTCCCTGTATAACACAGGGTTAGGTCTGTCATTGCACAACAATGGGGTGCAGTACTGGTGGGGACGGGTCTGTCCCTGTATAACACTGGGGTACAGTACTGGTGGGGAGAGGTCTGTCCCTGCATAACACAGGGGTAGGTCTGTCATTGCATAACAATGGGGTGCAGTAATGGTGGGGACAGGTCTGTCAGTGGGTAACATTGGGGTATAGTACTGGTGGGGGCAGGTCTGTCCCTGTATAACATTGGGGTATTGTACTGGTGGGGACAGGTCTGTCACTGTATAACATTGGGGTATAGTACTGGTGGGGACAGGTCTGTCACTGTATAACACTGGGGTACAGTACTGGTGGAGACAAGTCTGTCAGTGGATAACATTGGGGTATAGTACTGGTGGGGACAGGTCTGTCACTGTGTAACATTGGGGTATTGTACTGGTGGGGACAGGTCTGTCACTCACACTGGGGTACAGTCCTGGTGGGGACAGGTCTGTCACTGAATATTTCTGTGGCACAGTACTGGTGAGGACAGGTCTGTCACAATAACACTGGGGTACAGTACTGGTGGGGACAGGTCTGTCACGATAACACTGTGGTACAGTCGTGGTGGGGACAGGTCTGTCACTGTATAATACTGGAGTACAGCACTGGTGGGGACAGGTCTGTCACTATATCACTGGGGTACAGTACTGGTGGGGACAGGTCTGTCACTGTATAACACTGTGGGACAGTACTGGTGGAGACAGGTCTGTCACTGGACAACACTGGGGTACAGTCGTTGTGGGGACAGGTCTGTCACTGTATAATACTGGAGTACAGTACTGGTGGGGACAGGTCTGTCACTATATCACGGGTACAGTACTGATGGGGACAGGTCTGTCACTGTATCACACTGGGGTACAGTACTGGTGGGGACAGGTCTGTCACTACATAACACTGGGGTACAGATCTGGTGGGGACAGGTCTGTCACTGTATAACTGGTGCAGTACTGGTGGGGACGGGTCTGTCCCTGTATAACAGAGGTAGGTCTGTCATTGTATAACAATGGGGTGCAGTAATGGTGGGGACAGGTCTGTCACTGTATAACACTGGGGTACAGTACTGGTGGGGACAGGTCTGTTACTGTATAACACTTGGGTACAGTACTGGTGGGGACAGGTCTGTCACTGCATAACACTGGGGGAGGTCTGTCATTGTGTAACAATGTGGTGCAGTAATGGTGGGGGCAGGTCTGTCACTGTATAACATTGGGATACAGGACTGGTGGGGACAGGTCTGTCTGGATAACACTGGGGTACAGTGCTGCTGGGGACAGGTCTGTCAGTGTATAACGCTGGGGTACAGTACTGGTGGGGACAGGTCTGTCACTGTAGAAGATTGGGGTCTAGTACTGGTGGGGACAGGTCTGTCAGTGTATAACATTGGGGTATTGTACTGGTGGGGACAGGTCTGTCACTGTATTACACTGGGGTACAGTGCTGGTGGGGACAGGTCTGTCACAATAACACTGTGGGACAGTACTGGTGGGGACAGGTCTGTCACTGTACAACACTGGGGTACAGTCGTGGTGGGGACAGGTCTGTCACTGTATAACACTGGGGTACAGTACTGGTGAGGACAGATCTGTCACTATATCACTGGGGTACAGTACTGATGGGGACGGTCTGTCACTGTATAACTGCTGCAGTACTGGTGGGGACAGGTCTGTCACTGTGTAATACTGTGGTACAGTACTGGTGGGGACAGGTCTGTCCCTGTATAACACTGGGTTACAGTACTGGTGCAGACAGGTCTGTCACTGAACAACACTGGGGTAGGTCTGTCATTGTGCAACAATGTGGTGCAGTAATGGTGGGGACAGGTCTGTCGCTGTATAGCATTCGGATACAGGACTGGTGGGGACAGGTCTGTCATTGTATATCACTGGGGTACAGTACTGGTGGGGACAAGTCTCTCCCTGTATAACACAGGGGTAGGTCTGTCATTGTATAACAATGGGGTGCAGTAATGGTGGGGACAGGTCTGTCACTGTGTTACACTGGGGTACTGTACTGGTGGGGACAGATCTGTCACTGTGTTACACTGGGGTACAGTACTGGTGGGGACAGGTCTGTCACTGTATAACATTGGGGTCTAGTACTGGTGGGGACAGGTCTGTCAGTGTATAACATTGGGGTATAGTACTGGTGGGTACAGGTCTGTCACTGTACAACACTGGGGTACAGTACTGGTGGGGACAGGTCTGTCACTGCATTACACTGGGGTACAGCACTGGTGGGGACAGGTCTGTCTGAATAACACTGGGGTACAGTACTGCTGGGGACATGTCTGTCACTGTGTTACACTGGGGTACAGTACTGGTGGGGACAGGTCTGTCAGTGTATAACGCTGGGGTACAGTACTGGTGGGGACAGGTCTGTCAGTGTATAACGCTGGGGTACAGTACTGGTGGGGACAGGTCTGTCACTGTATAACATTGGGGTATAGGACTGGTGGGGACAAGTCTGTCACTGTATAACATTGGGGTATAGTACTGGTGGAGACAGGTCTGTCATTGAATATTTCTGTGGTACAGTACTGGTGAGGACAGGTCTGTCATTATGTAACACTGGGGTACAGTACTGGTGGGGACAGATCTGTCACGAGATCACTGGGGGACAGTACTGGTGGGGACAGGTCTGTCACTACATAACTCTTGGGTACAGTACTGGTGGGGACAGGTCTGTCACTGGATAACTGGTGCAGTACTGGTGGGGACAGGTCTGTCACTGTGTAATACTGTGGTACAGTACTGGTGGGGACAGGTCTGTCCCTGTATAACACTGGGGTACAGTACTGGTGGGGACAGGTCTGTCACTGTATAACATTGGGGTATAGTACTGGTGGGGACGGGTCTGTCACTGTACAACGCTGGGGTACAGTACTGGTGGGGACGGGTCTGTCACAATAACACTGGGACAGTACTGGTGGGGACAGGTCTGTCACTGTATAACACTGTGGGACAGTACTGGTGGGGACAGGTCTGTCACTGTATAACTGGTGCAGTACTGGTGGGGACAGGTCTGTCACTGTGTAATACTGTGGTACAGTACTGGTGGGGACAGGTCAGTCACTGTAATACTGTGGTACAGTACTGGTGGGGACAGGTCAGTCACTGTATAATACTGGAGTACACTACTGGTGAGGACAGATCTGTCACTATATCACTGGGGGACAGTACTGGTGGGGACAGGTCTGTCACTGTGTAATACTGTGGTACAGTACTGGTGGGGACAGGTCTGTCCCTGTATAACATTGGGGTATAGTACTGGTGGGGACATGTCTGTCACTGTACAACACTGGGGTACAGTACTGGTGGGGACGGGTCTGTCACAATAACACTGGGACAGTACTGGTGGGGACAGGTCTGTCACTGTATAACACTGTGGGACAGTACTGGTGGGGACAGGTCTGTCACTGTATAACACTGGGACAGTACTGGTGGGGACAGGTCTGTCACTGTATAACACTGTGGGACAGTACTGGTGGGGACAGGTCTGTCACTGAATAACATTGGATGCAGGACTGGTGGGGACAGGTCTGTCACTGTATAATACTGGGGCACAGTACTGGTGGGGACAGGTCTGTCCCTGTATAACACAGGGGTAGGTCTGTCATTGTATAACAATGGGGTGCAGTAATGGTGGGGACAGGTCTGTCACTGTATAACACTGGGGCACAGTACTGGTGGGGACAGGTCTGTCCCTGTATAACACAGGGGTAGGTCTGTCATTGTATAACAATGGGGTGCAGTAATGGTGGGGACAGGTCTGTCACTGTATAACACTGGGGTACAGTACTGGTGGGGACAGGTCTGTCACTGTATAACACTGGGGTACAGTAATGGTGGGGACAGGTCTGTCACTGTTTAACATTGGGATGCAGGACTGGTGGGGACAGGTCTGTCACTGTATTACACTGGGGTACAGTACTGCTGGGGACAGGTCTGTCACTGTGCAACACTGGGGTACAGTACTGGTGGGGACAGGTCTGTCAGTGTATAACGCTGGGGCACAGTACTGGTGGGGACAAGTCTGTCACTGTATAACATTGGGGTATAGTACTGGTGGAGACAGGTCTGTCATTGAATATTTCTGTGGTACAGTACTGGTGAGGACAGGTCTGTCATTATGTCACACTGGGGTACAGTACTGGTGAGGACAGGTCTGTCATTATGTAACACTGGGGTACAGTACTGGTGGGGACAGGTCTGTCACAATAACACTGTGGGACAGTACTGGTGGGGACAGGTCTGTCACTGTATAATACTGCGGTACAGTACTGGTGGGGACAGGTCTGTCACTGTGCAACACTGGGGTACAGTACTGGTGGGGACAGGTCTGTCACTGTATAATACTGCGGTACAGTACTGGTGGGGACAGGTCTGTCACTGTATAACACTGGGGTACAGTACTGGTGGGGACAGGTCTGTCTCTGAACAACACTGGGGTAGGTCTGTCATTGTGCAACAATGTGGTGCAGTAATGGTGGGGACAGGTCTGTCGCTGTATAGCATTCGGATACAGGACTGGTGGGGACAGGTCTGTCATTGTATAACACTGGGGTACAGTCGTGGTGGGGACAAGCCTCTCCCTGCATAACACTGGGGTACAGTACTGGTGGGGACAGGTCTGTCATTGTATAACAATGGGGTGCAGTAATGGTGGGGACAGGTCTGTCACTGTATAACACTGGGGTACAGTACTGGTGGGGACAGGTCTGTCACTGTATAACACTGGGGTACAGTACTGGTGGGGACAGGTCTGTCACTGCATTACACTGGGGTACAGCACTGGTGGGGACAGGTCTGTCTGAATAACACTGGGGTACAGTACTGCTGGGGACATGTCTGTCACTGTGTTACACTGGGGTACAGTACTGGTGGGGACAGGTCTGTCAGTGTATAACGCTGGGGTACAGTACTGGTGGGGACAGGTCTGTCAGTGTATAACGCTGGGGTACAGTACTGGTGGGGACAGGTCTGTCAGTGTATAACGCTGGGGTACAGTACTGGTGGGGACAGGTCTGTCACTGTATAACATTGGGGTCTAGTACTGGTGGGGACAGGTCTGTCAGTGTATAACATCGGGGTATTGTACTGGTGGAGACAGGTCTGTCATTGAATATTTCTGTGGTACAGTACTGGTGAGGACAGGTCTGTCATTATGTAACACTGGTGTACAGTACTGGTGGGGACAGATCTGTCACGAGATCACTGGGGGACAGTACTGGTGGGGACAGGTCTGTCACTGGATAACTGGTGCAGTACTGGTGGGGACAGGTCTGTCACTGTGTCATACTGTGGTACAGTACTGGTGGGGACAGGTCTGTCCCTGTATAACACTGGGGTACAGTACTGGTGGGGACAGGTCTGTCACTGTATAACATTGGGGTATAGTACTGGTGGGGACAGGTCTGTCACTGTACAACACTGGGGTACAGTACTGGTGGGGACGGGTCTGTCACAATAACACTGGGACAGTACTGGTGGGGACAGGTCTGTCACTGTATAACACTGTGGGACAGTACTGGTGGGGACAGGTCTGTCACTGTATAACTGGTGCAGTACTGGTGGGGACAGGTCTGTCACTAATACTGTGGTACAGTACTGGTGGGGACAGGTCAGTCACTGTATAATACTGGAGTACTCTACTGGTGAGGACAGATCTGTCACTATATCACTGGGGGACAGTACTGGTGGGGACAGGTCTGTCACTACATAACTCTTGGGTACAGTACTGGTGGGGACAGGTCTGTCACTGGATAACTGGTGCAGTACTGGTGGGGACAGGTCTGTCACTGTGTAATACTGTGGTACAGTACTGGTGGGGACAGGTCTGTCCCTGTATAACATTGGGGTATAGTACTGGTGGGGACATGTCTGTCACTGTACAACACTGGGGTACAGTACTGGTGGGGACGGGTCTGTCACAATAACACTGGGACAGTACTGGTGGGGACAGGTCTGTCACTGTATAACACTGTGGGACAGTACTGGTGGGGACAGGTCTGTCACTGAATAACATTGGATGCAGGACTGGTGGGGACAGGTCTGTCACTGTATAACACTGGGGCACAGTACTGGTGGGGACGGGTCTGTCCCTGTATAACACTGGGGTACAGTACTGGTGGGGACAGGTCTGTCCCTGTATAACACTGGGGTACAGTACTGGTGGGGACAGGTCTGTCACTGTATAACACTGGGGTACAGTACTGGTGGGGACAGGTCTGTCACTGTATAACACTGGGGTACAGTACTGGTGGGGACAGGTCTGTCACTGTATAACACTGGGGTACAGTACTGGTGGGGACAGGTCTGTCACTGCATAACACTGGGGGAGGTCTGTCATTGTGTAACAATGTGGTGCAGTAATGGTGGGGACAGGTCTGTCACTGTTTAACATTGGGATGCAGGACTGGTGGGGACAGGTCTGTCACTGTATTACACTGGGGTACAGTACTGCTGGGGACAGGTCTGTCACTGTGCAACACTGGGGTACAGTACTGGTGGGGACAGGTCTGTCAGTGTATAACGCTGGGGCACAGTACTGGTGGGGACAAGTCTGTCACTGTATAACATTGGGGTATAGTACTGGTGGAGACAGGTCTGTCATTGAATATTTCTGTGGTACAGTACTGGTGAGGACAGGTCTGTCATTATGTTACACTGGGGTACAGTACTGGTGGGGACAGGTCTGTCACTGTGTAATACTGTGGTACAGTACTGGTGGGGACAGGTCTGTCACTGTGCAACACTGGGGTACAGTACTGGTGGGGACAGGTCTGTCAGTGTATAACGCTGGGGCACAGTACTGGTGGGGACAGGTCTGTCAGTGGATAACATTGGGGTATTGTACTGGTGGGGACGGGTCTGTCCCTGTATCACACTGGGGTACAGTACTGGTGGGGACAGGTCTGTCAGTGTTTAACATTGTGGTATTGTACTGGTGGGGACAGGTCTGTCACTGTATAACATTGGGGTACAGTACTGGTGGGTACAGGTCTGTCACAATAACACTGGGAAAGTACTGGTGAGGACAGGTCTGTCACTGTATAACACTGTGGGACAGTACTGGTGGGGACAGGTCTGTCACTGTACAACACTGGGGTACAGTCGTGGTGGGGACAGGTCTGTCCCTGTATAACACAGGGGTAGGTCTGTCATTGTATAACAATGGGGTGCAGTAATGGTGGGGCCAGGTCTGTCACTGTATAACAATGGGGTGCAGTAATGGTGGGGACAGGTCTGTCACTGCATAACACTGGGGGAGGTCTGTCATTGTGTAACAATGTGGTGCTGTAATGGTGGGGACAGGTTTGTCACTGTATAACATTGGGATACAGGACTGGTGGGGACATGTCTGTCATTGTATATCACTGGGGTACAGTACTGGTGGGGACAGGTCTGTCACTGTACAACACTGGGGTGCAGTACTGGTGGGGACAGGTCTGTCGCTGTATAACACTGGGGTCCAGTACTGGTGGGGACAGGTCTGTCACTGTATATCACTGGGGTACAGTACTGGTGGGGACAGGTCTGTCACTGTATAACGCTGGGGCACAGTACTGGTGGGGACGGGTCTGTCCCTGTATAACACTGGGGTACAGTACTGGTGGGGACAGGTCTGTCACTGTATCACGCTGGGGCACAGTAATGGTGGGGACAGGTCTGTCACTGTATAACACTGGGGTACAGTACTGGTGGGGGCAGGTCTGTCACTGTATCACGCTGGGGCACAGTAATGGTGGGGACAGGTCTGTCACTATAACACTGGGATACAGTACTGGTGGGGACAGGTCTGTTACTGTATAACACTGGGGTACAGTACTGGTGGGGACAGGTCTGTCACTGCATAACACTGGGGAAGGTCTGTCATTGTGTAACAATGTGGTGCAGTAATGGTGGGGGCAGGTCTGTCACTGTACAACATTGGGATACAGGACTGGTGGGGACAGGTCTGTCTGGATAACACTGGGGTACAGTACTGCTGGGGACATGTCTGTCACTGTGTAACACTGGGGTACAGTACTGGTGGGGACAGGTCTGTCAGTGTATAACGCTGGGGTACAGTACTGCTGGGGACAGGTCTGTCATTATGTAACACTGGGGTACAGTACTGGTGGGGACAGGTCTGTCACAATAACACTGTGGGACAGTACTGGTGGGGACAGGTCTGTCACTGTACAACACTGGGGTACAGTCGTTGTGGGGACAGGTCTGTCACTGTATAACACTGGGGTACAGTACTGGTGGGGACAGATCTGTCACTATATCACTGGGGTACAGTACTGATGGGGACAGGTCTGTCACTGTATAACTGGTGCAGTACTGGTGGGGACAGGTCTGTCACTGTGTAATACTGTGGTACAGTACTGGTGGGGACAGGTCTGTCACTGTATAATACTGGAGTACAGTACTGGTGAGGACAGATCTGTCACTATATCACTGGGGTGCAGTACTGATTGGGACAGGTCTGTCGCTGTATAACACTGGGGGACAGTACTGGTGGGGACAGGTCTGTCACTGTATAACTGGTGCAGTACTGGTGGGGACAGGTCTGTCACTGTGTAATACTGTGGTACAGTACTGGTGGGGACAGGTCTGTCACTGTATAACACTGGGTTACAGTACTGGTGCAGACAGGTCTGTCACTGAACAACACTGGGGTAGGTCTGTCATTGTGTAACAATGTGGTGCAGTAATGGTGGGGACAGGTCTGTCACTGTATAGCATTCGGATGCAGGACAGTGGGGACAGGTCTGTCATTGTATATCACTGGGGTACAGTACTGGTGGGGGCAAGTCTCTCCCTGTATAACACAGGGGTAGGTCTGTCATTGTATAACAATGGGGTGCAGTAATGGTGGGGACAGGTCTGTCCCTGTATAATACTGGGGTACAGTACTGGTGGGGACAGGTCTGTTCTCTATAACACTGGGGGAGGTCTGTCATTGTGTAACAATGTGGTGCAGTAATGGTGGGGACAGGTCTGTCACTGTATTACACTGGGGTACAGCACTGGTGGGGACAGGTCTGTCTGGATAACACTGGGGTACAGTACTGCTGGGGACATGTCTGTCACTGTATAACACTGGGTGAGGTCTGTCGTTGTGTAACAATGTGGTGCAGTAATGGTGGGGACAGGTCTGTCACTGTATAACATTGGGGTACAGTACTGGTGGGGACAGGTCTGTCACTGTATAACACTGGGGTACAGTACTGGTGGGGACAGATCTGTCATTGAATATTTCTGTGGTACAGTACTGGTGCGGACAGGTCTGTCATTATATAACACTGGGGTACAGTACTGGTGGGGACAGGTCTGTCATTATATAACACTGGGGTACAGTACTGTTGGGGACAGGTCTGTCACAATAACACTGTGGGACAGTACTGGTGGGGACAGGTCTGTCACTGTATAACACTGTGGGACAGTACTGGTGGGGACAGGTCTGTCACTGTACAACACTGGGGTACAGTACTGGTGGGGACAGGTCTGTTCTCTATAACACTGGGGGAGGTCTGTCATTGTGTAACAATGTGGTGCAGTAATGGTGGGGACAGGTCTGTCACTGTATTACACTGGGGTACAGCACTGGTGGGGACAGGTCTGTCTGGATAACACTGGGGTACAGTACTGCTGGGGACATGTCTGTCACTGTATAACACTGGGTGAGGTCTGTCATTGTGTAACAATGTGGTGCAGTAATGGTGGGGACAGGTCTGTCACTGTATAACATTGGGGTACAGTACTGGTGGGGACAGGTCTGTCACTGTATAACACTGGGGTACAGTACTGGTGGGGACAGATCTGTCATTGAATATTTCTGTGGTACAGTACTGGTGCGGACAGGTCTGTCATTATATAACACTGGGGTACAGTACTGGTGGGGACAGGTCTGTCATTATATAACACTGGGGTACAGTACTGTTGGGGACAGGTCTGTCACAATAACACTGTGGGACAGTACTGGTGGGGACAGGTCTGTCACTGTATAACACTGTGGGACAGTACTGGTGGGGACAGGTCTGTCACTGTACAACACTGGGGTACAGTCATGGTGGGGACAGGTCTGTCACTGGATAACACTGGGGTACAGTACTGGTGGGGACAGGTCTGTCACTGTATAATACTGTGGTACAGTACTGGTGGGGACAGGTCTGTCCCTGTATAAACTGGGGGAGGTCTGTCATTGTATAACAATGGGGTGAAGTAATGGTGGGGACAGGTCTGTCACTGTATAACACTGGGTTACAGTACTGGTGCAGACAGGTCTGTCACTGTCCAACACTGGGGTAGGTCTATCATTGTGTAACAATGTGGTACTGTACTGGTGGGGACAGGTCTGTCACTGTATAACACAGGGGTAGGTCTGTCATTGTATAACAATGGGGTACAATACTGGTGGGGACAGGTCTGTCAGTGTATAACATTGGGGTATCGTACTGGTGGGGACAGGTCTGTCACTGAATATTTCTGTGGGACAGTACTGGTGGGGACAGGTCTGTCACTGTATAACACAGGGGTACAGTACTGGTGGGGACAGGTCTGTCACTGTATAACACTGGGATACAGGACTGGTGGGGACAGGTCTGTCACTGTATTACACTGGGGTACAGTACTGGTGAGGACAGGTCTGTCACTGTATAACACTGCGGTACAGTACTGGTGGAGATAGGTCCGTCAGTGGATAACATTGGGGTATAGTACTGGTGGGGACAGGTCTGTCCCTGCATAACATTGTGGTATTGTACTGGTGGGGACAGGTCTGTCACTGTATAACATTGGGGTATTGTACTGGTGGGGACAGGTCTGTCACTGTATCACACTGGGGTACAGTACTGGTGGGGACAGGTCTGTCAGTGTATTACATTGTGGTATTGTACTGGTGGGGACAGGTCTGTCTGTATAACATTGGGATACAGGACTGGTGGGGACAGGTCTGTCACTGTATAACACTGGGGCACAGTACTGGTGGGGACGGGTCTGTCCCTGTATAACACAGGGGTACAGTACTGGTGGGGACAGGTCTGTCCCTGTATAACACTGGGGTACAGTACTGGTGGGGACAGGTCTGTCACTGTACAACACTGGGGTACAGTACTGGTGGGGACAGGTCTGTCACTGTACAACACTGGGGTACAGTACTGGTGGGGACAGGTCTGTCACTGTATAACACTGGGGTACAGTACTGGTGGGGACAGGTCTGTCACTGCACAACACTGGGGGAGGTCTGTCATTGTGTAACAATGTGGTGCAGTAATGATGGGGACAGGTCTGTCACTGTATAACATTGGGATACAGGACTGGTGGGGACATGTCTGTCATTGTATATCACTGGGGTACAGTACTGGTGGGGACAGGTCTGTCCCTGTATAACACAGGGGTAGGTCTGTCATTGTATAACACTGGGGTTCAGTACTGGTGGGGACAGGTCTGTCACTGTATAACATTGGGATACAGGACTGGTGGGGACAGGTCTGTCACTGTATTACACTGGGGTACAGTACTGGTGGAGACAGGTCCGTCAGTGGATAACATTGGGGTACAGTACTGGTGGGGACAGGTCTGTCACCTAATAACACTGGGGTACAGTACTGGTGGAGACAGGTCCTTCAGTGGATAACACTGGGGTACAGTACTGGTGGGGACAGGTCTGTCAGTGTATAACATTGGGGTATTGCACTGGTGAGGACAGGTCTGTCACTGCATAACATTGGGGTACAGTACTGGTGGAGACAGGTCTGTCACTGAATATTTCTGTGGTACAGTACTGGTGAGGACAGGTCTGTCATTATATGACACTGGGGGACAGTCGTGGTGGGGACAGGTCTGTCACTGTATAACACTGGGGTACAGTACTGGTGGGGACAGGTCTGTCACTGTATAATACTGGAGTACAGTACTGGTGGGGACAGGTCTGTCACTATGCAACACTGGGGTACAGTCGTGGTGGGGACAGGTCTGTCACTGTATAACACTGGGGTACAGTACTGGTGGGGGCAGGTCTGTCACTGTATAACATTGGGATACAGTGCTGATGGGGACAGGTCTGTCACTAACACCGGGGTACAGTACTGGTGGGGACAGGTCTGTCATTGTATATCACTGGGGTATTGTACTGGTGGGGACAGGTCTGTCACTGTATCACACTGGGGTACAGTACTGGTGGGGACAGGTCTGTCAGTTTATAACATTGGGGTTTTGTACTGGTGGGGACAGGTCTGTCAGTTTATAACATTGGGGTTTTGTACTGGTGGGGACAGGTCTGTCACTGAATATTTCTGTGTGACAGTACTGGTGGGGACAGGTCTGTCACTGAATATTTCTGTGGGACAGTACTGGTGGGGACAGGTCTGTCACTGTACAACACTGGGGTACAGTCGTGGTGGGGACAGGTCTGTCACTGTATTACACTGGGGTAGGTCTGTCATTGTATAACAATGGGGTGCAGTAATGGTGGGGACAGGTCAGTCTCTGTATAACACTGGGGTAGGTCTGTCATTATATAACAATGGGGTACAGTACTGGTGGGGACAGGTCTGTCCCTGTATAACACTGGGGTAGGTCTGTCATTGTATAACAATGGGGTGCAGTAATGGTGGGGACAGGTCAGTCTCTGTATAACACTGGGGTAGGTCTGTCATTGTATAACAATGGGGTGCAGTACTGGTGGGGACAGGTCTGTCACTGTATAACATTGGGATACAGGACTGATGGGGACAGGTCTGTCACTAACACTGGGGTACAGTACTGGTGGGGACAGGTCTGTCACTGTATAACATTGGGATACAGGACTGATGGGGACAGGTCTGTCACTAACACTGGGGTACAGTACTGGTGGGGACAGGTCTGTCACTGTATATCACTGGGGTACAGTACTGGTGGGGACAGGTCTGTCATTGTATAAACTGGGGTACAGTACTGGTGGGGACAGGTCTGTCACTGTATAACATTGGGATACAGGACTGATGGGGACAGGTCTGTCACTAACACTGGGGTACAGTACTGGTGGGGACAGGTCTGTCACTGTATATCACTGGGGTACAGTACTGGTGGGGACAGGTCTGTCACTATAACATTGGGATACAGGACTGATGGGGACAGGTCTGTCACTAACACTGGGGTACAGTACTGGTGGGGACAGGTCTGTCACTGTATATCACTGGGGTACAGTACTGGTGGGGACAGGTCTGTCACTGTAAATCACTGGGGTACAGTACTGGTGGGGACAGGTCTGTCATTGTATAAACTGGGGTACAGTACTGGTGGGGACAGGTCTGTCACTGTATAACACTGGGGTAGGTCTGTCACTGTGTAATATTGTGGTACAGTACTGGTGGGGACAGGTCTGTCACTGTATAACACTGGGGTACAGTACTGGTGGGGACAGGTCTGTCAGTGTTTAACATTGTGGTATTGTACTGGTGGGGACAGGTCTGTCACTGTATAACGTTGGGGTATAGTACTGGTGGGGACAGGTCTGTCACTGTACAACACTGGGGTACAGTACTGGTGGGGACGGGTCTGTCCCTGTATAACACTGGGGTACAGTACTGGTGGGGACGGGTCTGTCACAATAACACTGGGACAGTACTGGTGGGGACAGGTCTGTCACTGTATAACACTGGGGCACAGTACTGGTGGGGACGGGTCTGTCCCTGTATAACACGGGTAGGTCTGTCATTGTATAACAATGGGGTGTAGTAATGGTGGGGACAGGTCTGTCACTGTATAACACTGGGGTACAGTACTGGTGGGGACAGGTCTGTCACTGTGTCACACTGGGGTACAGTACTGGTGGGGACAGGTCTGTCACTGCATAACACTGGGGGAGGTCTGTCATTGTGTAACAATGTGGTGCAGTAATGGTGGGGACAGGTCTGTCAGTGTATAACGCTGGGGCACAGTACTGGTGGGGACAGGCCTGTCCCTGCATAACATTGGGGTATTGTACTGGTGGGGACGGGTCTGTCACTGTATCACACTGGGGTACAGTACTGGTGGGGACAGGTCTGTCAGTGTTTAACATTGTGGTATTGTACTGGTGGGGACAGGTCTGTCACTGTATAACATTGGGGTATAGTACTGGTGGGTACAGGTCTGTCACTGTACAACACTGGGGTACAGTACTGGTGGGTACAGGTCTGTCACAATAACACTGGGAAAGTACTGGTGGGGACAGGTCTGTCACTGTATAACACTGTGGGACAGGACTGGTGGGGACAGGTCTGTCACTGTACAACACTGGGGTACAGTCGTGGTGGAGACAGGTCTGTCACTGTATAGCATGGATACAGGACTGGTGGAGACAGGTCTGTCACTGCATCACACTGGGGCACAGTACTGGTGGGGACGGGTCTGTCCCTGTATAACACGGGGGTACAGTACTGGTGGGGACAGGTCTGTCACTGTATAACACTGGGGTACAGTACTGGTGGGGACAGGTCTGTCCCTGTATAACACAGGGGTAGGTCTGTCATTGTATAACAATGGGGTGCAGTAATGGTGGGGACAGGTCTCTCACTGTGTAACACTGGGGTACAGTACTGGTGGGGACAGGTCTGTCACTGCATAACACTGGGGGAGGTCTGTCATTGTGTAACAATGTGGTGCTGTAATGGTGGGGACAGGTCTGTCACTGTATAACATTGGGATACAGGACTGGTGGGGACAGGTCTGTCACTGTATATTAGTTTAGTTTAGAGATACAGCACTGAAACAGGCCCTTCGGCCCACCGAGTCTGTGCTGACCATCAACCACCCATTTATACTAATCCTACACTAATCCCATATTCCTACCACATCCCCACCGACTCTATATTTCCCTACCACCTACCTATACTAGGGACAATTTATAATGGCCAATTTACCTACCAACCTGCAAGTCTTTTGGCTTGTGGGAGGAAACCGGAGCACCCGGAGAAAACCCACGCAGACACAGGGAGAACTTGCAAACTCCACACAGGCAGTACCCAGAATTGAACCCGGGTCGCTGGAGCTGTGAGGCTGCGGTGCTAACCACTGCGCCACTGTGCCGCCCATCGCCACTGTGCCGCCCATGTATCACTGGGGTACAGTACTGGTGGGGACAGGTCTGTCACTGTATAACACTGGGGCACAGTACTGGTGGGGACGGGTCTGTCGCTGTATAACACTGGGGTACAGTACTGGTGGGGACAGGTCTGTCCCTGTATAACACAGGGGTAGGTCTGTCATTGTATAACAATGTGGTGCTGTAATGGTGGGGACAGGTCTGTCACTGTATAACATTGGGATACAGGACTGGTGGGGACATGTCTGTCATTGTATATCACTGGGGTCCATAACTGGTGGGGACAGGTCTGTCACTGTATCACACTGGGGTACAGTACTGGTGGAGACAGGTCTGTCAGTGGATAACATTGGGGGATAGTACTGGTGGGGACAGGTCTGTCCCTGCATAACATTGGGGTATTGTACTGGTGGGGACAGGTCTGTCACTGAATATTTCTGTGGGACAGTACTGGTGGGGACAGGTCTGTCAGTGTATAACATTGGGGTATTGTACTGGTGGGGACAGGTCTGTTACTGTATAACATTGGGGTATCGTACTGGTGGGGACAGGTCTGTCACTGAATATTTCTGTGGGACAGTACTGGTGGGGACAGGTCTGTCACTGTATAACACTGTGGGACAGTACTGGTGGGGACAGGTCTGTCACTGTACAACACTGGGGTACAGTCGTGGTGGGGACAGGTCTGTCACTGTATAATACTGGAGTACAGTACTGGTGGGGACAGGTCTGTCACTACATAACACTGGGGTACAGTACTGATGGGGACAGGTCTGTCCCTCTATTCCACTGGGGTAGGTCTGTCATTATATAACAATGGGGTACAGTACTGGTGGGGACAGGTCTGTCCCTGTATAACACAGGGGTAGGTCTGTCATTGTATAACAATGGGGTGCAGTACTGGTGGGGACAGGTCTGTCACTGTATAACATTGGGATACAGGACTGATGGGGACAGGTCTGTCACTAACACTGGGGTACAGTACTGGTGGGGACAGGTCTGTCACTGTATATCACTGGGGTACAGTACTGGTGGGGACAGGTCTGTCACTGTATAACACTGGGGTACAGTACTGGTGGGGACAGGTCTGTCACTGCACAACACTGGGGGAGGTCTGTCATTGTGTAACAATGTGGTGCAGTAATGATGGGGACAGGTCTGTCACTGTATAACATTGGGATAAAGGACTGGTGGGGACATGTCTGTCATTGTATATCACTGGGGTACAGTACTGGTGGGGACAGGTCTGTCCCTGTATAACACAGGGGTAGGTCTGTCATTGTATAACACTGGGGTTCAGTACTGGTGGGGACAGGTCTGTCACTGTATAACATTGGGATACAGGACTGGTGGGGACAGGTCTGTCACTGTATTACACTGGGGTACAGTACTGGTGGAGACAGGTCCGTCAGTGGATAACATTGGGGTACAGTACTGGTGGGGACAGGTCTGTCCCTGTATAACACAGGGGTAGGTCTGTCATTGTATAACACTGGGGTTCAGTACTGGTGGGGACAGGTCTGTCACTGTATAACATTGGGATACAGGACTGGTGGGGACAGGTCTGTCACTGTATTACACTGGGGTACAGTACTGGTGGAGACAGGTCCGTCAGTGGATAACATTGGGGTACAGTACTGGTGGGGACAGGTCTGTCACCTAATAACACTGGTGTACAGTACTGGTGGAGACAGGTCCTTCAGTGGATAACACTGGGGTACAGTACTGGTGGGGACAGGTCTGTCAGTGTATAACATTGGGGTATTGCACTGGTGAGGACAGGTCTGTCACTGCATAACATTGGGGTACAGTACTGGTGGAGACAGGTCTGTCACTGAATATTTCTGTGGTACAGTACTGGTGAGGACAGGTCTGTCATTATATGACACTGGGGGACAGTCGTGGTGGGGACAGGTCTGTCACTGTATAACACTGGGGTACAGTACTGGTGGGGACAGGTCTGTCACTGTATAATACTGGAGTACAGTACTGGTGGGGACAGGTCTGTCACTATGCAACACTGGGGTACAGTCGTGGTGGGGACAGGTCTGTCACTGTATAACACTGGGGTACAGTACTGGTGGGGGCAGGTCTGTCACTGTATAACATTGGGATACAGTGCTGATGGGGACAGGTCTGTCACTAACACCGGGGTACAGTACTGGTGGGGACAGGTCTGTCATTGTATATCACTGGGGTATTGTACTGGTGGGGACAGGTCTGTCACTGTATCACACTGGGGTACAGTACTGGTGGGGACAGGTCTGTCAGTTTATAACATTGGGGTTTTGTACTGGTGGGGACAGGTCTGTCAGTTTATAACATTGGGGTTTTGTACTGGTGGGGACAGGTCTGTCACTGAATATTTCTGTGTGACAGTACTGGTGGGGACAGGTCTGTCACTGAATATTTCTGTGGGACAGTACTGGTGGGGACAGGTCTGTCACTGTACAACACTGGGGTACAGTCGTGGTGGGGACAGGTCTGTCACTGTATTACACTGGGGTAGGTCTGTCATTGTATAACAATGGGGTGCAGTAATGGTGGGGACAGGTCAGTCTCTGTATAACACTGGGGTAGGTCTGTCATTATATAACAATGGGGTACAGTACTGGTGGGGACAGGTCTGTCCCTGTATAACACTGGGGTAGGTCTGTCATTGTATAACAATGGGGTGCAGTAATGGTGGGGACAGGTCAGTCTCTGTATAACACTGGGGTAGGTCTGTCATTGTATAACAATGGGGTGCAGTACTGGTGGGGACAGGTCTGTCACTGTATAACATTGGGATACAGGACTGATGGGGACAGGTCTGTCACTAACACTGGGGTACAGTACTGGTGGGGACAGGTCTGTCACTGTATAACATTGGGATACAGGACTGATGGGGACAGGTCTGTCACTAACACTGGGGTACAGTACTGGTGGGGACAGGTCTGTCACTGTATATCACTGGGGTACAGTACTGGTGGGGACAGGTCTGTCATTGTATAAACTGGGGTACAGTACTGGTGGGGACAGGTCTGTCACTGTATAACATTGGGATACAGGACTGATGGGGACAGGTCTGTCACTAACACTGGGGTACAGTACTGGTGGGGACAGGTCTGTCACTGTATATCACTGGGGTACAGTACTGGTGGGGACAGGTCTGTCACTATAACATTGGGATACAGGACTGATGGGGACAGGTCTGTCACTAACACTGGGGTACAGTACTGGTGGGGACAGGTCTGTCACTGTATATCACTGGGGTACAGTACTGGTGGGGACAGGTCTGTCACTGTAAATCACTGGGGTACAGTACTGGTGGGGACAGGTCTGTCATTGTATAAACTGGGGTACAGTACTGGTGGGGACAGGTCTGTCACTGTATAACACTGGGGTAGGTCTGTCACTGTGTAATATTGTGGTACAGTACTGGTGGGGACAGGTCTGTCACTGTATTACACTGGGGTACAGTACTGGTGGAGACAGGTCCGTCAGTGGATAACATTGGGGTACAGTACTGGTGGGGACAGGTCTGTCACCTAATAACACTGGGGTACAGTACTGGTGGAGACAGGTCCTTCAGTGGATAACACTGGGTTACAGTACTGGTGGGGACAGGTCTGTCAGTGTATAACATTGGGGTATTGCACTGGTGAGGACAGGTCTGTCACTGCATAACATTGGGGTACAGTACTGGTGGAGACAGGTCTGTCACTGAATATTTCTGTGGTACAGTACTGGTGAGGACAGGTCTGTCATTATATGACACTGGGGGACAGTCGTGGTGGGGACAGGTCTGTCACTGTATAACACTGGGGTACAGTACTGGTGGGGACAGGTCTGTCACTGTATAATACTGGAGTACAGTACTGGTGGGGACAGGTCTGTCACTATGCAACACTGGGGTACAGTCGTGGTGGGGACAGGTCTGTCACTGTATAACACTGGGGTACAGTACTGGTGGGGGCAGGTCTGTCACTGTATAACATTGGGATACAGTGCTGATGGGGACAGGTCTGTCACTAACACCGGGGTACAGTACTGGTGGGGACAGGTCTGTCATTGTATATCACTGGGGTATTGTACTGGTGGGGACAGGTCTGTCACTGTATCACACTGGGGTACAGTACTGGTGGGGACAGGTCTGTCAGTTTATAACATTGGGGTTTTGTACTGGTGGGGACAGGTCTGTCAGTTTATAACATTGGGGTTTTGTACTGGTGGGGACAGGTCTGTCACTGAATATTTCTGTGTGACAGTACTGGTGGGGACAGGTCTGTCACTGAATATTTCTGTGGGACAGTACTGGTGGGGACAGGTCTGTCACTGTACAACACTGGGGTACAGTCGTGGTGGGGACAGGTCTGTCACTGTATTACACTGGGGTAGGTCTGTCATTGTATAACAATGGGGTGCAGTAATGGTGGGGACAGGTCAGTCTCTGTATAACACTGGGGTAGGTCTGTCATTATATAACAATGGGGTACAGTACTGGTGGGGACAGGTCTGTCCCTGTATAACACTGGGGTAGGTCTGTCATTGTATAACAATGGGGTGCAGTAATGGTGGGGACAGGTCAGTCTCTGTATAACACTGGGGTAGGTCTGTCATTGTATAACAATGGGGTGCAGTACTGGTGGGGACAGGTCTGTCACTGTATAACATTGGGATACAGGACTGATGGGGACAGGTCTGTCACTAACACTGGGGTACAGTACTGGTGGGGACAGGTCTGTCACTGTATAACATTGGGATACAGGACTGATGGGGACAGGTCTGTCACTAACACTGGGGTACAGTACTGGTGGGGACAGGTCTGTCACTGTATATCACTGGGGTACAGTACTGGTGGGGACAGGTCTGTCATTGTATAAACTGGGGTACAGTACTGGTGGGGACAGGTCTGTCACTGTATAACATTGGGATACAGGACTGATGGGGACAGGTCTGTCACTAACACTGGGGTACAGTACTGGTGGGGACAGGTCTGTCACTGTATATCACTGGGGTACAGTACTGGTGGGGACAGGTCTGTCACTATAACATTGGGATACAGGACTGATGGGGACAGGTCTGTCACTAACACTGGGGTACAGTACTGGTGGGGACAGGTCTGTCACTGTATATCACTGGGGTACAGTACTGGTGGGGACAGGTCTGTCACTGTAAATCACTGGGGTACAGTACTGGTGGGGACAGGTCTGTCATTGTATAAACTGGGGTACAGTACTGGTGGGGACAGGTCTGTCACTGTATAACACTGGGGTAGGTCTGTCACTGTGTAATATTGTGGTACAGTACTGGTGGGGACAGGTCTGTCACTGTATAACACTGGGGTACAGTACTGGTGGGGACAGGTCTGTCAGTGTTTAACATTGTGGTATTGTACTGGTGGGGACAGGTCTGTCACTGTATAACGTTGGGGTATAGTACTGGTGGGGACAGGTCTGTCACTGTACAACACTGGGGTACAGTACTGGTGGGGACGGGTCTGTCCCTGTATAACACTGGGGTACAGTACTGGTGGGGACGGGTCTGTCACAATAACACTGGGACAGTACTGGTGGGGACAGGTCTGTCACTGTATAACACTGGGGCACAGTACTGGTGGGGACGGGTCTGTCCCTGTATAACACGGGTAGGTCTGTCATTGTATAACAATGGGGTGCAGTAATGGTGGGGACAGGTCTGTCACTGTATAACACTGGGGTACAGTACTGGTGGGGACAGGTCTGTCACTGTGTCACACTGGGGTACAGTACTGGTGGGGACAGGTCTGTCACTGCATAACACTGGGGGAGGTCTGTCATTGTGTAACAATGTGGTGCAGTAATGGTGGGGACAGGTCTGTCAGTGTATAACGCTGGGGCACAGTACTGGTGGGGACAGGCCTGTCCCTGCATAACATTGGGGTATTGTACTGGTGGGGACGGGTCTGTCACTGTATCACACTGGGGTACAGTACTGGTGGGGACAGGTCTGTCAGTGTTTAACATTGTGGTATTGTACTGGTGGGGACAGGTCTGTCACTGTATAACATTGGGGTATAGTACTGGTGGGTACAGGTCTGTCACTGTACAACACTGGGGTACAGTACTGGTGGGTACAGGTCTGTCACAATAACACTGGGAAAGTACTGGTGGGGACAGGTCTGTCACTGTATAACACTGTGGGACAGGACTGGTGGGGACAGGTCTGTCACTGTACAACACTGGGGTACAGTCGTGGTGGAGACAGGTCTGTCACTGTATAGCATGGATACAGGACTGGTGGAGACAGGTCTGTCACTGCATCACACTGGGGCACAGTACTGGTGGGGACGGGTCTGTCCCTGTATAACACGGGGGTACAGTACTGGTGGGGACAGGTCTGTCACTGTATAACACTGGGGTACAGTACTGGTGGGGACAGGTCTGTCCCTGTATAACACAGGGGTAGGTCTGTCATTGTATAACAATGGGGTGCAGTAATGGTGGGGACAGGTCTCTCACTGTGTAACACTGGGGTACAGTACTGGTGGGGACAGGTCTGTCACTGCATAACACTGGGGGAGGTCTGTCATTGTGTAACAATGTGGTGCTGTAATGGTGGGGACAGGTCTGTCACTGTATAACATTGGGATACAGGACTGGTGGGGACAGGTCTGTCACTGTATATTAGTTTAGTTTAGAGATACAGCACTGAAACAGGCCCTTCGGCCCACCGAGTCTGTGCTGACCATCAACCACCCATTTATACTAATCCTACACTAATCCCATATTCCTACCACATCCCCACCGACTCTATATTTCCCTACCACCTACCTATACTAGGGACAATTTATAATGGCCAATTTACCTACCAACCTGCAAGTCTTTTGGCTTGTGGGAGGAAACCGGAGCACCCGGAGAAAACCCACGCAGACACAGGGAGAACTTGCAAACTCCACACAGGCAGTACCCAGAATTGAACCCGGGTCGCTGGAGCTGTGAGGCTGCGGTGCTAACCACTGCGCCACTGTGCCGCCCATCGCCACTGTGCCGCCCATGTATCACTGGGGTACAGTACTGGTGGGGACAGGTCTGTCACTGTATAACACTGGGGCACAGTACTGGTGGGGACGGGTCTGTCGCTGTATAACACTGGGGTACAGTACTGGTGGGGACAGGTCTGTCCCTGTATAACACAGGGGTAGGTCTGTCATTGTATAACAATGTGGTGCTGTAATGGTGGGGACAGGTCTGTCACTGTATAACATTGGGATACAGGACTGGTGGGGACATGTCTGTCATTGTATATCACTGGGGTCCATAACTGGTGGGGACAGGTCTGTCACTGTATCACACTGGGGTACAGTACTGGTGGAGACAGGTCTGTCAGTGGATAACATTGGGGGATAGTACTGGTGGGGACAGGTCTGTCCCTGCATAACATTGGGGTATTGTACTGGTGGGGACAGGTCTGTCACTGAATATTTCTGTGGGACAGTACTGGTGGGGACAGGTCTGTCAGTGTATAACATTGGGGTATTGTACTGGTGGGGACAGGTCTGTTACTGTATAACATTGGGGTATCGTACTGGTGGGGACAGGTCTGTCACTGAATATTTCTGTGGGACAGTACTGGTGGGGACAGGTCTGTCACTGTATAACACTGTGGGACAGTACTGGTGGGGACAGGTCTGTCACTGTACAACACTGGGGTACAGTCGTGGTGGGGACAGGTCTGTCACTGTATAATACTGGAGTACAGTACTGGTGGGGACAGGTCTGTCACTACATAACACTGGGGTACAGTACTGATGGGGACAGGTCTGTCCCTCTATTCCACTGGGGTAGGTCTGTCATTATATAACAATGGGGTACAGTACTGGTGGGGACAGGTCTGTCCCTGTATAACACAGGGGTAGGTCTGTCATTGTATAACAATGGGGTGCAGTACTGGTGGGGACAGGTCTGTCACTGTATAACATTGGGATACAGGACTGATGGGGACAGGTCTGTCACTAACACTGGGGTACAGTACTGGTGGGGACAGGTCTGTCACTGTATATCACTGGGGTACAGTACTGGTGGGGACAGGTCTGTCACTGTAAATCACTGGGGTACAGTACTGGTGGGGACAGGTCTGTCATTGTATAAACTGGGGTACAGTACTGGTGGGGACAGGTCTGTCACAATAACACTGGGGTACAATACTGGTGGGGACAGGTCTGTCACTGTATAACACTGGGGTAGGTCTGTCACTGTGTAATACTGTGGTACAGTACTGGTGTGGACAGGTCTGTCCCTGTATAACACTGGGTTACAGTACTGGTGCAGACAGGTCTGTCACTGTATCACACTGGGGTACAGTACTGGTGGAGACAGTTCTGTCAGTGTATAACACTGGGGGACAGTACTGGTGGGGACAGGTCTGTCAGTGTATAACACTGGGGTACAGTACTGGTGGGGACAGGTCTGTCACTGTAGAACACTGGGGTATAGTTTTGGTGGTGACAGGTCGGTCACTGTATAACACTGGGGTACAGTGCTGGTGGGGACAGGTCTGTCACTGTATAATACTGTGGGACAGTACTGGTGGGGACAGGTCTGTCACTGTTTAACATGGGGGTACAGTACTGGTGGGGACAGGTCTGTCACTGTATAACACTGGGGTACAGTACTGGCGGGGACAGGTGTTTCAGTGTATAACACTGGGGTACAGTTCTGGTGGGGACAGGTCTGTCACTGTGTAACACTGGTGCAGTACTGGTGGGGACAGGTCTGTCACTGTATAATACTGTGGTACAGTACTGGTGGGGACAGGTCTGTCACTGTATAACACTGGGGTAAAGTACTGGTGGGGACAGGTCTGTCAATATATATCACTGGGTTACTGTACTGGTGGGGACAGGCCTGTCAGTGTGTAACGCTGGGGTACAGTATTGGTGGGGACAGGTCTGTCACTGTATAACACTGGGGTACAGTACTGGTGGGGACAGGTCTGTCACTGTCTCATACTGTGGTACAGTACTGGTGGGGACAGGTCTGTCACTGTATAACACTGGGGTACAGTACTGGTGGGGACAGGTCTGTCAATATATATCACTGGGTTACTGTACTGGTGGGGACAGGCCTGTCAGTGTGTAACGCTGGGGTACAGTATTGGTGGGGACAGGTCTGTCACTGTATATCACTGGGGTACAGTACTGGTGGGGACAGGTCTGTCACTGTATAATACTGTGGTACAGTACTGGTGGGGACAGGTCTGTCACTGTATAACACTGGGGTAAAGTACTGGTGGGGACAGGTCTGTCACTGTATAACACTGGGGTACAGTACTGGTGGGGACAGGTCTGTCAATATATATCACTGGGTTACTGTACTGGTGGGGACAGGCCTGTCAGTGTGTAACGCTGGGGTACAGTATTGGTGGGGACAGGTCTGTCACTGTATAACAATGGGGTACCATACTGGTGGGGACAGGCCTTTCGCTGTATAACCCTGGGGTATAATACTGGTGGGGACAGGTCTGTCACTGTATAACACTGGGGTGGGTCTGTCATTGTATAACAATGGGGTGCCGTAATGGTGGGGATAGGTCTGTCACTGTATAACACTGGGGTACAATACTGGTGGGGACAGGTCTGTCAGTGTATAACACTGGGGTACAGTACTGGTGGGGACAGGTCTGTCAGTGTATAACACTGGGGTACAGTACTGGTGGGGACAGGTCTGTCGCTGTATAACACTGTGACAGTACTGGTGGGGACAGGTCTGTCACTGTAGAACACTGGGGTATAGTACTGGTGAGGGCAGGTCTGTCGCTGTATAACACTGGTACAGTACTGGTGGGGACAGGTCTGTCACTATAACACTGCGGTACAGTGCTGGTGGGGACAGGTCTGTCACTGTATAACACTGGGTACAGTACTGGTGGGAACAGGTCTGTCACTATATATCACCGGGGAACTGTACTGGTGGGGATAGGTCTGTCACTGCATAACACTGGGGTAGGTCTGTCACTGTATAACAGTGGGGTACAGTACTGGTGGGGACAGGTCTGTCACTGCCGAACACTGGGGTAGGTCTGTCATTGTGTAACAGTGGGGTGCAGTAATGGTGGGGACAGGTCTGTCAC
The DNA here is from genome assembly GCF_036365525.1 of Heterodontus francisci. Classification (NCBI taxonomy): domain Eukaryota; kingdom Metazoa; phylum Chordata; class Chondrichthyes; order Heterodontiformes; family Heterodontidae; genus Heterodontus; species Heterodontus francisci. Next base: position 18,376,895 of record NC_090416.1, read on the forward strand.
TGTATAACATTGGGATACAGGACTGGTGGGGACAGGTCTGTCACTGGATAACACTGGGGTGCAGTAATGGTGGGGACAGGTCTTTCACTGTCGAACACTCGGGTACAATACTGGTGGGGACAGGTCTGTCGCTCTTTCACACTGGGGTACAGTACTGGTGGGGACAGGTCTGTCACTGTATAAAACTGGTACAGTACTGATGGGGACTGGTCTGTCACTGCATAACACTGGGGTACAGTACTGGTGGGGACTGGTCTGTCACTGTATAACACTGGGGTATAACACTGGTGGGGACAGGTCTGTCACTATAAGACTGGGGTACAGTACTGGTGTGGACAGGTCTGTCACTGTATAACGCTGGGGTACAGTGGTGGGGCCAGGTCTGTAACTATATATCACTGGGGTACTTTACTGGTGGGGACAGGTCTGTCACTACATAACACTGGGGTACAGTACTGATGGGGACAGGTCTGTCCCTGTATTACACTGGGGTAGGTCTGTCATTATATAACACTGGGGTACAGTACTGGTGGGGACAGGTCTGTCCCTGTATAACACAGGGGTAGGTCTGTCATTGTATAACAATGGGGTGCAGTACTGGTGGGGACAGGTCTGTCACTGTATAACATTGGGATACAGGACTGATGCGGACAGGTCTGTCACTGTAAAACACTGGGGTACAGTACTGGTGGGGACAGGTCTGTCACTATCTCACTGGGGTGCAGTACTGGTGGGGACAGGTCTGTCACTGTATAACACTGGGGTAGGTCTGTCATTGTGTAACAATGTGGTGCGATAATGGTGGGGACAGGTCTGTCACTGTATAACATTGGGGTACAGTTCCTGTGGGGACAGGTCTGTCACTGGAGACACTGGGGTACAGTACTGGTGGAGACAGGTCTGTCACTGTAAAACACTGGGGTACAGTACTGGTGGGGACAAGTCTGTCACAATAACACTGTGGGACAGTACTGGTGGGGACAGGTCTGTCACTTGATAACACTGTGGGACTGTACTGGTGGGGACAGGTCTGTCACTGTATAACACTGTGGGACAGTACTAGTGGAGACAGTTCTGTCAGTGTATAACACTGGGGTCCAGTACTGGTGGGGACAGGTCTGTCAGTGTATAACACTGGGGTACAGTACTGGTGGGGACAGGTCTGTTGCTGTATAACACTGGGGTACAGTACTGGTGGGGACAGGTCTGTCACTGTAGAACACTGGGGTATAGTTTTGGTGGTGACAGGTCTGTCACTGTATAATACTGGGGGACAGTACTGGTGGGGACAGGTCTGTCACTGTTTAACACGGGGGTACAGTACTGGTGGGGACAGGTCTGTCACTGTATAACACTGGGGTACAGTACTGGTGGGGACAGGTCTGTCCCTGTATAACACAGGGGTAGGTCTGTCATTGTATAACAATGGGGTGCAGTAATGGTGGGGACAGGTCTCTCACTGTGTAACACTGGGGTACAGTACTGGTGGGGACAGGTCTGTCACTGCATAACACTGGGGGAGGTCTGTCATTGTGTAACAATGTGGTGCTGTAATGGTGGGGACAGGTCTGTCACTGTATAACATTGGGATACAGGACTGGTGGGGACATGTCTGTCATTGTATATCACTGGGGTCCATAACTGGTGGGGACAGGTCTGTCACTGTCTAACACTGGGGTACTGTACTTGTGGGGACAGGTCTGTCACTGTCTCAAACTGGGGTACAGTACTGGTGGGGACAGGTCTGTCACTGTATATTAGTTTAGTTTAGAGATAAAGCACTGAAACAGGCCCTTCGGCCCACCGAGTCTGTGCCGACCATCAACCACCCATTTATACTAATCCTACACTAATCCCATATTCCTACCACATCCCCACCTGTCCCTATATTTCCCTACCACCTACCTATACTAGTGACAATTTATAATGGCCAATTTACCTATCAACCTGCAAGTCTTTTGGCTTGTGGGAGGAAACCGGAGCACCCGGAGAAAACCCATGCAGACACAGGGAGAACTTGCAAACTCCACACAGGCAGTACCCAGAATTGAACCCGGGTCGCTGGAGCTGTGAGGCTGCGGTGCTAACCACTGCGCCACTGTGCCGCCCATCGCCACTGTGCCGCCCATGTATCACTGGGGTACAGTACTGGTGGGGACAGGTCTGTCACTGTATAACACTGGGGCACAGTACTGGTGGGGACGGGTCTGTCGCTGTATAACACTGGGGTACAGTACTGGTGGGGACAGGTCTGTCCCTGTATAACACAGGGGTAGGTCTGTCATTGTATAACAATGTGGTGCTGTAATGGTGGGGACAGGTCTGTCACTGTATAACATTGGGATACAGGACTGGTGGGGACATGTCTGTCATTGTATATCACTGGGGTCCATAACTGGTGGGGACAGGTCTGTCACTGTATCACACTGGGGTACAGTACTGGTGGAGACAGGTCTGTCAGTGGATAACATTGGGGGATAGTACTGGTGGGGACAGGTCTGTCCCTGCATAACATTGGGGTATTGTACTGGTGGGGACAGGTCTGTCACTGTATCACACTGGGGTACAGTACTGGTGGGGACAGGTCTGTTACTGTATAACATTGGGGTATCGTACTGGTGGGGACAGGTCTGTCACTGAATATTTCTGTGGGACAGTACTGGTGGGGACAGGTCTGTCACTGTATAACACTGTGGGACAGTACTGGTGGGGACAGGTCTGTCACTGTACAACACTGGGGTACAGTCGTGGTGGGGACAGGTCTGTCACTGTATAATACTGGAGTACAGTACTGGTGGGGACAGGTCTGTCACTACATAACACTGGGGTACAGTACTGATGGGGACAGGTCTGTCCCTCTATTACACTGGGGTAGGTCTGTCATTATATAACAATGGGGTACAGTACTGGTGGGGACAGGTCTGTCCCTGTATAACACAGGGGTAGGTCTGTCATTGTATAACAATGGGGTGCAGTACTGGTGGGGACAGGTCTGTCACTGTATAACATTGGGATACAGGACTGATGGGGACAGGTCTGTCACTAACACTGGGGTACAGTACTGGTGGGGACAGGTCTGTCACTGTATATCACTGGGGTACAGTACTGGTGGGGACAGGTCTGTCACTGTAAATCACTGGGGTACAGTACTGGTGGGGACAGGTCTGTCATTGTATAAACTGGGGTACAGTACTGGTGGGGACAGGTCTGTCACAATAACACTGGGGTACAATACTGGTGGGGACAGGTCTGTCACTGTATAACACTGGGGTAGGTCTGTCACTGTGTAATACTGTGGTACAGTACTGGTGTGGACAGGTCTGTCCCTGTATAACACTGGGTTACAGTACTGGTGCAGACAGGTCTGTCACTGTATCACACTGGGGTACAGTACTGGTGGAGACAGTTCTGTCAGTGTATAACACTGGGGGACAGTACTGGTGGGGACAGGTCTGTCAGTGTATAACACTGGGGTACAGTACTGGTGGGGACAGGTCTGTCACTGTAGAACACTGGGGTATAGTTTTGGTGGTGACAGGTCTGTCACTGTATAACACTGGGGTACAGTGCTGGTGGGGACAGGTCTGTCACTGTATAATACTGTGGGACAGTACTGGTGGGGACAGGTCTGTCACTGTTTAACACGGGGGTACAGTACTGGTGGGGACAGGTGTTTCAGTGTATAACACTGGGGTACAGTTCTGGTGGGGACAGGTCTGTCACTGTGTAACACTGGTGCAGTACTGGTGGGGACAGGTCTGTCACTGTATAATACTGTGGTACAGTACTGGTGGGGACAGGTCTGTCAATATATATCACTGGGTTACTGTACTGGTGGGGACAGGCCTGTCAGTGTGTAACGCTGGGGTACAGTATTGGTGGGGACAGGTCTGTCACTGTATAACACTGGGGTACAGTACTGGTGGGGACAGGTCTGTCACTGTATAATACTGTGGTACAGTACTGGTGGGGACAGGTCTGTCACTGTCTCATACTGTGGTACAGTACTGGTGGGGACAGGTCTGTCACTGTATAACACTGGGGTACAGTACTGGTGGGGACAGGTCTGTCAATATATATCACTGGGTTACTGTACTGGTGGGGACAGGCCTGTCAGTGTGTAACGCTGGGGTACAGTATTGGTGGGGACAGGTCTGTCACTGTATATCACTGGGGTACAATACTGGTGGGGACAGGTCTGTCAGTGTATAACACTGGGGTACAGTACTGGTGGGGACAGGTCTGTCAGTGTATAACACTGGGGTACAGTACTGGTGGGGACAGGTCTGTCGCTGTATAACACTGGGGTACAGTACTGGTGGGGACAGGTCTGTCACTGTATGATACTGGAGTACAGTACTGGTGGGGACAGGTCTGTCACTGTATAACACTGTGACAGTACTGGTGGGGACAGGTCTGTCACTGTATAACACTGTGACAGTACTGGTGGGGACAGGTCTGTCACTGTATAATACTGCGGTACAGTACTGGTGAGGACAGGTCTGTCGCTGTATAACACTGGTACAGTACTGGTGGGGACAGGTCTGTCACTATAACACTGCGGTACAGTGCTGGTGGGGACAGGTCTGTCACTGTATAACACTGGGTACAGTACTGGTGGGATCAGGTCTGTCACTATATATCACCGGGGAACTGTACTGGTGGGGATAGGTCTGTCACTGCATAACACTGGGGTAGGTCTGTCACTGTATAACAGTGGGGTACAGTACTGGTGGGGACAGGTCTGTCACTGCCGAACACTGGGGTAGGTCTGTCATTGTGTAACAGTGGGGTGCAGTTATGGTGGGGACAGGTCTGTCACTGTATAACATTGGGATACAGGACTGGTGGGGACAGGTCTGTCGCTCTTTCACACTGGGGTACAGTACTGGTGGGGACAGGTCTGTCACTGTATAAAACTGGTACAGTACTGATGGGGACTGGTCTGTCACTGCATAACACTGGGGTACAGTACTGGTGGGGACTGGTCTGTCACTGTATAACACTGGGGTATAACACTGGTGGGGACAGGTCTGTCACTATAATACTGGGGTACAGTACTGGTGTGGACAGGTCTGTCACTGTATAACGCTGGGGTACAGTGGTGGGGCCAGGTCTGTAACTATATATCACTGGGGTACTTTACTGGTGGGGACAGGTCTGTCACTGTATATCACTCGGGTACAGTACTGGTGGGGACAGGTCTGTCACTGTACAACACTGGGGTGCAGTCGTGGTGGGGACAGGTCTGTCACTGTATCATACTGGAGTACAGTACTGGTGGGGACAGGTCTGTCACTACATAACACTGGGGTACAGTACTGATGGGGACAGGTCTGTCCCTGTATTACACTGGGGTAGGTCTGTCATTATATAACACTGGGGTACAGTACTGATGGGGACAGGTCTGTCCCTGTATTACACAGGGGTAGGTCTGTCATTGTATAACAATGGGGTGCAGTACTGGTGGGGACAGGTCTGTCACTGTAAAACACTGGGGTACAGTACTGGTGGGGACAGGTCTGTCACTATCTCACTGGGGTGCAGTACTGGTGGGGACAGGTCTGTCACTGTATAACACTGGGGTAGGTCTGTCATTGTGTAACAATGTGGTGCGATAATGGTGGGGACAGCTCTGTCACTGTATAACATTGGGGTACAGTTCCTGTGGGGACAGGTCTGTCACTGGAGTCACTGGGGTACAGTACTGGTGGAGACAGGTCTGTCACTGTAAAACACTGGGGTACAGTACTGGTGGGGACAAGTCTGTCACAATAACACTGTGGGACAGTACTGGTGGGGACAGGTCTGTCACTGTATTACACTGTGGGACTGTACTGGTGGGGACAGGTCTGTCACTGTATAACACTGTGGGACAGTACTGGTGGGGACAGGTCTGTCAGTGTATAACACTGGGGTACAGTACTGGTGGGGACAGGTCTGTTGCTGTATAACACTGGGGTACAGTACTGGTGGGGACAGGTCTGTCACTGTAGAACACTGGGGTATAGTTTTGGTGGTGACAGGTCTGTCACTGTATAATACTGGGGGACAGTACTGGTGGGGACAGGTCTGTCACTGTATAATACTGTGGTACAGTACTGGTGGGGACAGGTCTGTCACTGTATAACACTGGGGTAAAGTACTGGTGGGGACAGGTCTGTCAATATATATCACTGGGTTACTGTACTGGTGGGGACAGGCCTGTCAGTGTGTAACGCTGGGGTACAGTATTGGTGGGGACAGGTCTGTCACTGTATAACACTGGGGTACAGTACTGGTGGGGACAGGTCTGTCACTGTATAATACTGTGGTACAGTACTGGTGGGGACAGGTCTGTCACTGTCTCATACTGTGGTACAGTACTGGTGGGGACAGGTCTGTCACTGTATAACACTGGGGTACAGTACTGGTGGGGACAGGTCTGTCAATATATATCACTGGGGTACAATACTGGTGGGGACAGGTCTGTCAGTGTATAACACTGGGGTACAGTACTGGTGGGGACAGGTCTGTCGCTGTATAACACTGGGGTACAGTACTGGTGGGGACAGGTCTGTCACTGTATGATACTGGAGTACAGTACTGGTGGGGACAGGTCTGTCACTGTATAACACTGTGACAGTACTGGTGGGGACAGGTCTGTCACTGTATAATACTGCGGTACAGTACTGGTGAGGACAGGTCTGTCGCTGTATAACACTGGTACAGTACTGGTGGGGACAGGTCTGTCACTATAACACTGCGGTACAGTGCTGGTGGGGACAGGTCTGTCACTGTATAACACTGGGTACAGTACTGGTGGGAACAGGTCTGTCACTATATATCACCGGGGAACTGTACTGGTGGGGATAGGTCTGTCAGTGTGTAACGCTGGGGTACAGTATTGGTGGGGACAGGTCTGTCACTGTATAACACTGGGGTACAGTACTGGTGGGGACAGGTCTGTCACTGTATAATACTGTGGTACAGTACTGGTGGGGACAGGTCTGTCACTGTCTCATACTGTGGTACAGTACTGGTGGGGACAGGTCTGTCACTGTATAACACTGGGGTACAGTACTGGTGGGGACAGGTCTGTCAATATATATCACTGGGGTACAATACTGGTGGGGACAGGTCTGTCAGTGTATAACACTGGGGTACAGTACTGTTGGGGACAGGTCTGTCGCTGTATAACACTGGGGTACAGTACTGGTGGGGACAGGTCTGTCACTGTATGATACTGGAGTACAGTACTGGTGGGGACAGGTCTGTCACTGTATAACACTGTGACAGTACTGGTGGGGACAGGTCTGTCACTGTATAATACTGCGGTACAGTACTGGTGAGGACAGGTCTGTCGCTGTATAACACTGGTACAGTACTGGTGGGGACAGGTCTGTCACTATAACACTGCGGTACAGTGCTGGTGGGGACAGGTCTGTCACTGTATAACACTGGGTACAGTACTGGTGGGAACAGGTCTGTCACTATATATCACCGGGGAACTGTACTGGTGGGGATAGGTCTGTCACTGCATAACACTGGGGTAGGTCTGTCACTGTATAACAGTGGGGTACAGTACTGGTGGGGACAGGTCTGTCACTGCCGAACACTGGGGTAGGTCTGTCATTGTGTAACAGTGGGGTGCAGTAATGGTGGGGACAGGTCTGTCACTGTATAACATTGGGATACAGGACTGGTGGGGACAGGTCTGTCACTGGATAACACTGGGGTGCAGTAATGGTGGGGACAGGTCTTTCACTGTCGAACACTCGGGTACAATACTGGTGGGGACAGGTCTGTCGCTCTTTCACACTGGGGTACAGTACTGGTGGGGACAGGTCTGTCACTGTATAAAACTGGTACAGTACTGATGGGGACTGGTCTGTCACTGCATAACACTGGGGTACAGTACTGGTGGGGACTGGTCTGTCACTGTATAACACTGGGGTATAACACTGGTGGGGACAGGTCTGTCACTATAATACTGGGGTACAGTACTGGTGTGGACAGGTCTGTCACTGTATAACGCTGGGGTACAGTGGTGGGGCCAGGTCTGTAACTATATATCACTGGGGTACTTTACTGGTGGGGACAGGTCTGTCACTGTATATCACTCGGGTACAGTACTGGTGGGGACAGGTCTGTCACTGTACAACACTGGGGTACAGTCGTGGTGGGGACAGGTCTGTCACTGTATCATACTGGAGTACAGTACTGGTGGGGACAGGTCTGTCACTACATAACACTGGGGTACAGTACTGATGGGGACAGGTCTGTCCCTGTATTACACTGGGGTAGGTCTGTCATTATATAACAATGGGGTACAGTACTGGTGGGGACAGGTCTGTCCCTGTATAACACAGGGGTAGGTCTGTCATTGTATAACAATGGGGTGCAGTACTGGTGGGGACAGGTCTGTCACTGTAAAACACTGGGGTACAGTACTGGTGGGGACAGGTCTGTCACTGTATAACACTGGGGTGCAGTACTGGTGGGGACAGGTCTGTCACTGTATAACACTGGGGTAGGTCTGTCATTGTGTAACAATGTGGTGCGATAATGGTGGGGACAGGTCTGTCACTGTATAACATTGGGGTACAGTTCCTGTGGGGACAGGTCTGTCACTGGAGTCACTGGGGTACAGTACTGGTGGAGACAGGTCTGTCACTGTAAAACACTGGGGTACAGTACTGGTGGGGACAAGTCTGTCACAATAACACTGTGGGACAGTACTGGTGGGGACAGGTCTGTCAGTGTATTACACTGTGGGACTGTACTGGTGGGGACAGGTCTGTCACTGTATAACACTGTGGGACAGTACTGGTGGGGACAGGTCTGTCAGTGTATAACACTGGGGTACAGTACTGGTGGGGACAGGTCTGTTGCTGTATAACACTGGGGTACAGTACTGGTGGGGACAGGTCTGTCACTGTAGAACACTGGGGTATAGTTTTGGTGGTGACAGGTCTGTCACTGTATAATACTGGGGGACAGTACTGGTGGGGACAGGTCTGTCACTATAACACTTGGGTACAGTGCTGGTGGGGACAGGTCTGTCACTGTATAATACTGCGGGACAGTACTGGTGGGGACAGGTCTGTCACTGTTTAACACGGGGGTACAGTACTGGTGGGGACAGGTCTGTCACTGTATAACACTGGGGTACAGTACTGGTGGGGACAGGTGTTTCAGTGTATAACACTGGGGTACAGTTCTGGTGGGGACAGGTCTGTCACTGTGTAACACTGGTGCAGTACTGGTGGGGACAGGTCTGTCACTGTATAATACTGTGGTACAGTACTGGTGGGGACAGGTCTGTCCCTGTATAACACAGGGGTACAGTACTGGTGGGGACAGGTCTGTCAGTGTATAACACTGGGGTACAGTACTGGTGGGGACAGGTCTGTCACTGTATAACACTGGGGTAAAGTACTGGTGCGGACAGGTCTGTCACTGTATAACACTGGGGTACAGTACTGGTGGGGACAGGTCTGTCACTATAACACTGGGGTGCAGTGCTGGTGGGGACAGGCCTGTCACTGTATAATACTGGGTTGCAGTACTGGTGGGGGCAGGTCTGTCCCTGTATAACACTGGAGTAGGTCTGTCATTGTATAACAATGGGGTACAGTACTGGTGGGGACAGGTCTGTCACTGTATAACATGGGGTACAGTACTGGTGGGGACAGGTCTGTCACTGTATACCACTGGGGTACAGTGCTGGTGGGGACAGGTCTGTCACTCTATAATACTGAGGTACAGTACTGGTGGGGACAGGTCTGTCAATGTATAATACTGGGGTACAGTACTGGTGGGGACAGGTCTGTCACTGTATACCACTGGGGTACAGTACGAGTGGGGACAGGTCTGTCACTGTCTAACACTGGGCAACAGTACTGGTGGGGACTGGTCTGTAACTATATATCACTGGGGTACAGTACTGATAGGGACAGGTCTGTAACCATATATCACTGGGGTACAGTAATGGTATGGACAGGTCTTTCCCTGTAGAACACTAGGGTACTAAACTGGTGGGGACAGGTCTGTCACTATATATCACTGGGGTGCTGTACTGTTGGGGACAGGTCTGTAACCATATATCACTGGGGTACAGTAATGGTATGGACAGGTCTTTCCCTGTAGAACACTAGGGTACAGTGCTGGTGGGGACAGGTCTGTCACTCTTTCACACTGGGGTACAGTACTAGTGGGGAGAGGTCTGTCGCTGTATAACACTGGGGTACAGTACTGATGGAGACTGGTCTGTCACTGTATAATACTGCGGTACAGTCCTGGTGGGGACAGGTCTGTCACTGTGTAACGCTGGGGTACAGTGGTGGGGACAGGTCTGTCACTAAATATCACTGTGGTACAGTACTGATGGGGACAGGTCTGTCGCTGTATAACACTGGGGTACAGTACTGGAGGGGACAGGTCTGTCACTGTGTAACACTCGGGTTCAGTACTGGTGGGGACAGGTCTGTCACTGCATAACTCTGGGGGACTGTACTGGTGGGGACAGGTCTGTCACTATATATCACTGGGGTGCAGTACTGGTGGGGGCAGGTCTGTCGCTGTATAACACAGGGGTACAGTACTAGTGGGGACAGGTCTGTCACTGTATAACACTGGGGTGCAGTACTGGTGGGGACAGGTTTGTCACTGTATAACACTGGGGTACACTCCTGTTGGGGACAGGTCTGTCGCTGTATAACACTGGGGTACAGTACTGGTGGGAACAGGTCTGTCACTATATATCACTGGGGTGCTGTACTGGTGGGGACAGGTCTGTCACTGTATAACACTGGGGTACAGTACTGGTGGGGACAGGTCTGTCACTCTCACACTGGGGTATAGTACTGGTGGGGACAGGTCTGTCGCTGTATAACACTGGGGTACAGTACTGTTGGGGACAGGTCTGTCGCTGTATAACACTGGGGTACAGTACTGGTGGGGACAGGTCTGTCCCTGTATAACACTGGGGTACAGTACTGTTGGGGACAGGTCCGTCACTGCATAACACTGGGGTACAGTACTGGTGGGGACAGGTCTGTCACTATATAGCACTGGGGTACAGTACTGGAGTGGACAGGTCTGTCACTGAATAACACTGGGGTACAGTAATGGTGGGGACAGGCCTGTCACTGCATAATACTGGGGTAGAGTACTGATGGGGCTGGTCTGTTATTGTATAACTCTGGGGTAGGTCTGTCATTGTATCACAATGGGGTGCAGTAATGGTGGGGACAGGTCGGTCACTGTATAACACTAGGGTACAATACTGGTGGGGACAGGTCTGTCACTGTATAACACTGGGGTTCAGTACTGGTGGGGACAGGTCTGTCACTATATATCACTGGGGTACTGTACTGGTGGGGACAGGTCTGTCACTATAGATCACTGGTGTACTGTACTGGTGGGGACAGGTCTGTCACTATATATCACTGGGGTACAGTACTGGTGGGGACAGGTCTGTCTGTATAACACTGGGGTACAGTACTGGAGGGGACAGGTCTGTCACTGCATAACACTGGGGTACAGTACTGGTGGGGACAGGTCTGTCACTATATAGCACTGGGGTACAGTACTGGAGGGGACAGGTCTGTCACTGTATAACACTGGGGTACAGTACTGGTGGGGACAGGCCTGTCACTGTATAACGCTGGGGTACAGTACTGATGGGGCTGGTCTTTAACTATATATCACTGGGGTACTGTACTGGTGGGGACGGATCTGTCACTGTATATCACTGGGGTACTGTACTGGTGGGGACAGGTCTGTCACAATATATCACTGGGGTCCAGTACTGGTGGGGACAGGTCTGTCACAATATATCACTGGGGTACTGTACTGGTGGGTAAAGGTCTGTCACTGTATATAACTCGTGTACAGTACTGGTGGGGGCAGGTCTGTCACTGGATAATACTGTGGTACAGTACTGGTGGGGACAGGTCTGTCACTGTATAATACTGAGGTACAGTACTGTTGGGGACAGGTCTGTCACTGTATAACACTGGGGTTCAGTACTGGTGGGGACAGGTCTGTCACTGTATAACGCTGGGGTTCTGTACTGGTGGGGACAGGTCTGTTACTATAGATCACTGGGGTACTGTACTGGTGGGGACAGGTCTGTCACTATATATCACTGGGGTACAGTACTGTTGGGGACAGGTCTGTCACTGTATAACACTGGGGTACAGTACTGGTGGGGACAGGTCTGTCACTGTCTCACACTGGGGTATAGTACTGGTGGGGACAGGTCTGTCGCTGTATAACACTGGGGTACAGTACTGTTGGGGACAGGTCTGTCGCTGTATAACACTGGGGTACAGTACTGGTGGGGACAGGTCTGTCACTGTCTCACACTGGGGTATAGTACTGGTGGGGACAGGTCTGTCGCTGTATAACACTGGGGTACAGTACTGTTGGGGACAGGTCTGTCGCTGTATAACACTGGGGTACAGTACTGGTGGGGACAGGTCTGTCCCTGTATAACACTGGGGTACAGTACTGTTGGGGACAGGTCCGTCACTGCATAACACTGGGGTACAGTACTGGTGGGGACAGGTCTGTCACTATATAGCACTGGGGTACAGTACTGGAGTGGACAGGTCTGTCACTGAATAACACTGGGGTACAGTAATGGTGGGGACAGGCCTGTCACTGCATAATACTGGGGTAGAGTACTGATGGGGCTGGTCTGTTATTGTATAACTCTGGGGTAGGTCTGTCATTGTATCACAATGGGGTGCAGTAATGGTGGGGACAGGTCGGTCACTGTATAACACTAGGGTACAATACTGGTGGGGACAGGTCTGTCACTGTATAACACTGGGGTTCAGTACTGGTGGGGACAGGTCTGTCACTATATATCACTGGGGTACTGTACTGGTGGGGACAGGTCTGTCACTATAGATCACTGGTGTACTGTACTGGTGGGGACAGGTCTGTCACTATATATCACTGGGGTACAGTACTGGTGGGGACAGGTCTGTCTGTATAACACTGGGGTACAGTACTGGAGGGGACAGGTCTGTCACTGCATAACACTGGGGTACAGTACTGGTGGGGACAGGTCTGTCACTATATAGCACTGGGGTACAGTACTGGAGGGGACAGGTCTGTCACTGTATAACACTGGGGTACAGTACTGGTGGGGACAGGCCTGTCACTGTATAACGCTGGGGTACAGTACTGATGGGGCTGGTCTTTAACTATATATCACTGGGGTACTGTACTGGTGGGGACGGATCTGTCACTGTATATCACTGGGGTACTGTACTGGTGGGGACAGGTCTGTCACAATATATCACTGGGGTCCAGTACTGGTGGGGACAGGTCTGTCACAATATATCACTGGGGTACTGTACTGGTGGGTAAAGGTCTGTCACTGTATATAACTCGTGTACAGTACTGGTGGGGGCAGGTCTGTCACTGGATAATACTGTGGTACAGTACTGGTGGGGACAGGTCTGTCACTGTATAATACTGAGGTACAGTACTGTTGGGGACAGGTCTGTCACTGTATAACACTGGGGTTCAGTACTGGTGGGGACAGGTCTGTCACTGTATAACGCTGGGGTTCTGTACTGGTGGGGACAGGTCTGTTACTATAGATCACTGGGGTACTGTACTGGTGGGGACAGGTCTGTCACTATATATCACTGGGGTACAGTACTGGTGGGGACAGGTCTGTCTGTATAACACTGGGGTCCAGTACTGGAGGGGACAGGTCTGTCACTGTGTAACACTGGGGTACCGCTCTGGTGGGGACAGGTCTGTCACTGTATAACACTCGGGTTCAGTACTGGTGGGGACAGGTCTGTCACTGTATAACTCTTGGGTACTGTTCTGGTGGGGACAGATCTGTCACTGTATAACACTGGGGTCCACTCCTGTTGGGGACAGGTCTGTCGCTGTATAACACTGGGGTACAGTACTGGCGGGGACAGGTCTGTCACTATATTTCACTGGGGTACAGGACTGGTGGGAACAGGTCTGTCACTATATATCACTGGGGTGCTGTACTGGTGGGGACAGGTCTGTCACTGTGTAACACTGGGGTACAGTACTGGTGGGGACAGGTCTGTCACAGTATAACGATGGGGTTCTGTACTGGTGGGGACAGGTCTGTTATGAAAGATCACTGGGGTACTGTTCTGGTGGGGACAGGTCTGTTACGAAAGATCACTGGGGTACTGTACTGGTGGGGACAGGTCTGTCACGATATATCAGTGGGGTACAGTACTGGTGGGGGCAGGTCTGTCTGTATAACACTGGGGTCCAGTACTGGAGGGGACAGGTCTGTCACTGCATAACACTGGGGTACAGTACTGGTGGGGACAGGTCTGTCACTGTATAACGCTGGGGTACAGTACTGGTGGGGACAGGTCTGTAACTGTATATCACTGGGGTACTGTACTGGTGGGAAAAGGACTGTCACTGTACATAATTCGGGTACAGTGCTGGTGGGGACAGGTCTGTTACGAAAGATCACTGGGGTACTGTACTGGTGGGGACAGGTCTGTCACGATATATCACTGGGGTACAGTACTGGTGGGGACAGGTCTGTCTGTATAACACTGGGGTCCAGTACTGGAGGGGACAGGTCTGTCGCTGAATAACACTGGGGTACAGTTCTGGTGGGGACAGGTCTGTCACTGTATAACACTGGGGTACAGTACTGGTGGGGACAGGTCTGTCACTGCATAACGCTGGGGTACTGCACTGGTGGGGACAGATCTGTTATTATATATCACTGGGGTACTGTACTGGTGGGGACAGGTCTGTAACTATATATCACTGGGGTACTGTACTGGTGGGGACAGGTCTGTCACTGTCCATAACTCGGTTACAGTACTGGTGGGGACAGGTCTGTTTGTATTACACTTGGGTACAGTGCTGGTGGGGACAGGTCTGTCACTATAACACTGGGGTACAGTACTGGTGGGGAGAGGTCCGTTGCTGTATAACACTGGGGTGCAGTACTGGTGGGGTCAGTTCTGTCACTATAATACTAGGGTATAGTACTGGTGGGGACAGGTCTGTCACTGTAAAACACTGGGGTACAGAACTGTAGGGGACAGGTCTGTCACTGTATAACACTGGGGTATAGTACTGGTGGGGACAGTTCTGTCACTGTATAATACTGCGGTACAGTACTGATGGAGACAGGTCTGTCACTGTAAAACACTGGGGTACAGTACTGTTGGGGACAGGTCTGTCACTGTATAACACTGGGGTATAGTACTGGTGGGGACAGGTCTGTCACTGTATCATACTGCAGTACAGTACTGGTGGGGACTGGTCTGTCACTGTATAACGCTGTTGTACAGTGGTGGGGACAGGTCTGTCACTATATATCACTCGGGTACAGTACTGGTGGGGTCAGTTCTGTCACTGTACAACACTGGGGTACAGTACTGGTGGGGACAGGTCTGTCGCTGTATAACACTGGGTTACAGTACTGGTGGGGACAGGTCTGTCACTGCATAACACTGGGGTAGGTCTGTCATTGTATCACAATGGGGTGCAGTAATGGTGGGGACAGGTCAGTCTCTGTATAACACTGGGGTACAGTACTGGTGGGGACGGGTCTGTCATTGGATAACACTGGGGTAGGTCTGTCATTGTCTAACAATGGGGTACAGTACTGGTGGGGACAGGTCTGTCGCTGTGTAACACTGGGGTGCAGTACTGGTGGGGACAGGTCTGTCACTGTAAAACACTGGGGTACAGTACTGGTGGGGACAGGTCTGTCCCTGTATAACACTGGGGTACAGTACTGTTGGGGACAGGTCCGTCACTGCATAACACTGGGGTACAGTACTGGTGGGGACAGGTCTGTCACTATATAGCACTGGGGTACAGTACTGGAGTGGACAGGTCTGTCACTGAATAACACTGGGGTACAGTACTGATGGGGCTGGTCTGTTATTGTATAACACTGGGGTCGGTCTGTCATTGTATCACAATGTGGTGCAGTAATGGTGGGGACAGGTCGGTCACTGTATAACACTGGGGTAGGTCTGTCATTGTATAACACTGGGGTTCAGTACTGGTGGGGACAGGTCTGTCACTATATATCACTGGGGTACTGTACTGGTGGGGACAGGTCTGTCACTATATCACTGGGGTTCTGTACTGGTGGGGACAGGTCTGTCACTATATATCACTGGGGTGCAGTACTGGTGGGGACAGGTCTGTCACTATATATCACTGGGGTACAGTACTGGTGGGGACAGGTCTGTCTGTATAACACTGGGGTACAGTACTGGAGGGGACAGGTCTGTCACTGTATAACACTGGGGTACAGTACTGTTGGGGACAGGTCTGTCACTGCATAACACTGGGGTACAGTACTGGTGTGGACAGGTCTGTCACTATATAGCACTGGGGTACAGTACTGGAGGGGACAGGTCTGTCACTGTATAACACTGGGGTACAGTACTGGTGGGGACAGGACTGTCACTGTATAACGCTGGGGTACAGTACTGATGGGGCTGGTCTTTAACTACATATCACTGGGGTACTGTACTGGTGGGGACGGATCTGTCACTGTATATCACTGGGGTACTGTACTGGTGGGGACAGGTCTGTCACAATATATCACTGGGGTCCAGTACTGGTGGGGACAGGTCTGTCACAATATATCACTGGGGTACTGTACTGGTGGGGAAAGGTCTGTCACTGTATATAACTCGGGTACAGTACTGGTGGGGGCAGGTCTGTCACTGGATAATACTGTGGTACAGTACTGGTGGGGACAGGTCTGTCACTGTATAATACTGAGGTACAGTACTGGTGGGGACAGGTCTGTCACTGTATAACACTGGGGTACAGTACTGGTGGGGACAGGTCTGTCATTGTATAACAATGGGGTGCAATACTGGTGGGGACAGGTCTGTCACTGTATAACACGGGTTCAGTACTGGTGGGGACAGGTCTGTCACTGTATATCACTGGGGTACTGTACTGGTGGGGACAGGTCTGTCACTATATATCACTGGGGTACAGTACTGGTGGGGACAGGTCTGTCTGTATAACACTGGGGTCCAGTACTGGTGGGGACAGGTCTGTCACTGTATATCACTGGGGTACTGTACTGGTGGGGACAGGTCTGTCACTGCATAACTCTGGGGTACAATACTGGTGGGGACAGGTCTGTCACTGTATTACAATTGGGTACAGTGCTGGTGGGGACAGGTCTATCACTGTGTAACATGGGGTACAGTACTGGTGAGGACAGGTCTGTCACTATATATCACTGGGTTACAGTACTGGTCGGGACAGGTCTGTCACTGCATAACGCTGGGGTACTGTACTGGTGGGGACAGATCTGTCACTATATATCACTGGGGTGCTGTACTGGTGGGGACAGGTCTGTAACTATATATCACTGGGGTGCAGTAATGGTGGGGACAGGTCTTTCCCTGTAGAACACTCGGGTACAATACTGGTGGGGACAGGTCTGTCTGTATTACATTTGGGTACAGTGCTGGTGGGGACAGGTCTGTCACGATATATCACTGGGGTACAGTACTGGTGGGGACAGGTCTGTCTGTATAACACTGGGGTCCAGTACTGGAGGGGACAGGTCTGTCGCTGAATAACACTGGGGTACAGTACTGGTGGGGACAGGTCTGTCACTGTATAACACTGGGGTACACTACTGGTGGGGACAGGTCTGTCACTGTATAACACTGGGGTGCAGTACTGGTGGGGACAGGTCTGTCACTGCATAACACTGGGGTACAGTACTGGTGGGGACAGATCTGTTACTATATATCACTGGGGTACAGTACTGGTGGGGCAGGTCTGTAACTATATATCACTGGGGTACTGTACTGGTGGGGACAGGTCTGTCACTATACATCACTGGGGTACAGTATTCGTGGGGACAGGTCTGTCACTGTCTATAACTCGGTTACAGTACTGGTGGGGACAGGTCTGTTTGTATTACACTTGGGTACAGTGCTGGTGGGGACAGGTCTGTCACTATAACACTGGGGTACAGTACTGGTGGGGAGAGGTCCGTTGCTGTATAACACTGGGGTGCAGTACTGGTGGGGTCAGTTCTGTCACTATAATACTAGGGTAAAGTACTGGTGGGGACAGGTCTGTCACTGTAAAACACTGGGGTACAGAACTGTAGGGGACAGGTCTGTCACTGTATAACACTGGGGTATAGTACTGGTGGGGACAGGTCTGTCACTGTATCATACTGCAGTACAGTACTGGTGGGGACTGGTCTGTCACTGTATAACGCTGTTGTACAGTGGTGGGGACAGGTCTGTCACTATATATCACTCGGGTACAGTACTGGTGGGGTCAGTTCTGTCACTGTACAACACTGGTGGGGACAGGTCTGTCGCTGTATAACACTGGGGTAGGTCTGTCATTGTATCACAATGTGGTGCAGTAATGGTGGGGACAGGTCGGTCACTGTATAACACTGGGGTAGGTCTGTCATTGTATAACACTGGGGTTCAGTACTGGTGGGGACAGGTCTGTCACTGTACAACGCTGGGGTTCTGTACTGGTGGGGACAGGTCTGTCACTATATATCACTGGGGTTCTGTACTGGTGGGGACAGGTCTGTCACTATATATCACTGGGGTGCAGTAGTGGTGGGGACAGGTCTGTCACTATATATCACTGGGGTACTGTACTGGTGGGGACAGGTCTGTCACTATATCACTGGGGTTCTGTACTGGTGGGGACAGGTCTGTCACTATATATCACTGGGGTGCAGTACTGGTGGGGACAGGTCTGTCACTATATATCACTGGGGTACAGTACTGGTGGGGACAGGTCTGTCTGTATAACACTGGGGTACAGTACTGGAGGGGACAGGTCTGTCACTGCATAACACTGGGGTACAGTACTGGTGGGGACAGGTCTGTCACTATATAGCACTGGGGTACAGTACTGGAGGGGACAGGTCTGTCACTGTATAACACTGGGGTACAGTACTGGTGGGGACAGGCCTGTCACTGTATAACGCTGGGGTACAGTACTGATGGGGCTGGTCTTTAACTATATATCACTGGGGTACTGTACTGGTGGGGACGGATCTGTCACTGTATATCACTGGGGTACTGGACTGGTGGGGACAGGTCTGTCACAATATATCACTGGGGTCCAGTACTGGTGGGGACAGGTCTGTCACAGTATATCACTGGGGTACTGTACTGGTGGGGAAAGGTCTGTCACTGTATATAACTCGGGTACAGTACTGGTGGGGACAGGTCTGTCACTGTACAACACTGGGGTAGGTCTGTCATTGTATAACAATGGGGTGCAATACTGGTGGGTACAGGTGTGTCACTGTATAACACTGGGGTTCAGTACTGGTGGGGACAGGTCTGTCACTGTATATCACTGGGGTACTGTACTGGTGGGGACAGGTCTGTCACGATATTTCACTGGGGTACAGAACTGGTGGGGACAGGTCTGTCTGTATAACACTGGGGTCCAGTACTGGAGGGGACAGGTCTGTCACTGTGTAACACTGGGGTACCGCTCTGGTGGGGACAGGTCTGTCACTGTATAACACTCGGGTTCAGTACTGGTGGGGACAGGTCTGTCACTGTGTAACACTGGGGTACAGTACTGGTGGGGACAGGTCTGTCACTGTATAACGCTGGGGTTCTGTACTGGTGGGGACAGGTCTGTTACGAAAGATCACTGGGGTACTGTACTGGTGGGGACAGGTCTGTTACGAAAGATCACTGGGGTACTGTACTGGTGGGGACAGGTCTGTCACGATATATCACTGGGGTACAGTACTGGAGGGGACAGGTCTGTCACTGTATAACACTGGGGTACAGTACTGGTGGGGACAGGTCTGTCACTGTATAACACTGGGGTCCAGTACTGGAGGGGACAGGTCTGTCACTGTATAACACTGGGGTACAGTACTGGTGGGGACAGGTCTGTCACTGTATAACACTGGGATACAGTACTGGTGGGGACAGGTCTGTCACTGCATAACACTGGGGTCCAGTACTGGAGGGGACAGGTCTGTCACTGCATAACACTGGGGTACAGTACTGGTGGGGACAGGTCTGTAACTGTATATCACTGGGGTACTGTACTGGTGGGGACAGATCTGTCACTGTATATCACTGGGGTACTGTACTGGTGGGAAAAGGACTGTCACTGTACATAATTCGGGTACAGTACTGGTGGGGACAGGTCTGTCACTGTATAATACTGTGGTACAGTACTGGTGGGGACCGGTCTGTCACTGTATAACACTGGGGTAGGTCTGTCATTGTATAACAATGGGATGCAGTAATGGTGGGGACAGGTCTGTCACTGGATAACACTGGGGTACAATACTGGTGGGGACAGGTCTGTCACTGTATTACAATTGGGTACAGTACTGGTGGGGACAGGTCTGTCACTGTATAATACTGTGGTACAGTACTGGTGGGGACCGGTCTGTCACTGTATAACACTGGGGTAGGTCTGTCATTGTATAACAATGGGATGCAGTAATGGTGGGGACAGGTCTGTCACTGGATAACACTGGGGTACAATACTGGTGGGGACAGGTCTGTCACTGTATTACAATTGGGTACTGCACTGGTGGGGACAGGTCTGTCACTGTATATCACTCGGGTAATGTACTGGTGGGGGCAGGTCTGTCACTAAATATCACTGGGGTACTGTACTGGTGGGGAAAGGTCTGTCACTGTACATAACTCGGGTACAGTACTGGTGGGGACAGGCCTGTCACTGTACATCACTCGGTTACAGTAATGGTGTGGACAGTTCTGTCACTCTATAACGCTGGGGTACAGTGGTGGGGACAGGTCTGTCTGTATAACACTGGGGAATCGTACTGGTGGGGACAGGTCTGTCACTGTATAACTGGGGTACAGTACTGGTGGGGACAGGTCTGTCACTGTAAAACACTGGGGTACAGGACTGTTCGGGACAGGTCTGTCACTGTATAACACTGGGGTACAGTACTGGTGGGGACAGGTCTGTCACTGTATAACACTGGGGTACAGTACTGGTGGGGACAGGTCTGTCACTGTATAACTGGGGTACAGTACTGGTGGGGACAGGTCTGTCACTGTAAAACACTGGGGTACAGGACTGTTCGGGACAGGTCTGTCACTGTATAACACTGGGCTACTGGACTGGTGGGGAAAGGTCTGTCACTGTATATAACTCGGGTACAGTACTGGTGGGGACAGGTCTGTCACTATTTAACAGTGCGGTACAGTACTGGTGGGGGCAGGTCTGTCACTATATATCACTGGGGTACAGTACTGGTGGGGACAGGTCTGTCTGTATAACACTGGGGAATCGTACTGGTGGGGACAGGTCTGTCACAGTATAACACTGGGGTACAGTACTGGTGGGGACAGGTCTGTCACTGTATAACACTGGGGTACTGGACTGGTGGGGAAAGGTCTGTCACTGTATATAACTCGGGTACAGTACTGGTGGGGACAGGTCTGTCACTGTATAATACTGTGGTACAGTACTGGTGGGGACAGGTCTGTCACTGTATAACACTAGGGTTCAGTACTGGTGGGGACGGGTCTGTCACTATATATCACTGGGGTACTGTACTGGTGGGGACAGGTCTGTCACTATATATCACTGGGGTACTGTTCTGGTGGGGACAGGTCTGTCACTATGTATCACTGGGGTACTGTACTGGTGGGGACAAGTCTGTCACTATATATCACTGGGGTATCGTCCAGGTGGGGACAGGTTTGTCACGGTATAACACTGCGGTACAGTACTGGTGGGGACAGATCTGTCACTATATATCACTGGGGTGCTGTACTGGTGGGGACAGGTCTGTCTGTATTACTTTTGCGTACAGTGCTGGTGGGGACAGGTCTGTCGTCGTATAACACTGGGGTGCAGTACTGGTGGGGACAGGTCTGTCACTGTATAACACTGGGGTACAGTACTGGTGGGGACAGGTCTGTCTGTATTACATTTGGGTACAGTGCTGGTGGGGACAGGTCTGTCACTGTATAACGCTGGTGCACAGTACTCTTGGGGAAAGGTCTGTCACTGTATGTAACTCGGGTACAGTACTGGTGGGGACAGGTCTGTCACTGTATAACACTGGGGTATGTCTGTCATTGTATAACAATGGGGTGCAGTAATGGTGGGGACAGGTCTGTCACTGTGTAACACGAGGGTACAATACTGGTGGGGACAGGTCTGTCACTGTATAATACTGCGGTACAGTACTGGTGGGGACACGTCTGTCACTTTCTATCACTGGGGTACAGTACTGGTGGGGACAGGTCTGTCTGTATAACACTGGGGAATCGTACTGGTGGGGACAGGTCTGTCACTGTAAAACACTGGGGTACAGTACTGGTGGGGACAGGTCTGTCACTGTATAACACTGGGGTATAGTACTGGTGGGGGCAGGTCTGTCACTATTTCACAGTGCGGTACAGTACTGGTGGGGACAGGTCTGTCACTGTATAACACTGGGGTACTGTACTGGTGGGGACAGGTCTGTCACTGTATATAACTCGGTTACAGTACTGGTGGGGACAGGCCTGTCACTGGATAACACTGGGGTAGGTCTGTCATTGTATTACACTTGGGTACAGTGCTGGTGGGGACAGGTCTGTCTGTATTACACTTGGGTACAGTGCTGGTGGGGACAGGTCTGTCACTGTATAACGCTGGGGTACTGCACTGGTGGGGACAGGTCTGTCACTGTATAACACTGGGGTATAGTACTGGTGGGGACAGTTCTGTCACTGTATAATACTGCGGTACAGTACTGATGGAGACAGGTCTGTCACTGTAAAACACTGGGGTACAGTACTGGTGGGGACAGGTCTGTCTGTATAACACTGGGGTCCAGTACTGGAGGGGACAGGTCTGTCGCTGAATAACACTGGGGTACAGTACTGGTGGGGACAGGTCTGTCACTGTATAACACTGGGGTACAGTACTGGTGGGGACAGGTCTGTCACTATAATACTGAGGGACAGTACTGGTGGGGACAGGTCTGTCACTGTCTAATACTGGGGTACAGTACTGATGGAGACAGGTCTGTCACTGCATAATGCTGGGGTACTGTACTGGTGGGGACAGATCTGTTACTATACATCACTGGGGTACAGTATTCGTGGGGACAGGTCTGTCACTGTCTATCACTCGGTTACAGTAATGGTGGGGACAGGTCAGTCACTGTCCAACACTGGGGTAAAGTACTGGTGGGGACAGGTCTGTCTGTATTACACTTGGGTACAGTGCTGGTGGGGACAGGTCTGTCACTATAACACGAGGGTACAATACTGGTGGGGACAGGTCTGTCACTGTATAATTCTGAGGTATAGTACTGGTGGGGACAGGTCTGTCACTGCATAATACTGCGGTACAGGACTGGTGTGGACTGGTCTGTCATTGTATAACGCTGGGGTACAGTGGTGGGGACACGTCTGTCACTTTCTATCACTGGGGTACTGCACTGGTGGGGACAGGTCTGTCACTGTATATCACTCGGGTAATGTACTGGTGGGGGCAGGTCTGTCACTAAATATCACTGGGGTACTGTACTGGTGGGGAAAGGTCTGTCACTGTACATAACTCGGGTACAGTACTGGTGGGGACAGGCCTGTCACTGTACATCACTCGGTTACAGTAATGGTGTGGACAGTTCTGTCACTCTATAACGCTGGGGTACAGTGGTGGGGACAGGTCTGTCTGTATAACACTGGGGAATCGTACTGGTGGGGACAGGTCTGTCACTGTATAACTGGGGTACAGTACTGGTGGGGACAGGTCTGTCACTGTAAAACACTGGGGTACAGGACTGTTCGGGACAGGTCTGTCACTGTATAACACTGGGGTACAGTACTGGTGGGGACAGGTCTGTCACTGTATAACACTGGGGTACAGTACTGGTGGGGACAGGTCTGTCACTGTATAACTGGGGTACAGTACTGGTGGGGACAGGTCTGTCACTAAAACACTGGGGTACAGGACTGTTCGGGACAGGTCTGTCACTGTATAACACTGGGCTACTGGACTGGTGGGGAAAGGTCTGTCACTGTATATAACTCGGGTACAGTACTGGTGGGGACAGGTCTGTCACTATTTAACAGTGCGGTACAGTACTGGTGGGGGCAGGTCTGTCACTATATATCACTGGGGTACAGTACTGGTGGGGACAGGTCTGTCTGTATAACACTGGGGAATCGTACTGGTGGGGACAGGTCTGTCACAGTATAACACTGGGGTACAGTACTGGTGGGGACAGGTCTGTCACTGTATAACACTGGGGTACTGGACTGGTGGGGAAAGGTCTGTCACTGTATATAACTCGGGTACAGTACTGGTGGGGACAGGTCTGTCACTGTATAATACTGTGGTACAGTACTGGTGGGGACAGGTCTGTCACTGTATAACACTAGGGTTCAGTACTGGTGGGGACGGGTCTGTCACTATATATCACTGGGGTACTGTACTGGTGGGGACAGGTCTGTCACTATATATCACTGGGGTACTGTTCTGGTGGGGACAGGTCTGTCACTATGTATCACTGGGGTACTGTACTGGTGGGGACAAGTCTGTCACTATATATCACTGGGGTATCGTCCAGGTGGGGACAGGTTTGTCACGGTATAACACTGCGGTACAGTACTGGTGGGGACAGATCTGTCACTATATATCACTGGGGTGCTGTACTGGTGGGGACAGGTCTGTCTGTATTACTTTTGCGTACAGTGCTGGTGGGGACAGGTCTGTCGTCGTATAACACTGGGGTGCAGTACTGGTGGGGACAGGTCTGTCACTGTATAACACTGGGGTACAGTACTGGTGGGGACAGGTCTGTCTGTATTACATTTGGGTACAGTGCTGGTGGGGACAGGTCTGTCACTGTATAACGCTGGTGCACAGTACTCTTGGGGAAAGGTCTGTCACTGTATGTAACTCGGGTACAGTACTGGTGGGGACAGGTCTGTCACTGTATAACACTGGGGTATGTCTGTCATTGTATAACAATGGGGTGCAGTAATGGTGGGGACAGGTCTGTCACTGTGTAACACGAGGGTACAATACTGGTGGGGACAGGTCTGTCACTGTATAATACTGCGGTACAGTACTGGTGGGGACACGTCTGTCACTTTCTATCACTGGGGTACAGTACTGGTGGGGACAGGTCTGTCTGTATAACACTGGGGAATCGTACTGGTGGGGACAGGTCTGTCACTGTAAAACACTGGGGTACAGTACTGGTGGGGACAGGTCTGTCACTGTATAACACTGGGGTATAGTACTGGTGGGGGCAGGTCTGTCACTATTTCACAGTGCGGTACAGTACTGGTGGGGACAGGTCTGTCACTGTATAACACTGGGGTACTGTACTGGTGGGGACAGGTCTGTCACTGTATATAACTCGGTTACAGTACTGGTGGGGACAGGCCTGTCACTGGATAACACTGGGGTAGGTCTGTCATTGTATTACACTTGGGTACAGTGCTGGTGGGGACAGGTCTGTCTGTATTACACTTGGGTACAGTGCTGGTGGGGACAGGTCTGTCACTGTATAACGCTGGGGTACTGCACTGGTGGGGACAGGTCTGTCACTGTATAACACTGGGGTATAGTACTGGTGGGGACAGTTCTGTCACTGTATAATACTGCGGTACAGTACTGATGGAGACAGGTCTGTCACTGTAAAACACTGGGGTACAGTACTGGTGGGGACAGGTCTGTCACTGTATCATACTGCAGTACAGTACTGGTGGGGACTGGTCTGTCACTGTATAACGCTGTTGTACAGTGGTGGGGACAGGTCTGTCACTATATATCACTGGGGTACTGTACTGGTGGGGACAGGTCTGTCACTGGATATCACTCGGGTACAGTACTGGTGGGGTCAGTTCTGTCACTGTATAACACTGGGGTACAGTACTGGTGGGGACAGGTCTGTCGCTGTATAACACTGGGTTACAGTACTGGTGGGGACAGGTCTGTCACTGTATAATACTGGGGTAAAGTACTGGTGGGGACAGGTCTGTCACTGCATAACACTGGGGTAGGTCTGTCATTGTATCACAATGGGGTGCAGTAATGGTGGGGACAGGTCAGTCTCTGCATAACACTGGGGTGCAGTACTGGTGGGATGGGTCTGTCATTGGATAACACTGGGGTAGGTCTATCATTGTCTAACAATGGGGTACAGTACTGGTGGGGACAGGTCTGTCACTGTATAACTCTGGGGTACAGTACTGTTGGGGACAGGTCTGTCACTGTATAAAACTCGGGTTCAGTACTGGTGGGGACAGGTCTGTCACTATATATCACTGGGGTACATTACTGGTGGGGACAGGTCTGTCACTATATATCACTGGGGTACATTACTGGTGGGGACAGGTCTGTCACTATATATCACTGGGGGACAGTACTGTTGGGGACAGGTCTGTCGCTGAAAACACTGGGGTACAGTACTGATGGGGACAGGTCTGTAACTATATATCACTGGGGTACTGGACTGGTGGGGACAGGTCTGTCACTATATATCACTGGGGTACTGTACTGGTGGGGACAGGTCTGTCACTATATATCACTGGGGTACTGGACTGGTGGGGACAGGTCTGTCACTATATATCACTGGGGTACAGTACTGGTGGGGACAGGTTTGTCACGGTATAACACTGCGGTACAGTACTGGTGGGGACAGGTCTGTCACTGTATAATACTGGGGTACTGTACTGGTGGGGACAGGTCTGTCACTGTATAACACTGGGGTACAGTACTGGTGGGGACAGGACTGTCTGTATAACACTGGGGTACAGTACTGGTGGGGACAGGTCTGTCACTGTATATAACTCGGGTACAGTACTGGTGGGGACAGGTCTGTCACTGTATAATACTGTGGTACAGTACTGGTGGGGACAGGTCTGTAACCATATATCACTGGGGTACTGTACTGGTGGGGACAGATCTGTCACTGTATAATACTGTCGTACAGTACTGGTGGGGACCGGTCTGTCACTGTATAATACTGTGGTACAGTACTGGTGGGGACAGGTCTGTAACCATATATCACTGGGGTACTGTACTGGTGGGGACAGGTCTGTCACTGTATAACACTGGGGTAGGTCTGTCATTGGATAACAATGGGGTGCAGTAATGGTGGGGACAGGTCTGTCACTGTGTAACACGAAGGGACAATACTGGTGGGGACAGGTCTGTCACTGTATAACACTGGGCTACAGTACTGGTGGGGACAGGTCTGTGTGTATTACACTTGGGTACAGTGCTGGTGGGGACAGGTCTGTCACTGTATAACGCTGGGGTTCTGTACTGGTGGGGACAGGTCTGTCACTATATATCACTGGGGCACTGTACTGGTGGGGACAGGTCTGTCTGGATAACACTGGGGTATCGTACTGGTGGGGACAGGTCTGTCTGTATTAGATGTGGGTACAGTGCTGGTGGGGACAGGTCTGTCGCTGTATAACACTGGGGTACAGTACTGGTGGGGTCAGGTCTGTCACTGTATAACACTGGGGTACAGTACTGGTGGGGACAGGACTGTCACTGTATAATACTGAGGTATAGTACTGGTGGGGACAGGTCTGTCACTGTATAATACTGCGGTACAGTACTGGTGTGGACTGGTCTGTCTTTGTATAACGCTGGGGTACAGTGGTGGGGACAGGTCTGTAACTATATATTACTGGGGTACTGTACTGGTGGGGACAGGTCTGTCACTATATATCACTGGGGTACTGCACTGGTGGGGACAGGTCTGTCACTGTAGATCACTCGGGTACAGTACTGGTGGGGACAGGTCTGTCACTGTACATCACTCGGTTACAGTAATGGTGGGGACAGTTCTGTCACTCTATAACGCTGGGGTACAGTGGTGGGGACAGGTCTGGAACTACATATCACTGGGGTACTGTACTGGTGGGGACAGGTCTGTCACTGTATATCACTCGGGTACAGTCCTGGTGGGGGCAGGTCTGTCACTATATATCACTGGGGTACTGGACTGGTGGGGAAAGGTCTGTCACTGTACATAACTCGGGTACAGTACTGGTGGGGACAGGCCTGTCACTATAATACTGTGGTATAGTACTGGTGGGGACAGGTCTGTCACTTTATAATTTTGTGGTACAATACTGGTGGGGACTGGTCTGTCACTAAATATCACTGGGGTACTGTACTGGTGGGGAAAGGTCTGTCACTGTACATAACTCGGGTACAGTACTGGTGGGGACAGGCCTGTCACTATAATACTGTGGTATAGTACTGGTGGGGACAGGTCTGTCACTTTATAATTTTGTGGTACAATACTGGTGGGGACTGGTCTGTCACTAAATATCACTGGGGTACAGTACTGGTGGGGACAGGCCTGTCACTGTATAATACTGTGGTGCAATACTGGTGGGGACAGGTCTGTCACTGTGTAACGCTGGGGTTCTGTACTGGTGTGGACAGGTCTGTCACAAGATATCACTGGGGTACTGTACTGGTGGGGATAGGTCTGTCACTATATATCACTGGGGTACTGCACTGGTGGGGACAGGTCTGTCTGTATAACACTGGGGGACAGTACTGGAGGGGAGAGGTCTGTCACTGTTTAACGATGGGGTTCTGCACTGGTGGGGACAGGTCTGTCACTATATATCACTGGGGTACAGTACTGGTGGGGACAGGTCTGTCTGTATAACACTGGGGAATCGTACTGGTGGGGACAGATCTGTCACTGTATAATACTGTCGTACACTACTGGTGGGGACAGGTCTGTCACTGTATAACACTGGGGTAGGTCTGTCATTGGATAACAATGGGGTGCAGTAATGGTGGGGACAGGTCTGTCACTGTGTAACACGAAGGGACAATACTGGTGGGGACAGGTCTGTCACTGTATAACACTGGGCTACAGTACTGGTGGGGACAGGTCTGTGTGTATTACACTTGGGTACAGTGCTGGTGGGGACAGGTCTGTCACTGTATAACGCTGGGGTTCTGTACTGGTGGGGACAGGTCTGTCACTATATATCACTGGGGCACTGTACTGGTGGGGACAGGTCTGTCTGGATAACACTGGGGTATCGTACTGGTGGGGACAGGTCTGTCTGTATTAGATGTGGGTACAGTGCTGGTGGGGACAGGTCTGTCGCTGTATAACACTGGGGTACAGTACTGGTGGGGTCAGGTCTGTCACTGTATAACACTGGGGTACAGTACTGGTGGGGACAGGACTGTCACTGTATAATACTGAGGTATAGTACTGGTGGGGACAGGTCTGTCACTGTATAATACTGCGGTACAGTACTGGTGTGGACTGGTCTGTCTTTGTATAACGCTGGGGTACAGTGGTGGGGACAGGTCTGTAACTATATATTACTGGGGTACTGTACTGGTGGGGACAGGTCTGTCACTATATATCACTGGGGTACTGCACTGGTGGGGACAGGTCTGTCACTGTAGATCACTCGGGTACAGTACTGGTGGGGACAGGTCTGTCACTGTACATCACTCGGTTACAGTAATGGTGGGGACAGTTCTGTCACTCTATAACGCTGGGGTACAGTGGTGGGGACAGGTCTGGAACTACATATCACTGGGGTACTGTACTGGTGGGGACAGGTCTGTCACTGTATATCACTCGGGTACAGTCCTGGTGGGGGCAGGTCTGTCACTATATATCACTGGGGTACTGGACTGGTGGGGAAAGGTCTGTCACTGTACATAACTCGGGTACAGTACTGGTGGGGACAGGCCTGTCACTATAATACTGTGGTATAGTACTGGTGGGGACAGGTCTGTCACTTTATAATTTTGTGGTACAATACTGGTGGGGACTGGTCTGTCACTAAATATCACTGGGGTACTGTACTGGTGGGGAAAGGTCTGTCACTGTACATAACTCGGGTACAGTACTGGTGGGGACAGGCCTGTCACTATAATACTGTGGTATAGTACTGGTGGGGACAGGTCTGTCACTTTATAATTTTGTGGTACAATACTGGTGGGGACTGGTCTGTCACTAAATATCACTGGGGTACAGTACTGGTGGGGACAGGCCTGTCACTGTATAATACTGTGGTGCAATACTGGTGGGGACAGGTCTGTCACTGTGTAACGCTGGGGTTCTGTACTGGTGTGGACAGGTCTGTCACAAGATATCACTGGGGTACTGTACTGGTGGGGATAGGTCTGTCACTATATATCACTGGGGTACTGCACTGGTGGGGACAGGTCTGTCTGTATAACACTGGGGGACAGTACTGGAGGGGAGAGGTCTGTCACTGTTTAACGATGGGGTTCTGCACTGGTGGGGACAGGTCTGTCACTATATATCACTGGGGTACAGTACTGGTGGGGACAGGTCTGTCTGTATAACACTGGGGAATCGTACTGGTGGGGACAGGTCTGTCACTGTATAACACTGGGGTACAGTACTGGTGGGGACAGGTCTGTCACTGTATAACTGGGGTACAGTACTGGTGGGGACAGGTCTGTCACTGTAAAACACTGGGGTACAGTACTGTTGGGGACAGGTCTGTCACTGTATAACACTGGGGTACAGTACTGGTGGGGACAGGTCTGTCACTATATATCATTGAGGTACTGTACTGGTGGGGAAAGGTCTGTCACTGTATATAACTCGGGTACAGTACTGGTGGGGACAGGTCTGTCTGTATTACACTTGGGGACAGTGCTGGTGGGGACAGGTCTGTCACTGTTTAACGCTGGGGTTCGGTACTGGTGGGGACAGGTCTGTCACTATATATCACTGGGGTACAGTACTGGTGGGGACAGGTCTGTCTGTATAACACTGGGATATCGTACTGGTGGGGACAGGTCTGTCTGTATTACATTTGGGTACAGTGCTGGTGGGGACAGGTCTGTCACTGTATAACACTGGGGTACAGTGCTGGTGGGGACAGGACTGTCACTGCATAATACTGAGGTATAGTACTGGTGGGGACAGGCCTGTCACTGCATAATACTGCGTTACAGTACTGGTGTGGACTGGTCTGTCATTGTATAACGCTGGGGTACAGTGGTGGGGACAGGTCTGCAACTATATATTACTGGGGTACTGTACTGGTGGGGACAGCTCTGTCACTATATATCAATGGGGTACTGCACTGGTGGGGACAGTTCTGTCACTGTATATCACTCGGGTACAGTACTGGTGGGGACAGGCCTGTCACTGTACAAAACTGTGGTATAGTACTGGTGGGGACAGGTCTGTCACTGTATAATACTGTGGTACAATACTGGTGGGGACAGGTCTGTCACTGTATAACGCTGGGGTTCTGTACTGGTGGGGACAGGTCTGTAACTACATATCACTGGGGTGCAGTACTGGTGGGGACAGGTCTGTCACGATATATCACTGGGGTACTGTACTGGTGGGGACAGGTCTGTCACTATATATCACTGGGGTACTGTACTGGTGGGGACAGGTCTGTCACTGTATAACACTGGGGTACAGTACTGGAGTGGAGAGGTCTGTCACTGTATAACACTGGGGTTCAGTACTGGTGGGGACAGGTCTGTCACTGTATAACGATGGGGTTCTGTACTGGTGGGGACAGGTCTGTCACTATATATCACTGGGGTACAGTGCTGGTGGGGACAGGTCTGTCTGTATAACACTGGGGAATCGTACTGGTGGGGACAGGTCTGTCACTGGAGAACACTGGGGTACAGTACTGTTGGGGACAGGTCTGTCACTGCATAACACTCGGGTTCAGTACTGGTGGGGACAGGTCTGTCACTGTATAACTCTGGGGTACTGTACTGGTGGGGACAGGTCTGTCACTATATATCACTGGGGTACATTACTGGTGGGGACAGGTCTGTCACTATATATCACTGGGGTACAGTACTGTTGGGGACAGGTCTGTCACTGTACAACACTGGGGTGCAGTACTGGTGGGGACAGGTCTGTCACTGTATAACACTGGGGTACAGTACTGTTGGGGACAGGTCTGTCGCTGTCTAACACTGGGGTACTGCACTGGTGGGGACAGGTCTGTCACTGTATAAAACTGGGGTACTGGACTGGTGGGGAAAGGTCTGTCACTGTATATAACTCGGGTACAGTACTGGTGGGGACAGGTCTGTCACTGTCTAATACTGTGGTACAGTACTGGTGGGGACAGGTCTGTCACTGTATAACACTAGGGTTCAGTACTGGTGGGGACGGGTCTGTCACTATATATCGCTGGGGTACTGTACTGGTGGGGACAGGTCTGTCACTATATATCACTGGGGTACTGTACTGGTGGGGACAGGTCTGTCACTATGTATCACTGGGGTACTGTACTGGTGGGGACAAGTCTGTCAGTGGAGAATACTGGGGTACTGTACTGGTGGGGACAGATCTGTCACTATATATCACTGGGGTGCTGTACTGGTGGGGACAGGTCTGTCTGTATTACATTTGGGTACAGTGCTGGTGGGGACAGGTCTGTCGCCGTATAACACTGGGGTGCAGTACTGGTGGGGACAGGTCTGTCACTGTATAACACTGGGGTATAGTACTGGTGGGGACAGGTCTGTCACTGTATAACACTGGGGTATAGTACTGGTGGGGACAGGTCTGTCTGTATTACATTTGGGTACAGTGCTGGTGGGGACAGGTCTGTCACTGTGTAATACTGTCGTACAGTACTGGTGGGGACAGGTCTGTCACTGTGTAACACGAGGGTACAATACTGGTGGGGACAGGTCTGTCACTGTATAATTCTGAGGTATAGTACTGGTGGGGACAGGTCTGTCACTGCATAATACTGCGGTACAGGACTGGTGTGGACTGGTCTGTCATTGTATAACGCTGGGGTACAGTGGTGGGGACACGTCTGTCACTTTCTATCACTGGGGTACTGCACTGGTGGGGACAGGTCTGTCACTGTATAACACTGGGCTACTGGACTGGTGGGGAAAGGTCTGTCACTGTATATAACTCGGGTACAGTACTGGTGGGGACAGGTCTGTCACTATTTAACAGTGCGGTACAGTACTGGTGGGGGCAGGTCTGTCACTATATATCACTGGGGTACAGTACTGGTGGGGACAGGTCTGTCTGTATAACACTGGGGAATCGTACTGGTGGGGACAGGTCTGTCACAGTATAACACTGGGGTACAGTACTGGTGGGGACAGGTCTGTCACTGTATAACACTGGGGTACTGGACTGGTGGGGAAAGGTCTGTCACTGTATATAACTCGGGTACAGTACTGGTGGGGACAGGTCTGTCACTGTATAATACTGTGGTACAGTACTGGTGGGGACAGGTCTGTCACTGTATAACACTAGGGTTCAGTACTGGTGGGGACGGGTCTGTCACTATATATCACTGGGGTACTGTACTGGTGGGGACAGGTCTGTCACTATATATCACTGGGGTACTGTTCTGGTGGGGACAGGTCTGTCACTATGTATCACTGGGGTACTGTACTGGTGGGGACAAGTCTGTCACTATATATCACTGGGGTATCGTCCAGGTGGGGACAGGTTTGTCACGGTATAACACTGCGGTACAGTACTGGTGGGGACAGATCTGTCACTATATATCACTGGGGTGCTGTACTGGTGGGGACAGGTCTGTCTGTATTACTTTTGCGTACAGTGCTGGTGGGGACAGGTCTGTCGTCGTATAACTGGGGTGCAGTACTGGTGGGGACAGGTCTGTCACTGTATAACACTGGGGTACAGTACTGGTGGGGACAGGTCTGTCTGTATTACATTTGGGTACAGTGCTGGTGGGGACAGGTCTGTCACTGTATAACGCTGGTGCACAGTACTCTTGGGGAAAGGTCTGTCACTGTATGTAACTCGGGTACAGTACTGGTGGGGACAGGTCTGTCACTGTATAACACTGGGGTATGTCTGTCATTGTATAACAATGGGGTGCAGTAATGGTGGGGACAGGTCTGTCACTGTGTAACACGAGGGTACAATACTGGTGGGGACAGGTCTGTCACTGTATAATACTGCGGTACAGTACTGGTGGGGACACGTCTGTCACTTTCTATCACTGGGGTACAGTACTGGTGGGGACAGGTCTGTCTGTATAACACTGGGGAATCGTACTGGTGGGGACAGGTCTGTCACTGTAAAACACTGGGGTACAGTACTGGTGGGGACAGGTCTGTCACTGTATAACACTGGGGTATAGTACTGGTGGGGGCAGGTCTGTCACTATTTCACAGTGCGGTACAGTACTGGTGGGGACAGGTCTGTCACTGTATAACACTGGGGTACTGTACTGGTGGGGACAGGTCTGTCACTGTATATAACTCGGTTACAGTACTGGTGGGGACAGGCCTGTCACTGGATAACACTGGGGTAGGTCTGTCATTGTATTACACTTGGGTACAGTGCTGGTGGGGACAGGTCTGTCTGTATTACACTTGGGTACAGTGCTGGTGGGGACAGGTCTGTCACTGTATAACGCTGGGGTACTGCACTGGTGGGGACAGGTCTGTCTGTATAACACTGGGGTATCGTACTGGTGGGGACAGGACTGTCACTATAATACTGAGGTATAGTACTGGTGGGGACAGGCCTGTCACTGTATAATACTGCGGTACAGTACTGGTGTGGACTGGTCTGTCATTGTATAACGCTGGGGTACAGTGGTGGGGACAGGTCTGTAACTATATATTACTGGGGTACTGTACTGGTGGGGACAGGTCTGTCACTATATATCACTGGGGTACTGCACTGGTGGGGACAGGTCTGTCACTGGATATCACTCGGGTACAGTACTGGTGGGGACAGGTCTGTCACTGAACATCACTCGGTTACAGTAATGGTGGGGACAGTTCTGTCACTTTATAACGCTGGGGTACAGTGGTGGGGACAGGTCTGTAACTACATATCACTGGGGTGCAGTACTGGTGGGGACAGGTCTGTCACTATATATCATTGGGGTACTGTACTGGTGGGGAAAGGTCTGTCACTGTATATAACTCGGGTACGGTACTGGTGGCGACAGGCCTGTCACTGTATAATACTGTGGTATAGTACTGGTGGGGACAGGTCTGTCACTTTATAACACTGTGGTACAATACTGGTGGGGACAGGTCTGTCACTGTATAACGCTGGGGTTCTGTACTGGTGGGGACAGGTCTGTCACTATATATCACTGGGGTACTGTACTGGTGGGGACAGGTCTGTCACTATATATCACTGGGGTACAGTACTGGTGGGGACAGGTCTGTCACTGTATAACACTGGGGTACAGTACTGGTGGGGACAGGTCTGTCACTGTATAACTGGGGTACAGTACTGGTGGGGACAGGTCTGTCACTGTAAAACACTGGGGTACAGTACTGTTGGGGACAGGTCTGTCACTGTATAACACTGGGGTATAGTACTGGTGGGGGCAGGTCTGTCACTATTTAACAGTGCTGTACAGTACTGGTGGGGACAGTTCTGTCACTGAAAACACTGGGGTACAGTACTGTTGGGGACAGGTCTGTCACTGTATAACACTGGGATACAGTACTGGTGGGGACAGGTCTGTCACTGTATAACTGGGGTACAGTACTGGTGGGGACAGGTCTGTCACTAAAACACTGGGGTACAGTACTGTTGGGGACAGGTCTGTCACTGTAAAACACTGGGGTACTGTACTGTTGGGGACAGGTCTGTCACTATTTTACAGTGCGGTACAGTACTGGTGGGGACAGGTCTGTCACTGTATAACACTCGGGTTCAGTACTGGTGGGGACAGGTCTGTCACTGTATGGAACTCGGGTACAGTACTGGTGGGGACAGGTCTGTCACTGTATAATACTGTCGTACAGTACTGGTGGGGACAGGTCTGTCACTGTATAACACTGGGGTAGGTCTGTCATTGTATAACAATGGGGTGCAGTAATGGTGGGGGCAGGTCTGTCTCTGTATAATTCTGAGGTATAGTACTGGTGGGGACAGGTCTGTCATTGTATAACGCTGGGGTACAGTACTGGTGGGGACAGGTCTGTCACTGTATAACTGGGGTACAGTACTGGTGGGGACAGGTCTGTCACTGTAAAACACTGGGGTACAGGACTGTTCGGGACAGGTCTGTCACTGTATAACACTGGGGTACTGGACTGGTGGGGAAAGGTCTGTCACTGTATATAACTCGGGTACAGTACTGGTGGGGACAGGTCTGTCACTATTTAACAGTGCGGTACAGTACTGGTGGGGGCAGGTCTGTCACTATATATCACTGGGGTACAGTACTGGTGGGGACAGGTCTGTCTGTATAACACTGGGGAATCGTACTGGTGGGGACAGGTCTGTCACTGTATAACACTAGGGTTCAGTACTGGTGGGGACGGGTCTGTCACTGTATATCACTGGGGTACTGTACTGGTGGGGACAGGTCTGTCACTATATATCACTGGGGTACTGTTCTGGTGGGGACAGGTCTGTCACTATGTATCACTGGGGTACTGGACTGGTGGGGACAAGTCTGTCACTATATATCACTGGGGTATCGTCCAGGTGGGGACAGGTTTGTCACGGTATAACACTGCGGTACAGTACTGGTGGGGACAGATCTGTCACTATATATCACTGGGGTGCTGTACTGGTGGGGACAGGTCTGTCTGTATTACTTTTGCGTACAGTGCTGGTGGGGACAAGTCTGTCGCCGTATAACACTGGGGTGCAGTACTGGTGGGGACAGGTCTGTCACTGTATAACACTGGGGTACAGTACTGGTGGGGACAGGTCTGTCTGCATTACATTTGGGTACAGTGCTGGTTGTGACAGGTCTGTCACTGTATAACGCTGGTGCACAGTACTCTTGGGGAAAGGTCTGTCACTGTATGTAACTCGGGTACAGTACTGGTGGGGACAGGTCTGTCACTGTATTACACTGGGGTATGTCTGTCATTGTATAACAATGGGGTGCAGTAATGGTGGGGACAGGTCTGTAACTACATTTCACTGGGGTACTGTACTGGTGGGGACAGGTCTGTCACGATATATCACTGGGGTTCTGCACTGGTGGGGACAGGTCTGTCACTATATCACTCGGGTACAGTACTGGTGGGGGCAGGTCTGTCACTATATATCACTGGGGTACTGTACTGGTGGGAAAAGGTCTGTCACTGTACATAACTCGGGTACAGTACTGGTGGGGACAGGCCTGTCACTGTACATCACTCGGTTACAGTAATGGTGGGGACAGTTCTGTCACTCCATAACGCTGGGGTACAGTGGTGGGGACAGGTCTGTAACTACATATCACTGGGGTCCAGTACTGGTGGGGACAGGTCTGTCACTATATATCACGGGGGTACTGTACTGGTGGGGAAAGGTCTGTCACTGTATATAACTCGGGTACAGTGCTGGTGGGGACAGGCCTGTCACTGTATAATGCTGGGGTACTGTACTGGTGGGGACAGGCCTGTCACTGTATAATACTGTGGTATAGTACTGGTGGGGACAGGTCTGTCACTTTATAATACTGTGGTACAACACTGGTGGGGACAGGTCTGTCACTGTATAACGCTGGGGTACAGTACTGGTGGGGGCAGGTCTGTCACTATATATCACTGGGGTACAGTACTGGTGGGGACAGGTCTGTCTGTATAACACTGGGGAATCGTACTGGTGGGGACAGGTCTGTCACTGTATAACACTGGGGTACAGTACTGGTGGGGACAGGTCTGTCACTGTATAACTGGGGTACAGTACTGGTGGGGACAGGTCTGTCACTGTAAAACACTGGGGTACAGGACTGTTCGGGACAGGTCTGTCACTGTATAACACTGGGGTATAGTACTGGTGGGGGCAGGTCTGTCACTATTTCACAGTGCGGTACAGTACTGGTGGGGACAGGTCTGTCACTGTATAACACTGGGGTACTGTACTGGTGGGGACAGGTCTGTCACTATATAACTCGGTTCCAGTACTGGTGGGGACAGGTCTGTCACTGGATAACACTGGGGTAGGTCTGTCATTGTATTACACTTGGGTACAGTGCTGGTGGGGACAGGTCTGTCTGTATTACACTTGGGTACAGTGCTGGTGGGGACAGGTCTGTCACTGTATCACGCTGGGGTACTGCACTGGTGGGGACAGGTCTGTCTGTATAACACTGGGGTATCGTACTGGTGGGGACAGGTCTGTCGCTGTATAACACTGAGGTATAGTACTGGTGGGGACAGGCCTGTCACTGTATAATACTGCGGTACAGTACTGGTGTGGACTGGTCTGTCATTGTATAACGCTGGGGTACAGTGGTGGGGACAGGTCTGTAACTATATATTACTGGGGTACTGTACTGGTGGGGACAGGTCTGTCACTATATATCACTGGGGTACTGCACTGGTGGGGACAGGTCTGTCACTGGATATCACTCGGGTACAGTACTGGTGGGGACAGGTCTGTCACTGAACATCACTCGGTTACAGTAATGGTGGGGACAGTTCTGTCACTTTATAACGCTGGGGTACAGTGGTGGGGACAGGTCTGTAACTACATATCACTGGGGTGCAGTACTGGTGGGGACAGGTCTGTCACTATATATCATTGGGGTACTGTACTGGTGGGGAAAGGTCTGTCACTGTATAACACTGGGGTTCAGTACTGGTGGGGAGAGGTCTGTCACTGTATAACACTGGGGTTCAGTACTGGTGGGGACAGGTCTGTCACTGTATAACGATGGGGTTCTGTACTGGTGGGGACAGGTCTGTCACTATATATCACTGGGGTACAGTACTGGTGGGGACAGGTCTGTCACTGTATAACACTGGGGTACAGTACTGGTGGGGACAGGTCTGTCACTGTATAACTGGGGTACAGTACTGGTGGGGACAGGTCTGCCACTGTAAAACACTGGGGTACAGTACTGTTGGGGACAGGTCTGTCACTGTATAACACTGGGGTATAGTACTGGTGGGGGCAGGTCTGTCACTGTATAACTGGGGTACAGTACTGGTGGGGACAGGTCTGTCACTAAAACACTGGGGTACAGTACTGTTGGGGACAGGTCTGTCACTGTAAAACACTGGGGTACTGTACTGTTGGGGACAGGTCTGTCACTGTATAACACTGGGGTATAGTACTGGTGGGGGCAGGTCTGTCACTATTTTACAGTGCGGTACAGTACTGGTGGGGACAGGTCTGTCACTGTATAACACTGGGGTACAGTACTGTTGGGGACAGGTCTGTCACTGTATAACACTCGGGTTCAGTACTGGTGGGGACAGGTCTGTCACTGTATGGAACTCGGGTACAGTACTGGTGGGGACAGGTCTGTCACTGTATAATACTGTCGTACAGTACTGGTGGGGACAGGTCTGTCACTGTATAACACTGGGGTAGGTCTGTCATTGTATAACAATGGGGTGCAGTAATGGTGGGGACAGGTCTGTCACTGTGTAACACGAGGGTACAATACTGGTGGGGACAGGTCTGTCACTGTATAATTCTGAGGTATAGTACTGGTGGGGACAGGTCTGTCATTGTATAACGCTGGGGTACAGTGGTGGGGACAGGTCTGTAACTATATATTACTGGGGTACTGTACTGGTGGGGACAGATCTGTCACTATATTTCACTGGGGTACTGCACTGGTGGGGACGGGTCTGTCACTGTAAAACACTGGGGTACAGTACTGGTGGGGACAGGTCTGTCACTATATATCACTGGGGTACTTAACTGGTGGGGAAAGGTCTGTCACTGTATATAACTCGGGTACAGTACTGGTGGGGACAGGTATGTCACTGTGTAACGCTGGGGTTCTGTACTGGTGGGGACAGGTCTGTCACTATATATCACTGGGGTACTGTACTGGTGCGGACAGGTGTGTCTGTATAACATGGGGTACAGTCCTGGTGGGGACAGGTCTGTCACTGTATAACTGGGGTACAGTACTGGTGGGGGCAGGTCTGTCACTGTTAAACAGTGCGGTACAGTCCTGGTGGGGACAGGTCTGTCACTGTATTACACTGGGGTAGGTCTGTCATTGTATAACAATGGGGTGCAGTAATGGTGGGGACAGGTCTGTCACTGTGTAACACGAGGGTACAATACTGGTGGGGACTGGTCTGTCTGTGTTACACTTGGGTACAGTGCTGGTGGGGACAGGTCTGTCACTGTATAACGCTGGGGTTCTGTACTGGTGGGGACAGGTCTGTCACGATATATCACTGGGGTACTGTACTGGTGGGGACAGGTCTGCCTGTATAACACTGGGTTATCGTACTGGTGGGGACAGGTCTGTCTGTATTACATTTGGGTACAGTGCTGGTGGGGACAGGTCTGTCGCTGAATAACACTGGGGTACAGTACTGGTGGGGACAGGACTGTCACTGTATAATACTGAGGTATAGTACTGGTGGGGACAGGCCTGTCACTGTATAATACTGCGGTACAGTACTGGTGTGGACTGGTCTGTCATTGTATAACGCTGGGGTACAGTGGTGGGGACAGGTCTGTAACTATATATTGCTGGGGTACTGTACTGGTGCGGACAGATCTGTCACTATATATCACTGGGGTACTGCACTGGTGGGGACAGGTCTGTCACTGGATATAACTCGGGTACAGTACTGGTGGGGACAGGTCTGTCACTTTATAATACTGTGGTACAATACTGGTGGGGACAGGTCTGTCACTGTATAACGCTGGGGTTCTGTACTGGTGGGGACAGGTCTGTCACTATATATCACTGGGGTACTGTACTAGGGGGACAGGTCAGTCACTATATATCACTGAGGTACTGTACTAGTGGGGACAGGTCTGTCTGTATAACACTGGGGTACAGTACTGGAGGGGAGAGGTCTGTCACTGTATAACACTGGGGTTCAGTACTGGTGGGGACAGGTCTGTCACTGTATAACGATGGGGTTCTGTACTGGTGGGGACAGGTCTGTCACTATATACCACTGGGGTACAGTACTGGTGGGGACAGGTCTGTCTGTATAACACTGGGGAATCGTACTGGTGGGGACAGGTCTGTCACTGTATAACACTGGGGTACAGTACTTTTGGGGACAGGTCTGTCACTGTAAAACACTGGGGTACAGTACTGGTGGGGACAGGTCTGTCACTGTATAACACTGGGGTATAGTACTGGTGGGGGTAGGTCTGTCACTATATATCACTGGGATACAGTACTGTTGGGGACAGGTCTGTCACTGTACAACACTGGGGTACAGTACTGTTGGGGACAGGTCTGTCGCTTTATAACACTGGGGTACAGTACTGGTGGGGACAGGTCTGTCACTGTATAACACTGGGGTACTGTACTGGTGGGGACAGGTCTGTAACTATATATCACTGGGGTACTGTACTGGTGGGGACAGATGTGTCACTGTATATAACTCGGGTACAGTACTGGTGGGGACAGGTCTGTCACTATAATACTGTGGTTCAGTACTGGTGGGGACAGGTCTGTCACTGGGGTATCGTACAGGTGGGGACAGGTCTGTCACTGTATAACACTGCGGTACAGTACTGGTGGGGACAGGTCTGTCACTGTATAATACTGGGGTACTGTACTGGTGGGGACAGATCTGTCACTATATATCACTGGGGTGCTGTACTCGTGGGGACAGGTCTGTCTGTATTACATTTGGGTACAGTGCTGGTGGGGACAGGTCTGTCGCCGTATAATACTGGGGTAAAGTACTGGTGGGGTCAGGTCTGTCACTGTATAACACTGGGGTACAGTACTGGTGGGGACAGGTCTGTCACTGAATAACACTGGAGTACAGTACTGGTGGGGACAGGTCTGTCACTGTGTAACACGAGGGTACAATACTCGTGGGGGCAGGTCTGTCACTGTATAATTCTGAGGTATAGTACTGGTGGGGACAGGTCTGTCACTGTATA
Source organism: Heterodontus francisci (assembly GCF_036365525.1). Taxonomy (NCBI): domain Eukaryota; kingdom Metazoa; phylum Chordata; class Chondrichthyes; order Heterodontiformes; family Heterodontidae; genus Heterodontus; species Heterodontus francisci. The sequence continues at coordinate 18,418,722 of NC_090416.1, forward strand.
ATACTGCGGTACAGTACTGGTGTGGACTGGTCTGTCATTGTATAACGCTGGGGTACAGTGGTGGGGACAGGTCTGTAACTATATATTACTGGGGTACTGTACTGGTGGGGACAGGTCTGTCACTATATATCACTGGGGTACTGCACTGGTGGGGACAGGTCTGTCACTGTATATCACTCGGGTACAGTACTGGTGGGGACAGGTCTGTCACTCTATAACGCTGGGGTACAGTGGTGGGGACAGGTCTGTAACTACATATCACTGGGGTACTGTACTGGTGGGGGCAGGTCTGTCACTGTAGAATACTGTGGTAGAGTACTGGTGGGGACAGGTCTGTCACTGTATATCACTGGGGTACTGTCCTGGTGGGGAGAGGTCTGTCACTGTATAACACTGGGGTTCAGTACTGGTGTGGACAGGTCTGTCACTGTGTAATGCTGTGGCACAGTACTGATCGGGACAGGTCTGTAACCAAATATCACTGGGGTCCTGTACTGGTGGGGACAGGTCTGTCACTATATATCACTGGGGTGCAGTAATGGTGGGGACAGGTCTGTCACTGGAAAACACTGGGGTACAGTACTGGTGGGGACAGGTCTGTCTGTATAACACTGGGGTATCGTACTGGTGGGGACAGGTCTGTCACTGTGTAACACTGCGGTATAGTACTGGTGGGGACAGGTCTGTAACCATATATCACTGGGGTTCTGTACTGTTGGGGACAGGTCTGTCTGTATTACATTTGGGTACAGTGCTGGTGGGGACAGGTCTGTCGCTGTATAACACTGGGGTACAGTACTGGTGGGGACAGTTCTGTCACTGTATAATACTGAGGTACAGCACTGGTTGGGACAGGTCTGTCACTGTATAACACTGGGGTACAGTACTGGTGGGGACAGTTATGTCACTGTATAATACTGAGGTACAGCACTGGTGGGGACAGGTCTGTCACTGTATAATACTGAGGTACAGCACTGGTGGGGACAGGTCTGTCACTGTCTATCACTCGGTTACAGTTATGGTGGGGACAAGTCTGTAACTATATATCACTGGGGTACTGTACTGGTGGGGACAGGTCTGTCACTATATATCACTGGGGTACTGTGCTGGTGGGGAAAGGTGTGTCACTGTATATCATTCGGGTACATTACTGGTGCGGACAGGTCTGTCACTGTATATCACTGGGGTACAGTACTGGTGGGGACAGGTCTGTCTGTTTTACACTTGGGTACAGTGCTGGTGGGGAGCGGTCTGTCACTGTATTACGCTGGGGTACTGTACTGGTGGGGACAGGTCTGTCACTATATATCACTGGGGTACTGTGCTGGTGGGGAAAGGTGTGTCACTGTATATCATTCGGGTACATTACTGGTGCGGACAGGTCTGTCACTGTATATCACTGGGGTACAGTACTGGTGGGGACAGGTCTGTCTGTTTTACACTTGGGTACAGTGCTGGTGGGGAGCGGTCTGTCACTGTATTACGCTGGGGTACAGTACTGATGGGGACAGGTCTGTAACTATATCACTGGGGTACAGTACTGGTGGGGAAAGGTCTGTCACTGTATATAACTCGGGTACAGTACTGGTGGGGACAGGTCTATCACTGTGAAACACTGGGGTAGGTCTGTCATTGTATAACAATGGGGTACAATACTGGAGGGGAGAGGTCTGTCACTGTATAACGATGGGGTTCTGTACTGGTGGGGACAGGTCTGTCACTACATATCACTGGGGAATCGTACTGGTGGGGACAGATCTGTCACTGTATATCACTGGGGTACTGTACTGATGGGGACAGGTCTGTCAATATATCACTGGGGTACTGTACTGGTGGGGAAAGGTCTGTCACTGTATATAACTCGGGTACAGTACTGGTGGGGACAGGTCTGTCACTGTAAAACACTGGGGTACAGTACTGGTGGGGACAGGTCTGTCACTGTATAACACTGGGGTACAGTCCTGGTGGGGACAGGTCTGTCACTGTAAAACACTGGGGTACAGTACTGGTGGGGACAGGTCTGTCACTGTATAACACTGGGGTATAGTACTGGTGGGGGCAGGTCTGTCACTATTTAACAGTGCGGTACAGTACTGTTGGGGACAGGTCTGTCACTGTATAACACTCGGGTTCAGTACTGGTGGGGACAGGTCTGTCACTATATATCACTGGGGTACATTACTGGTGGGGACAGGTCTGTCACAATATATCACTGGGATACAGTACTGTTGGGGACAGGTCTGTCACTGTACAACACTGGGGTACAGTACTGGTGGGGACAGGTCTGTCACTATATATCACTGGGGTACTGTACTGGTGGGGAAAGGTCTGTCACTGTATATAACTCGGGTACAGTACTGGTGGGGACAGGTCTGTCACTGTATAACACTGGGGTACTGTACTGGTGGGGACAGGTCTGTCACTGTATAACACTCTGGTTCAGTACTGGTGGGGACAGGTCTGTCACTATATATCACTGGGGTACTGGACTGGTGGGGACAAGTCTGTCACTATATATCAATGGGGTATCGTACAGGTGGGGACAGGTTTGTCACGGTATAACACTGCGGTACAGTACTGGTGGGGACAGGTCTGTCACTGTATAATACTGGGGTACTGTACTGGTGGGGACAGATCTGTCACTATATATCAATGGGGTGCTGTACTCGGGACAGGTCTGTGTATTACATTTGGGTGCAGTGCTGGTGGGGACAGGTCTGTCGCCGTATAACACTGGGGTAAAGTACTGGTGGGGTCAGGTCTGTCACTGTATAACACTGGGGTACAGTACTGGTGGGGACAGGTCTGTCACTGAATAACACTGGGGTACAGTACTGGTGGGGACAGGTCTGTCACTGTGTAACACGAGGGTACAATACTCGTGGGGACAGGTCTGTCACTGTATAATTCTGAGGTATAGTACTGGTGTGGACTGGTCTGTCATTGTATAACGCTGGGGTACAGTGGTGGGGACAGGTCTGTAACTACATATCACTGGGGTACTGTACTGGTGGGGACAGGTCTGTCACTATATATCACTGGGGTACTGCACTGGTGGGGACAGGTCTGTCACTGTATATCACTCGGGTACAGTACTGGTGGGGACAGGTCTGTCACTCTATAACGCTGGGGTATAGTGGTGGGGACAGGTCTGTAACTACATATCACTGGGGTACTGAACTGGTGGGGACAGGTCTGTCACTGTAGAATACTGTGGTAGAGTACTGGTGGGGACAGGTCTGTCACTTTATAAGACTGTGGTACAATACTGGTGGGGACAGGACTGTCACTGTATATCACTGGGGTACTGTCCTGGTGGGGAGAGGTCTGTCACTGTATAACACTGGGGTTCAGTACTGGTGTGGACAGGTCTGTCACTGTGTAATGCTGTGGCACAGTACTGATCGGGACTGGTCTGTAACCAAATATCACTGGGGTCCTGTACTGGTGGGGACAGATCTGTCACTATATATCACTGGGGTGCTGTACTGTTGGGGACAGGTCTGTCACTATATATCACTGGGGTGCAGTAATGGTGGGGACAGGTCTGTCACTGGAAAACACTGGGGTACAGTACTGGTGGGGACAGGTCTGTCTGTATAACACTGGGGTATCGTACTGGTGGGGACAGGTCTGTCACTGTGTAACACTGCGGTATAGTACTGGTGGGGACAGGTCTGTAACCATATATCACTGGGGTTCTGTACTGTTGGGGACAGGTCTGTCTGTATTACATTTGGGTACAGTGCTGGTGGGGACAGGTCTGTCGCTGTATAACACTGGGGTACAGTACTGGTGGGGACAGTTCTGTCACTGTATAATACTGAGGTACAGCACTGGTTGGGACAGGTCTGTCACTGTATAACACTGGGGTACAGCACTGGTGGGGACAGGTCTGTCACTGTATATCACTCGGTTCCAGTTATGGTGGGGACAGGTCTGTAACTATATATCACTGGGGTACTGTACTGGTGGGGACAGGTCTGTCACTATATATCACTGGGGTACTGTGCTGGTGGGGAAAGGTGTGTCACTGTATATCATTCGGGTACATTACTGGTGCGGACAGGTCTGTCACTGTATATCACTGGGGTACAGTACTGGTGGGGACAGGTCTGTCTGTTTTACACTTGGGTACAGTGCTGGTGGGGAGCGGTCTGTCACTGTATTACGCTGGGGTACAGTACTGATGGGGACAGGTCTGTAACTATATCACTGGGGTACTGTACTGGTGGGGACAGATCTGTCACTGTATATCACTGGGGTACTGTACTGATGGGGACAGGTCTGTCAATATATCACTGGGGTACTGTACTGGTGGGGAAAGGTCTGTCACTGTATATAACTCGGGTACAGTACTGGTGGGGACAGGTCTGTCACTGTCTAACACTGGGGTTCAGTAATGGTGGGGACAGGTCTGTCACTGCATAACACTGCGGTACTGTACTGGTGGGGACAGGTCTGTCACTTTATAATACTGGGGTACAGTACTGGTGTGGACCGGTCTGTCACTGTGTAACGCTGTGGTACAGTACTGGTGGGGACAGGTCTGTCACTGTATAACACTGGGGTACAGTACTGGTGGGGACAGGTCTGTCACTGTATAATACTGAGGTACAGTACTGATCGTGGCAGGTCTGCAACCATATGTCACTGGGGTGCTGTACTGTTGGGGACAGGTCTGTCTGTATATATCATTGGGGTGCTGTACTGGTGGGGACAGGGCTGTCCCTAATTTTCACTGGGGTGCAGTAATGGTGGGGACAGGTCTGTCTGTATTACATTTGGTTACAGTACTGGTGGGGACAGGTCTGTCACTGTATAACCCCGGGGTACAGTACTGGTGGGGACAGGTCTGTCACTGTATAACACTGGGGTACAGTACTGGTGGGGACAGGTCTGTCACTGTATAATACTGAGGTACAGTATTGGTGGGGACAGGTCTGTCAGTTTATAATACTGGGGTACAGTACTGATGGAGACTGGTCTGTCACTGTATAACACTGTGGTAAAGTACTGGTGGGGACAAGTCTGTCGCTGTATAACACTGGGTTACAGTACTGGTGGGGACAGGTCTGTCACTGTATAATACTGGGGTACAGTACTGGTGCGGACAGGTCTGTCACTGTATAATACTGTGGTACAGTACTGGTGGGGACAGGTCTGTCACTGTAGAACACTGGGGTACAGTACTGTTGGGGACAGGTCTGTCACTATTTAACAGTGCGGTACATTACTGGTGGGGACAGGTCTGTCACTGTATAACACTGGGGTACAGTACTGTTGGGGACAGGTCTGTCAATATATATCACTGGGGTACAGTACTGGTGGGGACTGGTCTGTCACTATATATCATTGGGGTACTGTCCTGGTGGGGAAAGGTCTGTCACTGTATCTAACTTGGGTACAGTACTGGTGGGGACAGGTCTGTCATTGTATAACAATGGGGTGCAGTAATGGTGGGGACAGGTCTGTCACTGTATAACACTAGGGTACAATACTGGTGGGGACAGGTCTGTCACTGTATAACACTAGGGTACAATACTGGTGGGGACAGGTCTGTCACTGTATAACACTAGGGTACAATACTGGTGGGGACAGGTCTGTCACTGTATAACACTAGGGTACAATACTGGTGGGGACAGGTCTGTCACTGTATCACACTGGGGTGCAGTACTGGTGGGGCGAGGTCTGTCACTATTACGCTGGGGTACAGTACTGATGGGGACAGGTCTGTAACTATATCACTGGGGTACTGTACTGGTGGGGACAGATCTGTCACTGTATATCACTGGGGTACTGTACTGGTGGGGACAGGTCTGTCAATATATCACTGGGGTACTGTACTGGTGGGGAAAGGTCTGTCACTGGATATAACTCGGGTACAGTACTGGTGGGGACAGGTCTGTCACTGTATAATACTGTGGTACAGTACTGGTGGGGACAGGTGTGTCACTGCATAACACTGGGGGAGGTCTGTCATTGTATAACAATGGGGTACAATACTGGTGGGGAAAGGTCTGTCACTGTATAACACTGGGGTTCAGTAATGGTGGGGACAGGTCTGTCACTGTATCACGCTGGGGTTCTGTACTGGTGGGGACAGGTCTGTCACCATATATCACTGGGGTACTGTACTGGTGGGGACAGGTCTGTCACTTTATATCACTGGGGTACAGTACTGGTGGGGACAGGTCTGTCCGTATAACACTGGGGTACAGTACTGGAGGGGACAGGTCTGTCACTGTATAACATGGGGTACAGTACTGGTGGGGACAGGTCTGTCACTGTATCATGCTGGGGTTCTGTACTGGTGGGGACAGGTCTGTCTGTATAACACTGGGGTATCGTACTGGTGGGGACAGGTCTGTCACTTTATAATACTGGGGTACAGTACTGGTGTGGACCGGTCTGTCACTGTGTAACGCTGTGGTGCAGTACTGGTGGGGACAGGTCTGTCACTGTATAATACTGAGGTACAGTACTGATCGGGACAGGTCTGTAACCATATATCATTGGGGTGCTGTACTGGTGGGGACAGGTCTGTCCCTAATTTTCACTGGGGTGCAGTAATGGTGGGGACAGGTCTGTCTGTGTTACATTTGGTTACAGTACTGGTGGGGACAGGTCTGTCACTGTATAACCCCGGGGTACAGTACTGGTGGGGACAGGCCTGACACTGCATAACACTGGGGTACAGTACTGGTGGGGACAGGTCTGTCACTGTATAATACTGAGGTACAGTATTGGTGGGGACAGGTCTGTCACTTTATAATACTGGGGTACAGTACTGATGGAGACTGGTCTGTCACTGTCGAACACTGTGGTAAAGTACTGGTGGGGACAGGTCTGTCGCTGTATAATACTGGGGTAAAGTACTGGTGGGGACAGGTCTGTCACTATAATACTGGGGTACAGTACTGGTGCGGACAGGTCTGTCACTGTATATCACTGGGGTACAGTGCTGTTGGGGACAGGTCTGTCACTGTATAACACTGGGGTATAGTACTGGTGGGGACAGGTCTGTCACTGAATAACACTGGGTGACAGTACTGGTGGGGACAGGTCTGTCACTGTATAACACTGGGGTACTGTACTGGTGGGGACAGGTCTGTCACTGTAGAACACTGGGGTACAGTACTGTTGGGGACAGGTCTGTCACTGTATAACACTGGGGTATAGTACTGGTGGGGACAGGTCTGTCACGATTTAACAGTGGGGTTCAGTACTGGTGGGGACAGTTCTGTCACTATATATCACTGGGGTACTGTCCTGGTGGGGACTGGTCTGTCACTATATATCACTGGGGTACTGTCCTGGTGGGGACAGGTCTGTCACTATATATCACTGGGGTACAGTACTGGTGGGGACAGATCTGTCACTGTATATCACTGGGGTACTGTACTGGTGGGGAAAGGTCTGTCACTGTATATAACTTGGGTACAGTACTGGTGGGGACAGGTCTGTCACTGTATAACACTGGGGTAGGTTTGTCATTGTATAACAATGGGGTGCAGTAATGGTGGGGACAGGTCTGTCACTGTATAACACAAGGGTACAATACTGGTGGGGACAGGTCTGTCACTGTAAAACACTGGGGTATCGTACTGGTGGGGACAGGTCTGTCACTGTATAATACTGGGGTGCTGTACTGGTGTGGACAGGTCTGTCACTATATATCACTGGGGTACAGTGCTGGTGGGGACAGGTCTGTTGCTGGAGAACACTGGGGTACAGTACTGGTGGGGACAGGTCTGTCACTGTATAATGCTGGCGTACAGTACTGGTGGGGACAGGTCTGTCACTGTATAACTGAGGTACAGTACTGGTGGGGACAGGTCTGTCACTGTATAACTGAGGTACAGTACTGGTGGGGACAGGTCTGTCACTGTATAATACTGAGGTACAGTACTGGTAGGGACAGGTCTGTCACTGTATAATACTGGGGTACAGTACTGGTGGGGACAGGTCTGTCTGCATAACACTGGGGTACAGTACTGGTGCGGACAGGTCTGTCACTGTATTACACTTGGGTACAGTACTGGTGGGGACAGGTCTGTCACTGTATAACTGAGGTACAGTACTGGTGGGGACAGGTCTGTCGCTGTATAACACTGGGGTACAGTACTGGTGGGGACAGGTCTGTCACTGTATAATACTGGGGTACAGTAATGGTGGGGGCAGGTCTGTCACTGTATAACACTGGGGTACAGTACTTGTGGGGACAGGTCTGTCACTGTATAACACTGGGCAACAGTACTGGTGGGGACAGGTCTGTCACTGTATAACACTGGGCAACAGTACTGGTGGGGACAGGTCTGTCACTGTATAATACTGGGGTACAGTACTGGTGGGTACAGGTCTGTAACTATGTATCACTGGGGTACTGTACTGGTGGGGACAGGTCTGTCACTGTATATCACTCGGGTACAGTACTGGTGGGGGCAGGTCTGTCATTCTGTAATACTGTGGTACAGTGGTGATGGGGCCAGTTCTGTCGCTGTGTACCACTGGGGTATCGTACTTGTTGGGCAGGTCTGTCACTGTATATCACTGGGGTACTGTACTGGTGGGGACAGGTCTGTCACTGTATATCACTCGGGTACAGTACTGGTGGGGACATGTCTGTCCCTGTATAAGGCTGTGGTACAGTACTGATGGACAGGTCTGTCACTGTATAACACTGGGGTATAGTACTGGTGGGGACAGGTCTGTAACTATATAACACTGGGGTACTGTGCTGGTGGGGACAGGTCTGTCACTGTATATCACTCGGGTACAGCAATGGTGGGGACAGGTCTGTCACAGTATAACACTGTGGTACAGTGCTGGTGGGGACAGGTCTGTTGCTGTATAACACTGGGGTAGGTCTGTCACTGTATAACACTGGGGTAGGTCTGTCATTGTATCACAATGAGGTGCAGTTATGGTGGGGACAGGTCAGTCTCTGTATAACACTGGGGTAGGTCTGTCACTGTATAACACTGTGGTACAGTACTGGTGGGGACAGGTCTGTCACTGTATAACACTGTGGTACAGTACTGGTGGGGCCAGGTCTGTCACTGTATAACACTGTGGTACAGTGCTGGTGGGGACAGGTCTGTTGGTGTATAACACTGGGGTAGGTCTGTCACTGTATAACACTGGGGTAGGTCTGTCATTGTATCACAATGGGGTGCAGTAATGGTGGGGACAGGTCAGTCTCTGTATAACACTGGGGTAGGTCTGTCATTGTATAACAATGGGGTACAGTACTGGTGGGGACAGGTCTGTCACTGTATAACATTGGGATACAGGACTGATGGGGACAGGTCTGTCACTGTCTAATACTGTGGTACAGTACTGATGGGGACATGTCTGTCACTGCATAATACTGTGGTACAGTACTGATGGGGGCAGGTCTGTCGCTGTATAACACTGGGGTACAGTACTGGTGGGGGCAGGTCTATCAATGTATAACTCTGGGGTACTGTACTGGTGGGGACCGGTCTGTCACTATATATAACTGGGGTACAGTACTGTTTGGGACAGGTCTGTCACTATATATCACTGGGGTACAGTACTGTTGGGGCTGGTCTGTCGCTGTATAACACTGGGGTACAGTACTGGTGGGGACAGGTCTGTCACTGTAAAACACTGGGGTGCAGTACTGTTGGGGACAGGTCTGTCACTGTGTAACACTGGGGTACAGTACTGGTGGGGACAGGTCTGTCCTTATTACACTTGGGTACAGTGCTGGTGGGGACAGGTCTGTTGCTGTCTCACACTCGGTTACAGTACTGGTGGGGACAGGTCTGTCCTTATTACACTGGGGTACAGTTCTGGTGGGGTCAGGTCTGTCGCTGTATCACACTCGGTTACAGTACTGGTGGGGACAGGTCTGTCACTGTATAACACTGGGGTAAAGTACTGGTGGGGACAGGTCTGTCACTGTATAACACTGGGGTGCAGTACTGGTGGGGACAGGTCTGTCGCTGGAGAACACTGGGGTACAGTACTGGTGGGGACAGGTCTGTCACTGTATAACACTGGGGTGCAGTACTGGTGGGGACAGGTCTGTCACTGTATAACACTGGGGTACAGTACTGGTGGGGACAGGTCTGTCACTGTCTAATACTGGGGTACAGTACTGGTGGGGACAGGTCTGTCACTGTATAACACTGGGGTACAGTACTGGTGGGGACAGGTCTGTCACTGGATAATACTGGGGTACAGTACTGATGGGGACAGGTCTGTCACTGTATAACACCAGGGTACAGTACTGGTGGGGACAGGTCTGTCGCTGTATAACACTGGGGTGCAGTACTGGTGGGGACTGGTCTGTCACTGTATAACACTGGGGTACAGTACTGGTGGGGACAGGTCTGTCACTGTATAATACTGGGGTACAGTACTGGTGTGGACAGGTCTGTCACTGTATAATACTGAGGTACAGTACTGGTGGGGACTGGTCTGTCACTGTATAACACTGGGGTACAGTACTGGTGGGGACAGGTCTGTCACTGTATAATACTGGGGTACAGTACTGGTGTGGACAGGTCTGTCACTGTATATCACTCTGATATATCACTGCATATCAGCCCGTAGATGCGGGCACGATGGAGTCTTTTAAGATGTATCTAGACAGATACGTGAATGCGCAGGAAGTAAAGAGATACAGAACCTTAGAAAATAGGCGACATGTTTAGAGAGAGGATCTGGATCGGCGCAGGCTTGGAGGGCCGAAGGGCCTGTTCCTGTGCTGTAATTATCTTTGTTCTTTGTTCTTTATAACGCTGGGGTGCAGTGGTGTGGACAGGTCTGTAACTATATATCACTGGAGTACTCTACTGGTGGGGACAGGTCTGTCACTGTATATCACTCGGGTACAGTACTGGTGGGGGCAGGTCTGTCATTCTAAAATACTGTGGTACAGTAGTGATGGGGCCAGTTCTGTCGCTGTGTACCACTGGGGTATCGTACTGGTGGGGACAGGTCTGTCACTGTATAACACTGGGGTGCTGTACTGGTGGGGACAGGTCTGTCACTGTATATCACTCGGGTACAGTACTGGTTGGGACAGGTCTGTCTCTGTATATCACTCGGGTACAGTACTGGTGGGGTCAGGTCTGTCGCTGTATCACACTCGGTTACAGTACTGGTGGGGACAGGTCTGTCACTGTATAATACTGGGGTAAAGTACTGGTGGGGACAGGTCTGTCACTGTATAACACTGGGGTAGGTCTGTCATTGTATCACAATGGGGTACAGTTCTGGTGGGGACAGGTCTGTCACTGTATAACACTGGGGTACAGTACTGGTGGGGACAGGTCTGTCCCTGTATAATGCTGTGGTACAGTACTGATGGGGACAGGTCTGTCACTGTATAATACTGGGGTAGGTCTGTCGTTGTATAACAATGGGGTGCAGTAATGTTGTAGACAGGTCTTTCACTGTATAACACTGGGGTACAGTACTGGTGGGGACAGGTCTGTCCTTATTACACTTGGGTACAGTGCTGGTGGGGACAGGTCTGTTGCTGTTTAACACTGGGGTACAGTTCTGGTGGGGTCAGGTCTGTCGCTGTATCACACTCGGTTACAGTACTGGTGGGGACAGGTCTGTCACTGTATAATACTGGGGTAAAGTACTGGTGGGGACAGGTCTGTCACTGTATAACACTGGGGTAGGTCTGTCATTGAATCACAATGGGGTGCAGGAATGGTGGGGACAGGTCAGTCTCTGTATCAGACTGTGGTACAGTACTGATGGGGACAGGTCTGTCGCTGGAGAACACTGGGGTACAGTACTGGTGGGGACAGGTCTGTCGCTGGAGAACACTGTGGTACAGTACTGGTGGGGACAGGTCTGTCATTGTATAACACTGGGGTACAGTAATGGTGACAGGTCTGTCACTGTATAACACTGGGGTGCAGTACTGGTGGGGACAGGTCTGTCACTGTATAACACTGGGGTACAGTACTGGTGGGGACAGGTCTGTCCCTGTATAATGCTGTGGTACAGTACTGATGGGGACAGGTCTGTCGCTGGAGAACACTGTGGTACAGTACTGGTGGGGACAGGTCTGTCATTGTATAACACTGGGGTACAGTAATGGTGACAGGTCTGTCACTGTATAACACTGGGGTGCAGTACTGGTGGGGACAGGTCTGTCACTGTATAACACTGGGGTACAGTACTGGTGGGGACAGGTCTGTCCCTGTATAATGCTGTGGTACAGTACTGATGGGGACAGGTCTGTCACTGTATAATACTGGGGTAGGTCTGTCGTTGTATAACAATGGGGTGCAGTAATGTTGTAGACAGGTCTTTCACTGTATAACACTGGGGTACAGTACTGGTGGGGACAGGTCTGTCACTGTATAACACTGGGGTGCAGTACTGGTGGGGACAGGTCTGTCACTGTATAACACTGGGGTACAGTGCTGGTGGGGACAGGTCTGTCACTGTATAACACTGGGGTACAGTACTGGTGGGGACAGGTCTGTCACTGTATAACACTGGGGTACAGTAATGGTGGTGACAGGTCTGTCACTGTATAACACTGTGGTACAGTACTGGTGGGGACAGGTCTGTCACTGTATAACACTGTGGTACAGTACTGGTGGGTACAGGTCTGTCACTATAACACTGGGCAACAGTACTGGTGGGGACAGGTCTGTCACTGTATAACACTGGGGTGCAGTACTGGTGGGGACTGGTCTGTCACTGTATAACACTGGGGTACAGTACTGGTGGGGACAGGTCTGTCACTGTATAACACTGGGGTACAGTACTGGTGGGGACAGGTCTGTCACTGTATAACACTGTGGTACAGTACTGGTGGGTACAGGTCTGTCACTATAACACTGGGCAACAGTACTGGTGGGGACAGGTCTGTCACTGTATAACACCAGGGTACAGTGCTGGTGGGGACAGGTCTGTCGCTGTATAACACCAGGGTACAGTACTGGTGGGGACTGGTCTGTCACTGTATAACACTGGGGTACAGTACTGGTGGGGACAGGTATGTCACTGTATAATACTGGGGTACAGTACTGGTGTGGACAGGTCTGTCACTGTATATCACTCTGATATATCACTGTATATCAGCCCGTAGATGCGGGCACGATGGAGTCTTTTAAGATGTATCTAGACAGATACATGAATGCGCAGGAAGTAAAGAGATACAGAACCTTAGAAAATAGGCGACATGTTTAGAGAGAGGACCTGGATCGGCGCAGGCTTGGAGGGCCGAAGGGCCTGTTCCTGTGCTGTAATTATCTTTGTTCTTTGTTCTTTATAACGCTGGGGTGCAGTGGTGTGGACAGGTCTGTAACTATATATCACTGGGGTACTGTACTGGTGGGGACAGGTCTGTCACTGTATATCACTCGGGTACAGTACTGGTGGGGGCAGGTCTGTCATTCTAAAATACTGTGGTACAGTAGTGATGGGGCCAGTTCTGTCGCTGTGTACCACTGGGGTATCGTACTGGTGGGGACAGGTCTGTCACTGTATAACACTGGGGTGCTGTACTGGTGGGGACAGGTCTGTCACTGTATATCACTCGGGTACAGTACTGGTTGGGACAGGTCTGTCACTGTATATCACTCGGGTACAGTACTGGTGGGGACAGGTCTGTCCCTGGATAATGCTGTGGTACAGTACTGATGGGGACAGGTCTGTCACTGTATAATACTGGGGTAGGTCTGTCGTTGTATAACAATGGGGTGCAGTAATGTTGTAGACAGGTCTTTCACTGTATAACACTGGGGTACAGTACTGGTGTGGGCAGGTCTGTCACTATAACACGAGTACAGTACTGGTGGGGACAGGTCTGTCACTGTATCACACTGGCGTACAGTACTGGTGGGGACAGGTCTGTCACTGTATCACACTGGCGTACAGTACTGGTGTGGACAGGTCTGTCACTGTATAATACTGGGGTACAGTACTGGTGTGGACAGGTCTGTCACTGTATAACGCTGGGGTACAGTGGTGGGGACAGGTCTGTAACTATATAACACTGGGGTACTGCACTGGTGGGGACAGGTCTGTAACTATATAACACTGGGGTACTGTACTGGTGGGGACAGGTCTGTCACTATATATCACTGAGGTACTGTACTGGTGAGGACAGGTCTGTCACTGTCTCTCACTGAGGTACTGTACTGGTGAGGACAGGTCTGTCACTGTATATCACTCGGGTACAGTAATGGTGGGGACAGGTCTGTCACTGTATATCACTCGGGTACAGTACTGGTGAGGACAGGTCTGCCTGTATTACATTTGTGTACAGTGCTGGTGGGGACAGGTCTGTCGCTGTATAACACCGGGGTAGGACTGTCATTGTATCACAATGGGGTGCAGTAATGGTGGGGACAGGTCAGTCTCGGTATAACACTGGGGTAGGTCTGTCATTGTATAACAATGGGGTACAGTACTGGTGGGGACAGGTCTGTCACTGTATAACACTGGGGTAGGTCTGTCTTTGTCTAGCAATGGGGTACCGTACTGGTGGGGACAGGTCTGTCACCGTTTCACACTAGTCAACAGTACTGGTGGGGACAGGTCTGTCACTGTATAATACTGTGGTACAGTACTGATGGGGACAGGTCTGTCGCTGTATAACACTGGGGTACAATACTGGTGGGGACAGGTCTGTCACTGTAAAACACTGGGGTATAGGACTGGTGGGGACAGGTCTGTCACTGTAACACTGGGGTACAGTACTGGTGGGGACAGGTCTGTCACTGTAAAACACTGCGGTATAGTACTGGTGGGGACAGGTCTGTCACTATTTAACAGTGCGGTACAGTACTGGTGGGGACAGGTCTGTCACTGTATAACACTCTGGTTCAGTACTGGTGGGGGCAGGTCTATCACTGTATAACTCTGGGGTACTGTACTGGTGGGGACAGGTCTGTCACTATATATAACTGGGGTACAGTACTGGTGGGAACAGGTCTGTCACTATATATCACTCGGGTACAGTACTGGTGAGGACAGGTCTGCCTGTATTACATTTGTGTACAGTGCTGGTGGGGACAGGTCTGTCACTGTATATCACTCGGGTACAGTACTGGTGAGGACAGGTCTGTCTGTATTACACTTGGGTACAGTGCTGGTGGGGACAGGTCTGTTGCTGTATAACACTCGGTTACAGTACTGGTGGGGACAGGTCTGTCACTGTTTAATACTGCGGTAAAGTACTGGTGGGGACAGGTCTGTCACTGTATAACACTGGGGTAGGTCTGTCATTGTATCACAATGGGGTACAGTAATGGGGACAGGTCAGTCTCTGTATAACACTGGGGTAGGTCTGTCATTGTATAACAATGGGGTACAGTACTGGTGGGGACAGGTCTGTCACTGTATAACACTGGGGTAGGTCTGTCTTTGTCTAACAATGGGGTAACGTACTGGTGGGGACAGGTCTGTCACCGTTTCACACTAGTCAACAGTACTGGTGGGGACAGGTCTGTCACTGTATAATACTGTGGGACAGTACTGATGGGGACAGGTCTGTCGCTGTATAACACTGGGGTACAGTACTGGTGGGGACAGGTCTGTCACTGCAAAACACTGGGGTATAGTACTGGTGGGGACAGGTCTGTCACTATTTAACAGTGCGGTACAGTACTGGTGGGGACAGGTCTGTCACTGTATAACACTCTGGTTCAGTACTGGTGGGGGCAGGTCTATCACTGTATAACTCTGGGGTACTGTACTGGTGGGGACAGGTCTGTCACTATATATAACTGGGGTACAGTACTGGTGGGAACAGGTCTGTCACTATATATCACTGGGGTACAGTACTGTTGGGGACAGATCTGTCGCTGTATAACACTGTGGTACTGTACTGGTTGGGACTGGTCTGTCGCTGTATAACACTGGGGTACAGTACTGGTGGGGACAGGTCTGTCACTATATATCACTGGGGTACAGTACTGTTGGGGACAGGTCTGTCACTGTATAACACTGGGGTACAGTACTGGTGGGGACAGGTCTGTCTGTATTACACTTGGGTACAGTGCTGGTGGGGACAGGTCTGTTGCTGTATAACACTGGGGTACAGTTCTGGTGGGGTCAGGTCTGTCGCTGTATCGCACTCGGTTACAGTACTGGTGGGTACAGGTCTGTCACTGTATAATACTGGGGTAAAGTACTGGTGGGGACAGGTCTGTCACTGTATAACACTGGGGTAGGTCTGTTATTGTATAACAATGGGGTACAGTTGTGGTGGGGACAGGTCTGTCACTGTTTCACACTGGGGTCGGTCTGTCATTGTGTAACAATGGGGTACCGTACTGGTGGGGACAGGTCTGTCACTGTTTCACACTAGTCAACAGTACTGGTGGGGACAGGTCTGTCACTGTATAATACTGTGGTACAGTACTGATGGGGACAGGTCTGTCGCTGTATAACACTGGGGTACAGTACTGGTGGGGACAGGTCTGTCACTGTAAAACACTGGGGTACAGTACTGTTGGGGACAAGTCTGTCACTGTAAAACACTGGGGTACAGTACTGTTGGGGACAAGTCTGTCACTGTAAAACACTGGGGTACAGTACTGTTGGGGACAGGTCTGTCACTATATATCACTGGGGTATAGTACTGGTGGGGACAGGTCTCTCACTATATATCACTGGGGTACAGTACTGGTGGGGACAGGTCTGTCACTATATATCACTGGGGTACAGTACTGTTGGGGACAGGTCTGTCGCTCTATAACACTGGGGTACAGTACTGTTGGGGACAGGTCTGTCACTGTAAAACACTGGGGTACAGTACTGTTGGGGACAGGTCTGTCACTGTATAACACTGGGGTACAGTACTGGTGGGGACAGGTCTGTCACTATGTATCACTGGGGTACTGTACTGGTGGGGACAGGTCTGTCGCTGTATAACACTGGGGTAGGTCTGTCATTGTATCACAATGGGGTGCAGTAATGGTGGGGACAGGTCAGTCTCTGTATAACACTGGGGTAGGTCTGTCATTGTATAACAATGGGGTACAGTACTGGTGGGGACAGGTCTGTCGCTGTATAACACTGGGGTACAGTACTGGTGGGGACAGGTCTGTCACTGTAACACTGGGGTACAGTACTGGTGGGGACAGGTCTGTCACTGTAAAACACTGGGGTATTGTACTGGTGGGGACAGGTCTGTCACTATTTAACAGTGCGGTACAGTACTGGTGGGGACAGGTCTGTCACTGTATAACACTCTGGTTCAGTACTGGTGGGGGCAGGTCTATCACTGTATAACTCTGGGGTACTGTACTGGTGGGGACAGGTCTGTCACTATATATAACTGGGGTACAGTACTGGTGGGAACAGGTCTGTCACTATATATCACTGGGGTACAGTACTGTTGGGGACAGATCTGTCGCTGTATAACACTGGTACTGTACTGGTGGGGACAGGTCTGTCACTGTATAACACTGGTACTGTACTGGTGGGGACAGGTCTGTCACTGTATAACACTGGGGTACAGTACTGGTGGGGACAGGTCTGTCCTTATTACACTTGGGTACAGTGCTGGTGGGGACAGGTCTGTTGCTGTCTCACACTCGGTTACAGTTCTGGTGGGGTCAGGTCTGTCGCTGTATCACACTCGGTTACAGTACTGGTGGGGACAGGTCTGTCACTGTATAACACTGGGGTAAAGTACTGGTGGGGACAGGTCTGTCACTGTATAACACTGGGGTGCAGTACTGGTGGGGACAGGTCTGTCGCTGGAGAACACTGGGGTACAGTACTGGTGGGGACAGGTCTGTCACTGTATAACACTGGGGTGCAGTACTGGTGGGGACAGGTCTGTCACTGTATAACACTGGGGTACAGTACTGGTGGGGACAGGTCTGTCACTGTCTAATACTGGGGTACAGTACTGGTGGGGACAGGTCTGTCACTGTATAACACTGGGGTACAGTACTGGTGGGGACAGGTCTGTCACTGTATAATACTGGGGTACAGTACTGATGGGGACAGGTCTGTCACTGTATAACACCAGGGTACAGTACTGGTGGGGACAGGTCTGTCGCTGTATAACACTGGGGTGCAGTACTGGTGGGGACTGGTCTGTCACTGTATAACACTGGGGTACAGTACTGGTGGGGACAGGTCTGTCACTGTATAATACTGGGGTACAGTACTGGTGTGGACAGGTCTGTCACTGTATATCACTCTGATATATCACTGCATATCAGCCCGTAGAGGCGGGCACGATGGAGTCTTTTAAGATGTATCTAGACAGATACGTGAATGCGCAGGAAGTAAAGAGATACAGAACCTTAGAAAATAGGCGACATGTTTAGAGAGAGGATCTGGATCGGCGCAGGCTTGGAGGGCCGAAGGGCCTGTTCCTGTGCTGTAATTATCTTTGTTCTTTGTTCTTTATAACGCTGGGGTGCAGTGGTGTGGACAGGTCTGTAACTATAGATCACTGGAGTACTCTACTGGTGGGGACAGGTCTGTCACTGTATATCACTCGGGTACAGTACTGGTGGGGGCAGGTCTGTCATTCTAAAATACTGTGGTACAGTAGTGATGGGGCCAGTTCTGTCGCTGTGTACCACTGGGGTATCGTACTGGTGGGGACAGGTCTGTCACTGTATAACACTGGGGTGCTGTACTGGTGGGGACAGGTCTGTCACTGTATATCACTCGGGTACAGTACTGGTTGGGACAGGTCTGTCTCTGTATATCACTCGGGTACAGTACTGGTGGGGTCAGGTCTGTCGCTGTATCACACTCGGTTACAGTACTGGTGGGGACAGGTCTGTCACTGTATAATACTGGGGTAAAGTACTGGTGGGGACAGGTCTGTCCTTATTACACTTGGGTACAGTGCTGGTGGGGACAGGTCTGTTGCTGTTTAACACTGGGGTACAGTTCTGGTGGGGTCAGGTCTGTCGCTGTATCACACTCGGTTACAGTACTGGTGGGGACAGGTCTGTCACTGTATAACACTGGGGTAGGTCTGTCATTGTATCACAATGGGGTACAGTTCTGGTGTGGACAGGTCTGTCACTGTATAACACTGGGGTAGGTCTGTCATTGAATCACAATGGGGTGCAGGAATGGTGGGGACAGGTCAGTCTCTGTATCAGACTGTGGTACAGTACTGATGGGGACAGGTCTGTCGCTGGAGAACACTGGGGTACAGTACTGGTGGGGACAGGTCTGTCGCTGGAGAACACTGTGGTACAGTACTGGTGGGGACAGGTCTGTCATTGTATAACACTGGGGTACAGTAATGGTGACAGGTCTGTCACTGTATAACACTGGGGTGCAGTACTGGTGGGGACAGGTCTGTCACTGTATAACACTGGGGTACAGTACTGGTGGGGACAGGTCTGTCCCTGTATAATGCTGTGGTACAGTACTGATGGGGACAGGTCTGTCGCTGGAGAACACTGTGGTACAGTACTGGTGGGGACAGGTCTGTCATTGTATAACACTGGGGTACAGTAATGGTGACAGGTCTGTCACTGTATAACACTGGGGTGCAGTACTGGTGGGGACAGGTCTGTCACTGTATAACACTGGGGTACAGTACTGGTGGGGACAGGTCTGTCCCTGTATAATGCTGTGGTACAGTACTGATGGGGACAGGTCTGTCACTGTATAATACTGGGGTAGGTCTGTCGTTGTATAACAATGGGGTGCAGTAATGTTGTAGACAGGTCTTTCACTGTATAACACTGGGGTACAGTACTGGTGGGGACAGGTCTGTCACTGTATAACACTGGGGTGCAGTACTGGTGGGGACAGGTCTGTCACTGTATAACACTGGGGTACAGTACTGGTGGGGACAGGTCTGTCACTGTATAACACTGGGGTACAGTACTGGTGGGGACAGGTCTGTCACTGTATAACACTGGGGTACAGTAATGGTGGTGACAGGTCTGTCACTGTATAACACTGTGGTACAGTACTGGTGGGGACAGGTCTGTCACTGTATAACACTGTGGTACAGTACTGGTGGGTACAGGTCTGTCACTATAACACTGGGCAACAGTACTGGTGGGGACAGGTCTGTCACTGTATAACACTGGGGTGCAGTACTGGTGGGGACTGGTCTGTCACTGTATAACACTGGGGTACAGTACTGGTGGGGACAGGTCTGTCACTGTATAACACTGGGGTACAGTACTGGTGGGGACAGGTCTGTCACTGTATAACACTGTGGTACAGTACTGGTGGGTACAGGTCTGTCACTATAACACTGGGCAACAGTACTGGTGGGGACAGGTCTGTCACTGTATAACACCAGGGTACAGTGCTGGTGGGGACAGGTCTGTCGCTGTATAACACCAGGGTACAGTACTGGTGGGGACTGGTCTGTCACTGTATAACACTGGGGTACAGTACTGGTGGGGACAGGTATGTCACTGTATAATACTGGGGTACAGTACTGGTGTGGACAGGTCTGTCACTGTATATCACTCTGATATATCACTGTATATCAGCCCGTAGATGCGGGCACGATGGAGTCTTTTAAGATGTATCTAGACAGATACATGAATGCGCAGGAAGTAAAGAGATACAGAACCTTAGAAAATAGGCGACATGTTTAGAGAGAGGACCTGGATCGGCGCAGGCTTGGAGGGCCGAAGGGCCTGTTCCTGTGCTGTAATTATCTTTGTTCTTTGTTCTTTGTTCTTTATAACGCTGGGGTGCAGTGGTGTGGACAGGTCTGTAACTATATATCACTGGGGTACTGTACTGGTGGGGACAGGTCTGTCACTGTATATCACTCGGGTACAGTACTGGTGGGGGCAGGTCTGTCATTCTAAAATACTGTGGTACAGTAGTGATGGGGCCAGTTCTGTCGCTGTGTACCACTGGGGTATCGTACTGGTGGGGACAGGTCTGTCACTGTATAACACTGGGGTGCTGTACTGGTGGGGACAGGTCTGTCACTGTATATCACTCGGGTACAGTACTGGTTGGGACAGGTCTGTCACTGTATATCACTCGGGTACAGTACTGGTGGGGACAGGTCTGTCCCTGGATAATGCTGTGGTACAGTACTGATGGGGACAGGTCTGTCACTGTATAATACTGGGGTAGGTCTGTCGTTGTATAACAATGGGGTGCAGTAATGTTGTAGACAAGTCTTTCACTGTATAACACTGGGGTACAGTACTGGTGTGGGCAGGTCTGTCACTATAACACGAGTACAGTACTGGTGGGGACAGGTCTGTCACTGTATCACACTGGCGTACAGTACTGGTGGGGACAGGTCTGTCACTGTATCACACTGGCGTACAGTACTGGTGTGGACAGGTCTGTCACTGTATAATACTGGGGTACAGTACTGGTGTGGACAGGTCTGTCACTGTATAACGCTGGGGTACAGTGGTGGGGACAGGTCTGTAACTATATAACACTGGGGTACTGCACTGGTGGGGACAGGTCTGTAACTATATAACACTGGGGTACTGTACTGGTGGGGACAGGTCTGTCACTATATATCACTGAGGTACTGTACTGGTGAGGACAGGTCTGTCACTGTCTCTCACTGAGGTACTGTACTGGTGAGGACAGGTCTGTCACTGTATATCACTCGGGTACAGTAATGGTGGGGACAGGTCTGTCACTGTATATCACTCGGGTACAGTACTGGTGAGGACAGGTCTGCCTGTATTACATTTGTGTACAGTGCTGGTGGGGACAGGTCTGTCGCTGTATAACACCGGGGTAGGTCTGTCATTGTATCACAATGGGGTGCAGTAATGGTGGGGACAGGTCAGTCTCGGTATAACACTGGGGTAGGTCTGTCATTGTATAACAATGGGGTACAGTACTGGTGGGGACAGGTCTGTCACTGTATAACACTGGGGTAGGTCTGTCTTTGTCTAGCAATGGGGTACCGTACTGGTGGGGACAGGTCTGTCACCGTTTCACACTAGTCAACAGTACTGGTGGGGACAGGTCTGTCACTGTATAATACTGTGGTACAGTACTGATGGGGACAGGTCTGTCGCTGTATAACACTGGGGTACAATACTGGTGGGGACAGGTCTGTCACTGTAAAACACTGGGGTATAGGACTGGTGGGGACAGGTCTGTCACTGTAACACTGGGGTACAGTACTGGTGGGGACAGGTCTGTCACTGTAAAACACTGCGGTATAGTACTGGTGGGGACAGGTCTGTCACTATTTAACAGTGCGGTACAGTACTGGTGGGGACAGGTCTGTCACTGTATAACACTCTGGTTCAGTACTGGTGGGGGCAGGTCTATCACTGTATAACTCTGGGGTACTGTACTGGTGGGGACAGGTCTGTCACTATATATAACTGGGGTACAGTACTGGTGGGAACAGGTCTGTCACTATATATCACTCGGGTACAGTACTGGTGAGGACAGGTCTGCCTGTATTACATTTGTGTACAGTGCTGGTGGGGACAGGTCTGTCACTGTATATCACTCGGGTACAGTACTGGTGAGGACAGGTCTGTCTGTATTACACTTGGGTACAGTGCTGGTGGGGACAGTTCTGTTGCTGTATAACACTCGGTTACAGTACTGGTGGGGACAGGTCTGTCACTGTTTAATACTGCGGTAAAGTACTGGTGGGGACAGGTCTGTCACTGTATAACACTGGGGTAGGTCTGTCATTGTATCACAATGGGGTACAGTAATGGGGACAGGTCAGTCTCTGTATAACACTGGGGTAGGTCTGTCATTGTATAACAATGGGGTACAGTACTGGTGGGGACAGGTCTGTCACTGTATAACACTGGGGTAGGTCTGTCTTTGTCTAACAATGGGGTAACGTACTGGTGGGGACAGGTCTGTCACCGTTTCACACTAGTCAACAGTACTGGTGGGGACAGGTCTGTCACTGTATAATACTGTGGGACAGTACTGATGGGGACAGGTCTGTCGCTGTATAACACTGGGGTACAGTACTGGTGGGGACAGGTCTGTCACTGCAAAACACTGGGGTATAGTACTGGTGGGGACAGGTCTGTCACTATTTAACAGTGCGGTACAGTACTGGTGGGGACAGGTCTGTCACTGTATAACACTCTGGTTCAGTACTGGTGGGGGCAGGTCTATCACTGTATAACTCTGGGGTACTGTACTGGTGGGGACAGGTCTGTCACTATATATAACTGGGGTACAGTACTGGTGGGAACAGGTCTGTCACTATATATCACTGGGGTACAGTACTGTTGGGGACAGATCTGTCGCTGTATAACACTGTGGTACTGTACTGGTTGGGACTGGTCTGTCGCTGTATAACACTGGGGTACAGTACTGGTGGGGACAGGTCTGTCACTATATATCACTGGGGTACAGTACTGTTGGGGACAGGTCTGTCACTGTATAACACTGGGGTACAGTACTGGTGGGGACAGGTCTGTCTGTATTACACTTGGGTACAGTGCTGGTGGGGACAGGTCTGTTGCTGTATAACACTGGGGTACAGTTCTGGTGGGGTCAGGTCTGTCGCTGTATCGCACTCGGTTACAGTACTGGTGGGTACAGGTCTGTCACTGTATAATACTGGGGTAAAGTACTGGTGGGGACAGGTCTGTCACTGTATAACACTGGGGTAGGTCTGTTATTGTATAACAATGGGGTACAGTTGTGGTGGGGACAGGTCTGTCACTGTTTCACACTGGGGTCGGTCTGTCATTGTGTAACAATGGGGTACCGTACTGGTGGGGACAGGTCTGTCACTGTTTCACACTAGTCAACAGTACTGGTGGGGACAGGTCTGTCACTGTATAATACTGTGGTACAGTACTGATGGGGACAGGTCTGTCGCTGTATAACACTGGGGTACAGTACTGGTGGGGACAGGTCTGTCACTGTAAAACACTGGGGTACAGTACTGTTGGGGACAAGTCTGTCACTGTAAAACACTGGGGTACAGTACTGTTGGGGACAAGTCTGTCACTGTAAAACACTGGGGTACAGTACTGTTGGGGACAGGTCTGTCACTATATATCACTGGGGTATAGTACTGGTGGGGACAGGTCTCTCACTATATATCACTGGGGTACAGTACTGGTGGGGACAGGTCTGTCACTATATATCACTGGGGTACAGTACTGTTGGGGACAGGTCTGTCGCTCTATAACACTGGGGTACAGTACTGTTGGGGACAGGTCTGTCACTGTAAAACACTGGGGTACAGTACTGTTGGGGACAGGTCTGTCACTGTATAACACTGGGGTACTGTACTGGTGGGGACAGGTCTGTCACTATGTATCACTGGGGTACTGTACTGGTGGGGACAGGTCTGTCGCTGTATAACACTGGGGTAGGTCTGTCATTGTATCACAATGGGGTGCAGTAATGGTGGGGACAGGTCAGTCTCTGTATAACACTGGGGTAGGTCTGTCATTGTATAACAATGGGGTACAGTACTGGTGGGGACAGGTCTGTCGCTGTATAACACTGGGGTACAGTACTGGTGGGGACAGGTCTGTCACTGTAACACTGGGGTACAGTACTGGTGGGGACAGGTCTGTCACTGTAAAACACTGGGGTATTGTACTGGTGGGGACAGGTCTGTCACTATTTAACAGTGCGGTACAGTACTGGTGGGGACAGGTCTGTCACTGTATAACACTCTGGTTCAGTACTGGTGGGGGCAGGTCTATCACTGTATAACTCTGGGGTACTGTACTGGTGGGGACAGGTCTGTCACTATATATAACTGGGGTACAGTACTGGTGGGAACAGGTCTGTCACTATATATCACTGGGGTACAGTACTGTTGGGGACAGATCTGTCGCTGTATAACACTGGTACTGTACTGGTGGGGACAGGTCTGTCACTGTATAACACTGGGGTACAGTGCTGGTGGGGACAGGTCTGTCACTGTATAACACTGGGATACAGTACTGGTGGGGACAGGTCTGTCACTGTAAAACACTGGGGTACAGTATTGTTGGGGACAGGTCTGTCACTGTATAACACTGTGGTACAGTACTGGTGGGGACAGGTCTGTCTGTATAACACTGGGGTACTGTACTGGTGGAGACAGGTCTGTCACTATGTATCACTGGGGTACTGTACTGGTGGAGACAGGTCTGTCGCTGTCTAACACTGGGGTACAGTTCTGGTGGGGACAGGTCTGTCACTGTATAACACTGGGGTACAGTACTGGTGGGGACAGGTCTGTCACTGTATAATGCTGGGGTACAGTACTGGTGGGGACAGCTCTGTCACTAACACTGGGGTACAGTACTGGTGGGGACAGGTCTGTCACTGTATAATGCTGGTGTACAGTACTGGTGGGGACAGCTCTGTCACTAACACTGGGGTACAGTACTGGTGGGGACAGGTCTGTCACTGTATAATACTGGGGTACAGTACTGGTGGGGACAGCTCTGTCACTGTGTAACGCTGGGGTACAGTACTGGTGGGGACAGGTCTGTCACTGAATAATACTGTGGTACAGTACTGGTGGGGACAGGTCTGTCACTGAATAATACTGTGGTACAGTACTGGTGGGGACAGGTCTGTCACTGTATAATACTGGGGTACTGTACTGGTGGGGACAGGTCTGTCACTATATATCGCTGGGGTACAGTACTGGTGGGGACACGTCTGTCACTATATATCGCTGGGGTACAGTACTGGTGGGGACAGGTCTGTCACTATATATCGCTGGGGTACAGTACTGGTGGGGACAGGTCTGTCACTATATATCGCTGGGGTACAGTACTGGTGGGGACAGGTCTGTTGATGGAGATGGGCATTATGGCCGAATGGTGTCTCAAAGCATTAAGCTTAGTGGATTAAACGTGTTAGGTTTTTCCTGCAGCACATTGTACCCAGTTTCCTGAATAAGCTGAGAGACAGAACTCATTTGAAGTGAGAACATGCAGTTTTTTTTAAATCTCTTTGAAAGAGTTGTTGAAATCCAATTTCTTCTTTGCCCTCAGTTGGTGTGGTTGGTGCGAGAGATAGTGAAGAATGCGGTTCTGGGAGCAGATGGGGTGTGCATGACATTAATGAAACAAATTGCTGGTGAGTATCTGTTCAAGCTGTTCACGTGGGGGGAAGGGCTGGTGGGTTTCATTCGGGATCTCGGTTAACTCTCTTTCTGAGCTTTGCAGCGAGATGCAAGTGGAGATGGGGCGTGACCCACAACTCATTCCTGCCCATGAAAGCTCCTTGATTTTTTTTCTGCCTTTTTCCTTCCAGAATTCTATTTCTGCCTTTTCTCTTGAAGAGTTGACTTTATTGGATTTGGTTCAACGGCCACTGACTCCCTGCTGGGTCTGGTTCTCGACTCCACAGCCACCGACTCCCTGCTGGGTCTGGTTCTCGAATCACTGCTGGGTCTGGTTCTCGACTCCATGGCCACTGACTCCCTGCTGGGTCTGGTTCTCGACTCCATGGCCACTGACTCCCAGTTGGGTCTGGTTCTCGACTCCATGGCCACTGACTCCCTGCTGGGTCTGGTTCTCGAATCACTGCTGGGTCTGGTTCTCGACTCCATGGCCACCGACTCCCTGCTGGGTCTGGTTCTCGACTCCATGGCCACCGACTCCCTGCTGGGTCTGGTTCTCGACTCCATGGCCACCGACTCCCTGCTGGGTCTGGTTCTCAACTCCACGGCCACTGACTCCCTGCTGGGTCTGGTTCTTGAATCACTGCTGGGCCTGGTTCTCGAATCACTGCTGGGTCTGGTTCTCGACTCCATGGCCACTGACTCCCTGCTGGGTCTGGTTCTTCACTCCACGGCCACTGACTCCCTGCTGGGTCTGGTTCTTGACTCCACGGCCACTGACTCCCTGCTGGGTCTGGTTCTCGAATCACTGCTGGGTCTGGTTCTCAATTCCACGGCCACCGACTCCCTGCTGGGTCTGGTTCTCGACTCCCTGCTGGGTCTGGTTCTCGACTCCCTGCTGGGTCTGGTTCTCGACTCCCTGCTGGGTCTGGTTCTCGACTCCCTGCTGGGTCTGGTTCTCGACTCCCTGCTGGGTCTGGTTCTCGACTCCCTGCTGGGTCTGGTTCTCGACTCCCTGCTGGGTCTGGTTCTCGACTCCCTGCTGGGTCTGGTTCTCGACTCCCTGCTGGGTCTGGTTCTCGACTCCCTGCTGGGTCTGGTTCTCGACTCCCTGCTGGGTCTGGTTCTCGACTCCCTGCTGGGTCTGGTTCTCGACTCCCTGCTGGGTCTGGTTCTCGACTCCCTGCTGGGTCTGGTTCTCGACTCCCTGCTGGGTCTGGTTCTCGACTCCCTGCTGGGTCTGGTTCTCGACTCCCTGCTGGGTCTGGTTCTCGACTCCCTGCTGGGTCTGGTTCTCGACTCCCTGCTGGGTCTGGTTCTCGACTCCCTGCTGGGTCTGGTTCTCGACTCCACGGCCACCGACTCCCTGCTGGGTCTGGTTCTCGACTCCACGGCCACCGACTCCCTGCTGGGTCTGGTTTTCGATTCTGGAATGGCTCTTCTCCCCGTGTGAGCCAGGGCGATAATTGTTGGGAAGGCATTCAACTGCAGTGGTCATTAGTGCCTAGCCTGACTTTGACCTCAGTCAACATTCAGATACTTCCCAGCAGAGGCAATTGATTGGTGCACTGGAGCAGGAACTCTGGCTGTGAACTGAATCAAGGTCATTTCTCGGCTCTGTCACTCCTATAACCAGGTAGTGCCTTTACCCACAAAGTATCAAATCTTGTCTCTAACATTGGGTCTCGCCCCGCCCTGTGTTTGATTCCCATGAAACAATTCCCAAGAATGGCCTGGATTAACTTTTCCTCCTCATCTTTATCTTTTTCCAGCTTTTCTCCCTCATGAGAAAGTGTGTCCTCCTCTGCCCATCTTAGCCTCCTTGTGAGATCAGGAACCCGTCACTTTGGCAGATCGTGGGCATGTCTTGTCCCCTGCTGCTTTGTGGCACATGCAGCAGGGGCAGCCCAGTGGCAGCAACAGCTTGTTCTGACTCATTTTGTGGTGAGTCGCGGAGCAGCTATGTTGCGGTCCTTGGAGTAAAGCCTGCCTTGGGACCAGCAGTAGCGTGTTGTGCTGGAAGATCTAGAGGGGAGGAATTTAGAGACAATAACTCCATTCCTGCCTCCCCCACATGCTTGCCCTCAAAGTCGACATACACTGAGCACACTGATGACATCCCGCTCTACCTCTCCGCTACCCCTCTCAACCCTTCTGTTGCTTCGTGCTGTCATTGCTTCTGTCCTGTCACTACTTGAATAAACCGCTATTGGGTAGATCAAAGCCATTGTTTTTGGGCTCTACCACAAATCTCTATCTTTGCCACCAGCTCCATCCCCCCTCCCTGGCCACCATCTCTGGCTGAACTAGACTGTTCTTAATCCTGTGTCCTATTTTACCTTAATGCTGGTCCTTTGAGCCCCACATCCTCTACTTTCCGAACAACTCCTTCCCCAGCCCATCTGATGCTGAAACTCTTCATCTCTGCCTTTGTCACCTCCCAACTAAACTGTTCAACGTTCTCCCAGCCGGCCTTCCACCCCCTGCAAGCTTCCAACTCCTCCAAAGCTCTGCTGCTGACTTCCTATCCCGCACCAAATCCTGTTCGCCCATCGCTCCGGTCCTTATGGACCGATATTGGCTCACAGTCCCCCAAATTTTAAGGTTCTTGAACTTCTGTTTAAATCCTTCCAATGCCTTCCTCTTTCTTATCTGTGTAACCTCTTGCAGGCCCTATAAACTCTCCATTCCACTGACTGCGATCCCCCTCCCTAAACCCCTCCTCTATGTCTCTTTTTCTTCCCTCCCTCCCTCCCTCCCCCTCTTTCAGGACCTTCCTTAAGACAAAGGGTTTGTGCACCCATTTCCTAATCTGTCCCAGTGTGAAGCCCGTTGGGACGTTTCTCTGTTTAAAGGTGCTTGTATTAATG
Organism: Heterodontus francisci; assembly: GCF_036365525.1. NCBI lineage: Eukaryota > Metazoa > Chordata > Chondrichthyes > Heterodontiformes > Heterodontidae > Heterodontus > Heterodontus francisci. The sequence goes on from NC_090416.1 coordinate 18,447,573, forward strand.
TAGGTCTTCATCGTAGTTATAAAACTTGCATATCATGAGCTTGTGTTGTGTGTGGCTGCAGTTCCCGTGCGTTCGAAGAGTCTGTGATTGACGAATGCAGTGGAGATGCCTTTGCACCTTGTAAGCCCAGTCTGAGATGAGGTGCACAGGCTACAGAAAAATGAACTTTCCTGCAGTTGTGCTTGGAGGACTGTTTTTATGATCAAACCAGAGAGATCTGATCAGTGTGCAGATTACGATTGAACTGCTTTGTGGCTAGTTAATTGATGTTACTGAATAGGTAGATTGTACTAAAGAACATAACTTAAGAAATAGGAGTAGGCCATTCGGCTCCTTGAGCCTGCTTCGCCATTCAATAAGATCAGGGCTGATCTGATTGAGGCCTTAACTCCATTTTCCTGCCTGCCCCCCATAACTCTTTACTCCCTTGTAGATCAAAAGGTTTCACTATAAATTGGGGCGGTGTTCAAAATTCAGAAGGGTTTTGACAAAGTCGATAGAAACTGTTTCCACTGACAGGAGGTAACTAGAGTACGCAGATTTGAGATCATTGGCAAAAGAACCAAAGGGGGAAATGAGAAGAAGCGAGTTATAATCTGGAATGGGTAGCAGTAACAGATTCAATCGTGACTTTCAAAAGGGAGTTGGATCAATACTTGACGGGGGAAAAAATTGCAGGGCTGTGGGGAAAGAGCTGAGGTAGTGGGACGAAACGGATAGCTCTTTCAGAGAGCCGGCACAGACACGATGGGCCGAATGTTGTTCTGTGCTGTTAAGATTCTACAAAGAACTTAAAGTGAGCAGCGCTCCTCTGTTAAACTCATTCAACAGCAGAGTGACTAAAATTGGGATTGTAATCTCTCTCGTTCTCTCTTTCTCTGCAGGAGGAGATGTGACTGCAAAGAATATCTGGCTGGCAGAAAGTGTCCTTGAAATCCTAGTGGAGCAAAGGTACTAGTGAGCAGAGAGGTCTGATGAACAGCAGTTAACCATCGCGCATAGTGAAGAGATTATAGTGATACTCATCTGGTGGGAATCAAGAAAGAAGGAATAATCTTAAAATTACAGCTAGGTCACTTCGGAGGGAAAGCAGAAAAGCCAGTTCAATCGGGCGAATGACCGTCTCTGTTCCTATTTCTTATGGGAGGGCAATAGAAGGCTGGAACTCTCTCCCTCCCTTAGTCTTGGAGCCCAAACTGCATAGTACTCCCAACTGCGATATTCTGTACTCTGTTTCAATAAACTCAGTGTTCCATTTGGGTTTTTTTTGGGACAGTGCAGAGGGAGCTTAACTGTATCTAACCCTGTGCGATTTGAATGTAAAGGTAGGGGGCATGATCAAGAAGTTTGCAGACGACACAAAGATTGGCCGTGTGGTAGATAGCGAGGAGGATAGCTGTATGCTGCAGGAAGATATTGATGGACTGATCAGATGGGCAGAAAAGTGGCAAATGGAATTCAACTTGGAGAAGTGTGAAGTGATGCATTTGGGGAGGTCAAACAAGGCAAAGGAATACACAATTAATGGAAAAATACTGAGAAGTGTAGAGGAAGTGAGGGACCTTGGAGTGAATGTCCACAGATCCCTGAAGGTAGCAGGACAGGTTGATGAGGTGGTTAAGAAGGCATATGGAATCCTTTCCTTTATTAGCCGAGGTATGGAATACAAGAGCAGGGAGGTTATGCTGGAACTGTATAACTCATTGGTTAGGCCACGACTTGAGTACTGTGTGCAGTTCTGGTCACCTCATTACAGAAAGGATGTAATTGCACTAGAGAGGGTACAAAGGAGATTTACGAGGATGTTGCCAGGACTGGAAAAATGCAGCTATGAGGAAAGATTGGATAGGCTGGGGTTGTTCTCCTTGGAACAGAGAAGGCTGAGGAGAGATCTGATTGAAATGTACAGAATTTTGAGGGGCCTGGATAGAGTGGAGGTGAAGGGTCTGTTCACCTTAACTGAGAGGTCAGTGACGAGGGGGACATAGATTTAAAGTGATTGGTAGAAAAATTAGAGGGGAGATGA